>NC_064653.1:3415886-4068681 GCF_001723175.1 Penicillium oxalicum | reverse complement strand
CCCTAACCCCTAACCCCTAACCCCTAACCCCTAACCCCTAAACCCTAACCCCTAACCCCTAACCCTAACCCCTAACCCTAACCCCTAACCCCTAACCCTAACCCCTAAACCCCTAAACCCCTAACCCCCACTAAGCAGTATAGCGATAAGTAATAATAAAAGCATTGTCATATAATAGTAAGTTGGATATGGACTCTGCTCTGGATATCTGCGTACGTTCCCAAATTTAAGTTTATTCTTTCTCTTATACTGTCTCACTAAAGCTGCTAGTAAACCGAACGGTCCCTAGTTATTCTAACCAATCCAATAAATCATTCATAGACCAAAGTCGCTATTTTCTTTATCCTAAGATGCTAGCGTAGTAGAACTAGTTCGTGAATCAGTACTTACGTTCACCTGAGATGCCTAGCAAAAGCGGGGTAGGTAACAGCAATCATGCATGTTATAGAGAACCCTGGGTTATAAGGGCCTTTCACAATTCAAATCCCCCCACCACCCTTCCCCCCCCGCCTCTTTAAATTCCCTTTCGAGTGACAGACATGAGATTGGCGTCTTGAAAACACGGCTGCAGGTGCGTTTGACATTCCACACGCGCCAGAAACCCCATGCTCGAGCTACGTAGCTTCGTCCAGGGCCACGTCCAACGGAGACTCCGTGCTTGGCGCGTCAAGATACCAGCTTCTACTGCACCTGTGTTTGACTGACGGCAGGCAAACATGTGATGAGAATAAGACACCCCTGGCGTGTAGGTGATCAACATGCATTAGTCAAATAACCTCCTCATTGCTGGTGTTTTATTAGCGTATCGCCCACAATCTAGACCAGCTGGCTAGGTAGATGGAAAAGTAGAGCCTTGGTGAAACCATACTAATGGAGTAAATGGAGGCCATGAGAATGTCCATGTCGACTTGAATTCTAGGATCTGCGGCGTTTTCGCGGCCACTGAAACGACTTACAGCCTAAATCTATTCATTATTTGGCTAGTAGCCGTGGGTAATGTTGGCCCCGAAACATGCCATAGCAATTCTGTGAGAAAAGGGTGCAAAATAACACACAGGTTCTGTGCCACCGCCTTACCGCCGAGGAACTCACAAACCCACATTTTTAGCTACCTGACCTCTCCTGCCCTTCACCCAATCAAATTGCGATTAACCCTTCTCTCTTTCTTCCGTAGAGGACATCTCATCTACATACACAAGTGACGAGTTGTCTCCGAAACAGAATCCATCAGACTGTTAACGCCATCAGTAGGCAGAAGAGTCTGTACAATTCTTAAGGAACCTCGCGCTCCACAGCCAAGTACTCCTATCATTCCCTGTAGCTGCTCGAAGGCTTCGTTTCAAGTGCATATCGGGGTTGAAGAGCCAGGGCAATATTGCCTTACAGTCACAAGCAGTGATGATGACCATCCTTGGGCTATTTTATTGACCAGCTCAATCTACAGACAGATGGCTGTGTAAGAGCAAACTGCACAACGGTCGGCTCTACGAAAGGCCATGCTAAACGTTCTCTACACGCGAACCGTTACCAATTACAACGTGACAACTCTATACAACGGTCGCAAGTTCCTTTAAATATGGTTTGCTGAGATCTGTCAGCCCTTGTGAGCAGTCTAAGTCTTGCTCGATGAGTAATTGACCTAGATTATTTCTCGCACGGTTCAATTGAGGGTGCTCTGGTCTCGCACTTTGGGTTTTGCGACAGGTGCAGTGCGTGGAAAGGCCGATTACGCGGATAGCTAAAACTCGTAGCTTCGCCGCAATTTAAACAGGATACTCAATATTTGTTATATATTTTGGAAAAACGTGATCTGGATTTGATGAAATTTCTGTCTCCTACATTGTAGACAACAACTGGGAACAAGCTATCATATCGGACAAATTGAAGAAACTCAGAAGGCTCACGGGCTGCAGTTTCAACCCGCCAAAACAACCTAGTCCAATCAGTGGAGTTCGGAGAGCGACAATCTCCACCTCACGCGATGCCCGTCGACGTATCATCCCCTTTTGCAAATAAGTTCTCCAAGTCGTAGATGACCATCCAATCGCCCCTAGTAGGCTCATACTCAGGTAACTTGAGCTCTGGATTATGTCTGTTTAGACCCTTTGCAAATAGTACCTTAGCATACAGGGGATCAAACACAAATGTCGTTTCGCCCGTCACGGAGTTTTTCAACTCTGCCGTAGCCGAAATCTCGTCGATAGCAATATACTCCTCCGGATTCGGTATAGCAGCCCTCTCGATCTGTTCCTTGATATGTCTTGCGGTTTTCTCATCGAAGCGTGTATCAATAAAGTAAAGTTTGTTTGGGCCGGCCGCTGCCACAAATGGCGTGTCCGGTGCTATAACCTGAAGGCCATAAGCTTTTTTGATGACCTTCGGTATATAGTTGCCTCGATATTCCTCTTGGAAGGTAGGAGGACCCTCGAAGGGACGAAATGGATTCATAAGCATTGTGCCTTCAAAATTTTGCATAGGTTTTGGATCAAGAATAGGTCGATTAGATATTCAGTTTATATCGATGTAAGCTTCTGTGTGTGTTGTCTCTGTTAAAAATCCCGGCGAGAACCTCCGTAATTATAAGGCGTACAGTAGGGAGTGACTAGAAACTTCTATACGCTTAAGTATAGCATTACAAATTATCTTGGCGAATCTCCTGATCAGCCACCGTGCTGTTACCACAATGCTACCGTTGTAGAGCTAGACATGGTGGTACCGCGCATATATTTAGGCTCATTCATAGACTAGTAGCGCACGTCCCCCTTGTCTCCGCTGAAACTGTCACAGACCTTCTTCCCTGTCTCATTGGCTATGAGCAAAGTTTTTCTACTTACCGCATGTGCTTCCTGGGTGCCAATGACTAAAATCCAAGGGAGCGTTCAGGCAGGCAACGTTGAAAGGTGGTCTTCTCTGTGACTTTACAGCTTTTCCCACCAGAGGATGCTCAAGTACGTCATAGTAAGTCCAATAGCAGGTAGCTCTATCCTGGTGCAAATGCAGATGGGTAAGATTGCACTCCCGGCGTACCTGAACATAATTGCGAGGTGGCGGGAGGAGAGGCTAGAAGAGGGGCCAGGGGATCACCCCGCGCAGTGCAACTGCGGAAGGAACTAGCTGAGTGTGAGCTACTTCCTGCTTCACTGCCCGATCTACCACGAGCTCCGGCCCAAAGTGATAGGCACTTCAACGGGAAAGCGACTTATATATATGCTAGGGGATGTAGTTTATGCGAAGAAGGCAGTCGAAATGATAAGGAAAACGCGGCTCCTCGGCCAGTTTAGGAGCTTGCAAGACGCCTCGCAGGTGCATATACCTCGCTAATACTCTTACTGATTGTAGTGGCACTGTCACTGTTGATACCAAAGTTCATCTACAGGCATACGTATACATATTGAAAAGAAGCACAGGGGACGTCCATAGAGATGTCATAAGGGCTAGCCCCAGCCCCAAGACGGGCCCTTCCGGCAAATCGAGCTTTAGGCCTGACAGATCGGTGAATGATAAAATAATAGTAATAATCAAGTAGTGATAGCTGTATTAGATTATGGCTTCAGCAGCCGAATTTGATGATTGATGTTTTTTATGGCTTCTATAGCCAAAGTTGATGAATTTAGTGATTGAGTTTGAGAGCTTGTGGTTTCCACAAATTCAGGCCTCAATATTGCGATTAGGCCCATAACCTGACAGAACTATAGTTTTATAGGCAAGGAAGCAATCTGGAGGCGAGGGAACTAGATTAGGGAGTCTAAGGAGGAGAGAAGGAAGAAGGAAACCCATGACTGGGAAAAACCCTTGAGACACCTGACTGCTGGGCCAGCAAAAATCTGGAGAGGGCAAGCTCTCTCACAAACAAAAGCGCCGGTCGCTCTTTGCACTGCTCCTCAGTCCACAAATTCAGGGAGAGCTGGGCGAGACATTCCACACAGAAAAGACTCCGAAATGATGCGTGTAACGCTATCACGCTTAGCACTGATTGCCTTGTTGTTGATTCCTAGGTCAAAGGTTGTCGTTGTATTATCAGAGATTATCTTAGAACAGTCCTAGTAGCCGAGAATATCTTGAAACATTGTCAGATTATAAACAAATAAGCAATCTAAGTAAACTGTACTAAGGTATTACAGGAACACTCGTATAGAAATTTAAAATACCCTGTAAACCGCTAAGGTCTACCCGTTATAACTTGAGTTTACTACTTTCCGTCGGCTATCCGAGCCTAAAGGCCTCTATCCTTATAGTTATCACAAGAGAAAGAAGAAGTCGTACTAGTAATATTCTTATTTCTACCTTTCTTAATTCTATAGTTGTGAAGGAACACAATCTTCATAGCGACTGGTTGGCCAAACCAAAGATCAGCCGCTCTGGCCAAGATGAAGGACGGGAGTACAATCGGCTGGGAAGCTTTTTCACCTATATTGGAGGCAATGCAACAGATGGTAAGACGTATTTCCCTTTCGTCAGTGGCGCCAGCCTTAACTCGGATGGAAGAAAATATGCAATTCCCAGCAATTGCCAGGGTTTGGTTGTAAAGCCTATGAAAGGCAGTGCTTTGTTCTGGATGAACCTTCATCCGTCGAATGGTACGGGCGATCAGCGAACATTCCATGCCGGGCTCCCCGTACTCTCTAGAGTCAAGTACGGTATGAATGTATGGACGAAGCACTACAAAACTTCGCCGATACTTAGGCCATATGAGTCTCGAGAAGATATTCATGGGGGTTCGTACGAGGATTAACAGCATAATGTACATATAAGACACTACCGCATTATGTGTGAGCTCCTAGATCTCCGAGTAAAAACTGAGATATTCATTTGAGAAGCAAACAAGAACTAGCTCAATCTCACCACTGTTTATTGCCAGGGTCTCCCACAGCTCGTTGCATAGCACACGATACATTAGATAAAGGTAATTCTACAGTGAATAGTTGTTAGAGAGAGCAAAGAACTGTTCTATTCACACACAAGAAAATACGGAATCTGAACCGGCGGCGCTAAGTCATGTATCGTCCTATCGTTTCAAGCGGACGATGTATTAGCGAAACTTGTTGGCAAGCTTGGCAAACGAAAGATAGTAGTTGATGACTCTACATCAAATTAAGGCACCAAGCTACCCATACACGCATAGGCCAATCTTGGGGTATGGTGCGACTCCCATTGCCTTGAATATCCCAGAAAAACGAAACCCCCGAAGATGACCCGGCCGTGAAATCTGGATTTGCTTCTGTTATGCGTCCCCTGTACATAGAACGGATGCGCACAGACACCCGTTACCTTTCCCCTTCCTTGTCCGATCAACGGAGATAATCAGATTGCTGCATCATTTCGCAATTATGGAGACTGCGGATCCAATCATCTGTTAACGCTTCGCTCATGCTGATGCGGTCCCGTGGGTTCGGCAGAAGCATGCCGCCGATCACCGACCGGGCCCGCTCTGGCAGGTTTCGCAAGATCATCTCCACTGTGGCTTACAGCTGCGTCAGATTGATGGACGATGGCCTTTGCGACACGGGGGGGGGGGGGGGGGGGAAACATGGCAAAGATCATCGGCGACTGTAACCCCATGTTCCATGAAGCCAGCGGCAAAGTCATTTGACAGTGAATCATCCCCACTGCCCATACATCGCCCGCAAAAGGATCGTAGTATTCATCTCGATACGCTTCGTAAAGGGCGTTCGGTGTAGTAGCAAATATCCCTACGGCCAAAGCTAGCCTTAGCGATGTAATTTCAGTCCCAAAAGGAGAAGATTAACTAGATAGCTGACCTTTGACCGAAGCTCCGTAGATAGGCCAGAAAATTTGAGAGTTACCAAAGTCAATGACTTTGATTTCGTTTTCGTTCTCAAGAAGAATGTTCTTAATCTTGAGGTCCAGATGGGCCACCCCTTTATCGTGCATGTATACAAGCACATCAACGATTTGTCGGAAGATACAGTCCCGTTCCTTTTCCAACAAGGCAGTATCATTTTCCATGGTACGATCAAAGAGCGTGATTGGTATGTAAGGCATCACGGAATAGAACACTCCGTGTTCCTCAAAAAAGTCCAAGATGGGCATGATTCGCTCATGATTCAGATAAGTAGAGATGTCGACCTCGTTCCGAACGCTGGACAGGTAATCTTCTTGCGCTGTACTTTGACTTTTTTTCTGAAAACGTTTCACCGCATACGAAGATCCATTCTTGAGTTGATAGCGGAACACTGTGGCTGTTGCGCCAGTTGCCCGGACTTCTTTGCGAGCACCATACTGGAGTAGATGGGACTTGGGGGCGGCCTGCGAACCTATCAAAGCACCTCCGAGAGAAACAATTACCATAATTATACCAAAGCGTCGGTTGAGCATCTTGGTGACAGTATTGAAGATTTAAAACTCGAATTGCCAAGACAAGTTGGCTGATTCGAGGATCCAATGGAGATATAGGCTTGTCGAGGTGAGATGGACTACTCTGGAAATCATTGCGCGTTTTGATAACGAATTTGTCCGGGTATTTAAATTTACATGGACTAAACAAGTTACTTAATAACGTAATCCACGGCCAACCTGATAACACGGCCGACCTGATAACCCCAAAACACCATACTAAATACGAATTTTTTAGGTCATGGTATATCAACAATCAGAAGCATTTCTTTCTTGGATTTTCAGTATCATCTAAATTTTGAGCACTAGAAACGGTGTAGCATGATCCACATATTTTGAAAAGAATTATTTAACTAAATTACCAAAATTGCATTCCGATCGAGTGATGTAGATATATACATCAACATTATACTACCTATTGAAGAGGGGAATGCTCAAGGCAGTCTGATCTCACCAGACAGGTCGAGTCATAGAGGAACCAAACCAAACCTATAAGCACGCAAGTCCCAGAATCCTCTAAGGGAACCGTACAATCCGATGTCAGGAACCAAAGGCAGGAATCAAAAAGAATGTGACATTGCAAGTGTAAGGAATCTGACTGTAAAGACCGTCCTGAATTCCTTAATCTAAACTGTTGATCAAACACGAATGATGATGATGATGATGATGATCCCTAAGGATCCCGCAACCTCGGTCCTAGATAACCTCTCCAGGCGGTAAGGCTATCCGACACCTCTTACTACTACAGACCATCAACCTCTTAAATACATGCAACCGGATCCCCCACTACACTATAAATATTTCTCGACCTAATAAAGATACTTAACATGGATGGTATATCAAACACTATGGTATCCAAAGACTACATTCTTGTCCTTTAGGGTTGAAACATGAACTTGTCAAAAATTGCATTTAGTATGGTGTTTTGGGGTTATCAGGCCGGCCGTGTTATCAGGTTGGCCGTGGATTACGTTAGCTTCTACTGGCTGAATTGGCTGCTAAGCTAGCTGTAGGCCCTCCCTGATTGATAGACTTAGGGGTGTGCCACTCGACCGAGTGTGCGGTTCGGCCGTAGATTGCGTTAGATAACTCATCTGGTAACAAGAGAAGGTTCAGCTTCATCAAGCCTCGAAACATCTCCTTAGCAAGATGTTCATCCCGTATTTTGTCCCAGATTTCAGGGGCAGCGCTGAATGCTGTACACAAACGTCCCCTGTGTTATTCGAGTGCAAATTCATCCAGAACATAGCATTTCCAGTAACAGGTTTCACCGCGAAACCCAGCCTGTCATCGCTATTGATATTACTGAACTTCTCAGGATCAGCATCCTGAGGTGCGGGCTGCAGAAAATGGAAGCATGTCTCTCCACCTTCGGGCTCATCGCCCAGGTAAACGAAAAAGCTCGCTACTCGGTTGCATGTAAAGCCAGAAGGAATACTAGGAGGGGAAAGAAACCGATCGTAGTGAGGGTCGTGTCTGTCGCCTCCTTCATGATACTTCACAACCTGGAGCACTTCAAATCCATCGTTGGGTTTGAAACCAACAAAGGCGGTTGATCGCTTGACGATACAGTCCACCACGAGGTCATCACTTGGGAGATAAAGAGAGCTTGCAATACGGCGTGCTGCGTGAGACTTGTGATCCGGGTATTTGGCTTCGTGGTGTGTAAATGTTCCCTCTTTGTCTCTGAATATGGCACGTCAGAAGCTTAGTATCCTCTTGTGGCCTTGGAGTTGGATTGCTTGCTCACGCTAGATCTCGGAGATATGCAATTTCCCAGCTCGATATAAATCCATTGATATAGATTGCCAATGGGTCTAGACTAACAATCTCGGTTGTGTAGTTGACCGCAGAACACATTGAGTGATCGGTACTGCTCCCACTGCGGCCCTCCCATTGCTGCCAAATTGACTGGAATGGAGTCGTGATGACGGTCAGAGGGATCAGAACCTTTTGCAATAACTTTTCCTAATACTCCTGCAGTCAGTACGAGCTCGGGTTGATGTCAATAGCCTTTTCGTACCATCGTGTGTAAAGAACTGGTCTAATGGTCTCAGAGAGGGCAAATATTTTCTTCGCAGTGGTTAAGAAGACAACGGATATAAAGAGGAACGACATCGCGGATTCCCTTCTTGCTTTGGGTCTTTACTTTTCAGATTTTTTTTGACTGGAACCGCCCTATTGTCCTAGAATTACGTTCAAGGATAAGAGGATTCGCCTTAGGTAACTAAGGTCGTATCAAGTCTATGTATTGATCCCTGAATCCTATCCTGCAAGATGCGCGGCTCCCCAGTTGCCAAGACAGTGAAATTTATACACATACCTTTTGGGCGACCTTGAATAACCGGCTTATCTCGTAATAAGTTAGTGGGACTTACGGGTTCATCGTTTAATTGACCACGGCAACCTGTGATGAGGAGATTCAGCGGCAGAACCGGAAATGGTCGGAGCTATGAAATTGCCTGATTCCTAGCCCCAAATTGAAAGACAGGCTATTAGTGCGGCTGGATGACGCTACCAGGAAGGACCGAGCGGATGAGTCGTAGCTAGATCACTGTTCATGAGGCACTACTCCGTACTGTAGATACGTAAGGTCTGCCCGCAATGTCAAGGCCAACCTCCAGCATGCATGATCGAGGGCCGAGTCACGGCTTAGCCAATTATTTTCGGCCCAAATGGGGGGGCGATTCCTTATCTCGCTTGTAGGCCGCAGGAGGCTAATGCAGCAATTGCTTGAAGCGCACTCCGCACGGAGTAGTCGCACGCGGTATTCACCTGGGGCCGTCCTCCAAACCAATAGGGAATGTGGGGTCATGGGCTCCTTGGCATAGAAGATCGGAGAGGCCTGGGCGCGCTAATTTTTGCGATGTAATTGTATTGTCGGGCCGTATCTTTGACGGCTTCGATACACACAATAGATTACACAGTTACACAGAACACAATCTGGGGCTTTCTTTGGGTGTTTCCATGCACCGACGCCCTGCCAAACGAGAGCAGTCATCTTTGATCTTAGTTCTCGCCCTGTGTCTTCGGCGATTGCCTGAAAAAATTTGCGTCGCGTGGCAGTATCGTCAGATATTCTTTGCGCTCCCCTCTTGCATTCCTTTGAGTTTTCGCAGGGTTTCGCGCCACTTCGTGTCATGTTCCAGAGACTTTCCCTCGAATCAAAGATGAAGACATCAAGACCAGAGATGCCTTCTTTCCATGTCCGTCCGTCGCAGCTTATACAAAGAGCGGTGGATTTGATCAAAGGTATTCAGACAGCAACAAAACAACTACTTGACAAGCTCTCGCCACAAGATGCCACTTTTGAAAATGTTGTCTTATCGATGGCCAAGATCGACAATAATATCAAGAGCAAAGTCCAATTTCTGGCATTCTTCCAAGCAGTTTCGCCCTCATTGGAGCTACGGCAAGAATCCTCAGTCGCCATGAGCATGGTAGACACGGCATACTTGGAGCTTTTTCAGGACGAAAATCTATTTGCATTGGTAGATGCTGTGCATAAGAACTTTGATATGAACCAAATGGAAATGGAAGACCGAAAATTTCTCGCAAAGCTTCATTCAACATTTATTGATAATGGTCTTGGGTTGAAGGAGAAGGACAAGAAACGGTCTCAAGAGATCTCCAAGCGGCTTGTTGAGCTTCGAGTTGCATTCACAGAGAATCTCAGCTTGGATCCTGGGTATATATGGAAGAAAGAAGAAGATTTAGAGGGACTTGGTGCTGAAAGAATTCAAGCACTTCCTTTGTGTCCCTCGAATGGCCAGAGGGGTGTACCTCTGAAAAAGACCTATGTGAATGCGGTCCTTTCTAGCTGCGTTCGGTCTGCAACCCGAAAAGAGGTTTTTCTTCAAAGCCAAAGGATATTTCCCGAGAACACTGAGGTCTTTAAAGAGATTGTCATTCTTCGAGATGAAAGGGCCCGTTTACTTGGCTTCGAATCATATGCGCATCAACAAGCACGGTCAAAGTTGTTGAAATCTCCCCGGGACGTCAAATCTATGCTAGACGAACTTTCGATGCATCTGCGCCCCATTGCAAAGACAGAGCTAGAAGCCTTGCAGCAAGCTCAGGATCCTCCCGGAGGCCCCCTCCATCTGTGGGATTTTGACTATCATCACGACAAGATGTTGCGAGACAATTATCAAGTCGATCATGATCTGATTGCGGAGTATTTCCCTGCCAATGTCACGATTCAACATATGCTCGCTGTCTTCGAAACAATATTCGGCTTGAGAATTGAAAGTTTGAGGTGTATCCGAGATGACTATATCTGGCAGCCAGATGTCAAAGTCTTCAGCGTACATGACAGACATTCAGCTACCTTTTTTGGCTTTCTCTACTTGGACATATATCCTCGTGATGGGAAATTTAATCATGCGGCCAATTTTAACATTTTTCCTGTAAGTTCCGACCGACAACACAGTGGTCTTTTCTCCTTGCTAACACACTTTCAATAGTCCTACTCTGTTCCCGAGGGCATAGATCAGCCTTTCGTCTGCACGGCTTTAGTGTGTAATGTGGCAAACCCCCCGCCTGACAAGCCCGCGCTTTTAAAACATCATGAGGTTATCACACTCTTTCACGAGCTAGGCCACGGTGAGCAACCTTGGAATTTTTCGCGTTTGTTCTGCCATATACTCACAATTCACACATTAGCCTTTCATGATCTCTTGGGAAGGTCCAAGTACGCAACATTCCATGGCCACAGGACAGTTGCAGATTTTGTTGAGGCGCCAAGCCAACTGTTGGAATATTGGTGTTGGGTGCCGGAATGTCTGCAGCGACTCAGCTGTCATTACAGCTACGTCTCTTCGGATGATAGTGAAGATGGTGAGCGCGATACTTTGATGAGCTCTTCGACTCGCCCACCCAAGCAGATTCCTCGAGGCCATCTAGAAAAACTCGTCGAAGCTAGATCGATAAACCAGGGAATTTTAACTCTGAGACAGGTCGCGTTCAGCAGTTTTGACTTGGAGATTCACTGTCCAGCTTCCCAGGGGGCCCTCAAGTCAATGGACATTGCTGAAATGTATTACTCCCTCTTGCAAAGTGCAACCTTTCTGCAGGGCCCAGAGAATGATAATCGATGGGGACATGGTTATGCGACGACACCTCATTATATCTGGGGCCAAGAAGCGAACTACTATTCCTACTTGTAGTAAGTTCATATCCGGGTGTGATAGCTCTTTTTATCTATTGAACTCTTAACATTAATATCAATCTAGCACCCGTGTATTGCCAGCGAACATGTGGTGGTCGAATTTTCATTTTGATCCAATGAGTCAGAAAGCTGGCCTCAAATATCGGAAGATGATACTCGAGCATGGTGGCAGTCAAGATGAGCAGACAGCCTTGATGGAATTTTTAGGCGGGCAACCAACAGTTGAAGTTTACTTAAGATATCTCTAGTCAGAAAAATGATTTGTGGTTTATCCTGAATGCTGGTTGTAAGAAGATCCATGGGCGTTTCTGATCTAAGTTAATATACCACCCAACCCCGTTTCCAACTCTGTTCCCCATTCAGTGCTTGGGTTGTTGAATCGTGCCTGCTTGTCATATGCAGTAATAGATGCAACTTCTTCGTCAGTCAAAACGACTCTCTGTGCTTCCCAGTTCTTTACCACTCTCTCTTCATGTTCACTTTTTGGAATCACAATCACCCCTCGATGCATGGAACAGGCCAATACAAGCTGTGCCACTGTGATAACTTTTTTGTGCGCGATAGATGACAGAAATTCGTCCTCCAACAGAGGTCGCTTTGATGACTTGTAGATCGGATTCATGTCTCCAAGCGGTGAAAAAGCAATGACTCGCAGCCCATGTTGCAAGTTCCATTTCACAAATTCAGATTGTGAGAGATATGGGTGGCTTTCAAACTCGTGCACACTGAGCGGTATGCGAGCATGTCTTAGAAGCCTTTCCACTTGAGGTTGGTTGAAATTCCCAATCTGCCGAACAAGTCCCTCTCGAACAGCTCTTCCATGGCCCACCATGTTTCGAGAATATCTACTTTTTCAAGTTCAACCTCACGGTCCTGCCCCGGCTGAAAGGCAACGGGCTAATGCATCAAATATAGGTCAAGGTATTCAAGTCCAAGATCGTGCAGTGTCTTTTCCAAAGCAGGGCGAACACGTGATGGTCTGTGGTCTGTGTTCCAAAGCTTGCTTGTGACCCAGATAGAAGAACGTGGGATTCCTTCCTGGGCTATTTCTTCTCCCACTTGCTTTTTGTTGCCTTGGATGCTTTGTTAGACAACATGGAGGAGGGGGGGGGGCTGAGATTTGAAAATTTGTTTGAATTTATTACTCACCATAGATCATTGCTGCATCAATGTGCCTGTAACCCTTCTCAATAGCAACTTTTACGATCTTGGCCGCCATTGGTTTCGGTAACTGCCAGGTACCCAATCCCAGGGGTGGCAGATAGGTCAAGGGTGCAGTGTGGTACCGTAAGTCATCATCACCCTTGTCATTGGGATAAGATGGCCGGTACTTTAGAAAAACGCTGACTGTGATCAAGATTACAACAACGAAGCTGAAAGCAAAGCATGCTCATCGAAAAAGAGTTGATCGTGAGTTTGATCGGGGGGGGAGAACAGGCAAGCAAAGATCCGACATTGCGATTCATCTTGGAATGCAATTATGTGTTGCACTTGCTGGTGAGCCGAGGAAAGGCAATTAGGATGGAAATAGAGTGGTTTCTGTCGAGTCCCTTCTTGCGGCGACCATGGATTGCTGTTTTGGGGATTTTTCTAACAAGTCGGTCGAGGGAACATGCCGTACTTGACAAGTTGACTGTTCATCGCGACGTGTATCAGTTTCGCATGAATTCTTGCTTGTGGTCATTACATACCGTACAGTATGCAGGTATACAGTATGAATGGTCTAAATGAGCAACTCTCCGCGACCACCAATCTCTGCTACAGGATAAGGCCCAAAAGCGACGTCGGGTAGTCGGCATCGCAGTGGGCCTCAAAGATACATCATTTGTTTAGTGGCTTCAGCACCTACCACCACCAAGTCTAACTCCTGCGGGGTTGCGAGGCCATAGGTTTCGGAGGCCATGGTTAAAGAATCTAAAAATACCGCGAATTACATTTAGTTAGGGGAGGCGAGCGTGTTTAGGTCAACACAAAGGCTACAATTCACTTTTCGTTGTTCCTTCCCGTTTGTATTAGAGGTTTAAAATTAGCAGCAGTGATAAAAACAGGAAGACAAGAATAGACCCCTAGGAGATTTCCCAGAGCCTGACGTCAGGGCTATCATCATACGATACAGCCTTCCGACCGCGCACACCTGAGCGAGAGAAGCTGATCGATTTGGAAAAGGCAAGGTCTGAAACAGACGTCGATGCGCCGAAATTTGGCCCTTAGGAACGGAGTGAACTATGCCGAGACAAGAGGTGACATTTTAAAACTTAGACATTTTAAACATGTTTTGTAGATGAACTAGGATATTACGCAATGCCGGCGTTGTAACACGCTCCTATTAGCTTCTTAGGTCATGAGACACTCTTAACTACGAGCTTCAGAATAGCTCTTCAATAATCGCGCTCAATTAATTCTGTCGCTACTAGTATGAAAGCAGATCTTTTTACCGTTATAATTAGGCACAAAAATGTTAAATCAATTTAGTAGCATTCAAAGACCGTATCAAGACTAGATGGGGGAGAGAGAAGGCAGAGAAGAAGTAAAGAATTAGTAAGTACGCAAAAGTGAGAGTTCAAGTACAGAAACCTCTCAAAGCAGAATGAAAGGAAAGATTGCAACATTGGGATTCTGTTTGATTTCTCCTCTGAGGAGAAAAGTCCATGTCGATAGTCAATCTAGGGTGAGCGGGTTCTTGGCGTAGACAAACTGATAGGCGATCGGAGGGGATATGCGGGCCGAGAAGCTATCCCGGACATACCGGTGTGTCTGTGTGTTAGTATTTCGCACCCATGAGTTGTGATCGAACACTGCCGACCAATTCTCTAGTAGGTTTTGCTGGGAGATCTCGGAGTACTTCTTGACAATTTCTGCACATCAACCAAGAGCATATTACGATCTGAAAATTACCTAAGTATGATGATTCCTATCAGACAGCCTTTTCACCACAGCTGAAGGCGTCTACTATCAACTCTGGTCTTCCCACTGGATTGCGTTTTACACAGAATCGTGTTTATGTTAAGATAAATGTGAGTCATCAAGGCTAGAGTTATGAAAGCTCATGCTCTTGCGGCGGTGATGATCCCCTCATCACCACTGGGGGGATGGTGAAACGAGAGATCTTTCAAGCCGGCAGACGTCAGTAAAGCGCGCCGCTGTTTCTCCGTTCGCTCGAAAGCACCGACTTGAACCATCATCTTGATACTAATACAAGCGGTAGCAAAATCATAATCTCTATCAGGGATAATTTGGCCGTTAATTATGAGGCGAGAGTAGCCTGGTTCCATGGCATTTACAATGTTGTCGAGAATGTCGCGGGCTTGTTCGTCGCGCTAGTCGTGAAGAATCCAGTCCATATAATATGCGCGAGCTCCTGTGTCATTTATCAGCTCGTCATGGCGATGGTATTAAAGAGTACGCAGAGCCGTCATGGTATTGCCTTTCATGGGCTGGGGGGTGAAAAAATCATAAGCTATCGCTTCGATTCCCCTCGGAGTACTGCCCAGGCGAGAAACTACATGGGGTATATCCTCTAAGACACGACGGCCCAGAGCATGCGAAAATTTGCTATTGAACGCATGTAGCTAGTGGCCTTCATCTCCTTATATGTCGACAAGTAAAAAGTGGTTATGCTCGATTTGACATTCGTCGAGAATGGTCCCTTGTACATCAAACCAATCCACCCAGTTTGGGGTCCAGCGTTGCTTCAATGTCATCCATTGCTGAAAGTCTTTTGCCTGAGAAGGGTTTTGCCCAAGCCATTCAAAGTAGTTGAGATGTGTCTTTTTGGCTAGCTGGAAGGGCGTATCTTCTGCTGAAGGTGGGAACTGATTGTTGTTCTTCTGAAAATACTCCGGAGCATAGGTTGTACAGAAGTTACCAATGTCAAAGCTAACACGTGTGAGACGAAACGAAGCCTAAAAGTGTTTGCACTTTCTGGGGAGAAATGAAAGGACCTCGCTCTAGTGGTGGCTTCAAGAGTCGATTCTGCCATTAATATGGTGAGAGTAGAAGGCTTGTATGTCTGGGCGTCGGTTTCCAGCACATACCCGGAGGCGGAAAGCACCCTGACAATCTGATCTACTTGAATATATATGATCAGTAGCACGCATACTCAAGTTCAAGGAGTAAGGATAATGGATCAGCGTGTACTACGCTTGAGCTATGAAAAAGTTGGGTCCAGCACTGTTGAAATGGAATCTCCAACCTTTGTGCGATCCCGCAAAAATAATCTCGTCTGTGCAAAGATCGCTATAACAAAACATTGGATGAACCTACCAACAACAAGAACATTTGCTTCAGAATTCTCCGCAATCTGTTCTGTGTGGTTCCCCTGCCCTTGCCGTCACAGATGATCCTGAAGACTCCTAGTTGGACCCCCATACGGAGGGCCATCAGCAAAACGGGGCCCTTTCGTGGAAGAAGTCAGCTTAGGGGGCTATCAAACCCCTGGCACGTATGATCGAGGCTAGAGATCGATGCATACGAAGACCACATCATGGATCACGGTTTCCAGCGGCGACCTGAGAGCATCCATCAGGCCTCGTGCAGCCTTCAGCGCGCCGAGCCGAGTCGTGTCACCGATCGACTCTCTGCCTGCACGTATACATTGCGTGAGCGCGGCAATCCGATCCTCAATACCGTTTCCTGATGGGGGAGTCATGATGGCATAGAGATTCAAAGGATCAAAAAAGAGAGTGCAATGATGCAGAAAGAAACAAGGCGTACTAACTTGAAGACGAGAGAGTATTTAACGCACAGCATCCGCGTTAGTAAGGAGACATGTGACAAGTGCAATGCATCCCCACAGATATTTTTTTCGGCGGCCATGTACCCCATTGGTCTTAGAAGTAATGTCTCATGCGTTGATATGTCAGAAACCTGGATTCCTTGAAAATCGGCAGGGAATTTTGTTTTAGCACGAGACTTTCAAGCCAGAGTTCTGTCTGGAGGCTTCTTTGCCCTTACTGTGTTTTTCAAGGTCTACTTACGAATATATTAAGCCAGCCTATGACTTAGTAGATGTGCTCCCTGATGCCGGTCAAAGATGCAGAATGCTATTGCCCCAGTTTAGATACACGATCGTCAGTGGGCTATTTGACAAGTATGACCTCCACCCCATGAGGGTAGGCCTGATTCTATGACCCGGGGATATCTAAATTTGGTCTATAAATTCTATCATAGATTTCAGATGAGTCCATAATTTCCTCCAAGTTGATTGAGCACTCCCGAGACCCCAAATCTCTATTCATTCCATCTATCTCTGCTTCAAACCCCAACCTGAAAAGTCGGTGGGGCCGGAAGCCTTTTCCCTATTGATCGGGCTTTATCATCCTTTTACGTGGAGTTTTTGGTGCATAGATCGATATACTATTACTTCGGCTGACTTCTCACCTGCATCTTGACACGCAGGAAACTCTACCCGTCGGGAAGAGTCTTGGTAGCCTCTAATCACCGTTAGAACTACCAAATTTGCCCATTCGTTTGCAATCTTCTGGGCTTTGTATTGGCGAGTGTCTGGCTCGTACGGTAGAAAGAGATACGAAAGGATGAGAATGACAGAATTCAAGGGAGCAATTGCCTGTTATTTATCCATCTATCTACATGGCGGATTGGGGGTCATCTGACCACGGTAACAAACATTCCCCTGAATCCCGAGAGGCCATCACAACCAAGCGCAGTATAGACTAAAGGATAATGTGCAGGTTAATGAAATTCATCTTGAGGTTTCTACTACTCGAAGGGTTGTAAAGTTCTTCAACAGCAATATGTTGGATGGATCTGATATACCTGTTCACAGGTGCCTTGGCATTAGCAGTCTTTACAGGTCTGCAAGCCTCCCCTATGCCTCTCACCCGGCAATATTTATAGTTGAAAGCGATATGCTTTGCCTGCTCGCGAAAATGGCGGTGAGTCACATAATTTCTTGATTATCCCTATACGCAACTGCTGGAAGATGCAGAAGACCTTCAAGATCCTTTCCCATCTCATATGTAGAGATAAGAGTGCATACGCCTTCTTGGCCGGCTAGAGTTGCGTTAATGTATTAACGTTCTGTTGGTGAGAGAGTCACGAGGCACCTGTTCTCATAGATTAGGCCAGGGCTGTTTCCAAGCTCGAAAATGAAAATCGATGCTGAGATTCAGCTATCACCGAGTCAATTTGCCTTCGTCGCGTCAACAAAGCCAAGGAGTGCATTTGATATGTATGAAAGGGGAATCGAAAGAGGATCAGACCGCCTCAGGTCCGAAACATCAATCTTAGGGCGCCAAGAGGCTTCAAAAAAGGATTGTAGCCGTAGTTAACAGTGTTATGTCAGCAGTCGAGGGTCTCTGCCGGAAATGAGAATTTTCCGTTCTTACGGCGCCGCTTGGCATCGTGATGATTGGCGGGCCAGTGACCGAGCACGCGTGTTGAATGATTCGATGCCCCGTGACTTGTGGGCCTTACCACCTTGTTCGGCGGGCTCTCGGTCGGGTTGTGGAGTCGCTTCGTCCTCGACGTGACCTGTGGGTCCTTCCAGATGGCCTTCGGCATCACCAATTCTCCCAAACCACGAATCCATTGGTCTGGTGCCTGGCCCGGCGACCGAAGACAAAGAATAATAACTACCGAAGATGGACGTCAATCCTTCGATTCTCTGCTGGTGTCAGGGGATTTACGTGGGGCTTCTGATGTCATTCTCTGTGCCAAACTCTGAAAATGTTGTACCCGCCATTGCGGCTCCGCCAGGAAAATCAAAGATTGCCGTCGCAGATTCTAAGCACCAACCCAGCATCATTGAGCGAGTGGAGGTAACTCAGAAACTGGAAATCCCACGACCAACAAGGAATAATCCAGGCTCACCCGGTGAGTACCGTATCAAATGACATCTGCCAATACTCATCGAGTGGCCGTTGGTGAGGGGCCTATAAAACAGCGCAGGTATCCATGGCCGCGAAGGGTCTGTCCGTCAAGAAGGTTTATAGTGATAACATCTCTCATGTTTGAGTCTCCGGTTTGATCAAAAGATATCCTACTTTCTGGACGCCAACTTGCCATGGGATCCACCCCACCGGAGACCGACCGACAGGTGGCAGCTGACCCTCCCCTGGAAACGATAAAAGAGACGAATAGTCCTCCTGAACAGCATGCGGGCCGGAAGTCTTCAGAGGCAAAGGAGCCAACTCCGCTTAAATTTCCACACCAGAGCGATGACGGCGCGATCATCGAGCACGATAGACGTCCACAAGGCAGTGGTCCACCCGCGCATCGCCCAGATCTGCCGGTCACGTCCGGTTCGTGGAGGAATATCATGAGACGACAGCCGACCGAGACGAGGAGCTTGTCATATAGGTCCCAGCCTCCGGAGCCACAACTGGTCAGAAATGGGCCGAGTTCAAACACAATCACACAATGGCCATCCCATTCTCTAGCCGGACCAGGCTCAACTACCTACCAGCCTGCCTCCGACCGAGTCTACATTGATCCAGATTATCAGGATCTGAACCCTCGGTATGGCCACAATAATGACACACCCCTGTGGGGTTTGGCAAAGCCTCTACCCCGAGTGGTGAGACCAGGTATGCGACGTGATCAGAGTCAGGTCAAGAAGGTGTCTGCAAGTGTTCCCAACGGCCAGACACAACCCGCCCCAGAACTGGGTGCAACTCCGGGCCTCCCTTCGGAACAGTCAGCGGAAATCTTAGGATCAGGCTCTGCAGCACACCACGACATGATACCGCACGAACGAGTCGTGCAAGGCCCTCAACCGGACGGACTTCTTAGACCAGTACAGTCGGAAATCAGCTACGACCACAACAGTCATGTCCATGATGACCATCGAGATGAGCCGCCCTCGGAGGAGTTTGTAAATAGATGGGCAAAGTATCGCCATATATTGAAAGAGCCCCTTGCCGAATGGTTAGCTGTAAGTTCTTTGAGGTTCTCTTGGAACGTTTTCACGAGTACAAAACACTAATGAATTCCGTCACAGACATGTTTCGCCATCTTCATCGGGCTAACAGGTACACTCGCGGTTTCTACTGGTGGAACCAAGGCAGGAAATCGTCTCTCGGAGAATTGGTCCTGGGGCTTGGGATTCATGATTGGCATCTATCTGGCAGGTGGAATTTCAGGTGCTCATCTGAATCCGGGCATCTCCATCGCACTATGGGTCTTTCGTGGTTTCCCAGGTCGCCGATGCTGCTATTACATTATTGCTCAAATACTTGGCGCTATCACAGCAGCAGGCCTGGCATATTGTTTGTACAGAGATGCGATTTTGACTCTTGCTCCCGAGGTGGCCGCGGGGTCCACGGGCTTAGGATTCTTCACCGAGCCACAAGACTACGTTCGCCCCGTGACTGCATTTTTCACTGAATTCGTGGCAGATGCAATTTTGCTCTGTGTGATCTTCGCGATGGGAGACGATGGCAATGCTCCACCGGGTGCGGGAATGCACTCTTTCATCATCGGCTTGGTCATCTATGTTCTATGCATTTGCCTAGGCTATAGCACCGGGGGGTGAGTCACGGTCATCACACCAGGCATTTTTTTTCTTTCATCTATGGCAATACGGATTTACTGACATTAACACTCAGGTGTTTGAACCCTGTTCGGGATTTTGGCCCGCGACTGGTTGCCTTCATGGTCGGCTACGGACCAGAAACTTTCACAGGCCACAGTGGCTGGTGGTTTTGGGGCGGCTGGGTCGCCACCATCACCGGAGCGTTGACCGGCGCAACTCTTTACGACACTTTCATCTTTATTGGAGGTGAATCACCCATCAACTACCCCCGCCGACGGAGAAAGAGGGCAAAGATGAAGAAGGAGAGTAAATGGCGTCGTCGACTTGGAATCGGAAAAAGGAAACTTCCTTCGCTTGAAGAAGGCATCAAAAACCTTGAGGATTGAGGAAATTCAATGCGTACGGGCGAGCATCAGCCACTTCACTGTCCCTTTTCATGGTAGAAAAAAATCAACTAGCACGCTTAATTCTTAGTGGACGGAAGAGTTGACTCAGCTTCGCGACCACTTGCAGATTTTGGAGGGGGTTATTGGCATAAGTGCAACGTAGGTCTCCTATTCACAATGGTTCGAATTTGGTATGCTAATCTCAAAACTTCGGGCCCACCAAAACATTGGAGTGTATAGCTACGCCACTAAACATCCGCCGGACACCTTCGAATCGTGTAACATAACCCCGTATAGAGACGCATTGAGAGTATAGTTTATTTGAAAATATATGTCTCGGTAGCCCAGAAATAGGTCGCCGTGGCACATTCTTTGTTTTCTTCCTATAGGCCTTGTGACATTCAACGCGGTAAGCGTGAGAGTTGCCCCTTTTTTTGGAGTAAAGCTTTGACTCGATTGGATTCGCCTCATGCTAGACAGTCGCGTTGACAACTCGATGTAAACACGCATTTAGCGGCGGTTATTGTCGTGCTCCCATCGGAAAGAAGGCAAATTCTAAGTGGCCTCCGGCCGGACGTACATCAGAGATGAAACTCACAAAAATAATCCAATAAAACTTTCGCCGTTCTGCTGACTTCATGCACTGGAAAAAGGTCGGATGCTGTAGGTAGAGCGAAAAGGCAAATATTTTTCCTCTCAAGGAACCCTTCCTCGTGAATTACGGAGCGAATCCACGCCCTAGGAATGATATATCATACTACCATTGGAATATAAACGCCGTATTAAGATGAATATGTGCTCGATGCTCTATCTGATATTAAATTAGACGCTGAGCAAGATGTTCATTGCAGGCTTGATAGAGAACGAGGTTGAATAGTGGCTTGAACCAAATTCAAATTGCACGCTTACCCAGTCAAACCATGGCTTAGGGGTTAACTAATAGTACGTATTGGTTGATTGTTTAGCTTACTGCATGTGGTTATAGATTTGGTTTAATTCTGATGCATGATTTCATTTCCTGGTGGCATGTTCTCGCTTCAGAGTTATTTCCATTGACCTAGAGATATATTTCAAGTCCTAGTCAATTAGTAGATACTCTGGTAATGGACGAAGACTGGATGTGACTGCGCAGGTAAAATGCTAGGTACGTAGTTTGTCTACAGCTCACTACCCTAACCCAGCGGGATGATCTGGGACCTATCAATCCACGGCTCGGGTGCTTACTTCTGATTAGTCACACATGTGCTGTGATGGACCCGTCATGATAGATCATTACATGATTAATCGCCCTTGAAATAACTGCCCGAAGAAGGAACTTCGTTTCCTCGGCCCCCATGCCAGTCTACAATTTCCCATCAACCTCGGGTCCATGCCTGGAATCCTGGTTAAAAGGCCAAGCAGAGACACCAAAATATCATGATCTTGCCTCTATTCTCTAGATTACCCCCGGCGTGGCCTTCAAATTGAAGTGCGGCTTTGGACATTTGCAGACATATGTTTTTATCATTGCCGAGTGTAACGCTTGTATTGAGGAGCCGTCCCAAAGGCCTCCCATCTATCACGGGGAAATGTTTGAAGAAGAAACTTTAGCCATTCAAATAGAAATTTGTGATTTAGCTCTGCGTAGTGTTCTCTTCCCGGTCGACTCCGTCTCTATTCTATAGGTAGGAGCCCTCCCACACAACCTTGCACTTAATACCACGTCATAACTGCGTACCGTGCAAGCACTTACCGCCCTATCTTCCTGCAATCGGACAAACCAAAACTCACGATGATTAGCACTTTTTCTGAGATTCATGTGGTGGACGATGCAATAAAACGGAGTATCTTGCAAGTGAGCTGTAAAGATCTTTGCTCGGATCATTGAAGAATGATTGGAGACCAAAGCCTCAGTGGACCATGACATTTACAAAAGCTTATATGGCCTTATTTATATGGGCCGCTTCCAAGCTGATTGTCGGGCTGTCTCGTATTTCTGACGGATTTGGTACTGTAGAAGAAATGCTTGTCAAGCAGCCTGCGATCCGAAATTTCCATATTTGCCGGCAAAAATAAATACCATATTAGCATTCTTCGATCCAGGAGCGGAGTCCTTGCGTATGGGGCGCCGTTGGGGTGTGGCAAAGGACAAGTGAGGCGTCATTGGCGGCCTCGCGCTTCAAAAAGCTTAGTCCACGCAAAAGTCAGCTACTGTATTGTTTCTGAACGGAGTGCAGCAATCGGATTTTACGTATCCCTTTCGTCCAGTCCTCAGAGCAGCAAATCATAAATATAGAACATACAGAATACCGTCCACAGCGACCACGGTGACGACCACAGGATGTTTGGGCCTCATCGGATGACGCACACGCACCGACCGAATTCACCGCCCCAACGCCACAAGTCCCCGGCCAACAGCGATCAGCGACATCGAGGGCCGAGAAAGGTCAAAGAGATGGACCGATGAGGCAATGATCGCAATCTTCTGGTCTGCTGCTAGGCAAGGGCTTGTGCTCTATTGGACAAATCGTATATTGACAGAACCGACCGGATTGCGCCCATGATGCACCTGCCTCCCCGCAACTGAATACCCAATCACCGCAGTGGTACCACTCCTGGTGCTCTTTATCAGCCCGGAGGAAAGGCTGTGGCTGGAATTTGACGGTTTTGACGTCAGGTATGTCAATCTATGGCAGCTACTGTAAGAGAACAAAGGACACAGGGTGCACGTTGATGGATTTGAGACGGGTAAGTGGCCTTGCGGTCTGACTGCTCGAGAGATCCTGACGTCAAGTTTTCCAGCGCAGTCACTCTTTAAATTAATTCTTCAAATTATTGTACATCCGCCGTAAGGTTTATAAGATATTCACTTCGAGCCCAGCTGCAGCGATTCTGTTTCCCTCCGCCAAACCCGATCCCCACATCTGATTCTCAAGTTCTATACACTCGAAAAATAAACCATCTTCCAGCATCTGCTAGACATCTGCTTCAGCCATGCCGCTCTTCCATCGTGATTCTACTGCCAGCTCCTCCTCGGGACGGGGCTATGAGGAACCTCACGAGACAAGATCGCACTCTGGTTTATTTTCAAGTCGATCTTCTCACTCGACTCGCACATCAGTTTCCTCGGGCTCGGCCTCCTCGACAAATCACTCCCGCCGCCACAGCCTTCTTCACAGGTCGCACGAGGACCCTTCCATCATGGCTGCGCGAGAGCAGGTTCTTCGAGCGGAGCATGCTGAGCGCGAGGCTGACAAAGCACTGCTTGCATCAAGGAAAGCAGTCAAGGAGGCCAGGGATCATGTCAAGCACCTCGAGCGTGAAGCAGCGGAAGAGTGAGTTGTATTCGAATTCATACAGTTCCCTCACCCGGAGATACAACGTTGACTAATACTTTGTCGCCCTCGGCCAGAGCCCGCTTGGCTCGGATCAAGCAGGATCAAGCCAAATCCATCTCCAAAAGGGCCAAGCCTCTCGGTCGTAAGTGATCAGCCCTTCTTTGCCAGGCGAATACATTCGAGCCGTCCCCGACCAGTCACTAACAAGAAGACATGCTCAGGACATATTTGAGATGTGAGAGCGTGAGTCAAATAATGATCCCGTGATGTTTTTGTTACGGGAATGCCGACAGATATCGATTTAATGATTTATAGCGGATGCTACAGAGCACGCACCTTATGACCCCTTATGTACAATATGTGCACTCCAAGTCCAGGACCAATGCAACCACGACCTTTCATATAGCCTCGCTTTTGTGGTTTCTATTTGATCTGCGTATGAGAGACTATCACTTGCTTCTGCACCATGGCAGAATTTGAACACCGAAGAGTATCTACAGTTGGTCATCGTCAACGGAGTCTACTATTAAATTGCCTCATGACGGCCTCTCGCCTGTATCACGCTGGTCTTCACTCTGGCATGGTGATGCACGTATGTAAGGGGTGGGTTACACTCGGAACGTTACCCCGTGGCATCTGACTCGCAAAGAGTGCAGGTATGAAAGATCTACAAAAGTCACGAAGCGGTAAGGTTGTGTCACGCATCAAGTCGGGAAGAACGGTACTCAGCGAAGGCTTTCTATGTCTCACGTGAGAGCTATCAATATATTCTCAAACAATGAGTATATACAGAAAGCCCGGGGAAAGCCCGGGGAAAGCCCCGCTACCGATAGACTTGAGCTGTCCTTGTCGTTTTTCTGCCGGGCGCCTCGAGAGACAACTACTTGTCGGCCGTGGCACTGCTCACCAGATATTGAGGTAGTAAAACACGATTTCAGGGGAAGTAGAATGACCTCCCTACTGCTATTTTGACTTTGTCTAAAGGCTCGCGTTGGGTATGCATGAGGAGGGGTCAGAGAATGACCTGACTCGACCTGCATATGCAAGCCAGCCATAAGAGGATTTACAGTTAATTTGATGCAGGCGACAAGGTCGGGTGTAACAGTTCCCTGCGGAGATCAGCTGCACCCCAGAATTGTCAGACCCTGAAAGACCCACAAAGCAGCTTCAAATATAATTCTCGGATCTTCGAGAAGATGAAAATCGCTGTCAAAGTCAGACAAAGGTTTGGCATGAAACCCAAGATTTGAGACATTTGCTCTTCCTGAATATGTTCATCTTGATGAAACTCGTGATTCTCCTCTCCACCTTCATTGTGGTTGTTCGATCACTCCCGGGGAGAGGAGGAGACATCGGCAAACCTCAAGCCCTCGAACAGTCTACCGATCGCCTGGTTTTTGCGCATTTTATGGTCAGAACCCCGGATCCCCAGATTTTCTGCTTTTCAATATCCAGGCAGCTAACGATGACCAAATCAGATTGGCATCACAAGCAACAGACGAAATGCAGCAGACTACGATGATGACATGGTCCAGGCAAAATCACTCGGCATTGATGCCTTTGCTTTGAATATCGGCGTTGATCCATACACAGATCAGCAACTACAATTCGCATACGCATCGGCCGCAAAAAACAACATGAAGGTCTTCCTTTCCTTTGATTTCAATTGGTGGCACACACCGCAGGTGCACGAAATTGGTCAGAAGATTGCTCAGTATGGACTTTTGCCTGGCCAGCTGATGGTGGATGGCAAGATCTTTGTCTCCACGTTTGCCGGCGATGATCTGGACGTTGCCACTCTGCGCACATCGGTTGGCAAGCCAATCTTCTTCGCTCCAAATTTCCATCCTTCGTACGGGACCAATATCTCAGCTGTGGATGGATTGTTGAATTGGATGGCCTGGCCAAATGATGGCAACAACAAGGCTCCCACAGCGAGAAAAAATGTCTCTGTCGCAGATGGCGACCACGAGTACCTCAAAGCGCTGAATGGGAAGGCATACATTGCACGTTAGTCATTGAGTCTTGTCTTGATCTTGATCCCTTCAAAGTTCCAAACGGCTGATCTCGTTGCATAGCTGCCTCCCCATGGTTTTTTACTCACTTCGGGCCTGAAGTGCCTTACAGTAAGAACTGGGTCTTCCCGTCCGACCTCCTGTGGTATGACCGTTGGAATGAAATTCTCGCCATGAAGCCCCGATTCGTGGAGATTGTGACGTGGAACGACTACGGCGAGTCTCATTACATTGGACCTCTCCGGTCACCACACACAGATGATGGAGCTTCGAAATGGATCAATGACATGTGAGTACATCTGTGTCCCTCCCCCCCCCCACGATTGGAAGAAAAAAATTCCCAACTCACGGACCGTCACAAGGCCTCATGAGGGGTGGCTTGAGCTTTCGAAGCCTTTTATTGCAGCTTTCAAAGCCGGGGCGACATCGGTCAACAAGTATATCGACGAGGATCTGTTGATTTACTGGTATCGGCCGACTCTACGAGACACCAACTGCGACTCCACGGACACATGCATGGTCCCGGCGAACAATGATAGCGGCAATTACTTCCTCGGCCGACCCAACGGATGGGAAACCATGCAAGATTCTGTCTTTGTAGTTTCCTTGTTGACTGCCCCAGCTTTAATTCAGATCGACAGCGGTGGCACTCTGTTCTCATACAACGCACCAGCCGGAGCATTGGCGCAAGCGATCCCCATGCACATCGGCACTCAAAGCTTTTCTATGATTCGACACGGCAAAGCCATTCTCTCCGGTTCCAGCTTGAAGCCCATCATCAGTGAGTGCGTGTGTGGACTCTACAATTTCAACGCCTTTGGTGAGTTTTCCTCCATCCCGATTCAACTAGCGTCGTCTTGGGATGCATCTGTCTGATATTTACCACTCACAGTGGGAACATTGCCGCCGGGACCACGAGACGCTCTACAACCTGATGGTCTGGCTGCTTTCCGGCAAGGATTACGGGTGAGCACCTGCGAGGCATCTCCGTCGTTGGGTACCGTACCTCCTCCAACCGCCCCCGTCACGTCTTCGACAACCATCCCAGCTACAACGACCACAACCTCCAAGGAGCCGACAACCACAACCACAGCCACAACAACGACCACCACCACCACGGCAACGAAGCCCTGTATGACCTCGACCGCATGTACGGCCACGGTGACGATCACAATGCAGTTATCAACTATTTTGACCACCACTGAGGTTTCCGTCATGACCATCACGCAAACAGAGACTCAAAGGCAGACAGTCACGGCCACTGCTACAACCTGCTCCACAGGTGGCGCCGGGGGTGACGGCGGCAGTCCCACTGACAAAGCTTGCATCGCTGGAACCGGGCCAGACAACTACTCGGGACTATGTGTCTTTGCCTGCAAATATGGGTATTGTCCGCCGGGCCCATGCACCTGTACTCAGTATGGGACAGCCCTGCCGCCTCCACCCTCTACTGGTGTTCGGGGTGTTCCACTTGCCGGGGAAGATGACTCTTACTTGGGCCTTTGCAGTTTCGCCTGTGACCATGGATACTGTCCATCAACGGCTTGTAGAACGGCATGATACCTGAGGCCGCATGAGGCTGCAGTGCAGATGGCTGTAACGGCTGACTGGACTCGGATGCATGATTGATCTGATGCAGTTAGCCGGACATGGTCATGGATGACTTTCTTTCCTCAAAGCCGCAGTCCTACACCCGAATGTAGCATCGGAGAGCCTTTGGTTCTCGAAATAATTTGCACGGTCTTAGGCCAGTCAAGAAACACAATGAATTTCCAACGTCCCCTGAGGAATTATTGTCTTGTCGTAGTAGCTCCTTGGTTTTTCCGAATGAAAGTCAGTGTCTGGGAGCTGCGAGTCAAAGAAAGATTGACCGCTCGATTGTCGGAGAGGTGAACGCAGCATTTTTCTTTGAAGAGGCGGTCATGGCTCAAAGAACGCGGAGATGGCGCCGGTTGTTCTGTCGGGGATATTTATGGCTCGGATGGTTGGGCAACCGCCTTCGTCGAGACGGTTGTTCATTGTTTTTACCATTTGTCGATTCAAACAAACCGCGATAAGCGCTCAACAAAGGTGACATGGACACTAAGACCCCAAGATTCGAGAGCGCTGCAAAGGGACGAGAGTCGTCCTTAAAAAGGTGCCAAGCCTTCTTGCGATCGCAGAAAAAGAAGGTCCTGTTGTCCCACGTGCAATTCTGTCCTCCAAGCGAAATGAGCAAACCACTCCCAAGAAAGAAGGGCACATCGACGCGCCAGCAGCAACGCGAGCAGCGAATCCTGCAAAATCGACTTTACACAACTCTTGGTATAACCGATGCCGGTGTTCAAAATACGATAAACGGATTGCTCCGGGAAATCTACGATGCTGGGGTGGTAGACCTTCGATCCAGCGTACGCCGGGAGATGGTGCGACTGGAGATCAGGGACCGAATGCACAGAATGCCCGATGCGATTCGGAATCACTCGGATACCCGAGACTCGGTGGTCAATAATCTTTACCGAATTTTCAGGTCTCTCCAGTCTCGATGGCAGAAAGAGGAATTTGACAGTACGCAGGATACTTCGACCAATCCAGCAACATCCACACAACAAGCAGCTCCAGCGAATGCGGGTGAGTTGTTTGACCACTCAGGCCCTTCAGTCGTGCCTGACGCTGACGTACAGATTATCGCTTACGATAGACCTACTCAGCCGTTGCCCATTCGACTGAGTGATCTATTAGCGAATCCAAATGACCCCGTTAACCGTAGCCGTAATGGCGACTGGATCGACGCACATGCGCTCCGCCATGACATACTGCGGCGAGCACTTGTCAACGAGGGTTTTGCGAGCGAAAACTCGGCGCTATGGTGGAGCCCCCATGCTCTGGAGACCTTGGCTCCGACAATGCTGGCAAGCCCACGGGACGGTGAAACACGCCTGAGTTCGTTGAACATTGCCTCGACCATCATCCGAACAATCAGTGTATTTTATTCCGCATACCGAGCATCAGACAATCCAGGAAGCTGCTCCAGTACACTGGCAAGACCGAGTTTTACTATCATTGTACGGCCCCAAGCAGCCAGTGGTGGCGTATTGGGATTGCATCAACCGGGTCTTGCTCGCCCAGGGAGTGAAGAACGAGTTGAGAAGATGGTTGTGCCTTCTCGCAAGACGCTGGAGCCTCGCAGAGTCTCACCCTCGGGTGCAGGGTCAAGCACGAGAGGTTTCAACCCAGGAAATCGGGGGAGTCGTGATCGGCCCCGTCTATTTTTCAGGAGCCCAATCCCCGATTCAAGTCTTTCACAGGCTTACAGACGCCCATCCACATTCAGATCGTCTTTGTTTTCTTTTGGAACTGCTAGGAAAAGGCCGCCTGTGTCATATTCCAGGCCCCTCAAAAGCCAATTTGACGCACGCTCTTTTCAAACCGGGCCCGCTTCACATTTTAATGTGCCACAGTCCGCGCGTGATGCATTGAAGACCCCGGGTCCAGGTTCCGCGCAGTTCGAATACGAAGGGTTGGGAATTGTACCGCGAGATAGTCCTCCCTTAAAGACCGTGCACGCTCGTCTCAGTCCGACTACTCAGGACTCTGTGCCCGCGGTGCAGGGACCCGAAACAAAGCAAGAGAAGCGTCGTCGAAGCCATGGAGATGGGGAATCGTCAGCTCGTCAATCACAACGGCCTCGCCTCTCCAGTGCAGTGGCTCTGAACCAGAGTCCTGCTTTCACAGGAACAGGTTTGAGTATGAACATCAACACGATCATGCCCCCAATCGCCTCGGGTCAGACGGAAGAGTTAAACAGCACAACCACTGCGCCTGCGCAGCGATCATCTGTAAATTTTCATCCACGTTCACCGCAAAGATCTATTGGCAGAAACAGAGCGCTAGGGGAAAGTAATCGTCATCTCATGCGTCGAAAGAGACCTTCTACGCTGAGGCCCCTACCACAATCACCCTCTAGTGGGTCATTTTTTAGTCAATCACAACCCCAAAGTGAGGTTATCGGGGCGCTCCAGCCAGCGGTCGAGGAATCCGCACAGCAGATGCCTCATGACACCGAAGAAGTATTTGGAGAAATAGGTGATAACTGGTTGGAAATACCTTTGCAAAGAATGCCACCGGTGATTCAGAAAGAGATCAGAAGCCGCCGATTCTCTGAAGCGATATCTGAAGGCACTGGTAGGCTTGCTTTGACAGGTGAAACCGAACCATCTTCCAAGGTGGCCGCTCCCAGAGTAGCCCCGCCATCCTTGCAACGCATCGAGCTTCCCCCCACAGAAGATGACCGTATTCTAGCCCGGCGAAAACGTCGGCGCCTGTTTAGCGAATATCGGGTTGAAGCTGATCGGTCCTCGTCTACTGATAGCCAGAAGAGCCCACGAAAGAGAAGACGACTGACATCCGGCTCGCCATCAAGAAGTCCGAACCCAAAACGTACACTGAAAACTCAAAAAAAGGCTGCCAAGCGCGTGAAAAAGCCACCGACTGCCGCAGAGCGAAAAATGACTCTTGAAGTTGGAAGAATGTCTGCGCAGTTGGAGCGCCTTGAAACACAGGCGCCTCGGTCGCCATCCCCAAAGGGAAAGCGTTTGCTATCAAATTGCACAACCGCTTAAAAAATTATAGCCATATCGACTAGAATTCTAAGTCTTTGTTTCAGTTCGTGATTCATGTTGTGCGAGTCAGCGAAATCAATTGGAAACTTTGGTCCAAGGTGGAAATTTCCTGTCATTGGTATCCGGCTGGTGTGGGCAATGGGTCAGTTGTGAAGATCATGTTCTATGAGGTAAGTAGTAGTTCCATCTGCTAGGTAGGGAAAGGAATTATTTTTTTTTCAATAAATACAGACATTGCTCGTATTTGAAACCCATTCCAGTGAAAATTCCGTTTATGATATTTCTCTTGCTTGTGTTGGCGTGGGGTTCTATCACCGAGATGGAACAAATATGGTTCCATGCATTAAGTTTTCATGGTTTTCAATGCGTCTGTAATACGGATGAAATGGAGTAGGCTGCAGTCTGTTTCACCCGGCTATTGCACTCTCAAAAAAGAATTCATTTGTCTGCCTCAAATATGATCTTTTGTGATTTCATACCGTTGAAGTCATCGTATCTGAACTTGGATTAGCCTGGCTCTCCAGTGGTGCAAATACGACTTGAGTGAATATAATGAAATTTGGTCACGTAAATCTGGAGACTTACGCTTGCACAGCCTGGGACAGGGGCCGAATATCATCGGCCATGAAACTTCATGGGTGTTAGCCTCGTGGATATGAAGATGTGAAGAAGAGGGAAGGGTAAAGTGGGAAGAAAACTTACTCGAGCATATCTTGCTTCTTTACCAGCAGTTCCATAGCCTCTCCAAAAACACCTAAGGGGACCGATTATTAGGGAACTTGTGCCGATGAGGTGGGCCCGAGAAAGGTGCCACTATCGAAAGCGACTTTTTCTTACTGCGAACTGGACAGCGTCCCATCTGCAGACGCAGATTCTTCCCATAGGCCTCATTTCCTGTCCACGGTATCTCGCCGTTGTGCACGCCAACACTGGAAAGCACTCCCCAAGGGCGAAGCATCTCGAATCCCATTCGTAGCGCACTGCTGTGGCCCACCACCTCGATAACGATATCGGCACCGCGGTTGTCCGTCAGCTCTTTCACCCGCTTCCGAAGGCCATCCTCATTCTCCTGGAAATTCCAAGACTCGGCTCCCAGTCTTTCCGCCAGCTCTAAACGAGGCTTGACGCTATCAATGGCGATTAAATGCTTCGGTCGATGCTCCAGTGCGCTGATCAAAGCGCAAATCCCGACAGGCCCACATCCAAACAATAAGACGGTACTCTGCTGGACTTTGGACGGTCCCAGTCCTCGAAATGCATTACTTGCGGCAAAATAACCGGTTGGGAAAATATCCGCCATCAGAACAAGCTTCTTTTCGTCGATGGCGTCTGGTGCATGAAACAGGGTCGATTCGGCCAACGGGACCCGGACATACTCCGCCTGGCCCCCATCCAGCACTGCACTTCCATAGAGTTGCCCCTTGACACAGCGCGATGAAAACCCCTCGCCGCAGTAGAAGCAGTCTCCGCAGCTGATAGTAAATGGCGATACGATTCGATCGCCCTGGCGGAAGGAATGAACGTCGGATCCCAGCTCGACGATCTCACCGGTGAACTCATGGCCCATGATGAACTCAGTCTTGGAGGGTTGATGACCTCGAAAGACATGAAGCTCGCTTGTTTTCTGCTTCAGTACATATCTTGACTGTGGTTTAGGATCGTGTGTCGGCGCCACAGCTTACCTTCCACATAGCGCTGTGTATCGCACTTTGACAATTGCGTCTGTAGGGTCTTGGATCTGGGGCCGGGGGCGCTCTTCCAGAGCCACTTGGAGAGGTCCTTTAAAGACTACTGCTTTCATACTGGTTAGACTTGTGACTGTTGTGGAAAATAAACAAGATTAATGCGAAGACAAAGAGATCGTGAAATTTTGGGTGCTGAATTGGTGGAAAGACGCTCCTCGCCACGCGCTGACGTGGTTCTGTTGGTAAGGTGAACATCGTTTGAGGGGTTGATCAACCACCGCTTCTGCTCAGTGCGACGGTACCTCGGCTATGGCTGGGCCTCATTTTGAACAACCCAAACTCGAGTGAAGCGCAGTCTGAAAGCTTGGATATTTCCATGCGTAAAGTGTGTGAAGCATAAAATTCTGCTGCCAGTCAAACCTCATTTTCAAGTGACAGAGACTGGATGGAACGTGCAGGTTCTGAATGGTCTACGTCTGCCTCTCAGAGCCATACAGGCAAATGCTGCATCAATGATGGCCGCCCTTGAGCCACCATGGTCATCACAGGCGCCCGCGCACAAGACTCTCGGTCCACAGTTCAAAAAGGGGGAATGAAAGTATTGTGACTAGTGTGCATTTACCCCTATGCACCTATTCTATGAGAAGGTGGGAAGAGATCCTTGGATCTCTCCTGTCACCTGATGCCTAGCTCGGATGCGATGCTATATACCGATAGGGATTTGTAGCAATCCTCGGCTCCCGTCTCAAGAGGGGTGTCGGGTTGTCCAGTGAAGCATCAAAATAAGTGGACCTTGTTCAAGGTTACATGTGCTGCTGTACGTGATGTAGGACCGATTTCTAGTCACTCTGTTTCTTCCTCTTATCGTTCCCGACATAGGTATAATTGATGCCAGCACCCGCCACGCGTATTGTCACCGGGCGTGAAGGTAGCACATGGCTGAGTGAGCAGTACACAGGTACCAAAGTTCCTTTTCAGGAGGTGTTCTCGATGGCCAGAACCTTCGAAATGAGATCCAGAACATGCCTGAGGTTCCAGGGTGGATCAAAATGTGGACGGAAGTGATGATACATTGACCGCCTCCAGGTTGGCCAGGGTCCTCACCCCACGTAGGATCCTGGAATTACTATCTCTTGGATAGTACCGTAGTAAACAAATGTTGTAAAGATACCTATGAAATGATGGTATTCCCTTCCACCTCATCTAAAATACCCGACACGGATTGATACAGTCTGCTCTTACCTACTACCTCGAAGTTGTAGCACTCCGGCTTGCACCCAAAGATACTTGTGATCAGATATTACATTACATATGAGTACAGTACAATGAACACTTCAGTAACTGGAAGCACCAACGCTGCCCTACGGACGAGTAGCGTATCGGGACCTTCTCCTTACCGCCGGAGAGGTATTGGACTACATGGTACTATACCCACTTCAAGACACTTTGAAAACAAGGAAAATGTCGCTCAAACTCGGAAGGAGAACCGGCACACTCGTATTCTGAGCTACGACTCGGTCCAGTGTTCACTGCCCAAGCCCGGAGTACTCACTAGTAAATACTAATGCCCGTAGTGGATTAAGTGAGTACCTGGTTTGATGTATCATTTAAAATCTCTTTACAGCAGTCAGCCGTGGTGGCGTTCTGAGCCCCGAGTCAGCCACATGATCATTGCTGGAGATCCCACACGAGTGGAGGAGACAAACGAGACCGACTCTGCCAAGCCTTTTCGCCCACCGTGGAACGTCATGTCTCCGCTCATCCTCCGGGACTCCTTTCACCCATCTTTTCTCCGCCGATAACTTTGGGCCCAGCCATTCTTGTGACTCTCGGTCGCCGTCTTCTTCGTGGAACCGCTTTTGGTGGCCTTCTTTGCCCTTTCTGATCATATGCGCCTCAACTGCCGTGGGTGACATGATCAATCCGAGTACTGATTGCTTCTGAGGTCCGATCCGCCGCCTCCCATCCACTGTTGCTCAGCCTCAATCTCTCCCTTCCTCTCTCCGCCTCATTATCATCAACGCCCTTCCCTCGCTCCGTCTGCGCTTTCGCTTTGACTCGGCTCCTTGTTCGCTGGTCTTTTGCGCACACAGTTCGACTGGCCTAGGCGCTTCTTTCATCTCCATTGACTGATCAATCTCGCTCCTCGTCTTCGGATTGCCATACCAGCGTCGGGCCTTTTGCCAGGGATCACAGCACCTTGAACAACCACGTTGGTCCGGTGGCGAGCGGGCTCACCGTTGGAGTCAGTCCAGACTTCGGTGACATTCAGGGACTCCGCAACCTCGTCCAAGCTCACATCTCCGTCCTTGATCAATCGTTGACTATGGGTCGCCGTCTTCCTTCAAACGTCTTTCTGTGATCCGATTTTAGGTTCCTCTCGGCAATGCAAGTCGTCTTATCATTACCGCCTTCTTGCCTACTAGGCCAAGTACTTTCAAAATGACCGTTGAGGCGCAGAGCACAACCAGCGGTTTTCTGGCACAATGGGCAGGTAAGTCTCACTCCCCCCCCCCTTTTCAATATTCTGGAGACGAGTCTCAGATGACTCCCTTGCCTGCCCACGCCCTTCTCCCCACAAAGAGAATAAGCATCCAGGTTCTAACCTGTCGCAATCTATCAGCGTTTGTTGCACCGTTTTGCGCACCGCGTACCACGCCGCAAGGTCGGGGCTGGCGTCCAGTGGCCTTGCGGCCACCGTACCTCCTCTCTCTCGTGTGCCTGCTGCTTTTGATGCTTCTGACGCTGGAAGGCCTTCGGCAGTATAGCATTCGGCAGGGTGGCCTCGTCTTCTTCAGTGACACAAGCGACGTTTCCTATCTTCAGTCGTTCGCATACAACTGTGGTCCCATCATTGTAGCCCTTCTACTGGTGATGGTCTGGACTGTCACTGATTTCGATGTGTTGCGCCTGGAGCCCTATTTTCAATTGTCATTGCCGCAGGGTGCCCCCGCCACGGTCTTGTTTATCAACTACAATTTCGGCCAAACTATTCTGACGCCGATCAATGCAGCCCGTCGTCGACATTGGGTGGTCCTCTGGGTATCCATCATGACTTTGTCAATCCGTTTGATTCTGCCGGCTTTGCAAAGTTCTGTCTTCGAGTTGCGAGAAGTGACCACCAAGACTCAAGTGTCGATGAGGAGCTGGCCCGAGCTGGTAGACTTAGAGACGCAAGCCTCGTGGATGTTGACCCAAGCAAACAACACCGTGGACTCCGTGCTTCCCTCCGAGGAGCAAGCGCGTCGATCACGGTCCGTGGAGTATGCGATCGCTCCAGTGGAAATACCGAGTAATTTCCATGAAAGTGATTCCACGCTTTGGGTGCTGGACCAAGAGGTCTACTGGGCGCAAGTTGCTTGCCAGACCATATCGCTGGATAACAAGTTGTCCGTCACGGTCAATCCTTCTGCCCAAGGCTGGCCGAGTGTCTCTTGGAATGCTGCGGGGGTTGACACGGGCGATTTGTATGGTCATACGAGGTCATGCAAAATGGATTTTTCGTATGACAGTGTCTTTTTTCCGGCGACGGATTATTTGCAAGTGCGTTACTGGGAGCCCGCGATCGATCCGGACATCTTTTCGACGGAAAACAAAAAGCCACGTGCCTTCACCCTTACTGGATGTGATCCTCAAGACATCTACGGCGTGATCATTGAAACAAATGCCACCAAAGGAGATCCCGCAACTGACACGGACGCTCCCTACGTTGCCTCTGGCGTAGGTTTCGCCTGCGACATTACTTATCACAAGGCTCAAGCTCGCGTTTCCATGCATTCGAACAGTTCTATTGAGAGTCTCCAGATTAATCCCGCCACCGCCCGGAAACTGACCGATGCGGAGTTTAACATGGAGCATTTCCACGCCTTGCTATCACAAAGGGCTCCGTATACCAGCGACATGATCTTCATTAGAGAGAACGAGACCACAGGTGGTCGAACCATCACGGAGCTTCCTGTTATCAGTCAGGAGATTGGTGAAATGCAGCCATTCCTGGTGCTCGATACAACGACCCTGATGACAGAACTAGAGTTTGAGTCGAAAATTACGCGTGATGTAGAACAAACCTTTGTCTTGACCCTCGGTCGATTGTTCGACCCTGAGAAGCGTCCCGCCGTGGCTTCCGGAGTCAGACTTACCACGCAAGTCGCTATTGCCGTGGTGCAATTTGCGGCTATTTGGTCTGAATTGATATTGGCCACGGTAGCATTCACGACACTTTACCTTCTTTTTCTCTACCGATCACGCCGAACCTTCCTTCAAAGTGATCCCGGATCTATTGGGGCCATGTGCAGCATCGCTTCCGATCTCTTCCACCGTGACAACGTTCTGAGTGAGCCTGGCATCGACTTTCACCAATTCTCCACACGCCAGATGCGCCGAATATTCAAAAAGGCCCGATGTTACTGGCGATCGGACGGCTCGGGAAATAAATTGGACATACTCGCTGAGGATGGTAAGTAATTATCTGCTTCATTCCTCAGTCTCCAATGACTGACCCATGCTTGCGAAACAGGCTCGCCTATTCAGCTCGGAGAGGACCTCCGTGTTCATGTCGACCCGATGCCCCATTTTCTGGTTATTCCTTTCTTCATCGTTGAATTCCTACTTCTTGCGGCGGTCATCATCCTTATGTCGCTCGTAGTGTCGTCGCTCGCTCGAAATGGCCGTTTCAAACACTTGACCCAAAGTGATTCATCTACCCTGCAAGTTGTCCTGTCATTTTTGCCCTCGGTGGTTGCCTCTTCCGTTGGCTCCCTGTGCACGTCCATTCATCGAAATCTGAGTGTGCTTGAGCCATGGGTTCACTTACAGCGTGGTGCAGCTTCGGCGAAGACATCTCTTTCTTTGAACTATGCGTCACAAAGTCCCTTTGTCGTCTTGCTCAAATCTATCCGAGATCGACATTTATTGCTGGGACTCGTCTCTTTCGCCTGCGTGGTCAATATGGCCCTCACTGTGGTTGCGGGTGCTTTGTTCACGCAAGAGATGACAACCTCCACTCTCCCGACCCAAGACGTGAAAGCAAACTACAGTCACTCCATATTCTGGCGGACCGACTTTGCCGCAGAATTCACTGAATACGACTTGATTCAGACGAGTATTACTAGCGGGGTTCCCATGCTCTCTTGGACTAGTCCGAATCAGTCATTCATTCCGCTGGATATCCAGCAGCGGAATCCGGATGTGATGTACGCGGCGACAACACTTGGTGTCGGTTCGCATTTGAAATGTTCTCAACTTTCGCCCACAGACAGTCTGGTTTTCAACACAACAGCCGGCCGCCAGTACTGGCAATATACTATGTTTGAGAACTCGTCGCAAGAGTGTGTTGCCGCCATGCCTGTCATTAAGGACAAGAACGAAGGGATTGATCTGTCCATACAATTCCTATCAGCAAGCGACACTGGGCATTCAGACATCTGTCAGACTTCAACGGTTGTAGTTGTTGGACGCTGGAACTATGTGGCCAGCAGCCCGGTGACCCCGAATAACACAATCGCCCTACATTGTGAGCCACATGTTCTTCTGCAGAATTATACTGTCTCTTTTGACCAAAAGGGGCAGATTGATCATCATTATCCGTTGCCAAAATCTTCCGTAACAAGCGGTGAGATGTACGATAATGCGACGGTGAGCTTGGGACAATTCAACAAGGTATTTGTCGCCATTCCTGAAAATTTTACCGGCAATACCACTGCCACCCAGTCGAAGAGTTTCAACGTTTCGTCTTACGATTGGGCCGGTTTTCTTGTCGCGCGCCTGTATCGGCGCGCAGATCCAACATTCGACTCCCTTGATGCAGATCGATTTACCGATCTCACGCAAGCTGTTTATCAGTGGGTGTACGCCACGTACTTTTCGATATGGCATGAGATATATCTCCAACCTCTGCCAGAGCCTCAAACTGCAGCCAATGCAACAGTCACACAAAGTACCTGGGGGATGGTGCCATCTGTGCCAGCGATCGCACTTGCCTTTATCATCATTATCTTTGACACTCTAGTTGTCTTGATCGTCTTCGGCACTAGACACGGCCGATTCAGGGCTCCGCGGATGCCACGATCCATCGGTGCCATCATACCTTGGATCGCCCATAGTCGCATGCTCGGTGACTTCACCAATACCCACTCCTGGACTAATCAGCAGCGCCATGACTATCTCAGTTCTCTAAGCAAGAGATATTCTTTTCGTCAGTTCGCTGGCGTTGACGGACGTTTGCGCTTTGCTGTAGACGAGGAACCCCCAAACATCATCAAACCCCCGACTTCCCCACCTCCACCCACTCAGCAAGACGACGAAGAAACGGGATCGGAGCCGTGGAAAGCGACTTCGATCCAACTACGAGAATTGTCGCCGCAGGGATCTCGACCGCGGCATTCAACTCATTCATGACATACGTTTGTCTCATATCTCTGGCGACCATCTCCGCAGACACCCAACATAAGAATCTTGTACATACCTCGACACGTGGCGTTATAGACTTTCATTCTGAGTGACTGATGACTCGGGCTTTACATGTATAGACGGTCCTCATTTTGTCAGCAGGCTCTGACATCTTTGGGGGTTGGACGACCCTGAAAACACCCGCACGCCATTGATGAGACGCTTTCGGGTGTTTGGTTTATGCTTCTCGGACATGACGAATATTTTGAAATTCTTGACGGCAGCGTTCCTAGCGATGATTCCAATTTTATTTTCACTTCATTCAACACGTTCTAACAAAAATTGTATATTCTTTGCCTCTTTTCCTCGTGACTACAGATGAATTCACTTGTCTCGTATCGAACCACTTCTGGCGCTATGCGTCGCAATCATAAATTCTTGAAGCCAGCTCACTGGGAATGTTATGAGTAGCTGGTAATTTTTTTGATTGTCGAATCTCTCATCCGACCGGCCATCACAATCGAACATATCACTTGCAAATTTCTGGCATTGTTTGAATATTGCTTATCTGGGTAACGTTGGCAAATTCGTCACTCAAGCCTGGAAGACCTTGGAACAATCTCTCACGATAGTCATAACTTTGAATTTGAGCCCTTTTTAGGGCGAATGGTTCTATGTTAGCTGAAGATTATGGCCAGACTTGCATCTTCGATGTCCCTTAAACGGCCGACAGATTTCAAGACTGCGGTTCCGAGGATTCTCTCCCGACTCTGCTGCTGGATTCTCTCAAAAACCAGGGGCAAGCGGGCTTGTCTTTATCAAGAAGAACAGTCAATGCGAGAAAGCGTTTCTCATCGGTGATATGACTTTCACACAATGTCGCAGCTGGCCATGGCTATACTGCTGGCAGCTTCGGCTACATAGCAGAATCGCATTGACGACCCACGCAACCTGTGCAATGCTTCCCACCACTTTGCCCACAAATGGGAGAATCATCACAATGGCAGAGATGATCATGAGAATTGAATCAGCTTTCTTTTTTTCATCGTATTCTCTCTGTTTCTCCACGATTCCCTTGATATTTGCCACACCGTGGATGTTCAGCCCGACAAGCAAAAAAAACGCCCGAGTGTAGCAAATGCATACACAGCATCCGAATAATCTAGAGAAAGAAAGACGTATCGGGCTAGATAGGTCGTAATTATATCACGATCAGGCTAAAAGTTTGGACTCGTGCCCGACAGGGAACCCCCAACACTACCTTGAGATTGAGACCGGAATGCTTGGAGTCATTTTTTCTGCAGGAAGGGAAATCCACACACGAAGGTAGATATATTCCAGATTGCGGTGGCACATTTAGCAAACTCCGCGCGTGTACCTAACGCTCACCATATAGATCACTAGGTAGTCTCCACATACCGTCGAGATCGAGGTCGATACACGATTTTTTGGAAACGCCATACTTAGTGAGGAATTGATAATAGAAACTCATTTCGTCAACCAAGATGTTCTTGATCATCCATACACCATCAACACCCGAGTACAGGGGGTAGCGCCGACAATCGCAGACATCAACATCTTGCGTTAGCCAAGGAAGACTCCATTCTAGCACTGTATTAAGGATAGTATGCGGGTGCCATAGAGTACATACCATGAATCATTATAAGGGGAGGCGATCTATAGAGGGCTCTTCCAGTCGGCCATGATCTGCAGTCATGAGCTAGCAGTGTAGTCATCTTGGGCTGCAATCTTTGATCTGTGACAAGTCATATGGGTCTGCCCCCAATTGACCCTTCTAATCCCAATCGAGTACCTGAACTCCAGACGAGCATCGACTCGATGTGCAGTACACAGCACTCAAGCGGGACATATTTCTCGCAAGTGTCGATCTCGAGATGGTAGACTATCGACCGGGACTCCACATTTCATTTTCAATGATCATCGGTTGCCGCCATTTTGCTACAGCGTAGCAGATATTCTTTCCCAGCTTGTACAACGCGAGACGCCGATCATTGCCAGCTCTAGGACTTTCTCAGTTACCGAGCGACCTATCCGCGGCACAGCATCTCTACGTTTACAGGTCGAAATGAAAATGAAGCTATTCAGAGCAACTTCAGTGGAGAAGTAGACTGACCGAGGTACTCTTCTTCTTGCGACGTGAGCTTCGCTTTTAATGCAAAGCACCGAATAAGATATTGAGCCTTACATTCCGGTATATGCAGGCGGTGCACGCAGCCAGAGACAGCTTCACGCATCAGTCGTAGTCGTGATTGACAGGTCCCGAAAAGCAATGGTGTCAATTGTGTCGGAACGCCTTATTCAATGCACTGGCCCGCAATGCGCCTCCACTACAAGAATTTATCAGTCTTGGCGACTCAGCTCCGTATTATGTCTTCAGCTCACTCGACCCACCTCTCACTACTAACTCCACACTACTGCAGGAGCAACGCCCTCAAATCTTGTGCAAAAAATATTGACTACAACGCCCAATTGTACCACGCAGCCAGCAATCCCTTTAACTTGTTCTCGAAGTGGTTCCTGCATTCTCCGGGCCTCTTGGTACTCCTGTTCAGCGGCTCATGATGTTGTACAGACCCGCCGAGCTGAGCGCGATAGTAAGGTTGCCGAAAGTCGTGCAAGGGCCAAGGAAAAGGTTCATAAATAGCTGGACGTCGCGCCTTCCCTTCGAGTTCTGTCGACGATACCTATCCACCCCCGAATTTTCTTGGCCTCCTCCAACCTGAAGCAATACAACATGGCTATCAAACTTGCAAGTCTTGTCTCAGTAGTACTTTCGCTGGGGAGTCTTGCCCTGGCGGACCCGATTCCAGCCACCGACTATGATGTGATTGTCGTGGGGGGTGGCCCCTCGGGCCTGAGTGCGCTGAGTGGTGTCTCTCGTGTGCGACGCACTGCGTTGCTCTTCGATGACCAGCGATACCGTAATGGTCCAACGAGGAATATGCACGACGTGATTGGGAATGATGGCAAGTTTTGATGACAAGAACAATCATATATCCTGCCACCATGGCTGACATTTTTGAAGGAACACCACCGGGAGAGTTCCGTGCCTTGGCCCGCGAGCAGATCCTCGAGTATCCAACCGCCTCAATCGTGAACCGATCCGTCCTTTCAATCACTCCTATTGGCACAGACAAGGTCTCTGCTTTTTCTGTCATGGATGCAGATGGACAAAACCACACAGCCCGTAAAGTTGTCCTCGGCACTGGTTTACGGGATGTGCTCCCAGATACTCCTGGTTTGAGGGAAGCTTGGGGCAAAGGAATCTTCTGGTGCCCCTGGTGTGATGGATACGAGCATCGCGACCAAGGAATCGGCATCCTGGGCCATTTGGCCGATGTTGTCGGAAGTGTTCTCGAGATCAACACACAGTACTCGGATATCGTTGCCCTCGTCAACGGTACGCAGACCGCTGCCGGCGAGGCAGAGACCGAGAAAAGGCGCCCGGAATGGAAGAAGCAACTGGAGGTCTGGAACGTCAAGCTGGACAACCGAACCATTTCTTCCATCGAGCGACTTCAGGATGGGGGAATGGTTCAGGATAAGGCCGACCACCGACAATTCGACAATTTCCGGATCAATTTCACCACTGGTGACTCCGTTGAACGCAACGCACTGCTGACCAACTTCCCGACTGTTCAGCAATCATCTCTGCCTGGGCAACTCCACCTGAACATGACCAAAGATAAGATTGCTGTCAGCTCTTCCAGTATGATGACCAGTCTGGATGGGTTGTACGCTGTGGGTGACGCCAACAGCGACGGGAGCTCCAACGTCCCCCACGCCATGTTCAGCGGTAAAAAGGCTGCCGTCTACCTCCATGGTGGGTCTTTCGCACTCCTAATGCAGATCTCGCGGATATCCGAGCTACACTGACATTGATCGACAGTTCAACTATCCCGCGAGGATACTGCATCCAAGATCTCCAAGCGTACTGGTCTCAGTCCTTCCGAGCTGGAAGAGGAGGCCCACCGCGCCATTGGACGAAACCTAGAGCCGCAATGGGATGCGGTCATGAGCAGACGCTAATTCTGCCCCGTTGGGTGAACAGGCGCGATTGAGGGTGCCATGCAAGCCTTGGTACTATAGCCCACGGGCAAGCGGAATGACGCTACCTACGCAATCGTGATCAGCACAGTGGCAGATCGCCAGTAGTTCTGCTTTGGCGAACCTGGACCTCTGGAAGGACAGCGCAGGCCATATGAAGTAGGTGTCATCTAAACTGGTCCAGAGAATCTCTATCTGTGCTTTACCGTGATCGGTCAAGATTTTGATTCGCAGATGGTCCTGTCGTCGATGTGGCTCCTTGTGAGAGCTCTCGCGCTAGACTCCCCCACAAACCATGAATTTGTCGTTTCTCGGTGTCTTCTTAACTGTCTTCATCACGAGAATTGATGACGCTATCAACCTTCCATAGCTGTAATGGATCGCTTAGATTGATGTCCCTCGAGTTATACCGAGTAACGGCACGTACCATTCTCCACGACTTACTATAGTCTGGTCTGCACACCAGAACTGGCAAGCTATTTTGTAGATGGCCATGACCCCGTAGTCGAGATGCATTGCCTGGTGCGCGTTGACCCTTGCTCAGGATCAGGGCCAATATTGAAGGCTTGAGGTTGAGGGCCACGCCTCGCCGAGATGAGGTGGTGGAAGATCGGCGGATCTCCGGAAAGCCGCAGTGACGGTCGCAGCTCCGTCCTTTCCGCCCCACACGACCAACACGCGTGCCGCACCGGCCGAACTCTCGTCTCCCATCTGACTCGCTCCATTGTCATTGCTCCGTCAAGCGCCGAGAAATCAACCTCGACAATCTCCCTTTTCCCAATTCGCTGTGCTGGGATTCTACATTTCCTTGCCAATCATGGGCCTCATCAGTCGCGTCCTGAAGGTTTCCGCTGCCGGTACCGCCGCGTCGATTGGGGTGTTCTTCGGCGCAACACGCAATGACAAGTTCGTGCCCATGGACACCACCGATTCGATCTTCTCCTCGCCCTTCTTCAAAAAGTTCAACCCCGAGAATAATCCTTCCCTGCATGATCTGTGCGTTCGCCGTGTCCCACTAGAGAAGATCAACCCATCGTTGCTGGAGAAGAAGGGCAAGCTGGTGGAGGCCTTCTGCGCGGGTATTTGGGGTGGAATGGGTAAGCTCAATTCTTTGGCCAATGATTATTATTTTTTTTTGAGATTGTGGGAAAGACAAGAATGGATTCCACGATGAGTCGTGCTCCGTGATGATTCATGTGACTAACATGGAAATTGTGCTTTCCCTCCTGCGCAGGCTACATTCCTCAGCGCGCAATCCTCGCAAACAAATATCAAGGCCCCGAAACAGCCCATCAATTATGGGAGCGGAAGGAATTGCTCTCCAACAGCTATGAGGTGGGGACTCAAATGACCGATCACTTTGAGATTGTGGACAAGACGGATGAGAAGATTCTTGTACGCTGCGGTGCCTCTCCACGGGAGCAGGGCGTACGCCCCTCCGACGGTCTGTTCGAGATCGGTGCAGTGATTGATGAAGAAAAGGAGGAGGCTGAGTTCACCCTTAAGAGCTGCTTTTTCCAAGGGCTGGGTAAAGCGGAATCTGCGCCTGCTGGACCCATGATGGTGTGGCTGCATCAACAATACACGAAGCTGTGGATGGAGACGGCCATTCTTAAGAACTGCATCGAGTAAAGAACCAAGGGGGAGCGGGAGGGGGTTGGATAATTAAAGTGCATATATAGTGATATTCCTGGCATGCGCCTGCTAGCAGTCCGAGGACATACTCGCATGCGATGGGCGTTGATGATCAGGACACATCCAAGCGAAATGTGTTTAAGACGTCATCCTTATTCTCTCCGACTTCACCTAGAATCCGTGTCTACGACCTTACATCCCAGCTAAAGTAAGCACGCTGTGTGCCGACATCGGCTTCTTTGTCCCGGCCAATCGCATTTTCGAAATGACATGCGAACCTGGCCTCCATGAGGACAGTTGGGAGGACATTCAACATGTGAGTGCCCAGAGCTTGAGCCTTTCAACATCCATGACCCATACTTCTGTCATGTCCAACGTGTATGTGTTGCGAATGCGCCTGTTTCTGGGCATCGTATCAGGTTGTGCTCCGCCATGATGAAAAGCGAAAGTGCTACGCCAAGCTTCCGGGGAGTGATTCCAGGCAAATATCTGAGAGTGGAGTTTTACTTCAAATGAGGCACTTGTGCCATGGGGCATTTCTTAAGCTTGTGACATGCAGGATCTCAATGTTATGTTGGTGACTACCAAGTGTGCATCAACAGTTGAAGCGAGTGCACATCGGGGCTTCGCCGAGTGCCGAGGGGATGTACTACCGGTGTATCGGTGTTATGTGGATGAATTCCAATATTTTCGAGTCTCTCATCTGGACTGTAGCAGACACTCAACTAGCCGTACTGCACCCCCAACCTCTCACCCTATTGCACCCTTGACCTTCGTACAAAAGTGACCATGCCCGTTCCGCCACCTCCCAAAGGCTAGATGTATGTTAAGCGGCTATCAGTCGGCCCGATCACCCATGTGGACAGCCTCAATCACAGACTCCATGCCCGGACTGTGGTTCCAAATGCCATTGATTTCCAACCCCACACTCCAAAGAAGGTTCCGCCATTGAGTTTCTGATCGTTCAATCCCGGCACCAATGCTCATCATCTGAATGTCCAAGGAGGCCTGGAAAAGAGGCGCGTCAACATCTGGCAGGACCAAGTCAACGATAAGGATCCGGGAGACACCCGGAACCATGGCAGTCACGGTGTTGCGCAGAATTCGCTGACAGATGTGATCAGGCCAATCGTGGAAGACAGCGCGGAAGTAGTATGCCCGAGCACCCCGAACTGGCTGAGCATCCAGAAAATTGTACGGCATGACTTCAATACTCGGCCCTGAGCACAATGACTTGTTGACAACCTCAGGCAGATCCTGGAGGACCAACCGACCGGGCACATGGGGATATGTCTTGCGGAATTGAGTCAGGTCATGACCCTGATTACCCCCAATGTCTACCAACAGGACATTATCGGCGAAGGGCTGGACGGTATCGAGCAATCGCTCCACTGGGTAGGTGTCAAACCACATGGGTCTGCCCTGTCTACGGCTAGCCATGTACGAGTTGAAGCGCGCTTGTTGGTCTCGATGGTCAGCTAACCATTCAAATTGACTCTGGCCCACCACCCATCGCATGGGTGATTGTGCGTAGTCGTCAGGATTGGCGTAGTGATGAGCTCGCAGATATTCCGGAAGTTTGCTCAGCGTTGGAACGGTGAGATCGTAACTACATCAGCGTCAGCGTATCTGGCATGTTCAAACTAGCCGCATCTGCGTGGGTGTCGACATGTACGTACATGCATGGCACTCCGTCGTGGCCAATTGGCTCATTCAAGGCCGTGGTCTTTTCATTGGCTCGGTAGACATTAGGTGCAACGGTACTGCAAAGTCCAAGGGATGTCATCAGACGCATCAGTCGAGCTACATCATTGCGTCACATCAGCCACTGAATTTCGACTCGTGCGCCAGAGGGAAATGGTAAGATCTATGACCATCCACGTGCTACGGCCAAAGGGATACGGAATGACAGACCAATCAAACCCTCATCTGCGGCGGTGTACCGTGCGAGTTGAAAAGCCGATACACCTTGCATGCGATGAGCTTTTTCAGTCAGGATTTGAAAGATGCCCAAATCCATCACAGAGCGCAGCGCAGCATTTTGGGGGGGCTGGATACCTTGATGTCAACAAAAGTCGCCAAGCCGCAGCAAGAGATCTGCAGAATCCATGATCCGTCTTACCTGGTAGACCAAACGCAGAACAGTCTCTTCCGGGGTCTCGATCGCCAGTCGCAGTTGGTCGATTGTCTGAAGAAGCTCAAAATGGGTCTGCGGGGAGGGGCTCGCCAGATCTTGTGTTGTCAATTCCTGCAGACGATCGACTAATTTCTGCGCAGACTTGCTTCTCATCATCGCGGTGGATTGCACAAGTACAGGCTTGTTGTTTTGTGCGTTTGATGGCCAAAGGCAGAATGACGGATAAATGTCAGGTGAAGAAATCTCAGGTTGTACGACGGGATCCAGTCCATATTTTGTCTAGTTGATGGTCCCATGGCCACGTCGACTTATATCTCCCCGGCCAGAATTTCAAACTCCGAGCGAAGAAATAAGTCCATCGACCCTGCCAAACGCATGCGGAGGAGATAATCCGGCTACATTTTGATGGAAAGAGCAATCAGAGGTGAGTAATGGTCACGAGATAAGAAAAATTAGGAATTCCGATGAGCAACCACGTACGATGACTGCTTTTCCGCGCCTGCAGCTATCCATCGATGATGGAAAGCACCCGTTCTAGTAAGGACCGGTGGTGCGTATCCCTGAAAACAGTGCTTCCTCTCCTCTCCTTGCAGACTAGATCTCTGACCCACATGTCGTCCATCCGCCCTGGAACTCGAGGCTGATTCCAATAATTTATCCTGACCTCGAGAGAGAATCCACTGCCGACTCAATACTCATTTGACCTCGTACGTCAATTCATGCGCATCAACCCCTGCAATGTCAACCGAATCAAGCAAGTGGAGTTGTTACGGCCCCGTGCCAAACGATGCGCCTCGGCCTGGCAAGCCTCTTTTCTGATCCACTGAACGAAGCATGCGACGCATCCAGCCAAGGTGCGTTGCGGGATGCGATAGTGTCGACTGATTGATCGCAGGCAAAAATACGGTTTTGCTTGTAGTGGCAGGGATGAGAGACACTTTTGCGCGGCACCTATACAGGGAACTCAGACGGAAACAGAGAACACATGGTCGACGCGTCACCGGCCTGGGTTTGACTTGACGTCCCTTCGCCTGACGATCGATGCATCGTCGCGCTGTCTATTAAAAAGTCTACTTGCCGTACATTCGTGCTCGTGAAACTTGCCACCAAAGCAGAGCCTTCTTCACTGAGCTATCTTTCCTCTATGTTTTCCCTCCCGACTCCACCGTCCGAACCGGACCCAAGATGGACACCTGCCATCGCGACCGTTAGTCTTGGGGCGGCTCATTTGCACTCGCTCCCGGCCAAAATTGAAGCGGCCGCGCAGAATGGTCAAAAGGGGTTGGAGCTCTTTCACGACGACCTTGCTCACTTCGCCAAAAAGCTGCGCGATCAATTAGATCGTGGTGAAAAGATACGCAGCGACCGCGACTATGAGATCGACGCCGCGCATGCAATTCGCAAACTATGTGCCCAGAAGGATCTCCAAATCTTGGTGCTACAACCTTTCCGCCATTTTGAAGGGCTGTTGGACCCTGATGAGCATGCCCGGCGAATCCATGAGCTGGAGCACTGGGCAGAATTATGTCGAATCCTCGGGGATAATGTTTGCATCCTCATTCCGTCATCATTCCTCGACGCATCCCAGATCACCGGCGATCGGGACCGTCTCGTGTCGGATCTCCGCGAAGCCGCGGATGTGACATTCCCTGTGCGCATCGCTTATGAAGCCTTAGCCTGGGGCACCTATGTCAATACATGGGAGCAGAGTTGGGAGATCGTCCAACGTGCCAATCGTCCCAATCTCGGTATCTGTCTTGATACATTCAACATCGCCGCACGGGTTTGGGCAGATCCAACCAGTCCTACCGGGCGTCTGCCTGCACACGCCGACCGCGAGTTGAGCAAGTCCATGGAACGACTTGTCTGTGACGTTGATCCTGACCGCGTCTGGATGGTCCAGCTGGCCGATGGAGAACGGGTAGATCCGAACGTGCCGTTCCTCCAAACGCTCGGCGCACCCAAGTTACTGTCGTGGTCGCGCAACGCGCGCCTTTTCCCTTGCGAAGAAGAGCGCGGTGGGTATTTACCAATCCTCACGGTGGCAGACGCATGCCTTCGTGGACTTGGCTATCGGGGATGGGTCAGTATGGAAGTATTCTCTCGAACCACCTCAGACGCAAAGCCATCCGTTCCAAACGACCACGCTGCGCGGGCGGCGAAATCATGGCAGGGCCTGTTGCATCAACTAGATTCGCGCAAAATAGGTTGAAGGTTTTTCATTCTCCATTTCTTTTCATATCTCTTATGACCAATTTGATTTTCAGCAATGTCCATGGTACAACCTTGTCTGTACCAAGACCCTTCGTAGAACTCGTAGCTGTCCCCTGCCACAGTAGCATTCCACACCGCCTACGGTGGACAGCTTGGGCCAAAGGGAGACCCTCGCTTCCCTGGATTCAGTCAATGGTCCTTCGATCGACATCCGATCCTGCGGATCCAATAAATAATGACACCGCGCGATATCACTGCACCCTCACAAGCCTTGGGCCCGATCGGACGGTCCACATTCCTCCCGGCAAACGAGATCTAATCCTTCTCAGCTGCGACCGACCTGGTGTCTCCACCGTTCACCTGGGACCCGTCTGGAAGGGTGATTCTGACGACCGCGGGCCTATGACAGTCGCGGCGTGAGCTTCCGTGCGATCCGGTCCATTCCAGCGGATCCCGTCCCGAAGGGCCCCGGCTGCACCTTGCAGATCGAGGATCGGGAAATCCGTCTAGTGGGTCTCTGCAGGATCCAGGAATGGAGACTGCAGATCCAGAGGTGGTTCTTTCGTACTTTGGTCATCGACTCGGACAATCCCGAGGATTCGGTTTGATGGAAGAGAACATTCTGTGGAACTCTATTTTCTGGGGGAATCAAATATGCTCAGGGAAAGGCCTTGACGACACGTCCCCGTTGATCCACCGACAAAACAGTCGTCTTCATGCAGACCGACCGGATGAGAGAATCCGTGTCTCACTCCCATTCTCAAACGGCATGCTCGACCGTGGCCAAGCAGAATTGGTCAACATTTGTGAAACCCTCGGCGGCATTATTGGACATGACCGGTCTACAGAGTCGTGGAATCCAGAAAACTTCCGAAAGCGTCAACCCCAAGGATGACTCGAAGCTAGGATAAAACATCCAGGGGCTAGTACAGGAGTGAGACCCGCAACGAAAAGGGATAGGCACTGGGCATCTGCATGTGTCGCAATGAATTGGGCTTGATACGAACTCGGTTTCGAATCGACAAAGACCAGATTAATGCATTGAGACACCCATGATGTTTGAGACGAGGCACAGGCTGCACTCGTCTAGAGCTCAGGCCTGGATAAGGTCATCTGGATCCACTCTGTTGCCCGACGCCCGTTGAGACATGTCCAAAGTGTCGAAACTCCCATTAGCAACAAAGTACTGTCTTCTTGCTGTAAACATTCTCGATCTGCTAATCGGCAAGCCTGGAGGTTTGGGGCCGTTTGCGTAGACCGACTGTCACTCCGCGCATGGTTGACTGCCTGTACAGAGCAACGAGGGCTTTGACAACGGAGTGTTTGCCAGCACAACATCCCATCAGCCGATAGAATTTCTCAGGTGAGGACACCCACTTTCCAGCCTCTTCAGCAGCAGTAAAGATCCGACAGCTTCCGGGTTCGGCCTTGAAATACCGTCATACCTCCTCTGCGAGGTTTCAGTCCCTACCCGGCTTGTTGATGTATCAAACGAGACATCAATTCTACTGCCGACAAGTCCCACTCTGTGCAATGAGGACACTCACCCAGTGCAGCCAGCCAAGTAAGAGCCTCGTTCGAATCGGGTCATGGTATGTCTGTAGCCTCAATGTGAAAGTCTCTGATATCTCAAATTAGTTTTCTCGAGTGCAGTCGTTCGGTGTACCCACTCCTGCCCCCACCCACATGCGATGGTAGTAGTGCGAAATCGTCGACATATGGTTGTTCTGCCCCAATCGCCACCAGCGCCATGAAAGGTCTGCCGTTGGCTATGCATGTCTGGACTACTTTGCGAATGTTTTCCCGGATTGGAAAATTCCAGAGACATTGGACGCGGAATCCGAATGCAGACACAAGTTTGCTTAATGAATAGATCTGTTCTTGATCTCGTACACGAGAAAAGATCAAGGATCCTTTAAAGCTGATCAATGTATCAACACGAGTGAATCTGGTATTTCAACTCCAACTCTATACCTTCAACATCACAACGGCTAGACCACGCCGAACACCATGGGTATCAAACGAGGTGCTTGCAAAGGGCCAGCGTCCTCTTCGGCCACTTCTGATCTTCTCACTCACCAATCTGGACAACTTTATGTACTGGATGATTTGATACGACTTCGTGCCGCGGATGAGGTGCAACATCCAATCCTCGCATATCCCAGCTCTGGGACGGCAGTTGCAGCCTACAATTATTACACGGGTCAAGAGCTGAATAATCTGATCGATCATGCGGCAACAATACTCATGGATGCCGGGTTTTCTCCTGTGAGATGACGACTCTCGACCGCCTGACCTTTCATCATAGACGCTGACTTTAAATAATGTTATAGACTCACGAAGACGGAGATCTCGTTGCTCTTCTGACTCTGTCAGACCTGAACATGGTCATTACGTTTTTTGCATTGAGCCGATTGGGATATACGGTGATGATGCTCTCTCCCCGCCTGTCTGCAGATGCGTGCCTCTCGCTCTTGGATAACGTCGGATGCGATAGAATTTTGCATGGCCCGATGGCCAGTCTTCGGACGATGGTGGACGATATCTCTCAACGCAAGATGATCCGTTGCCGTCCAGTACCTGACCTGAGCTACGGTAGGACGTGTGAGACGAGCGTTCTGATTGGAGTGCCCCAAGATTGCGACCTGGAGACTCGACGTAACAGAGTCGCCTTGATACTCCACTCTTCTGGGTCAACGGGGACACCCAAGCCGCTTTTCCTCACCCATCGATCCCTAGTAAGACAGTCCCTTCATGGGTCTGGCCTGACTACATTCAATCCATTGCCCTGGTATCATCTCCACGGTCTTACGTCAGCTCTACAAGCAATTTCGGCGCAAAAGACGGCCTTTATGTGGAACGCTGCCTTACCTCTGACAGCTCAATCGGTCGTCCGCGCTCTCACTGCTGCACGCCCCCAATCCATCGCGGCAGTTCCATATTTGCTGCAACTATTGGTGGATGATCCGCGGGGAATTGATGCTCTCCGGGCTTGCGAGTTGGTAACGTACGGGGGTGCACCATGTCCAGATGAACTCGGAGAACGGCTTGTCAAGGAGGGCGTGCATTTTGGCGGTTTCTTTGGCCTGTGAGTTCGTACTTGCTGTTTTCTCCCTTTCTTCACCTTGGTGCAAAATTTCTGATCTTCCTATAGAACAGAAGCGGGCTTGGTTGCAGAGTCCATTTCCCGGCCCAAAGGAGATCCCTACTGGAACTATTTGAGCTTTTTGGATGATCTCAGCCCATTCATCTGGATGAAACCGATCGGTGGCAATCTTTATGAGGCTGTATATTTGAGAGGACATCCTGCTCTTACGAGTTCTAATTCGAATGAGCCGCCAGGCTCCTTTCATTCCAGGGATGTCTTCACACCTCATCCCACGATCCCGGGAAGATGGAAGTATGCTTCCCGAATCGACGATCGCATCGTACTCGTCAATGGGGAGAAAGTTCTCCCCCTTCCGATTGAGGGCTTTGTCAAACAAAATCCGCTCGTTCACGAAGCAGTGGTTGTTGGTCTGGGGAAAAGTTCCCCCGGCATGTTGATCTTTCAAGCTCAAGAGGTCGAACAAGCAGACGTGTCGAATGACGAATATCTGGAAGCAATCTGGCCGACTATTCAAGAGGCGAATTCTCGAGCGGAACAGTTTTCTCAAATCTCCCGAGATTTGATCGCAATTTTGCCTCACTCGGCAAAGTTTCCGCGCACCGACAAGGGCTCGATGATTCGTGCCCAGGTTTATTCCGACTACGCATCGACGATTGAAAATCTCTACCTGCAGTCGGAGAGTCAGGATGGTATTATTCACACGAGCGTGGATGAAACCCAGTCTATTCTTCTGAAGCTTTGCCGAGACGAATTGTCAGTCCACATCGAAGATGCGAACAGTGACATTTTCAGTGCAGGGGTGGATAGTCTCAAGGCCACTCAACTGAAACGACTCATTATGCAGAATTTTAAGCTTGACAGGCACGCTTTCACGCAGAATGTGGTTTATGAGACTGGGACTCTTGCAGCCTTGGGAGAGCACATCTGTGCTCTACAAGAAGGATCTGTTACCGAGAGAACTCATCGTGAGTTTGAGCTGATGTCGAATTGGATCCAAAGTTACTCCTCGTTTGAGGGCCATATTCCTCGACCGTCAGTGTGTCCCGGAAGAAGATGTGTGGTTCGTCACTCCCTGTTTTGCAAGCCACTTCTCGGTCTTTTATTTTGGACAACTAATTCATGATGTTCCAGATAATCACTGGAGCAACAGGCTCTGTCGGTGCCCATGTGCTTCACGCGCTGCTTCAGGACGACTCCGTGTCGACAGTCTTCTGTTTAACAAGGCAAAAGTCGCCTATGAAAGCAATTTTCGACAGTCTCAAGGAACGAAGGCTTTTCCTAACACGCGTGCAAGCATCGAGAATCCAGGCATTGTGTAGTACAATGGACCAGCCCGATTTGGGCCTGTCAAAAGAAACCATTGAGCACATACGAGAATGCGCCACGGAGATCATTCACGCTGCCTGGCCCGTCAACTTCAATTTGCCTCTGGTTCAATTTGTCTCTCATATTCGGGGCGTACACAATCTTGTTCAACTTTCGCTCTCTGTGCGTCAACCAAAACCTGCAGTGATGCTTTTTTGCTCTTCCATTTCGACGGCACTTGCTTCGCCATCAACTTTTATAGCGGATCAACCTCTGAATCTCCGCGATGCTTATATGGGGTATGGCCGCTCCAAGTTGATCGGAGAGCACATTGTCAGCAATGCTCGCCGCTCTGGGGCAAGATGTTACTCTTTACGAATTGGACAAGTGTCTGGTCATTCGAGGATGGGTCTCTGGAACGACAGCGAGGCGATCCCCTTGATGGTCCGATCTGCATTGACGCTCAAAGCACTTCCCGACCTTGACCACACATGCTCGTGGCTTCCAGTCGACAAACTGGCGTCGATAATTGTCGAGATCAGTCAGACCTGTTCGTCGAAAACTGAGTACGTGGTGACTGAGCAGAGAGATCCGATTCCATATAAAGGAGAGCACTGGGCACATGGAGCTGATTCAGGGGGGTCTGCTGTGACCGACGATTCGATCTACAACATCTGTAACCCCCGCGACTTCTCATGGTCGGCCTTCCTGAATTCCCTCAAGCGCAACGGCTTCCAATTCAATACAGTCCCCTTCGAAGACTGGATGAAGATGCTACGGCAGAGTGAAGCTTGCGGTGAAGAGCATATCAATCCGGCGGTGAAGTTGATCGACCATTACGAAGAGATGTACGGAAACAGTTCGATTCTGAGGTCAAAACATTTCCACACAACCAAAGCGGAGAAAGATAGTGTCACGATGAGGAAGGGACAATTGCTGACGCTGGAGAATGGCATTCTGAACAATTACGCTCGAGATTGGCTCAATCGATGGATGGCACCCGAATCCAAGTGAGCTAAGGTTCACCTACAGATTGATTGCCAATTCGTTGGCTGATAGGATTTAATCGAATTTTTATGGGATACTGATGGCAGACTCGAAAGTGTATCGGTGATGAAGCTCACCGTGAATTGAATGAGAGAAGAAGTGCAGCCTGCATTTTGGATACATCAGATATGGGGCTTGTGTTTGTTTATTTTGGCGTTTTGTCTGCCTTGATGTGGATGTTAAGATGATCTACTAGTAAGCGGTGTTGAGCCGGACAGAAATTCCATTTGAGATACTGTCAGTCAGTAACAGGCCGGCAAGACTCGATCCGTCCACGGTTATAAGTTTGCCAGATTTATCGGGGGGAAATGCAGCTGAGATTGAAGAAAAGTGTGTGCATCATCGCCTTTCATTGACTGAGATATTCTTATCAAGTACAAAGTAGAAGGCTAGTGAGAGAGATGAATGTCACTTATGAAGGAGTATGAGAACGAGTACGAAAAGGAGGGTGAAGTGGAGGAAGCTGAAGCTTGCAGGGGATGAATTACGTGTATGTACTTAAGACAAAGGAGACTCAAGATTTTGCACGGTATCGGTGCATTTTTCTATGTGATTGACGTGCATACGTAGGCATGTCCAAAAAGCTAGATAAATTCGAGGTCAGGGTCAACATTTCCATATCTCGAATTGATCCGCAGCCCTGGGATGTATCAACAGCACATCTATGAAGGGATGAATAACTACATCAAGCCGACGTTGAACGCCCAGCTCAGTGCCGAATGACTCGAACAATTCTCAATGATACAAATTTGGATAGAGGACTTCACTGGATGCAATCGCTTCAAAATAAGTGGTATTGGTATTCTATGTTGATATCTGAGAGGATTCACAAATTGGACGTCCATGAACGTCACGAGAACCTAATATACATGGGCACAGACGATCAGACCCTCGCTACGATCTCGATGAATCGCAGATTCTTCTTGATCATAGAAAATCAGACGGAATAAAAGAAAGGCATGGCTGCAAAAGGAAAAAAAGAAAGAAAAAAAGAAACAGGCTGAGAGTAAAAATAAGATCGGAAATATTGACGCTTTTAAATCACCAAGCCGACCATGAACGCCGCGATAAGACCGGACAGCTGCACGGATGCTCTACCTGCAGCTCCGGTGAACGGCGTAAAGACGGGAGCAGCCGCGGTACTGGATGATCCTGGCATGGAGCTGGCAGCGGCAAAATCGATGTCATTTGCGGTAGCGATAGCCATGGGAGTGGGCTTGGCGTGGGATACAACAATAGCCGGCGCTGAGCTCCCAGACCCGATGGATACTCCCGGGGCTGGAATAATAGTTGGCAGGGGCCGGTCGGATGTGACTTTGTTTCCAGACTCAGTGGCGGCGACGGGGTCAGCCCCATTGGGAAGCCCAGTCGCCGTGCTGTCGGGAACATGCGCACCGGAGGAAAGAACGTCTGCTGGGACGGACATGGCTGTGATTACAGCGGCAGGTTGCGTTTGGATTTGCTGGGCCGGCTGTGTCGTAATTGAAGGCGCAGAGACGATCGATTCCATGGTAGTGGTTGCAGGGATATGCGCAGCATTGGTAGTCACAACAGGGCCCTCGGGAGCGGCGTTATTCTGGGACATGTGGGCAGCAGACGCAGAGGATTCGGCGATGGGGCACAGAGTGGTGGTCGATGTTACGAACTTGGTCACGGACTGCTTGGTAGGGCTCTGCTCAGGTTGTCCAGCGACGGAGACACCATCGGCACCCAGCTCTCCGACAGTGCCAGCAGGGGTGACGGGATTGGGCACATCGGTGGGCATACTCGTCGCGGGCGAAGAAGTCGAGTCTTGACCAGCAAGAGTCTCGACAATGGGGCCGGGGACGGAGCGATAGCCAGTGGCACCAGGTGCAACAGCAGTGGTATGGGGGACGTCGGTAACTTGGGGAGCTGAATGAGTTTGACTAGCTGGAGGAGCTTCGGGAGCGGTCATTGTTGATTGGACAGGATGGGCAGGGGCCGTCGCGATGGTGGCTTCCTGGGCGGTTGAGTGGGTCGAGACCGAAGAGTGCACGGGCTGGAGAATCGCGTTGGCAGCGACGCCGGTTTGGTAAATCTTGACCGAGTTGATTTCCCAGTAAGACTGCTCAAATGCAGCGGGGTTCTGAGCGACGTAGCTGACGCAGCTCGTCATGGGGTCAGATCCAGCCATAGGGCAACCAGACTTGCCATAGACATTGCCAGCCCACTCACCACAGAAAGTGGTGTCAAAGATGAACGATTGGGACTTGAAGCTGCTGGCAACATCGCAGGCGTCTTGCACAAGGGCCATAGGAGTACCAAACTCGGTGACGTCGGGCTGGCCGCTTGTGATAGACGCAGGAATCGAGGCACGAGCGAAAAACCAGATCTTGACAAATTTCTCGGTCCATTCCATCGCATAGACACCACCTCCTTGCTTATTGAAGGAGGTACCGTAGCTACCCTCGTGGCCTTCGATGACACAGCCTACTGTTCCCAGGTCCTCACCACAGCCCGTAGCGTTAACGGCTCCCGTCATACCCGTTTCCGTAATGCTGCAGGTTCCAGCAGTGTGCATGACAATTTCGTTGTGATTTTGCATATTGACGCCTTCAATAATATCGATCTCACCGTCATGAGGCCAGTTCTTGCCCACGGACCAGAAGGCCGGCCACGTTCCGCAGGTGCTGGCAGGCATATGAGCCAGATCGGCAATGACCAAGGAATGGTCATAGAATTTCTTGGTTCCAATACGGACCGACTCGCGGCCCTGGTCCGTAGTTTTCAACGTTGTCTTGTGATCGACTCCAATGTACACACTGCCAGTCTCGGTCACCCGGAGAAGACCTGCATCTCGGGCGTGTGATTCGTCGACATACTGCACGAAGCCCTTGGTCGGATCGCTGCCAACGTGAAAATTGAAGTAGTCCAAGAATCCATCCCCTTGCCAGTTCTCGACCAGCTGGTACTTTTCAGTCGCCGTTGCGACGGGGGCGGCCAGAAGGGCGAGGAAAAGCGAGCCAGCGCTGAGCGAGGGAGAGAAAGACCGCATGATACTCCTTCGCGGGTTCGTGTTGACCTCGGGATTGAACAGATATTCAGAACGATCGAAATGTAAGTGAGCAGGCCAGATGCTCACTTGCAGTACACAGGAGGGAAAGCCAATAAGTGGAGCAGAGGAAGGGAAAAAAAGAACAGAGAGAGGCAGTAGCTCACTGCTAAAAAGTAGGTGCAAGGGACGGAAAGATGATGATAGATAAAGAGAGAGTATGTGCTCTACACACAAAGCAGATTGAATGAATGAAAAGCAGACGATCACAGACCGTCAAAGAAAGGAATGAGGGAAAGGAATGTATGAGGAACGTGGATCGGGGGAGGAAAAAGAAGGAGCAAGCGGATTGCGTCGCAAGATCGCATTCTCCCTGATATTTGAAGCGCCCTGGTATTTGGGACTTCTTTCGCTTTGTGCCTTTGGTTGCGAAGTATCTGCCTCCAACAGGCCAAGGCTCCACTTCACATGGGCGATGTCCCACTTTCCAGGTCCAGGCCCCGCTTCACGATTCGTACATTCCGTTAGCGACCCGCTTTCTTTCAGGAACGGGCTGCAGCCTCCCTGGGTAACGAACCCGTGGCGGCAAAATCGCTGGGGAACATGGCTGGCAATGTTTGCTGAGCGAGTCTCTTGTGCTTCATTGCGCCCTCGGAGAGTATACCTGCCTACCACTGCGTCCATCTCCAGGCGCTGTTGAGTGCATGCTGAGCTGATTCACGATGGGGTAGAGGGATGGCGATTCGCTAGTCAGGGGCTCGATTGCAACCTGGTTGAGTGATTGGCGCGTACACACGGCGGCTACGGAGCGGGTGGATTCCTAGCGGGGCCGCCTGAAACGAACCTTCACGAGTCATAAGTGGACAAACCATGCCAGTCAGCAGCAGAGAAACCACGACAAGCCAATGGAAGGCTCCAGGGCAGACCAGCAGTGATATCTCAAACACTGGGCGAAACAGACCTAAGAATTTGATCCAATCGCCACTAACTTTGACTGCCAGGCACGGAGGTCACCCAGGTAGGCAGACGTACCACTTTCCCGATCGACTTTAATTCGCGACATGGACGATCGAGGTAGGCGTCGGCTCACCCGCTCGATAATGGATCTCTGTGCAGCTGAGGGATCTTGGTCAACAACGAGACATTGAACGGTCGTTTCGAGGCCGTGCTTAATGGTTGCCATATCGACATCTACATTCTTGACGAGCTCCCGGGGGTGATGTGGTTGCGTAGTGCGACCGGACCAAGTATAGCGTCACGAAACGCCATGTCAGTCCAATGAGATGACTGAGCTACTCCGGCCAGAACAAGTCGACCGAGACAAAAAGGAAATGACTTGATTTTCGACGGAGAGATGGAATCAAGCAATCGCGGTAGTGTCCAAGAATAGAATCAATAGTGAGTGACCTGTTGAGGGCGGTAAGTAGAGGTGCACGCCACTCTCCACCAACTTTTCCTCCTGCACGTGCCGGCACGTCTAGAACAGGAAAGAACAACCAACCCATGCAAACACCACTGGCCCGCTTTGGACACACACACACTCAAGGCTCAGGAGTAGCCAAGGCTTGGCACTATATACTCGAGTCAATAATTGCCCATAGAGTACGGACGCATATCCCATATCAGAATCTGGCCGAGATTTTCCGTTCCATAAACTCTAGGTTACACCCCTAACTAATCTGGGGAGTTAATGTTCGCAACCTAGGTAGTGACATGTTTAGAATTGCCCGAACCCCTAGGAGTCTGGTGAGATCTATGTTTCTGGTCCCAGCTTTTAAAGGCATAGTCCGTTTGTCAAGCTGACAAGCTACCTAATGCACCAATATACATCTATGGATATTGATGCAGACAATCCAGGAAATCATTTACATGGATGACGAGTCTCGTACCGGCTGGATATCCATGTTATACAGTACAGATTTTCATACATGCCGTAAGCTCAAAATGCATACCTATCAATTCATCGTGGTCCATTTCCATCAGATCATCGGGATTCTGTACATTCGGATTCCCATCCATTTCCACCTCTACAATGGGTAGATCTGACGGCGATTCGTCACATTCAGCCCGCCTTGGTCTTTGATTTCGTACCTTTCTCCCGACCATGGATGAGGGGTTGTCTGTTGGGAGCAGACTTCCATACTTCAATTCAATTATGAAGTCACACCCCCAGAGCGTCATCCAAGTAGATCATAATTCGACCTGTCCTCTTCATCTGGGCGTTCTTCCCTACCCTGGGTTTCCGGACTGGTCGATGTGCGCCGACCCAGTCTATCCTTTCCATTCAGAATGTGAAAAGGATCCATAGCGGCTTTTTCGTCTTGAGCTATTCACATAGATCACCATCAGCCCAGGCTCTACGCCATGATATCGCAAGGAAGTGAATCTCATGTCCTCTTCCACTTCCGACACATTGTGAATCATACAAGTTTTCAACGAATACTTACCGATCTCGCCGCCTGTCTCTGCATAAGACGAGACCATAGGATCTTCCAGATCAAGTCCATCTCCCAGCAGAGGAACTCTGGGCCTTCGAGATTTGCGGAATAGTTTCTTCCCTGCCCTTTGCGTGAACGACAGATCAATGACACTGTGTGGAAGTGGCGACTCGCTCTCGCGATCGTAAATGATTTCCACCTCGGTGACCGGTGGAGTATTCATGACTCCCCGCGCGGCTCAGAAATCCGACTGAATACTCAGTGTGAATGAGTGGTCTTTCGGTACAGAGACAAGGAGCTCGGAGACCTTTTGCGGTCAGTGTCGTGAAATGATGTCCGTTCAATGCGCCGGGACCCCGTCGCGCGGGATGGGACGCCGGCGTGAGCAGTATTTATATGCCAAGGTGTCCATCAACTATCACTCTGATCTCAGGCCACAATAGCCACCGATGGCGAGACGGGATTGTGCTTATGGATGGAAATCTGGATAGTGAAACCATACGTTTATCTCTTTTCTAGCGTCCTGATTGGCCCTACCTTGTATATGAAGGAGAAAAGTAAATTTTGGGGGCGGCCTGGACTGACTGGGAGCTCGAGCAAGAGGTCAGTAAGTATCTAGTGATTGAATGTGATCTTGACAAAGCTACTCAAGTAAACCCCAATCTCGCAGTGATCTACCACCACCTATGTCGAATTGGATTGACGCCTGTTTTTTTTCGAAATCTGATACCTGTTGAAGCTTACCAAAAGATTCGTTAGTAGCGATTGTACATCTGGCAAGAAGAGAATCCTTCTGGAAGGGGGGCCGAAGACCTCTGTTTGATGTAACCATCTTGCCACGGCGACGGCGACTTTGAAAAAAAAAAAAGCCATTTTCCCTTTCGTCAGGAAACCACAATAAGCCTCAAGTGGCTAGCCGGAGCGCCACTCCGAGAGGCAACCGAGGGGCTACTGCAAAGGATTCCGGTGAGTCAAGACTATTCTCCATCCATGGGGCACGGGGAACCGGTGGTACTGAAAAGAATCAACATACTGAGATCTGCGAGCCATGAATGGGTGCAGTGATTGAAACCGTGAGAAGACTTATAGCCGGGTGTACTATCCGGCCGATCCAGGCCAAAAACCAATTCAAGTTTGAACACTGTTCGACGTTGTGAACGGTCAATCAGAACCTGGGTGTAGAGACATTCTTGTTTGCCCAGCAAGAGAAAGATTACAAAATGCGTGAGAGAGAAAGAGAAAGAGAGAGATCGTGTATGGTCGGAGATTGGGTACCATCAAGTAAGCCCTTACCTGGGATGCAGGTTGTGCATACTACGTGCATAGTGACCTTGCAGCCTCAATGCGCCCCCTCCCTACTAGACCAGGGTTGAAGATCGCTAATTTGACTAGAGCCCTGTTTTTGCAGCAGATCAATCTCCAAACAGGCAGTCATCATAAATGGGATCATCTTTCTAGGCATCAAAGCTGTAACTAAGAACATAATCTCAACTGCTTGACCGATATAAATTCCCATCCTTTCTACATTAGCTCATCCATGTCTGATTCAGACTAGAGGCGCGACAAGTGCATGTTCATCGTACGGATGAGGGGGGCATCTTCACTAAGACTTTCCCAGTGGTCAAAGAACATAGCACGCTGCGTGTAGGTAACTCGTAGCTGGTGGGCTCAGCAGGTTGCTGAGTCTATACTCTATACTCGCGCTCAAGAGGTCACTTACGTATCCTTTGATGGAGCTGGTGCGACTATATCAATTGCATTGATGGCTGGTAAATTTAATATTCTTGTCTCCATGATAGCAGATTGCTGGATTTTAGTCTAAATGAGGCAGGTCCTCCGGATCGGGCCACTTGCGAAATATATCCACTAAATGATCCTTTGGAGCGGCCATCAAACTCGAGACAGTCGGGTATGGAGAAGCTGGGAGATTGGGATGAGCTCGTGTGGGCGCAAACCATTTCGTGCGGCCAAAGGACTTGGCCAGCCGCTTGCTTTCCTCCGCCGTGATGGCCCCCTCAAGTTTGACCAGGTCTTTCGATTCTTCGACGTGAGCGTGAGAGGCCAGATCATCCATGAGAAGGGTGACAGTTGAGATGAAACGCGGGTCTGAGGCGGCAAGGTCTTGAAAGACCTGTAACTTTTCCTTGATCTGTAGTTGGTGTGAATTTGACTCATCTGGTGGACTTGCGACTCCGCAACGATACAAAACCATCCGTTTGTTCGTTCTCGCGAGGCTCCAGGGACAATCAGGTCTTCTCTGGCTAGAACTTACCGTTTGATTCTGGCGCCGATCTTGGGTCGCTTCGCCAGGTCCCAGGTATCGGTCCAGCGCGGGGAAAAGAACAAGCTCTTCACCCACGACGTGCCGCGCAAGCCCCCAGGTCAGTTGATTTTGGAAGCGAGTCTGCTCATCAGGGTCGTCGCTATGGACCAAGCGATCGAAGTATGCCTGCAACTCGCGGTGATCAGCACTAATGGCATCTGTCAGACGGTCCATTGTCTAGCAGGTCGGAGAGACACAAGCTTGCTCGTCCACTAGATCACGGACTTCTGCTGCGCTGAACTACTCTTTGCAGTAGGACTTGTCACTCTTTTTGACCCAGGATCGCCGGGGACCAGTGCCCCTCGGGATAAGCCCTACTCATAATTTTTCTCCCCGCCGGCCATTCCTACCATGGCCTGTCGAGATGACTCTGGGGGGTGGACTGCGAAATGGATGTCAACATGACGTGCATATTAGAATATTCGATGGACCCAGGAGTCAAGACCACCGCAATGTTCGAAACGAGTCTAGACGCGAAGGCCTTGGCACCGGATAGCTTCCGCAGCCTCGACCCGTATTTCCGAGTCAATGGGGTCAAACCCTTTCGAGGTCCGGAAACTGCGTGGAGTGTGTCCGCTGTCCACAATTTTAAGGAGATCCGATGCAACGTGCTTGCGACTCAGACCGTGCCACGTATGAGCTGAAGTCGGAGTCAAAGACCGAAGGGGGTCAGCGGGAGCCACGGTGCATAAGCGACCGAATGTAAAAGGAAACTGGGGTACGATCTTCGAAGTAGTGACTCTTGTGGATGGAACCACGCGCAGCAAGGCGGGGAGAGCCTCCACTGGACGACTGGCTCGAATGGATCATTGGAGGGCGTTGGAGAAGGAGAGAAGCTTTCCCATGACTCCGGTTGAATCCCAGTGGGCGATCCCGTCGCATCATCAGGGTCGGCACGGGGTCGCATCTGGTGCGTCGTCGCGTGCAGGCTGGGCGAAGGATTGAGTAGAAAGAGACATCCCCAAAGGAATCCGCGCGTCTTCCAAGACCTGCATTGCCTGCCTGCCGTCCTCCCCCTTCAACAGCCCGCCGCTGCATCTCTTCAAGCAGAAGATTCAATAATCCAGCGAATCATGCAGCCCATGGCTGGGGTTGGCCCTTTGGAGTTCACAAGCTGGAAGCTGGGGCCTGGCTCATAAGTTTCTCTGTCGAGCCCTTCGAACTTGTGCGCTTACATTCTTACCTTTCACTCTCACTCTACTCGTTTTCAGATGCCTCTCATCTGCGTGGGCTATGAGATTGCCGGCGTCGCGGTTTGATCAGAACCAGACCACGTAACGCTAAGAAAATTCCGCTGCTCCTTGCTACTACTGTACGTCACTGGAATGCCCCCTCGGACAGCATACCGTTATGGTGTATACTCGAGCTGAGGCGCTCGCGAGAGATCAGTTCCTCATCTTTGCCACAGACTCCACATGAGCTTATCCCAGCTTGTTCACTCCGCCCCTTGACCAGAGCAATCTCTCCAAGCTGTGAGGAAACGAACCTTGAATCGCACATCACAAACGCTGGTGAAGCGACTCACCCACGATGGAGGGGGGTTCAGGAGGAGTGATCCCACCGCAGGAGATCTCGCGGGGCATCTGCACCCGCCTCACCCAGTGGCTGTGGCCTGGTCGGTGGAGTCTTGGTTGTGACTCTTCAACATCGACTGGGCTTGGCGGTGCACCCTCGGGACTGGCCGCTGCCTCACGCCCGCAACTGCAGATCGAGCCCCGTGCGAGCGCCTCGCTGGACTGCAAAGCCTGCCGAGAGCGGGGGATCGTGTGTGATCAGACCCGACCACAGTGTGGGAAATGTTACGAGCAGCAGACTCTGTGTTTTTACATCAGCCCAACCTACAAGACAAAGCGGCTGACGAGGACGAGTCGGATCAAAAGAGTAACCGCAGAAGAAGGGAATCCAGATCACCTCGCTAGCAGCGCCTGTCTGCTTGCCTGCGCCGCTACCGACGACTGACAACAGTGGGCAGGGAGAACAGGGTTTCACGATAGTTGACTGATCCGCTTGTCTTGTTCGCGTTTTTTTTGTTTGATCCCGAGAGGTTGCAATCTTGTGGCGAGGTGAAGGTCAATCAGAGTTTCGAGGGCCTAGCCCATTAAGGAAACGGCGTGTGGGGATGTTGTGGCTGTCCGCGGGGGGGGCATGGACTCCATAGTATGGAGATGCCAGGGGATCACGAAGCACATGACCAATGACGAGAGACATGAGACATGATTTTTACAGTACTGTACACATCGCAACAACGAATGAATGTTTCAGCATCAGTCCTCATGAGGGTCTTCCAAAAAAGATAGTCGACCGAGGATGTTGAAGGAGGCAAGATTCGGGGCAGTGTCGTCCTCGGAAAGTAGAACCACACACCGCCGGGAGGGCCTCCTCCGTGAAGTCAAACTCGGAGTATGGCGACCGTGAGGATCACGAGGAGGATCTGCCTGGGGGAGTGGGTTTCGGCTTCACATCGTCAGGTTGGGCCCCCGACCGAGAGAATTGCCGTTCAGATCCTATGGAAATCGGAGTACTGTCACCCGAAGCTACTCCACTGCCTGATACATATCGACAACGACTCACAAGAATCATCATCGGCGAGAACGGAGATGATTTCTGCGATCTCTTTCTGTTCGATGATACCCAGAACAAATCTTCCAGGCCTTGATCATTCGTGCCTATCGTCTATGAATTAATCTCTTGACCGTGACGCGAGATCTACCTTTTGGAACCTCATCTGGGTCACCTCGCATGCGTGACCAACACCGACCGTCGCACACACAGCATTAGCAAGGTGCGAAAGTTGTCCATACTTACCCCAACGTCAGTCGTTCTGACCCCCGTTTTAGATGGACTCGGAATATACGCGACTGGCAGACACCATCCGCCAAAAGGCCAGCGCGCACTCCAAGCCACGATATCTCGTGGCTATCGCAGGAGTGCCCGGCTCGGGCAAGACGACTACGGCGCAAGCCGTGGTCCAGCAGTTGAATCAGGACCCAAGCATTCACGCCACTCTTTTGTCCATGGATGGGTTCCACCTGCCGCGCTCTGAACTCGATCGCCTTCCCAACGCCCAGGAAGCCTACATTCGACGTGGTGCCCCGTGGACCTTTGACGTCAAGCGATTCGTCAAGTTCATGCACCAACTTCGCCAGTGGTCCGACAAGACGCCGCGGGCGGCGTCAAAGACCGGCCGGTGGGCTCCATCAGAAGTCATGCAAGCTCCCGCTTTTGACCACCAAGTCAAAGACCCAGTCGAAGATGGGGTGGTGATAACCCCCGAATCGAATATCATCATTGTGGAAGGGAACTACCTGCTCCTCGATGAGCCTGGTTGGCGTGATTTGGCTAGTCTCGTGGATTATCGTGTCTTTGTCGATACCGACCTCCAAGAAGCTCGAGATCGTACCGCCAAGAGACATGTACTGGCGGGCATCGAAAAAACCTTGGAGGATGGGTATCGACGGGTGGATAGTAATGACTACTTGAATGGGTTGTCCATCAGGGAGAAATTGATTGGGCCAGATTTGGTGTTGAAGAGCGTGAGCATCGATCAACGGTGATGGACCTTTATTTTTTCAGGTAGCTTTGATGAATTATGTCTGGACATATGACGTTTTTCAGTGGGTTTTAGTTGCTTCCTCAGTGATCGGTAAATTGCTCCCTGCCCAGGCGTCGCCGCGCGTCTGCCAAACGACCTTTCCCTCTACACCAAGTAAAGCCTTTCCCCAATACTTTGTCTCCCGTCTCATTCTTTGATCTCTTGCTTATGGAAGAGATCTGCTAGTGTCAGTACTACCGACAACTAAAGCTTGGTTGCATACATTTTCCCCAATAGGAAAGATGGAACTCACTTGGAATTTCTGGCATCCATGACGCTCGGGACTTGCAAAAGAACTCTCCTTTAGGTGGAAGCGCTTCTGGATCATCAAGGGACCCCACGCAGATATAGCGGAACTGGTCCTTTGCATTCTCCTGATGAGTGTCAATGAGGATCTCTGACCCAATCCGCCACAGCCTCTCATGTGGTTTTTCCTCAAAACCAAGTTGACTATTTCGCAGCACAAACGTACCCCAAACTCCAGAAGAAAGCTTCCACAAGTATCGCAGAAGTGGCGATAAATGGTCACCCCGGACCCATTATCTGCGGCATGCTCCTTCGGCTGGCCTTTGGTCAAGTGAAAGACATCCTTGGACACTTTGGCAGTTAGTCCGTAGTTGGTTCCGAACGCTTTCTACCCACCCAATCACCCAGAAGACATCAGCAACAAATTTGATAGAGCACGTTGCCTCCTTTGTGTGGATAGCCTAGGTCGAAAGTTGATTTCCTGCTCCGGCTGGGGAAAAATTCAAGGGGCAGCTGTAAAAGGAGGCTCTACTTTACAGTTTTGACAGTGGCAAATTGTTGTACGTGCATCCTCTGTCGATTCGAGTCGGAGCTCGTATTCAAGCTTTCGGCAGTAACAGGATCCAGTCAAGGTCGGCATGGTAATGGCGGGTTGTGTCGTGCCTGGAAAGGACTTGTGAAGTACTGGATGGACAGAAAGTATCTTGAAAAGCCGTGGCTGGTCTCTCTATATTGGGCAATACGTAGATGCCAAAAGATTTCTTGAAGATCAAATCTGAAGAGTTTCACAAGCTGGAGCCGCATACCTTAGATACTTATGATCTTCCATCAAGTAGATTGGAAATGACGGGACATTGATCACTACATCGGTATGACGTCATTCTATATTGATATTTGCTTAGTGCACGTGTTTGCAGCCCCCAGCGAGAGCCCTGAAATGCACGTTTGATGGGAAACTGCGTATCTTGTCAAGAAACAAGCGTAGGTAATCAGAGCATGGTCAGTCGCATATGGAGCCAGGCTGCAAAATTGATGACAGAATAGCAATCTGTAGTGCTGCATGTTCTTTCAGAATATATATATGTGACACCCCTTTATAGGAACATGTTGAAGTACGTGAGGTTCTAGAAGCCTCGCGGGAGGCATTTGGTTTGAATACATGTTAGAGTGAAGAGCCAATGGGTGAAATTATAGAATGTAGACCGTAGGAGAGGGTGATTTTTGGGCAGTTCCAGAAGTATAATACATAAAACAAGCTCCTCGGTAGATCAGAGTTCTGGCATAGGTATCAAGACATGATCACAATGGAAGAACCAAAGATCATCCAGACGCTACAACCCTAGCCCTCGCTGGGCTCAGTTAGAAGCTGAGTTTGAATTGATCAAATCACATTATTTCTAATGAGTCGTCATCAGGCTTGTCTAACTTCTCTCACGCAGGTGACTGTCCGGTCGTTAGAGAGTACAGACTGGAATCAATCAGACCGGTCAACTCCCGCCATGAGCTTCTCTCTTTGAGCAGAGCTGGCACCTTCCCAAGAAAAACATTTTCAAAGACTTCCCTTGAATAGAAGTCACCTAGGAAACATGACTTGATATAATTGAGGGTCGAACACGAAGGATCGCCGTATTTTTTGGGCCACAGCCCGCCGCCCCGTTTGTCCCACTCGGCGCCAAGCACGGGTGGCACTCCAGCAAAGATGCAATGATTGCCCAAGATTGTTTTCCCCTTTACTACTTTCTGAAATTTGGATGTCCGTCATATGATATGATGGAGTACGACCGTGGCGACGAGTGTGGAATCAAAAATTGTCGCATTGTCGTTACCGCTCGGGCTCACGAAGTTAGTTCCGCGGACGTGATGTGATCATGACATAACGCACGCCTTCTCCGTTCTCAGTCAAGAACTTCAATTGTGAACTCGTGAGCTATTGCCAACCGCCACACATCATACTCGCAACGAAGTTCCATCGAACGACCCAGAGTTCTATCATCGTCTAGGAAGACAAGCGGAAATGGCAGAGTCACGGGCTGGTTTTAAGTCACAACTGGAAAAGAGACCAGTCGTGTCTTCTTTCCTGTTCACCGGCAACCTGGGTTCACAGAGGGTCGCATTGTTCAAGCGCAGCGACAAAGTCAGGACCTATCAGTCCGTTCTTTCCTCCTTCACCCACCCTGAAACATCGGGGCCCGAACTGACTTCATATAAAGACATTGCCTTGCTCCGATATCAGGCAGCATTGAGACAGGCGAATTGCCCATCGTAGCCGCCTGGCGCGAAATCAAGGAGGAGACAGGTCTAACGTGCCAGGACATTGAGTTGTGGCGCCAAGGGACACCGTATAGCCTTGGGGACCCCTCGATCGGCCGCGAATGGATCATCTACCCATTTGCTTTCCGACTCAGGAATACCCATGAGGGTGGAAGGGGGGAAGCGGCCATCAAAATCGACTGGGAGCACGACGGGTGGGAATGGTTCAATCCCAAGGATGTGGTCGATGATGAAAGCTTTGGAGGTGTGCCTCGACTGGCCGAAAGCCTCCGCAGAGTCTATTTCGAAATGTGGTTAAATGACAGCGCCAGCCGTGCCCTCCACTCTGGCCTGGTCCAACTGAAGAACGACCACTCCAGCGGCTCCCATGAGCTCACGACAATTGGGATCAAGGTGTTTCGCGATACCATCATTTACCTAGAGAACGACAAGAACTGGTGGGATACTGTTCGTATCGTTGCCTGGCACATCTGGAAGAACGGCCGGGAGAGCATGGGGTCTGCAACCTTGAATGCTTTGCTGAGCATTCTGGGCGACCTGGATCAGATCAAGGACCGGGATTTGCAGGGCCAATGGAGCAGCATCCTCTCACTTGTGGATCGCCATCTCGAGAGTCGCCACAAGACCGCTACACATATTATCAAAGCCTTTGATAGCTATCTCCAGTCGGCCTATTTCACCAACTTGCCGCCAGAAAAGGTCCACAAGCTGACAGTTTTAACCCTCTCCGCAAGTTCAACCATTCGAAATTGTATCTTGAAGATATTTCAGTCGTCGCCCATATCACAGCTTGATCTCCGAATTCTGGAGTCAAGACCTCTTTTCGAAGGGGCAAGTATGGCTGCATCCTTGCTGTTCGAGTCCCAATCTGCACTCAAAGATTCCGAGACGAAACGCTTCCACATCAGCGTATACACTGACGCCGCGGCTGCTCTCGCTGCACAAGATGTCGACTTTGTTCTGCTAGGTGCAGACCGCATCTCGGGCTCAGGTTCTGTCAGCAACAAAGCTGGGTCACTCCCTGCTGTGCTTTGTGCGAAGCATGTGAGCCCGAGAGCCAAGATTCTTGTGTTGAGCTCACAAGAGAAAGTGGCCGAGCCAGCTGATGACTCTGAGCATCAAATCGAAGAGAATAATCCGGCCGAAGTGACGAATTCATGGTCTCTGAGCGAACTAAAAGGCTGGGATGTTCTTCAAGAACATTCGACAGGCCAAACACCATCTTGTTCTGTCACTGTGAGAAATCCCTATTTCGAATGGGTTCCGTCAGAACTGATTGATGTTTTTATTACCGAAGATGGCCCAATGAAGCCGTCAGCAATATACGGGAAAGCTGTTGAGGTGCAGAGGAAGACACATAGGTATTTTGGTTTTCTCTGGTCTATGTCGATTTGAGGCGTGGGGGTCAATACCTACGTAGTTGCTTGTGGCAAACAACAGATATCGCACTGTCTGGAATCAAAAGTGATCACAATGTTGCGCCTGCACCCCTCGTGTCTGTGTCGACTTTTCGTCAGCTCTCAACCCTGACGCGCCGTGATTCCTATCTCCTTTCCTCTCACATAGCATCACCACCCTTCTCTTGCGTACTCCATCCGCATTGATTCGCAACACACGCCTCCATGGACTCGGTGTACCGATTCCGGTCTGATCCACGGCTTCGTTTTGAACATGGAACGCACCAGTTCATCTCTCCAAACACTGGAGTGACTCTCGAGTACATCGTTTACCGCCCACCTTGGGCTATGAATCATGAGCCCCGAGACAATTTCATCATGGTCCAGTGTCCTGGATGGGGTATGGGATCACGATATCTCCAGCACTTTCTCACGGAGTTGTGGGCACCACCCTCCCGCCGCCGTGGCCGTCGTGAACATGAACCCTACACCTTGATTTTCCTTCATCCACGCGGTACTGGAAATTCTTCGCAAATGCCATGGTCCGAGAAGATGAGCACGATGGATATGGTTTCTGACGTTGAGGAGCTCCGTCTGCATCTGGGAGTGGATCAGTTTCCCGTCATTCTGGGCCACTCCAACGGTGGCTCCATCGCTCTGGGCTATGCCGAAACCTACGTTGACCGAGTTAAAAAGCTCATCCTAATTTCTCCCCACGTTCTCGGTCAACCTGACTTGCGCCTCGTTGATCTTGCAGCCACCCAGTATGATCCTGCCTACGGTAATGCATGGGAAAGGGCCACTCAGCTGAAGCCAGTCTCAAACGAACAATTCACCAAGGAAATGCACAAAATCTGGCCGCTTTTTTTCTTCGACCCTCCCACACACGTCGATGGCCTCGTGGACTCTTTCGGTGGTGAAGAATTCTCAGCTTGGACCTTCCTCCGCCAGAAAGCTGCCGATCGCCCGTGGAAGAAGGCGCAGAAGATGTTCCTTGACCTCAGCCTTGTACGAGCCGACACACTGATTATGTTTGGGCTGGATGACTTTTTCGGTCGTGAGGAAGTTGCTGTGGCTACAAAGGAAAGAATCCCTAACAGCATCCTCATCCGATACAGAAATTGCGGCCATTTCCCCATGGTTGAGAGGGAAACGGACGTCCTCAGAGATATTCGCCGCTTTATCGGAGGTCGCTCTCGCAGAAACGGAGAGAAGAAAACATGATGGCCTCTGCAACTGCTTCATAACTGTGGGGGCTAGTGATCTGTCTGGACTTATTATGGCTTTGGGAAAGGATGCGATATTGTATGGTTATGTACGAGGAGGTTATTCAAAACTTCAGCTCATTCCTGTATGTACAATGGCGAATGAAAGGCATCTCATCCTATTCACCTGCACCAGAAAGTAGACTTGACGTAGGAGTAGAATGAATCATCGATATCAAGAGCAAAAAGAAAACATCCCATCCAGCGATCTTCCGAATAAAGACCAATGAATCACAGAGCAGCGGGAGGGGGATAACAAGGAGATCGTAAACCGAGACACCGGTGTAGACAAGAGGACAGGATCGTTAAAGACCTCTGCCTACACCAAGAGAAGAGAGAGCTTCCGGCTCGTGGGGGAATTATATGCAGAAATGGAATTTGGTGGGAGGGTGAGAGGAAACAAGTAACAACGACTGGTCAAGCCATGCTCAAAGGTCGCGAACACGCGCCTGGCGCTTAGCGGTACCGATATGAGTGTTGTGGACCTTGGTGGCGAACTTCAAGCTCGTCAATGTTTCCGAGAGATGAGCCTGAAGGGGACTGACCATGACGAACATGAGTGTCTTGGAGTTGCCACCGAGCGAGAATTGGAGCAGATAAGTGAGCTAGATAGACAGTGGTCAGCAAAAAAACCCTTGTCGAATGCCCTGCGAGCTCCCTCATTCCAGGTGGAATGACAAACATACCTTGCTGTTCCGGTAGGGGATGTGCCCGCCATCTTTGCCCTGCCCCAAAGCAGCAATCACGTCGCCGAGCGAACTGAGACTACGATTGATGTTTTGAGTCTCCTTGAGACGGTCGCCCGTGACACCGCTGTGGCTCAGACGTTCACTTCCAGCCAAATCAACCAGGTTGAGCGTGCCCTCACTGCGCTCACCCGTGATATGATTCTCGCCGTTGAGCTTCAGGATGAAAACCGAGTGGGATCGCGAGGAACGCTCATTTGCCTTGGTGGCAGCAACTGATCGGTTGGCCGCGGCGTTTTTGAGAATCGTTTCAACCATCTCGGGAGATTCCAGTTGAACCGTGGTGATGTCTGTAATGAACGTCTTGCCTCGTTGCATGTCGTGGCGGATCTCATGCTTTTTCTTGTCCAATTCATTGGGGTTTCCGAGAAGATCGTTCAAGTTCTCGTTGTACACCTCAACAAAATTGCCTTCCATCGTGTAGCGCCAGCCCTTGTCCTCTAAACTTTGAGCGGTCTCATAGATCTGGTGAACGGCGAGAGGAATCATGCCGTCTTGCGAGGACATGGTATAAGTCTTACCACTGCCAGTCTGACCGTAACAGAAGATACAGACATTATACCCATCCAATGCACTCTGCACCAGTTGGCTGATCTCATCGAAGACCTCGGTGTTTTGCGAGGAGGGACCAAATACCCGATCAAAGGTAAAAGTGTTGTTCTTGCGAGAGACGGTTCCCAGGCTACTCCTCTCTTCAGGGCCCATCACATTGATCTCCTTGGCATCCTCAAACTCGTCAGGATATTGCATGGGAGCGATGGACGAAGATGGTTCACTGCTCAAGGGTGGCCGAACACGGCAAAAAACCCTGATATTACCCTTGAGCTCTTGCACTTGATTATGAAGTTTCCGACGAAGGGTCTCCTCCCGGCGGAGTTTCTCCTTCGTGGCCTCAGTTTCGGCCAGAGCATCCATCATTCTTTGGTTGCAATGTTCAAATGCTTGGGATTGTTCTTCTCTTCCGCCCTCCAGGAACTCAATTCTTGCTTTCAGCGCCCGGATGGTTGATTCCAGAGTCACACTGTTTGTGCTGACCGTATCGAGGTTGTGCCGAAGATCAAGATTTGATTTTCGCTCTCGATCCAGGTCATTCTTCATGGTCTGGATTTGAGACTGAGCTGCGTGAATCTCGCGATTCTTCTTATCCAACTCCATCTCGGTTCTTTGAATGTCCAAAGCCGATTGGGAGGTGAGTTGGCCCAGTTCTCGGACGCGGGCGACTTTTTCTTCCGCGATCTCATGTTCAAATTTCCGTTTCAAACTTCGAATGTCTTCTTCGTATCGAGCCGTCAACGACTCGACCTCCTTGGCACCCTCTTGCCGCGTGTTCTCCAACTCTATGCGGTGCTGTCGGTCTAAGTCATCGAGGGCGATCTCTTGGTCTCTACGTGCATCCCTCAAAGCCTTCTCTGCTGCGTTGAGCTGCTGCGCCAAGGATTCCATCTCGACCCGAAGTTTCATGTTCTTCTCATTGATGCTGTCACGAGATTGTTCCAGCTCGGCAACTTAGGCTCTTTGTTAGAAATCTGACCCCTCTTCGGTATTTTCTTGGATCAACATACTTCTTGCTTTGTACACTTCGACAGCTTCTTTTAGGCCTTGGCTCTCTTGGCCGGACTGGTTGACGCGTGTAAAAACCCTGGCAATGATCTCCTCCATATTCTTCTCCTTGGACTCAAGATCCCACTCGGAATCTAATAAACAGTTAAAATCTGTGACCGTAGAATCTTTTGCCAGGAACATGGGGATGGGGGCCCGTTTGGACTTTTTCATGGATGGCTTTGGGGCAATTGTAACGGGCTTGGCCGGGCTGGGGATGGGGACTTTCGATTGCAGCGGTGGCCTCACGGTGGTTAAACACCAATCATTGACATGGCGCTTCTTCCACTCTATGCATGGGGAGACACCGGGAGAGGATCCAGGTGATGCATGCTTGAGCAGAACCTCTGGGGTTGAGAACTCAGGGTTGGCCCGGCCTCTCCGGTGGGGATCAGGAAACATTGACTCGGGTTCTCCAATATGGCTCGATTCATGACGCAGGGAATAGTAGATGGATTGTGTCATACCCTTTCTTTTCCCAAGGACGGTTCCGGCATGGTCATCGGCATGATGTTCCAAAGAGGTGGCTGGGCGCGCTGTCGCGGTGGAGGTACTATGAAGTTTGCGCGTTCCGAGAGAGGTTTGTGGTCGCGCCATGGCTGATGCAGGGCGAGATCCGTATGACATTGTATTCGAGAAACTGCTCATGTTTGATCGAGAGGCGGTGGACCCGGATCGTGTTGTCGTGGAAGAGGTGTAGGAGTTACCGCGAGTATGCGCTTTTGGTGCGCCCATTGCGGACCGAGTGGTAGGGCCTGCCCTCTTGACTTCAGTTGTGGCCGCTGGCTTCGTCCGAGTTGCTGCGATCAAAAGTCAGCACCTTGCGAAATATGAGATTGGCGCAAAGCAGGCTGTACGAGAAAGGGCTTTCTTCGCAATGGTTCCTGGCGGCAGGATACCTGACATGCCGGATCGCGCGTTGGCGGTAGCAGGATTCAGTTCTCGAAGACCAGCCTGTGGAATGCGCGACCGAGTTGACGCGCGGTGCTGCGTTCCCAGCCCTAAGTTAGTGGAACAAACTTGCGACAGTGACAAGAAGCGAGGTGGGCGCACCATGTTTTCTTCGTCCATTGCGTTGTTTTTGGCTCGCCAGGTCAGCGGCGAATACACTATCCTGGCGAGAAGGGCGAATTCTCGAGCAGCCACTGTCTTTGCGATTGCCAAAGTGGGGATGGTCCTAGCTGAGGTTGGTTCAAAAGCGATCACGATAGCGGAGAGCATCCTGGCTCCGGTTGTTGGAGAGACGGCGGGTAAACAAACGCTGACTCAGCACTGCGCGCTATACCATTTATGGAGTACTGTGGGCTCCCGCTTTTCACGTGAGTCTCGAGACCACCAACCTGAAGCGGCTCCACGTGAGCTTTGCTGCACGTCTAACAAGCTCACGGAGCTCAATGACCTTGGGTAGATGTCAGATAGTCACTGAAAATTAAATCGATCAATTGGATGCCAATCAATACCATTTCCATCTCTCACCTCGAGAGAATTTGATCAGGTCAACAGAGTGTTGAAAAGTGACGACATCGCCTGATGCTTAGCACTATGGTCCGGAGTATCGCAAGCGCGGACTCCACTCGGCCCGCTCGAAAGAGAACAGCCTACCCAGGCCCCCCTCAGTTTCCGCATTCCTTGGTCAGTCGACGGGCGATTTGGCGTGGTGCTTCTCTTTCCACCTCCACACCATCAACCTCACTGTGACCCTTGTCCCTCTGTTGACGGCCACCGACATCCATCATGTCAGGCCGGTTTGTGCGTTCTTCCAAGTATCGTGAGTACACCCAAGAGATCGCGATCACCCTAGGTTCCCCGCTAACAAGCAATCTGACAAGGCCACGTCTTCGGACGTTCGACTCGCAAAGTACATCATCAACGACATCTCAGCCAGTCGGGACTTTCCTATTGACATCGATCTCAGGAGCAATGCTACGATAACCTTCGCGTGTCGCGCAATGCTTGGGATACCAACCTACTCAAGGTGCGCCGAGACCCCTAAGCCTTCGCTTCCCCCTGATCTGCTGTCGCATGGGCTCGGTTTTCATACTTCAACTCTAGGTCAACCCCAAGCACCTCGCTGTCAATTGGGAAGCTGGAGGTGGCGGTGCCTTTGCTGTTATTCCTCTCGAGGAACGCGGAAAGCTTCCTGAACGCATCCCTCTCTTCCGCGGCCACACAGCAGTTGTGCTAGACACTGATTGGTAGGGCGCCTGACGATCGACTGTATTTGTTACACGCTCGGGAAATTGATCGCAATATTCACTCCAGGAATCCTTTTGACGACGATTTGATTGCATCTGGCTCTGACGACGGAAAGGTCGGTTCTAAAGATTTCACTGACCCGGTACTGCCGTCCAGGGAACTAAGTCAGCACTAGGTTTTCCTCTGGCGGGTCCCAGAAAACTTCACTGTTCGTCCGGATTGCGAAGCAGACGATATTCAGGATATTGCACCGGTTGGAAAACTCAGTGGCCACCCCAAGTACGTTATCGCACCCTGGGAACAAGTCGCGCTTCGTGGCAGTCACTAATGTGTTTCACTTTCTTTCCACCCCCTGCAGAAAGATTGGCCACGTGCTCTTCAACCCTGCAGCGGAAAACGTGCTGGCAACGGCCTCGGGAGATTAACAGTCACAAAATCTGGGACATTGAGGCCGGTGCTGCCAAGCTCACCCTGAACGTGGGTGATATTGTCCAGTCCCAGTCATGGAGTGCCAACGGCTCTCTGCTGGTGACCACCTCTCGCGACAAGAAATTGCGTATCTGGGATGTGCGCCAGGAACGGCCCGCTCATGAGACCAACGGCCACTCTGGAGCGAAGAACAGCCGAACCGTCTGGCTGGGCGAGCGTGACCGAATTGCGACCACTGGTTTCTCCAAGATGAGCGACCGTCAGCTTGCGCTCTGGGACATTCGCGCAGTTCGCGAGCCAATCAATGGTTTCAAGACCCTGGACTCAATCTCCGGTGTCTGTATGCCGTTCTGGGATGACGGCACTAGCTGCCTATACCTAGCGGGACGAGGGTAAGCAACGACCACGCCACCGCCCCCGTCACGGGATACTCTACTGACATGGCCATGATAGTGACGGAAACATCCGCTACTTTGAGCTGGAAAACGACAAGTTCGAGTTCCTGTCCGAGTACAAGTCCGCCGATCCCCAGCGTGGTATCGCGTTCATGCCCAAGCGCGGCGTTAACATGCACGAGAACGAGGTGACCCGCGTCTTCAAGACCGTCAACGACAGCTATGTGGAGCCCATCTCCTTCATCGTCCCTCGACGATCGGAGAACTTCCAGGACGACATTTACCCACCCACCTTTGGTCTGACCCCCGCCATGACTCCCTCCGAGTGGTTCGCCGGCAAGGAGGCCATTCCTCCTAAGATCTCCATGGCTAGCCTTTTCGACGGCGAAGGCCTCAAGGAAATCTCAGGGATTGAAGAGAAGCCTACCGGCTCTATGAGCGCACCCGCACCCAAGCCGGCTGAGCCTGCGCCCGTCGCTGCCAAGCCCGCTGCCACAGCTACCCCGGAGCCTGTCCCTGCGCCCTCCCCGGTGGCCCGTCCGGCTCCATCAATGAAGGAGCAAGGTGCGTCCATGGCCGCCATGGTCAACAAATTTGCGGACGATGAAGATGTGGAGGAGCATACCGACGAAGATTCTTCTTTCGACGAGATTAAGAAGCCCGTGGAGCCTTCGGCTCGCTCTCCGGTTACTGAATCTGCTCCTGTCCGGGTCAGCACTCCGCCTAGTGCCGTGCAGGCGAAGGAGGCCGAGCCCCAGGTCAAATCTCCGGCCCCCGTCTCTGTGAGTGCACTCTGCATGGTACTTTTTGGTCCCACGTGATACCAAAGCGAGATTTGCACAAGACTGACTTGACTTTTTGACCCCTTCACAGACTACCGCGACCAACCCCTCATCTTCTGGCGACTCAAGTGTGCCGGTCAGCACCGTTCACAAAGAGATTGAGGCCATCAAGGACTTGATTGCTCAACAGACCAAGATCATTGCCGATCAGGCCTCTCAGATGCAGAGGCTGACATCCGAAGTCGAGGCACTGAAGAGCAAGCTGAACTAAGCGGGTGGATGACGGGCAGTTTGGAGGAGGTGTTTGCAAATCTGAAATATGTGCTATCTTTCCCGTGGTTTCATGGCAGTGGTTGCTGCGGTCGCCGCTGGATCTACAACCTTCACGTTTGTACATCTCTTAGGGGGTTGTAATAATTGGGTGACGGTCCGGCTTGATTGTGCCACGGCCTGTTGATCGGTAGTCTTGTCCTCTTTAGCGAGTTTGTCAATACTTCGGCTGCAGAAAGCAGATTTCCCATGCGCTTCGTTCCTTTCCTGGTCCCTCCTTCTGTCAGGTAATCATTTACATTGATGGAGCGAGTCATATGATGAACTTTACCGAGTGATCTGTCCGGGCGAGTGGAGTCTTCTGCCTTTGGTCTTGGCAACGTGACTTTCATGTCCTTCCAGCACCAAGTCCACACTGTGCGCGGTGACTCTTCGGGACGATCTTGCAGGATGCTCCAGTGACGATGTTGAAGGATCGATGGTCATTTCATAGATAATATAATGTTTGTCTTTAGAAAGTGAAATCCGTTTCCATGTGGAGGTCAATGTAGAAATACCTACTCATTTCATTCAACCCCCCTGCAAGCCATAGAATCCAACGAAGATGATTAGAACATGTCCCGCCGGAGGGTGAGATTTTGCCCGCTTACGGATCATCTCTGTCTTCAACCACATGATCAATGATTGTTGACCAACAGGTCTTTCCGCGAATACCTATTCATTCTAGCGGAGACTTACTTTATCAATTTCTGTTGGCAGCTGAATAAAAACTGCGGGCTGGTACCTATTTCCATCAAAGTTCGGTTCCAGCACGAGCTTGGTCCCACCAGCTACTGAATGCAAACAGGGACCGAACACATATTAAAGTGAATGTATTGTGTGGAGTATCAGATTGAGCATCCAATTGGTATAGCAGGTTCCAATAGCCGGGCGGTGGGGTATCATACCACTGCACTAGAATGAAATCCCCCCTTCCAGTCCGTCGTGTAGCTACTCAAGTACCTAGTGATACCTGCCGAAGGAATCCATGGCACGCCTGAAATGGGATGCTTCGACCCAAGTCATACGATGGAGAGTGCCACGGATACAACCCGATTGGCGGGATGGATACCCTGCGCACCTCACTTTTTGCATCCATCCCGCCTCATTCAAACCCTATTCTTTGAGTTAAAAGGTACCTCATCTCCAAACGCCTGACTACGACTTATTTGAGTGGAAAAAAGAAAGTTGAAGCGCCTTAGGTACGCAGAAATCTGCAGGTCTAGGTCAAGAGAATGCATGTAGCAAGTGACAGATAATCATTGGGGAAAAGAAAACAATTGGCAGCGAAGAAAAGAAAATGTCCAGAACACGACTGAAAGAAAAGACGTGAGGACGGGAGGAAAACGGCGAAGGCAGTATGGTCAATGCGGAGGCTTGGAGTTGGGACGATATGGTAAAGATTTTAGAGGCGCAGGTCATTCCGCCATTCCGTCAAAAATCCGACTCTATCAGGCAGAACTAGCATCGGGGAGAGCGTGGTAGCTGACAGCACCCCCGTTAATCTGCCAGGTGCCGCCCTTGGTGTCCTTGTTAATCCGGCCAAAGCAAGAGGCGTTGGGATCGGCCATCTTCATCAAGTAGGTCTCGCAGTCCGACTGGTTAGGCGTGTGATTACCATCACGCTGCTTGTTGTGAATCTCGACTGTGACCTCATGTTAGAATGTGGTCCCATCAGGGCCTGGATGGGGAAAGCTTACAGTTCACGGCCGCGGGGATGTCACCCTTCAGATAATAGCCACCTTGAATGATGATAGCATGCTTCTGATGAGGGCCAATGACGGTGTTGAGGCCGTCGGAGCTGTGTGTGACATGATAGCAGAACTCCTTCACGGCGGACCGATAGCCCAACTTGTGATCATGGTCCGCGATGGGCATCCAGTTGCTACCACAGCTGGAGACGTAGTTGCTGGAACGCTTCTCGAAGTCGTTGGAAGTATCGTCGGTGATGCCGAGGTCAATGATCTCGCGCTTTTCCAAATCTCCCGCATCGAGATCAGAGATGCCGAGGTCAATGATCCTCGGAGCTGGCATGGCGGAGCGGCGCTGAATGAAGCTTGGAGCCGCATTGACAACGGAGAGCAGAAGGCCAATGGAGATGATGATCTTGGAGAAGTACATTGTGAAAGGCGGTGATGTTGACTTGGCAAAGTTCAAGGATGAGACTGGGAAGTTTTGTTTTGGAAGTGTGTTTGATACTGTGGATGTGGATGATGATGAGAATAAAAGGTGGTTCTGGAGGGGATTCTGGTCGATTATATACCCGCCTTGTCAACTCAATGAGGCTCCAAGATGAGTCTATACCCAAGTGTCGAGTGTGATACTCTCACCATCTCCGGACGTAGCACCCATTCGATCTCGGATCGACACCTCGCTCCGTAAATCGCGTCTCCGTGAGCCCCTCGCTGGCTCATCAGCTCCACGACTCGTTTATTTTCACCCGCCCGGCAGAACAATACCCACAGAGGCTTGCCAGAATGATCTCTTCGGGCTGTATTGATGCTGATATTGGGGGCCTCTTTAGAAAGAAGAGGATCTCTTTTTTGGGGGGAGGTATCCCATCCGAAAGATGCAAGGTTTTGTTGGGTGACAATTTGTTTCATGTTTCTTGGCAAGGTGGATTGAAGTTGAGCCAAGGTAATGGCCTGGATGAGAGCTACTAACAACCGAGTCTGTTTACCCCGGACTCATAGACGATACGATTGTCGCGTCTCCCTGTCTAAACATAGAACAGGAAAGTGGGTCTGGAGTTAAACCAAAAATGGAGCTTGGCAGTTCTCCTCAACGCCAAGCAATGGCCCCTTCTGCACTCCCGGTAAGCTGTCTGGCCACAGAGTAAGGTCAGAAAGCCAAGAGTTGGGAGAACGAGAATATCGAAAATAGCTCGATGGCCAAGTATAGCCCCGAAATATCATCTGGGGCCAGATGAAAAGACTTGTGGTCGTTGACAGTCTTGCCTCACAAATGCTTGGCCTCCAGCTTGCTACCAAGTGCTTCAGTATCCAATCTGGCTCATTCCGAGAAGGGGTCTGAATATGGCCCCGACTGCCTTCGCTTTGTTGCCATGATATGAGAGACTCGAACAATGGGGGCCCAAGATGATTGCGTTGGTCCCAGAGTCAGCTTTTTATCCTGGAAAGTTTTGTATCTAAATGCATATGATGGGACTATATAAGACACGGAAAGTGCGGACAAGGGCTTGAATGGCATCAGATACCATCAAACTCATTTTCACATCCCAAACAGACAGACAGTGAAGCCTCATCGCTATTATTCACTCCAGGTCAAGATGAAAACCTTCAATCCAATCTTCATTTGTCTCTTCGCACTTCTCAGCCTCTGTTTCGCCCTGCCCAGTCCCAATCATAAGGCTCACCGCTTTCCAAAGCAGAAGCAGGTTGACTTGGACAACTATACAGCCTTGACTCTCGCCGCTGCTGAAAAGGGCGTCGAGCTCGAGAACGGCAAGCGGTACGGTTTTCGCGAAAAATGGGCTACAAGAGGTGCTACGCAGCAGATGTGCTACCCAGGCTATTCGCATGTTCGTCTCATCGTGGGCCAGTTCTTCAACGTAAAGACCCGGTCTGGTCGTCAGGGCTTTGATGCCAAGAGCTATGAGATGATAAGTGCTGGTGCCGCCAGCGACGGCCACTCCCCTATGGGTGGCACAGTCGAATCTCACGTTGAGAATATGTGGTGGGCAAACCACTACTTCGATGAGACGCGAGAAGAATGGGTCCATGTCAGCAAGAACAACGAATACGAATTTCTGGGAGAAACGACGGCATCGGACGCCTTTATCGTCCACCAAGGTATCTTTTGTCCTGAGGATTCTGTGTTGACTTGGTCGTGGCAATGTACCATCGCTAACTTCTCTTAGGCTTGGAGTATGCGAGACTCTATCCCACCTACAACCTTTTGTTGAACAACTGCATGTCTTATACCAAGACCGTGTGGGAGGCATGCGCTGAAAAGAAATGAACTGCAATTATTGTGACGGGCGGAACGGATCCGACAGGGATTGGTAGATAAGCTATCTTGTGATTAGTGTGTGGTTTTTTTTTTAGATGTTGATCTAGCTGGAGATTGGTTTGATGTTGATCGTCGTTGTCTATATCCTTTTGTTTTGCGGTGAGAACTATTGCTAGCAAGCGAGTCCGCATATCTTTGCTTTCTCCCATTCAATTGTTCTCATTGGACCTAGCCTTGATATTTCTATCATAGAATTGCCGAATTTTGTCTGCACGATACCTTCTGGTCTTCTGCACCTTTGTACTAGTAAAACTTGCTTTCTTCTAAGTCATCGACCTCGAGTGTGTATGAGTTTGAGAGCCACGCCCCAAGGCATCGAAAATATCATCAAAGGCTGCTCGCCTCTCATGTTCGCGACGATATTGTACAGAAAAAGAATAGGAGTAAGGTCAAGTATCTGATCACTAGTAATCGTCTTTGCAACAATCTAAAATCCGGACACCTTGTCTCTCCAACACTCAACTCCTAGCGAAGAAACCAAAAGAAACCAACTTGGAGCATTTTCCCACAGCCAGACGAAAAGTATAACGTAGAGAATGCTCAGTGATTGCTCTTCTGCCACAGTTCCAGCATCTTGAGGAAAAATCCCTGCTTCAAAAATTGCCAATATGTGTCTCGCTGCTCAGCCGTGGTGACTTTCCAACCGAGACCCCAGCATGCTACGACGACGCACGCCGTGGTGGCTTTTTGCAGCCAGGTGTCACCGCAGATTGCTAAAACAAGCATAAGACCTGCGAGAATGGTCCTGCAGAGAACCAGGGTTGTGGCAGTAATCGCTGAGGATTCGGTCGTCGATCCGGAGATGTGCCATGCGCAGAACAGGGTACTTGTCGAAATAACCACACCGATCATCGAATCAGCCGTGACTGTGAGAAGGTTGGTCTGCGTGACCGAAGTGACAGTCGGATAGAACGGTCTAAGTTGGCGGCATGCAGTGACTGCCAGAGCCATCGCAACCGCTCGACGGAGAAAGATCAAGGGGAAAGAGTCTGGCTCCATGATCACTGACCAGACGTGAAAGACCAAGCGAGATTAAAAGTTCATTTAAGAAAAAAGAAATAAGACATAATGACATAGGTTGATAAGAAAGAGATTACAGGAACTACGGTGCGAGAAAGTGGTATTTTAACGGCGATCGGTTCTGGGAGGTGGGGGTGTCAGAGCTTGAACGGCCCCCAATTATGATTGTCTACGAGCGACTGCCCGTTGCATAGCCTCAGCACTCTATGCTGAGATGTGAGTGTGTCTTCGTATAGTTTCAAGATAAAATCCAAAGATAGATAAAAGCGTACTACACGTAGCCCTGTAACATTCCATCTCGGTCAGACGCTGAGAACCTAACAAAAAACGTTGATGTAGGTCACTTGAAGGTACGGCCCGAGGAATACTGTCTTTCGACAATATATCCTTGCTTGAAGCCGTATGGAGCCCTGTGTTGAACTGATCTTAATACATCGCAGAAACACCTCCCAGATCCTCGTCTCGGGGCTTAATATGAGTCCAAAATTTCATGCAAAATTGATAGGATGATATTCCACTCAATCAGGTCAAAGCACCAAACAAAAACTTCTCAGTGTTGACTGTTGATGTAGACGGTGGTTGTGGGCCTGAAAAGTAAGGAAGTCAGAGCTTGACCAGAGCGTTACATGACAGAGAAAGCGATCGAGGGATTCTGCGCTAGATTGACCAATCAGTATCGAGAGTTGTACATATTTTTACAATACGGTACGCTCCGCTCCGCAATGATCCACTCATTGGGGGATGCGGGAAAACGCTAGGAACCAATCAAAATGATCATACCATTAGAGCCTTACAGGAACCTTCGAATTCATCATCCATCAATTCAAAAAAGAAAATGTCTCGCTCTTCCCCTCCATCCATCCATTCATTCATCCGGAGCTGGCCGGGCATTGAAAAAGACACATTGTACATTGTATACTATGTTGCATGCATATGCCCCTGCAACACCAAAGCTCACCAATACCAACCCCGCATACTCATCCTCATTCCAGGGCTCCTGCTTTTGCAAAGCAGGTGCCACTTGTAGCGCACCAGCATTCAGAACAGTCCTGGCAGCTAAACAACACACTTTCCCGTGGTCAACACGACGATCGAGAGTTCCCGTACGGTCGATCTCGCTCACGTCGTGGACCACGGTCCCATTTAATCGTGGGTGATTCAAAGACTGTAATTCTTCCGTGCTTCGAATCAGATGATACGGAGCGTCGCCCGCAAGCAAAGCTCGTTCATCGAGCAAGTCGGGGTCCTCCCGGATTCGGTTGAGCTGAGATCGATAGAAAGATTCCTCTTCGAATGGATCTCTCTTCGAAAGACCGACGCGATGAAAGTAGCTATTGAGGCAGATACCCGAAGATTTACTGCAGGAGGAGGTACAGCAATGATCACTGAAGACAAACTCGGTGCATTGCTCACGGCAAATAAAGTGTTCCTGACTGCCTGGATTGAAGGCGTCGGTGCATTTTTGAAAGCAACCGAGTCGGACATCGTCTTCGCTCTGTTTCAGACATTGGTTGCATCCCGTTGCCGAGACAAGGGATGTCAAGATGGCCAGGCCGGCAAAGGTCGAGAAGAGGAGTCGCATTTTGAGTGATGGATGATAATGCAAAAGTTTTGATGTTCCCAGAGATAGTCTTTATTGAGCAAAACGAAGACTGCTTGGTAAATTCGACGTTTCTGGCTGGATAGAAATACTTACACCTCCAGCCCGCCATCGCGGACCTGAGGTCCTGAAATACGATTTCTTGAGCATTTTCCATCCAAATCCACTTCGTGTATGCTATCATGAAACATCCATTCTCTCGCCGAAACGAAGAGGAAGGCCGCAAAAACCTGTATGTAGCAGCCGCGATAAGAACTCACCACGCTTTCTTTTGGGGGTGCTTGGAGGGGCCATACAAGCCTTACGGGGCGGAGGCTGCTTGGCATTGGGGGTCGTGTTGATTTTTGTGGCTCCCGAAGGCGACCTGGCTTGTGCTAAGGTCAAATTTAGAAATTTGTAGATCTAAAAGACCTCTCTTATTTTTTGGGGCCACTTTTTGGGCCACAATTGTGCTGGTGTTGCCAGATCAGCTGATTACCGCTTCACAATTGTCCGCGCCGCTGTCGCTTGACTTTCTCTGCTCTCCTCTGTTCTCCCCGCTCTCGACTTCAGTTCCGCCTGCCTCATCAAACACCATCGAGCTCTCTTCCCCAATTCAACCATACTGAAAAATCAAAATATCAATTCAGCTATCCCATTTCTTACCGTTTCATTTGTGCCTGAGCCATGGGTCAACACGGGACCAAGGAATCTCCTCCAGAATTCCTTCCACCAGTTCAGACACGTGGTATGGCGGATTCATAGTCCGCAGCATCTTGAAGTAATGAGTTAACATAAGTACACCAGAGGAGCTCCAAGAGCGATTGCAATGGCGTTTGTCAAAACTATTTATGGACCCGATTCGGTGTGAATGGATACAGACGGTATTTGATTGCTTTTGCAGCGAGTCTGATCTGGGGAAAAGTAAGGTAAAAAAGCAAAGTTTGATCGATTCCACGAAGCTGACATCAATTTAGTCTGGACTGTGCGTGACCTGAACAACTTCATGGCCAGTACTTTTCCGCACGAGTTGTCCACGTGCGTAACTGATGCAGCACCAATTTTACATCGTTCCCTCTTGAGACTTGGGTCATATCCATACCAAAATGACCCCGTAAACCTTCTCACGCTGGAGGTGCTGCGAACAGCTGTCATTATTCTGCTTGGACTTGACAATTGGAGAATACTCGAGACGGATAGCGTCGCGAGACAAAGCCTCCCCAATGATCGTTCTGTTTCATTTCAAAGGAGGCTCTTTTTTCAGAGTATAGCTGAGCAGAAAGAAACACCTCGGCTGTCTCGGGGTCTTGGAGATGACTGTGATCTCCAGAAGGCGCTAGATCTGATCACCCAGGGGAATTTCAAGCGTGACAAGCGATTCCCCACCAGGGTGATCCTCGGCCCTCAATATCCTCCGGCCGAACATTTCCCTTCGTCATTTTCCACCTTGACAAGCGGTTTGATCTCCAGGGAAGATCTCAGACCTTTACTTCGATTGATGCTCGTGACCCAATTACATCTGGCAGGCATTGATCCGGAGTGCTTCGCGTCTTTGCGAGCAGAAATCGAAGCCTCGACAGACTCCTTACTGGCGTTGTTCCTCAGTGGCGATGATTCATCCGCCAATGTGACCTTTTCAGCGTTTGAAAAAGCTATCGGTGATTCATTAGTGAGTGAGGAATGAAATCTTCATAACCTTAGCGGACGAGAGACTAATTTACCTCAGCCGAATCTCTTCCAGGGAATCCCCCGGGTTCTTGGACCTCTAAACTTGGCACGAGAACTTCCGTCTCAGCATCCACTAACATCAATCACTCAGGCTCAAGGCCTGCTGAAAGAGATGTTCAAGCCGGCGATCAGAACCCCAATACCCCCGAGAGGTCTCATTTCAACTTTGACCCGCTTGAGCCAACTTTCTTTGAGCCTCCCCCAGGATTTCCCTATCGAAGCACCCACAATCATCCATTCGTCTTCGCGGGCAGATCTGGACAGGGTGAGGGATTGCTTATCCGACAACAAGAACTCCCAAATCCTGCTCGTCTCTGGGCGAGGGAATAAAGACACGGTTGTTTTTGCCGTCTATTTCCGCACAAGCTCATCAGCAGAGAAACAAATCAGACCTAGCATGATTGTACAACTGACTCCAGTCCAGAAAGCGTTTCGTGGATCCGAGGAACAGGGAACCGAGGAGATGAACGATTTGCCATCAAAACCCACTGGCCAGGACGGGTCACATTTGACATTGGCACTTTCCGAATGTATCCTCGTGGTCAAAGATAGTTCGGCAGAGGCTAGTCTGCTTGTGAGGACGGACGATGGCATCGACCGGCCGTACATCCTCAACGCGGTGGAGATTCTCAGCTTCGAAGGGACCATGGTCTGTGATGAGACTTTTGGTAAATGGATGGACATCTGATTTTTGCAATTCGCAGTCTGCGTGGTGCCTATTTGAATGCTCTACCGACGCTTTGCGTCCTCCACGCCCTGAGTTTGTGTCACCATTCGCGTCGATCTTTTTGTCATTACTGAATGCAAGAAATGCGATCAAAAGAGCTGTTAGAGCCGAACCGGAAGATAGCAAATGGTATCATAGAGGGGGCAAGCGCTCTTTTTCGTTAATCATGAATAATGCAACAATTGAAGTCGTAGGATGCTCTGCGTGAGTCTTGGCTCTTGGTGCGGCAGCGCCTTGTCATACTACGCGAGCAACAGACACGAATCCTGTGCTCGCTTGCGATTCATCCGCTAGCCTGATCCCATCTTTGGTGAGTGCGCCGAGACTCCCTACGTCAACAGACATGATGGGCTTGGCATGACTAGGTCCAAGCGCTTAGTCGATGTGGATTCGGGTCGGGAATTGGAAGTTGATTGCTGATCCAACGCTTTCTCGCCCCCGCGACACTCCAATCGCCCGATGGGGGCGAAATGTGTGAATTGCTCGTGGATCGTACAAAGAAAGAGCCTACCCTCTTGCCCGGCGTCACGATTCTTTTCTTGTCACCTTGTGAAATCCCAGCATCCAATACATGTGAAGCAAAGCCTCATAATTGCAGACTGGGTTAATTCGATCGATTGTTTTTCAATTGAGAGCGTTCTGGTTCGTCGGCCACGACAGGTACACATGCAGCTGGACACGTCGCTTCCCTCACCAGTTCCCCAGACCTCGACCTTTTAACCCCCCTGCTCAGTTGACCCCTGTCAGCCCGAGGCCACTAGGGTCAGTATCATGGGTGTGCAATCGAATTTCTCACCACTTTCTCCACTGCCGTCGGAGTCGAGCAATATGAGTGCGTTGACGGATCGGCCGCTCTCTGAAATCTACGATAAAGAGGACCGACTGTGCCCCGCTGCGGAACACCGTCCTTCGCGCCGGTTTGCCAGATTCAAGACGCAGTTTGACGCACAAATTGTGGGAAAGAAGAAAGCCCTTCGAAATCGTATATTTCTTGCTCTCTTTCTGATCGTTGTGGTCGGCGGTGTGATTGTACTGTGTGTACATCCTCTTCTCCTGATCGCCCATCTTCAGTTTTGTGGGGGAGGATATTGACAGTGCTTCTAGGATATGGTTCTCACTCGTGCTTGCTCTGATCCATCGACTCACACCGTCAAATCCATCCAATGGACTACAGAAAATCGTTGACCAGTGGGACACCCCGTCAGATTCGGTGTCGTTATTGACGCCATGGCCCAAGGATTTCAGCCAAGGGATTGTCCCTGTCTCTTGCCATTCCCACAACGACTACTGGCGCTCGGTTCCTCTGTATGAGGCCCTCGCCGGTGGATGCACCGGCGTGGAGGCAGACGTTTGGCTCGATGGCAAAGACCTCCTGGTCGGTCACCGAAAGAACTCGCTGTCGCCAGACCGCACGTTGAACAGCCTGTACATCGAGCCGTTGTCCATTGCGCTTTCCAACCTGAATCACGGCTCGTCTGCCAGTGCGCCGGTCGGCCTCTTTAACGTGGACCCGTCGACCACCGTCACCCTGTTGATTGACATCAAATCCGACCCTATGACCACATGGCCCGTCCTCCACGACCAACTGAGTCCCCTGATTGCTGGCGGGTGGCTATCCCACTGGAACGGAACCAGCAAGGCGCTCGTCCGCGGTCCCATCACCGTCGTCGGCACGGGAAACACGCATTTCGATCAGGTCGTCGCCGACCACGATCGATACATCTTCTTCGACGCACCCCTTCCCGACCTCTCTCACAACTCCTCCTACGGGCCGGAAAACTCATACTACGCCAGTGTCTCGTTGAAGAAAGCGGTCGGGACTATCTGGCTCTGGGGACCCACGGCTGACCAACAGGATGCCATGCAGGAGATGATCCGCGCAGCTGCGGACAGAGGGCTGGTCTCTCGGTTCTGGAGCACTCCCTCATGGCCGGTCAGTCTCCGTCTGAAGGTGTGGAGATTTTTGGCGGAGCATCAGGTGGGCATGTTGAACGTGGACAATATTGTCGAAGCTACCAGGTGGAATTGGGATTGGTGCATTGTCGCGGGGCTTGTATTGTGCTGATGGCGCTGCACGAATGACCGCTTTTCTGTTTTGGTTTTCCATGTCCAGCCGCCGTCGACATGTACACGCACTCTCTCGTACCCTCAGGGAGGGAACATGATGTTTTGTGATGAATGATGAAATGAATCAGCCTTATAGACCTCAATCACCCGCGGGTCGGGGAAATTTTTCGTTTGGTGATATCCCCCCAACGTCCAGTTCTGCACCCGCTGTCGCCTTTTGTATTTTTTGGCTTCTTAGCCGTTTTGTTTAAAAAAAAAATAAGAAATGATACAATACGGCGTGGGGGTGGACAGTCACCGTCACCGAGGTAGAAGAGAAAACCTGGTCAGTCTTGGGAAATTACTCGCTGTAGCTCGCTTCGACTTGCGGATCCATGAGAAATGTGAGATTTATTGCCTGGCTGTGTCGGTTCGACTTGGCCCCCTCACTCATTCAGAGATACCCTGTAAAGATGCCATGTGGGAGGGTGGCTATACTCTTCGCCCGTCCATTCTTCCAAGCTCCGTCGCCCCAGTGTCCTGTGACAAGTGAGGTGGCAGTGTCCACATGGATACACCCGGCCAGTACACGCTAGAATTCTGGCTCGATTCAGTCGCCACCAAGATCATCGGGGGCATGATCCAGCGGGAACTACCGGACAGCTGTAGACCAACCGGTTGTGCCCACATGCGCGCTGGGTCCGGCGGAGCTACGCGAGAGGCGTTCGCTTCGAGGGGCGGGGGCAGAGCTAAGACGGGGGACGAGGGGCAGCATCCATACCTTGACGAGTCGTGGAGAGCAGAAGAAGGAGTCTTGGTAATATTTCATCGCCGTCGCGACGGGGGATGGTTCTCCTCTCAGGGGGACCAAATGCGGGGGAGGATCCCTGGCTGGACGCGGGGATTATGAGGTGGATGACAAGATTCCGGACGGGGCCTTAGCCGGTGCATCATGCGGGGGTATACATGATCATCACGGCCAATGGGCAAAATGTCGTCGCATCTGACTCAAGGCTGATGAATGGCAGAGAGACGGGTCGAGTCTGGTATGGATCACTCCCTGCACGACTCGTTGCACCGGCGGATAGAGGATGCACCAGTCAATCCGATCCAGGGTAGAAGAGCGGATATGGCACAATGCCGGACAAGAACGGGGGGCGGGGGGGGGATTACTGACCTCTGGTTTCTTGCTGAGATCGAGGCGTGGGAGAGAAATGGGTCCATGATACTGACTACTTCTTTCAATACTGCCGGCGAGATTCTCAAGGGATTGATCTGAAAGCGGACCCTCTTCGCCAACCACAATCTATGGGAAAACTGAGGTTGGAAAATGATTCCCCACACTACAGCAGTACCGACTCAGTACTACCGACTCAGTCTACTCGTCACTACTGAGTGACGATGAGCATTTATCCGCTGCAGCACGAGGCGAACGGCCCACATCACTCGTCTGGAGGGACCAGACCTGCAGACAAAGCGACACAGTTCTTGTATCTTAGGCCGCCACACTAAGCTGAGCTGGCGAGGGGGATGGAAAGCAACATGCAGAGCCCATCTCAGGGTAAAAAGGATTGAAGATTCACCGTGTGCGGGTGAGAGGAGAGCATCTTCCAAGCAAAGGGATCCGTTGCAAAGGGCATGTCAAACGGGTGGATGTGGGTCGACCGTTAAACACATGAAACAATTGCCCGGTGACCCCCGAGCCATTTTGATCCTCACCTGCAAAGGTTACGCCGGTGAAAAGAATCTCGAGAATAGAGGGGACACTTTATGGACTGGAATCTTGTCAGGGGCCTCTCAACGTGGTGAATATGTAGATACGCTGGATCAAACTAGATTGTTGACACTTGACAATATGGATGGTATACTAAAAAGACGGGTAGGGCTCGATACTTGGCCAGACCAGTAAGAGAATTGAAACGAGTTAGGGTGAGGAGTTCTTCTTCCACATTGGTAGGAGCTCCACCAAATGAAATTGAGATCCTCGGGACGGGAAAAAAGAAGGAAAAAAAAAGAGAACTCCAAGAAAAGAAAAGAAAGATATCTCATTCTCAGAGGCCAGTTTGATCGTGAGACAGAATCCTCTTTTCGGTCGGAAGGGCCCAAACGGGCCACGTGCTCCTCGTGATATCAGCGCGACGGTTGACAATCTGCCCGTTCACAGGGCAGTTCCACTTTGCCTTCCACCACGTCACACATGGCCGTACACTTGAGAGGGTCTTTAATCTGTCCATGTAGGACTTGATACCTTTCTGCAGAAATCGGTCCATCCAACTTGAACCTGCCTTTCACCTTTCCCGTCTGGTCGTATGTGTAATGCATTACCAGTCCTCTCTGGCAGGATCAACTGCCGTACAGACGGAGTGAGTCCGGGCTCAATCAGGAAGCATCCCCGACACTGCACTCCCAGTCCGCCAAGGGGGTGAAGAAAGGCGGTTCTGTCAGACAGCTCCGACGAAGTGAAACCGCATGGCTCTCTTGGCGGCAATGGTCTTAAGGTTTCTTTGCCGGGGGCAGGGTGGAGTCGACACTGGACCCTGTACCAGAACCTGGGCACCCTGCATATGCGTCGTGATGCAGAAGGGTTCTGCAGCCGCCCCTGGCTATCATTCCGGCGGGGGATCTGCGTCATCTCTCTCCTGTTGAGGAAACGATGGATGAGAAGTCAGACCACCACTCATTGTCCCTCTCAGACACAAGGTGGCCAACTCGGATTGATCCGCACCCGGGAGGCCGGAGGTGATACACCCTCGACAGGGCAATGCTAATTAGCCTATTTCTCGAGTGGGAAAAAGGCTTTCTTCACAACGAGGTGTCGTGGGCGGACGTTCTGGACCGACTTGGCGCCCGACGCTTGCGTTTCATCAGGACATCAACACACGGTCACTCTGCTCGGAACGATGGGCAGCGACGGGGCCAACACATACTGGCACGTATAATAAGGAGACGACACCCCCTCCTTCCCTCATCACTTTCACGCAAAGCTACACGCTTGAGTCAATTCAAAATCACGCACAAGCAATCGCCAATATGAAGGCAGCTCTTCTGCTCGCGTTTGCCACATCGGTGCTGGGGCAGCAGACCGTCTGGGGCCAGTGTAAGTAGTCCCTGTACATCAAACATCCTAGCGCTCATCGACGTGGCTCCGTCAACTGACATGGTTCGGGTCTTCCTCTAGGTGGCGGAACTGGCTACAGTGGTCCAACGACGTGCACCTCTGGCAACTGCTGCAACGCAGTCAACCCATACTACTCTCAGTGTATTCCCGGCAATTGCGGAGGCGGCCAGGCCACCACCACGCTCGTTACCAGCAAAACCACGACCAGCGGGGCCGGCCCAAACAAACCCTAGCTCCCCTGGAGGTTCGGGCAACACCTCCCAGGGATGTGGCAAGTCCTCCACTCTGAAGAGCGGGACATTCTCGACCACTGTGAACGGGAAACAGCGACAATACATCTTGGCGCTGCCCGACAACTATGACCGCAGCAAATCTTACAAGCTCATCTTTGCTCCCCACTGGCTCGGTGGAACCATGCAGGACGTGGCCAACGGAAATTACTACGGCGTCAGACCGCTGGCCGGTAACAGCGCTATCTTCGTCGCTCCGCAGGGTCTGAACAATGGCTGGGCCAACGAGGGCGGCCAGGACATCACCTTCTTCGACCAGATTCGGGAGAAGCTCCAGTCCGAGCTCTGCATCGACAATGACCAGATCTACTCGATGGGCTGGAGTTACGGCGGTTCCATGTCCTACGCGCTTGCCTGCGCGCGACCAGACGTCTTCCGTGGCGTGGCCGTCATGAGCGGTGCCAACCTCAGCGGATGCAGCCCCGGCACCCAACCCGTGGCTTACTACGCCCAGCACGGCGTCTCCGACAATGTCCTGCCCATCAACCTGGGACGCTCCATCCGCGACACCTTTGTCAAGGACAACAAGTGTACGGCCCAGAACGCCCCGGAGCCGGCGGCAGGCAGTGGGAAGCACATCAAGACGGTGTACAGTGGGTGCTCGAGCGGGCACCCCGTCTGGTGGATTCCCTTTGATGGTCCTCACGAGCCTCTGGCGACAGACCGCGGAGCGGGTTCTCCGTGGACTCCGGGTGAGATTTGGAGCTTTATCTCTCAATTCTCTTAGAGGTGGAAGCCGTGAAGCTTCAAGGGCTTGTTGTGTGCCCACTGCAGAGACATTTTCCTTGACGGAAACTGTGCGTGGCTATAGCAGACGGTTTAAGCCTTTGGATATGCAATATGGAATATGGGATTTGGGATTTGGGGCGGCTTGATGCTCGCCCCTGTTGGAGATCTCATCCCAGTGGAGTGAGCAAGAGAAGTACTTTTGAAATCAGATGAATATCCTTAATCCTCGCAGCCTGACTCTAGTCTATTTGATATCCTGTAGATTGAGAACACACTGCGCAGTCGGTAGGCAGCGTGCTTAGTGTAAAAGCCACCCATCGGAAATACCTAGGTCTTGCTAATTTCCGATACACTCCTGTACACACTTGATTCTTAGAACGACCAGTTTCAATGAAAATCTGTAAATGATCAATGTTGAAACTGAAGCATAGGTTTTACCTAGTGTCTTCCCATTCCATTCAGATGAATGTTACCAGGTATATGGCCGGTACTGCTCCGGTCAGAATATCGAGAAATGATGGGTATTTGAACCATCTGGTGTCACCTCTCCACCTTACCCACCCAAAGCCGCCCGGTATTGAGCGTCAAAATTTACACCGCTTCCTTTCTGACGTTGTGCTTCTATCGCCCTCGTAACATTCCGTCCACGTGTGACCTTGACCGTGAATCATGAACCAGTGCTAGCTAACATGCTCTTCGGATCTGCCCTCTTGGTCCACTCACTCCAGCTCCCATCATATAGACGTGTCTCGAGTGTGAGCCCACTCGCCTGCAACGCTATATCTAGTCCCGCGGCCGTCACTCCAGTGTTGCAATACACCACCGTCGGCACACCTTCTTTCACCCCGGCCTTCACCAGCAGGTCTGCCAGCTCCCGTGGAGACCACACTGTCTTCTCAGGACCCAGTAAGGATGAGAATGGCACATTCACCGCCGATGGAATATGACCTCTGGGCAGGACGGACAAGTCCGTATCCACGGGGCCAGCGAAGCGACCACTAGGTCGAGAATCGAGAATCTGCAACTTGACCTCTCCCGCCGTCGTAGTATGCGATGGATCCATCAGCGTTTTCGATAGCTCTTCGAATGAAATGACTCTGTTCGTGTCCGGCACGGGTCTTTCAGGGTAAGACATCTCCGCAGGATGTTCGGCCGTGGGTGCGGTCAAGCATTCCCGGACAGATCCCGAGGATACAGGATATCCTTCTTGCACGTATTTTGGAAACGTGTTGAGGATGTGGACCGCGTGATGGCCAAAATATTGGCAAGTCCACGCCACGCGTGGTGAAGAGTAGAAGCCGGGTTCTAGAGGGTCATAGATGACCAGGATATCTTCTGGTCGGATCCGAAGATGAGACATGAACCGTGCAAATTGCGAGGCAGTAGGTAGCATCATGGGATAAGGAGATGCAGTGTCTCTGATCAGGTCCATGTTGAAGAATCTAAAGGATGGGGAGGAGAGGGGGCAAATATAAGTATGAAGATTTGGATGTATTTCCTCAAAAGCGAAGGGGGGGGAGGGGGCAGGAAAAAGGAACTGAGCTGCTCGACCGTCTCATGCTGAATCTCACCAGACATTGAGATCATAGGAAAAGAGACTCACCTTGAACCAGGAACATGTTGTGACTCAAAGGATTCCACGTTGGAATTCCGCCCTGCCACGAGCGGAATCACTCGAGGACCGCTGGAGCTGCGAGCCTCGGCCAGAGCAGCATGGAGTTGCGCTGGCGTCACAAAGAGCGATGTGAAAGGGTCTGTCATGGTTTTCTTTTGAAAAAGAGATCGATTTGAGGACAGAGATACCGGACGATCAGGATGGAATTGCACATGGAGAAAGGTCACATCATCAGTTGCAAAGGTGCGGATCCGGGGCGTTAAAATAAGGTCGGGGGGCGCGCCGCGATATCACAAATGACGTGATCGTCGTGCGTGGGTGCTAGAAAGTGGACTGTGGATCCATTCAGGAACATGGGCTACCAGATACAGCTACTGATATTTTTCTAGGGTGATCGCCAGAGCAGAAATACCTTAGGTAGGTGGTTCCAGATTTTGAGATCTCTGTACGATGGGTCTGCTTTTGAGTCCCCGGCGCCAAAGTATAAACGGCTGCAAAATATAAGTTCAGTCGCCGAACGGGGATTTCCCTGAAAACAGCCCGAAAAGGCAAAATGCCCCCCAAGCCAGCTGGATTCAAAACACATTACAAAAAGCATATCAGTTGGCAAATATTGGCTGCCAAAGTACGAATGGAGGCGTTAAATGGGTATAATGTGCTGCCGCCCACGTCGCACGGAATTCTCAGCGGCTTCCGCAAAAATGAGGTTTAGTGATGAGCCTCCTCAAGCGTTCTAAGTTCCCCCCACCAAACTACACTTAGAAATGACTTCTTACAAGAAAGGTACACCACAGGTCGGATCAATAAACTCGGAAAGGAGCCGCGACGAGAACTGATCCGTCATGAGCTCATCGTCCATGAGCGTGCCCATGGCCGTGCCATCCAAATTCTCCCGGGACCGCGAATCATCCGCAGGCTGCGAGGGTTTGCGCTCGAAGGGGGAGTAGTCAGGCCTGAGATTCATCACCTGCGCGGCCACCCGGCGTAAGTGAGCATGGCCCGTCTGGGCAAGAGGCCACTTTCCTCGCAGCTGCTTCAGACAGCCAAGGATGAGCACAATTCGATTGTGATGATGATCGGCACATTCCGCGCCGTGCGTTTCGGTGGCAGCGAGCTGGATCAGACCGCACAGAATGGCAACGAACACCATGCCGGGACTGTATCCCCGGACATCGGAGCGCACAGAGAGGAGATTGGATAGGCTCTTGGATGCCTCGAGCGTCTTGACATCGTGCACTTGCCGCGTGAGAGACGGTGACAATCGGTACGGAGTGATTGGACAGATGGAGAACATCGAGTCCGGAAATCGAGGCCGGATATTACTACGCGGTAAATGCAGAAGCATGGCGGCATACTGGATCGTGCAGTGGGCTTGAAACGTCATCTCATCGATGGTCCCGTACATATCCACGATTTCAATCTTTTGAGGTGGGAGGTGGTGGATCCAGCTCACGAGCGTGTTCGCCACCGCTTGCAGATGGTCGTGATGCGTGTCGGGCATGGCATTCAGAATGATCACCCGAGCCAGGATACGCGCTGATTCGATGTAATAGGCAAAGGACGAGAACTGAGGGGCGTCTTCATTTTCCGTAAAGATTCGTGACCGGAACGCACTCAGTGACTGGGGTGGCGGAATTGCCTCGAGCGAGGCGTAGGTCGATTCTTCGCAGGGCAGGTGCACATCGGAGAAGATATCACTGCAGCGAAGTTGCATCGTCTCGTTCAGGGAGGTCATGTAAATCTCCCAGATGAACAGATTCCACCATGTGCGACGCAAGCTCTCCATCTCGTGGTCTCGGCCCCCCGCCGCGGTGATCACAAACTCCTCGCGGTTCATCCCCAACTCCAGAGCCATATCGATCGCTCGTGTCAGAGCGGTCTCAGCCTGGGACGTTTCGTTCCGTGCGCGCATCATGATCGAATACAATAACAGGGCCTGTACCATCTGTGGTGTTCGATCCGCCGTTCCATTTAGCATGAGCCATGTTGGCTCACTCAAGATGTCATTGTCGAGCACCAGAGAGTAGTGGCTGCCGATGAATTTGACCACTTGTTGCAGGTAGTGAGGATACTGCCACTTGTTGAACAGCGCCGCGGGCACAAGGATCGGATGTGCTGCATGGAAGTTCTCATAGTAGAGGCGCACCAGTCGCGCTTCCGGCACAATGAACTCGGGCGAGTTTCCTTGCAATTCCAGCTGCTCTGGTTCATCGGCACTGGGCTCACCGTACCGAATCACACCCCTTGATCGTGCGCGACGCGGCTCGGTCGATCCAAATGGCGCTGATTCTGGTGCGGATCCCGGCGCGATCGCCTGAGTATCGGCGATCGGAAGCCGCGAAGAGGGTTTCTCGATTTTCCGTCTGCCACCTCGTCGTGACGGGAGAAAGACGCAATGGACCTCTGCCGCCGCGCATCGTGAGCAGGTGGGACGCCGAGCGTCGCACTTGATGTGGTGTTTGCGACACTCGATGCAGGCGAGAGACGAAGGGCGTGCTTTGGACCTGGTCGACGCGGAGGTGGAATTCGAGGGTGATGGCGGAGAAGCTGGCATTGAGTGCCTGGCCGGTTGGTGAGAAGGATGGAGAGCTCACGGCGATTCAACCCGTCAGCCTTACCCTCAGTTCAAGACGCCGCGCACCAACAAAAGGTAGGCGATCGGCGATCGATAAGTGATATCCCTTTTCAAACGTCGCAGTGCGCTCTCGTTGAATGAGTGGATAATAGATATAGTCCAAACTGTACCTGGCAAAGGTCGAGACTCTTGTTGCTTCAATGTGGACCAGAAACGGGTGTGGTCTCTTTTCATCGTCCGCAGTGTTCTCTACGGAAGAAGCCGACGTCAGTCATCCTCGGGGACCATGGAATCATCTCTAAGAGACGCGCCACCTCAGCCGCGCCCAGCCCGGACCCAGGCAGAGAGCTCTAGTCCCCGAGGCCAAATCCCGGAGTCCCGCCGGGACCTTTTGGAGTCGGCGACCTCGCCATTCGCTGTTTTCGGTATTTTGAAGAACAGGAACAGATGACTCGAGAGCGAAGCGGTGACAGATCCCCATCTTTGAAATCAAGGATCTTGTGGAATGAGAAAACTTGATGGCTGGCGCTTTCACGTACTTTGAGGCCAGCGGTCTACAGGGCGGTCGGCTATCTTGAATACTCCAGTCGCCTGTCCTACGACTGCAGTTGGGTTTTGTGTGACAGGAGCAAGGATCTCTTTGAGACATTCAAACACTAAAATTTGCATGAACACCTATGGTTTAAACACTCAGAAATGGAAGATGAAAAGAAATAGACCAGTAATAAGATCATCAGCTTATCATGGGCCAAACTTAAACTTTTATCGATGCATTCCTCTGCGCAGCTGGTTCGGGAGCTGTTCGAATACTGTGGGGATGCAGCCCCCATCAGCCAGGCATGATGCTTACAGCCGGGGACTCGTTGGGTTTGCCTACGCCATTTCCTGTCCGAACTCGGATTTGCAGTTCGTGTCAGCCGTGCACAGTGATTCCTCCAGCCTGTTGTCTCGCAGCAAGTATACATCCTCCGAGTCAAACAAAGCGCTCTCACTTTGTGTTGGAAGCTCAGCAATGCACACCGGACACGGGATTGGCCCTTTGCTGGGGGTGGATGATTACCATGGCCTTGTCCGGTAGAAAAGTCCACTCAGTCTCTCTGCTGGGTGATTCAATAGGCAGAAGAGATTTGGCCAGCTCTCAATCACGAATAAATTATGGATTGACATAGCAGAAGTAAGGAGATACGTCAATCTCCGTCTTCTCATACGTACTCAACATCAGTTCGCCGACGTAGTGAGTGAATCCTGGTCATGGTGGAATATAGAGCGAATCAACTAGCAAATCCATAAGAATTTTGTTTCCTCCAGTCGCGGTAAATGATCACATCAACTTTCTTGAATAAAGACCGACTTGGCACTTCTAAACAGTAGTTTGAGAGCGCATCAACATTGCTGCATTTGATGTTTTCTACCAAGAGTATCAATGAGTGTGCTCCAAGCTTTGTCCATGTTTGAGTTTGGCGTCGCAAATGAAAACGCCTTCTGACCCGAGCAACATGAATCAAGTAAGGCCTTCTAGGTACGTATGTACACTCCACTAACTAAGGACCCATCTCAGTGATTCGTACTTAACAGTGTTGCAGAAACCACAGCTCCATTGGACTGCCATAGGATTTTCAATGACCCCTTTTGATATGTGTCATGTCACTCTGCGTGCTTAGACTCTAGTATGGAACCATCCGTGGCACCTGGACAAATGTTGGACTCTGCCAAATAGAGGAGAGAACGAGAGAGGCGATGGTCTTTTCCAGTTTCCAGTGTTCCAAAACACGGCTGACAACCAAATCCACGTGACAGACCGGTCCAAATTTCGACTTCATTGTCAGTGGCCAACGGAAGCACAGGAGTTTCTACACAGCCGTCTTTCTTGACCCTCTCATGACCGGTGCTCACTTGCCCCCTGTTCACTTGGCAACGGAAGATTGTCCATTCTATTTACCGCATTGGGAAAACAATATACCTGTGCGATACAGAGCTACACTTCTTGGAGACATATCGGCCGAGCTGGCTCGGGGCTCTCAAGCCCACCGAGCTGACCGTCCCGATTGCGGTTGTTATACCCCAATACTGTCAAGTCGCCACGAGGTACTGTCAACCCATACCCATAGCCAACAGATACCCCACGTGGAGTGTGCCTGTCCTGTCCATTGGCATTTGGGCCGGAGCTTGGGCCTGACGGGGCTTCCTTCAGGGCACGGTGGAGTGCAGAGAGGGTGGAGATGATCCAGTACCCACCTGTCCGAGCGCAACCAGGCCAGACGAGCCCACGGGTGTCCGAGCATTCAATGCCAACCACGAAGACCAATCTGCGGGTATCGCGGAGCTGTTGCTCGATCACCTGGGCGCCATGAGACCTGTGATTCGCGTCGGAAGCTATGCTAAGCTTTTCGAAAAGAAGGTACAAGCTTTCAGTTCCTCGCACCGTGCCCGCCCCTTTCCAGGCACCTGCAATCTCGATTGGAACGGAAACCAAGCACGAGGGAAGTGCGCTTGAGTCTTCCACGAAACCTGACGTGATCTTGTGCCCATTCACATCGCAAGCGAGCGTGACCCTGGGCGTTGGAGGAGTCATGGAAGAAATTGCGCTAGTGCCGACTGAAGGAGCCGCCGTCAACAGCTATTTAAGCCGGTGCAGGAATCTCACATCCCTCTGGCACACCGAGGCTGAACGTCTCAATCAACCATCTTCAAGATGCCAGCCATGTCGCGGATTGCCCTTGCCCTGGGCCTCACTCTAGGTGCTTATGCAGCGCCCAACTCCATCACGGCCCCCACCGGGATGAAGCGGATGACCGTTGCTCTTCTTGGAGGTATGTTCACGATGGGAAACCCATTCGTAACAGAGCCCATCACAGAAATAGCGGCTAACGGTTGTCAAACCTATAGACTACGGCTGGACTGGCTGGCAGCCCCTTCCTCTGGAATTCTGTAACACTGCCCTGCCCAAGCTCCAGGCTGAAGGAGTGTCCATCCCCCGAGAAATTCAGAACGACTGTGATCCAGGTGACCGTAGTGCAATCAGCAATGCCACCATCGAAGAAAGTAAGTCATTCTTGGACTCTCGTTGGTTATCGGGGTGCATCTCCATCCGGGTTCCTCCAAAACAGATACGTGGATTCAGGCTAATGCGCGATGTCTCCATATTAGAGCGCACTGCCAAATACATCGAGAAAGTTTGTTCGAAGAAGGACTGCGCTGCTTTCATGTCCGTCGGAGACAACTTCTATGACAGTGGAGTGGCCTTCCACTCTGAGGGGATCAATCGCTTCTACGAGGGATGGGCCAACATGTACGTTGGCAAGGCCTTCGATGGCAAACCCTGGTACCAAGCCATTGGCAACCACGACGTGGTGGCTGGCAAGGCCGGTGTGGATTTCCAAACCCGCCTGGCTCCCCTGATTGATGACCGGTGGTACTTTGGTCACGAGAACAAGCCCTTCTACACATACGATCTCAAGGGCGCCGACTGGACCGCTACCTTTGCCGTGATCGACTCCGACTGCTTCATCAACAAATACCAGCAGTCGACCTCGGTCTACAACACCGACTATGTGATCGAGTGTCACAAGGACACACAGACCCAAGTTGACTTCCTTCGCAAAACCTTTGCCGAGTCGGACGCGACCTGGAAGATCCTGCAGATTCACCACGGTTTCGTCTCTTCGAGTTCCAATTACACCGAACTGACTCCCCTCATCGACATTGTCCGCGAGAACAACGGCGTCGTGGTCAATGGCCACGATCACTGCATGGCCCATTACGAGTACGAAGGGACCAACTTCGTCCTCACCGGCGGTGCCGGCTACGCCGAGGCTGGCGATTGTAACAACGGTGTCCCCCTAGGTCCCTTCACCAAATGGCTCGGGGCCGATGCCGGTCAGGCCGCTAACGGGTTTGTGACGCTCGATATCAGCTCCAAGGAGCTGCTGTTTGAGTACTACGCTCGGGATATGAAGCTCAAGAGTGCGGATTATTACCCCGTCGCCGACGAGATGATGCCCTCCTACAACTTCACCGTGACCAAGCATGCCACCAAGGGTCGTCACCACTAGGCGTGTGGGTTTTGTGGGAAGGTTGGGATCTATCTTGTTTAGCCTCGATATGTACTTGTGAATCTTTTCGAGGACCAGCAGTCGTGTCCCATAAGGGTAGATAACGATCAGACAGCTGTGGACTACTGTCACATTTGATATATCCTTGTCTTGAAATATACATTGGAGTTGGATAAGGATCAATTCCAACCCTACTTTATGACTGTTCTCACAAACGCCATTCTGGGTCTCAGGCTCAACCATTGCATCGTCCTACCACCATCCGCATAGTATTAAGTATCCACCAATTGCCCCGCACTATACCTACCCTAGCCAGGATGAGAGACAACAACCTTACTTGACATCAACATGTGAACTTTTACACCATCTCATTTTTTGTTCCTTTCCGGTTTATTTTGCTTTCACTTTTTTACACTGACTAGGAGATGAGGTAGGATTGTGTTCCATCGCGTGATCAGACGGCAGTCGCCGCTCATTTTTGATATTGTTGTTAACGGATAGAGATAAATCTCTCAAAGCTCATCCTCGTACTTGTAATTGAGTCGTCGTCCGCCCACCAGTCGTTCCTGACGACTATCACGACGCTGACTCGATTTCGAGGAGCTCGGTTTGGCATTACCCCGATTCTGCTGTTCACGCAGAAGACGTTCACGGTTACGAGCCTCTCGCTCCAGAGTGTAGGGATCTTTTTCCGACTCTGATTTCGCAGTCACGGGCCTTGTCTGATCGCGTTCCCGCGCTTCGCCGTTGGTCTTCACGCGGCGCGCTTGGGGAGGTTGCGTGGATTTGTCATTGGGACGAGCAGTTGACTCGGACCGATCGCGACGACGCTTGCGTTCTCTGTCGCGGTCTGTGCCGCGATCTATGCCGCGCTCATGGCCACGGCCACGGTCACGGTCACGGATGCGGTCTTTTTCACGTCGGTCGCGGTCTCGGTCTCGTTCACGGTCACGATCACGATCACGATCACGCTCGTGGTTCTGACGAGACTCGTGGTCTGAATTTCGGGCACGCTCCCGTCTGTCAGAGTCTCGATCCCGGTCACGCCGTCTATCCTTTCGGTCGCGATCTCTGTCTTTGTCTCGTTCTCGATCCCGATCCCGATCTCGGTCACGGTCCCTGTCCCGGTCCCTGTCCCGGTCCCTTACTGCGTCTTCACGAGCAGACACATCTCGGCCAGATCGGTGGCCGTTACTGATACGACTTGCAAGATCCCCGCGCACACCCTTGTCAACCCGCCTGCTACTGTGATCCTTTGGTGCAGCCTCCCCCGAGTTCGGCTTCAAACGGTCTGGGTGACGGCGATCTCCATTTGCCAAGGGAGTGACACTGCGACTGCGACTGTCACTTCGGCCCCGCTGACGGCGAGTTCGATGCGAGCGGTGCCCATTTCTTCGGTCCCGGGGCTCTTCACGATCTCGATGACGGGATGATCGGCGCGAAGAGACCCTTGAGGGGGAGCGCGAGCGACGACTCAATCGTTCAACCTCCTTCACAGTCTCGAGTCGTGGGAGGTTTTCCTCGCGCGGGCGAGATCGTTCCTCATCTGCAAGACGGGAACCAGCCCGCGAGACACGATCACGAGATGGAGATCGAGATTTATTGTCAACCTGCTGAGCTTGGGAGGGAGCTCTTGAAGGGGATCGAGTACGTGAAGCTTCCTGGGGAACTTCAGAATTTCCTCTGCATGAAAAGAAAAAAAAACAAAAACGAAGTCCATATTAGCAAGGCTGTTCCAATCGAGGCAAAGAAATGATGCTCCCCTCTTTTCACACGGGGAATTCGGGCTTACCGTTGGGAAGATGCAGGTGTGTGACTGCTCATCGAGCCCTTGCCATGCAGTTGGAAGCCCCGTTGGCGCAAAACGCTCGTGTTGGGCAGACCCTGACGCATCGCGCGTGGTGCGGCAGGCGCACCCTCGACGCCGGGGTTGCGCGGTTCCATCTGAGGCGGTTGATACATGTTCGACATTGCACCCCAGTGAGCACCGCCGCGCTGCGCATAGAATCCACCTCGCATGGAATAGCCGCCTCGTCCGTATCCTGGGCCGCCGAAGTTAGAATATCCCTGCGCTTCCATTGGGTCAGACGCCTGGTTCAGACTGTCAATAGTGGGAATTCCTTGTAGCTGCGGGCCTTGATCGGGATTGCTGGTGTCTGCAGGGTTGCTCCTGGACTCCACGAGGGCCTCTGCAGCACCGTCTGCTGCCTGTCCATTTTGCGTCTGTCCGTCTGCACTTGATACTAAATCTGTACTGGCGGACTTATCCAACTGAGAGGAGGGGTCTTCGGGATTCTCCGTAGGAGCTTCTGATCCGGCCAACGCACCATCAGAACCAGCCCCAGAAGGTCCGTTAGCATATCCAGAGTTACCAGTATGAGGGAGAGCATGGCCGTGTCCAGCGGTACCATATGCCCCCCGACCAGGACCACCAGCATGATAGCCACGACCACGACCGCGATACCCACCACCACCCCGGCCATACCCTGGGCCGTAGTAACCGGACTGGAAGTCTGAGCTCGAAGGGTAAGACATATTAGACCCGCCAAATGCACCTCCATAGGGAGGGCCCGTGCCATTAGCAAAAGCATTTGGATTGAAATTATCTTGGCCACCTCGCCACATGTTTTGCTGAGAGGGATCCCATCCTATGGACCCGTACATGCCTTGTCCATTGTAGCTCATTCCCATATTCATACCCATGCCAGTCATGTTCATTCCGTAGTCACCGAGCATCCCCTGGTTTGCGGTCATCGGATCCATCGTCATAGGCATGCCTGAGGGAAGATCATCGATCAACAGTTAGTGGTCAAGTGGAGAGTAGCAGATTGCACCCGGGTCAAGTCGGTGTGTGTACGTACCCATTCCGTTGGGGAAATTGAACATTGGGTTCGCCATCATGGGGTTCATGCCATTAAAGGCATTGCTCCCGTTCCAGCCTGCCACCCCGGGGAAACCCCCGGGCCCCGTGTTCATCGGGTTGTCATTTGTCATTTGTGATGGCTCAATGGAGCCTGCTTCCTCGGCCATAGACCCATCGTCCCCAATTTTGGGCTGCGTATCGGCTCCGTTTGGTTGAATGGCGTTGCTCTCCAGTGTCTGCTCATCGTTGGTCGCGGGCTGATCCTCAATTCCCAACTGGTCAGGTCAGCATGCTGTTGCATTTCCACTGCAAAACCATGTTGTATGATGCCATACCTCCTTTGTTGAAGAAGCCGATGCTGGCACCTCCGAGTCAGCTGGCCCAAGGACCGGTGATGTTGTAGAACCAGCAGCATTTTCAGCCGACACAGAAGCCTGCGAAAGCACAACGCCAGACTGCGCGACCACAGCCTCTCTTGATGAGTTCCTGTCCGCCGCTGGCTCGGCATGCGTCGCTTCGTTTTCCACTGAAGTGTCAATCTCCGATGTTGCAGGGGCCGCCGATTGTCGCTCTTTCTCGCGTTTCTTCTCCTCCGTGCGCAAGAATGCCTTCAAGGTGGTTCGGAGGGCCTTGTTTGGCTTGCACAGGTCTGCAGAGACTGGCGAGTGCGCACAAACCGGGCAAGTATTGGGGAGAGATGCTTGACCTATTGAACCCGCCGCGCCAGGAGCCAAAAAAAGGCAGAGCGGCATCATCAGCCGACCGTTTCTCTCATTTGCGAGTCGCGACGCATGTGCTCGTCAGAACCTCTCTACTTACAGGTCTCGCAGATCGACTGGTCACAGCACGGTAGGCGAAAGGCATTCACGGCCAGTTTGTTGCAGATGGCGCATCGCAGCTTGAACGGAATCTCATCTTGCGAAAGGGTGCTGGAATCGAGCGCGCGTGAGCCAAGTGCGATGGGCAGTTTCAATCAGTCCGAGAACCTACCTGGCGATGTCCAACAGGCCCGACGGCGGGTCCGCCGCAGTCATGGCTGAAGCAAAATGAATGGAAGACCTGGAGTTCGTCGCAAAGGGCGTTGGTCCGCGACAAGACAAATATCATCACGCATGGACAATTGGCTGAGGAAGATCAGCGGAAGAACATTTCGCCGCGGCACGAGCATTCAACGGCGGGAGTCACGATCTCTCTTTTTTTTCCCCCAATTTACTTAATTTGATTTTCTGTTTTCGATATGATGACCTCTTTTGGGCTTAGCGTTGGCCTTTCTGCGCGTCGCGTTCAGGCAGGCATCTTCGACTTGGTTACCACCCCAGAGCCGCATGTTTTGCTTTTGCCTCTGATACGGAAGATACTAAGGAACGTCAAAATTGCCCAGGGGCATGGATGATTTTGAATCTTCATACCCGCTCACCGATGCGCGAGCTGGTCATTGTACGTGTAATATTCTACTACACCTCAGGCACGTAAACATCTCGCAACTTCTATCGTACGAACTGAGTCTATTGGTCAAGAAAACATACTACTGTATGAGTGTGCGGTGTTCTACTAAGCCGGTCCTGTTGTGATCGCTAGCGAGGACGGAAAATAGACGTATTCTTGGCCATGTTAGCTCTCCAGAGAGAAAATTCCTAATCCTATCGAGTACAAATGATTTGTGCCGTTCTTCTGTGTCTCCGTCTATATCAACAAGGATACTTTTCTGATCCTGCTTGCATTTTCCCCAAGGGGGACAAGCCGCTCACCAACGGCGTAGGCATGCTGGTCCAAGGTCTAAATCACTCAGAATAGACCGCCATACAGGTAACCCCGCCATCAGATTAGATCAAGTAATTTTTTTTCGAGTCCATCACCGGAGACCAGCGATACCATCACGTGGAGTCATCTGGTCAACCTCCGGACAGCCATTTATCGTCATCGGCAGGGGCCCCTTCTTGTATGCTCTCAATGTCAATGCAGCTCGAGATGCCTAGTAAATCCCCCACGCTAGTTCGACTGAGGGTCACAATTTACCAGGAACCAAATCCGAGTCCAGCTTCGAGCACGGGGACCATGTCCAAATGCAAGCGCAAAGCTGTGGCTCAGACAGAAACAGGCCTCCAACAAGAAAAGGGAAACACTCAGCAACGGAAATGACAAGAGAAGGGCAAAGCAACTTGATCGACGGTACCCTGTGAACCTACCCTCTGGATTCGATTTTGTGACTATGTACATGGATCGAACGCGACGGCTAGGCGGCCAGCATGGGCAACTCATAGCGCACATTCTCGTGGTCGCAGCCACGGTACCGGGGCAGCTAGACCGGAGAGAGGGGGGAAAGTCAATCCTGTCTTCCACACGATGAGACTGGGCTTGTGAAGGGAAAAATTGAGGTTGAAAAGGCAAATGACAACAGGAAAACAAAAGGGCAGGGTGCAAGTCTAGTTTGATCAGTTCGAATGAAGTGAAGTTGATGTGTGCCAGAGGCAGTGCGGTAGATGATGAAAGGGGCAAAATACTCAAGTCTGCACGAGACGGTCGGCAGGCAGCGCCAGTCCCGGAATGATCAGGTGAAAAATGAATGTCCCAAGTGGTCGCAGCTGTGGGCCAGGGAGCAGGGAGAACAAATCGAGAAAAAGAAAATGGGGAAAGAAAAAGAAAAAATGAAATAAGCCAAAAAAGTCAAAAAGACTCGACCCGCCGCAGTCCCACTTGAACGGAATTTTAAAAAGGCGCGGCCGCCCCCCGTCAACTGGACAGGATCCGACTTGAAGATGAATGATTCATAAATTTGGTACGGTATTGTACTTGTCCCGGATTACATTTTTACGGTATCATTGCCGTCGTTGTTACTATCGCCTACAGGCCCACGGAGAGTCCTGCCCACTGCCAGACCCCTTTTCAGCGTGTATCGAAATTTCCCACTACTGCAGGAGACCACCGCCGACTCAAGACTCCCGTACTGTAGTTGGCGTCCTTGTGCACCGCCACAGCCACCGCCACATTACAGTATAGTATAGTACTGCCCCTCACATCTTGAACGTTGTTACGGTGTTGCTGGTCTGCTCAAGATCACCGGGCGAGATTCATTCGTCCAGACGGGCACCAACTCGTTGCTTGTTTTCTTCCGTTGGTCCATACAAGCTTGGATCGACTTCGACACGGGAGTTTGGTCCATCCTTGAGTCCGACCGAGCCGTATTACTCACGTACCTCACACCTTTCGACGGGGTGACCTGGCTCAGGCGGTGCAAGTCGGCCAACTGGTCTGCGACTCCGCTGTGACGGATGCTGTGATTTGGATCTTATCGTCGATCTGCTCGAAAGCCACCGCAAGGCAAAGGAAGTGAAAAAAAAAAACATTCATCAAATTGGGGACCTGAATCCCCCCCCCCAAAAAAAAACAAAACAAAAAGACACGCACAACTGTGCAATTTTTCATTTGCCCTTTTTTTTTTGTGGAAACTTGGGACCCCCACAGTATGACCGACGAGAATTATCGTCCACGCTCGCCCGATTTCTCTTCTCCCTCTCATCCTGACTACCGTTCATCCACCGCCATCTCCAACTCGTACTTCCCCTTCCACCCCACTTCGTACGCGCCGCCGAGTCCCGTCCACCATTACCATTATAACCAGCACGCCACCTCCGACTTTCCAGCCTTCTTCTCTTCTTCCTCTCCCTCTTCCTACTCACGCCCCACCTCCAGTCGCGTTTGTCAACAATACATTCCCCCCGCCTCGACCGACTTGGACGAGATGGCCCGTCGTTCATCCCGTTTGCAGGCCCAAGACGCGTCTCTTGCGGCGGTGTCCCAACCTGTGCAGCCCATGCCACTAGCGCAACCGATTGAACCTGTTCAGCCAATTCAACCTATTCAACCGATCCAACAGCCTATGCCCGTCGTAGCACCGACTCCCGAAGAAGAGATCTTTGATGCGCGACCGGCGGCCAGCATTGAAGTGAAGACGAAATTTCCCGTTGCGCGCATCAAGCGCATCATGCAAGCTGACGAGGATGTTGGCAAGGTGGCACAAGTGACACCGATCGCTGTCTGTAAGTTACCTCACACAAGCCTCATCGCCAATTTCCGGATGGTGGTTCATCCATCACACCGGCAAACGACGATCACTCAGATGGTAATAGTAAAAAACAAAGTATAACATGAGCTAACCACTCTCTCTGGATAGCCAAAGCACTGGAACTCTTCATGATCTCTCTCGTCACCAAGGCCGCCCAAGAAGCCAAAGAGCGCAATTCCAAGCGCGTCACCGCCACCCACTTGAAGCATGCCGTCGCCAAAGATGAAGTTCTAGACTTCCTTGCAGATATCATTGCCAAAGTCCCAGATGCGCCGGCCAGTCGGAAACATGACGATGACGGCAGCGATCAAAATGAGGGTCGTCGAAAGCGTGGAGGACGCCGACCCAAGGAAGAGAGTGATTGACCGCGAGAATGAGAGAAGGAAACCAAAAACAAAAGCAAAAAAACGAAAATTTTGGGTACATGATTGACGAAACGAGCTAGATGCCAGATCTGGCGGTGGGCGCATTCTTGCATTGGGGGCATTTTGTTCGTGTTTTCTGTGTTTTTTTTTCTCCAAGCCTTGTCCTGCTATCTACTGTTCTTGGGCGGGCGTTTCCGGGAGGTATGGCTGGGTTGATTGCTGAACCCTCGTATTCTACTTTTCTTATCTTAATTTTCTTCCTTTTCCCCGGCGCGATCCTGAGATGCAGGGCACCTCTTCTCCTTTTTCTCTTGTGAATACTTTGGACAGCGTGCTGGATGACTGGCCAGAAGGAGTTGCGAAATACGAAATCTCAAGGGAAACGGGGCCATGATGGCCACACGCTCGCGCAAATCACGCGCACCACAATCCTGTCTCTTTCCCTCTCTAAGTTTGATTAAGATGTAAGCGTGCTCGACTAGCTGCAAGAGTTACCAAATGCATAAAAACGCCCTCGAGAGACTGTAAGACACCAAGATCAACCGGGACTTGAATTGTCTTGGAAAATACTGTCGATGGCGATCGACGCGCGACATCCGCACTGAGCACCGGATCCACTCCCGCCTCGACCCCCGTCTGCTCCTCCTGCTCGCTCCCCTCAAATCGAAGGGACCATGTCGCGACAATATGGACTTTGTAAGTGACGATGAGCGAGATTCTTTTTTTTGTAATTTTTGGTTGTCGGACTGCATATTGATTTCCTCTCGCTTTCTCTCCCTCTCTAGTGGTCTCGTTTGATCGGCGGTTCTCGTGCCGTGTCCAAGCCAGCGCGGGCCACGTCGCCTACCGAACGGTTGACGGCATTCAAACGCTCCTGCAATGCCCTTCAGGTCCGTTCCCCCCTTCTCTTCCCTGCGTTCTGACAGCAGGATATGCTCACTTGTCCTCTCGTGATAGCAAATCTGGCGCTCCACCAACACCCCCTCCGCCGAGCAATCCACCGCCCATGCGCGGACCTACCTTGACCGACTCAACGCCATCTTGAGCGACGAGTCCCGCGGCCCAGCACCGCACCCTTGCGTGGCGTATGCGGCGTCTTCGCAGATCTTTGTCACAGTCACCAAACTGGCCCTGTCGTACTATGACGAGAACGTGGTGCGCTCCGCGGCTGTCTTTTTCAACACTCTCATCGATGCCGAGGTCGACGGGGTAGTGGATAATCGGCTCTTTGCACGCGCCCTCGTCGATCTGGTCCGTCGGGCAGATAAGACGTCCGTGGACGTGGAGGGTCGCTTGGTGGAATTGCTATTTGGCGTTGCCAACAATATCCGTCTGCAGCCGGTCATCCTGCCGGCGTGGTTTGTTCCGCGTGCGACTCCCACGGGTCCAGATGGCGACTCTCTTGCCCCGAGTGGCACGGAGTTTGCCGGTGCCACGCGCAAGGACGAGTTCCCGCTGTTCTACCTGCTCGTGGAGTATGTGCATCACGAAGGACGAGCGGGCGATTTTGCACGGACGGGGTTGCTCTATCTGATTGAGACGGCATCGCGGTCGAAGAATCTTGAGAAATGGTTGATTGAAAGTGATTTGGCCACCCTGATGGCAACGGGTCTAGGTGCGCTGTACAGTCAATTGGGCGGGTGAGTCCACACCTCCTCTTGTCAGGCAGGCCGACTGTCTCGTCCTCGTACTCACGCAATACAGATTGATCTTTACTTCCACCGAGGATCAAGTTCCACGCATCATTGCCCTTTCAGATCATTCTGAAGAGGAGACCGCATTGCATCCGGCATTGAGCGATGCCATGGACGCGTTCATGTCGTATCTGCTCTTTTGGCAGGATACTATTGATCACTGCAAGTCTGCCGAGGTCAACGACACCCTGTTGGATCACTTCCAGGTGCTCTTCCTTGAACAACTCTTGTAGGGGCCTCGTCTCCCTCGATTCGGTTGCCCAAGGTTTCATGCTGATCGTCACAGGTACCCTTCCTTACTCGAGTCATCCGACGTGGCCGGCGGATCCACGGCTGCCGTTTTGACTTACCTCTATCGAATCTTGGACTCCATCGACCAAGGCGAACTCGTCCATCGCATCTTACATTTTCTCCTGGCGTCTTCACCACCTCATGAGGATCCCATGTCCATGTCCGCCAGTCGTCGCAAGTCCCTCGACGTCCTGGCCGCCTTGACATCCGAGGCCGCTCAGCCTTCCCCGTCGCTGTTCAACTTGCGTGATCTCGCGCTTTTGGGACTTCAGTCCTCCAACCGGCAGACTGTGCTGGCCACTCTGCGGTTGCTGAATGTTGTCCTGCAACGTCACCATCCTTTTGCACGCGCTTTGATCCATACTCTTCCCAGCCAGCCCGCGACCCAGCGCAGTGTTGGTGCGTACAATGCCGAATTAGGGCATCTGTTCGAGCTCGCTACAACGCTTATTATGGAGCCCACGTTGAATCAGTCCTACGAGAATTACGTTGCCGATGCAACGTGGGTCCTGGAGTCTCGGCTTTGTCTGCCGGTCACATTCGAGGAAGCCGAGGGTGATATCCCACTGCCGCTGCCATTACAACAAGATGATCCGATCATCCAGGAGCTCTTGGCCTGCGTGCAGAATTTCTTCACCAATAGTGTGGTGGTCAACCTGTCGCTGACGGGGGTACTGATGAGTCTCGCCTCGTCACACCTCTTTTCCTTGGATGGCTGGGTCCTAGTCGACCCCGGTCAGTTGGACAAGCCTGCTCCGTCGACCACGGATGGTCAGTCCGATGGGATCGGTGAGGCATACCAGCCGCCCACCTGGCCGACCAGTGCTACTCCCACCCTCATTCAGGCTCTTGAGACGCTGGTCGGTCAGGTCCGACAGTGGCAGCGAGACCTGCCTGACTTTGATGTTCTGGTGGCTGCTCGACGAGAGCTTCTCCACCAGGAGGACCGCCCCTCCAAACCGATCCCCAGTGGCTCTCGTGATCCATCTCAGCCGCCCAGCACCGTCAGCATGGACCGATCCCGTCCGTCCTACCCCGGTTCCCCCGATGTCTCCACCCCGGCGTCTCGCGGCCGCTCCCCATCGTCCATGCGGTCCCCTCCCATGAATCCCACCCGAATGCGCGCCGAATCCAGCATTCGGCCCTTGGAATCTCGAGGCTCATCCTCCTCTCGCACCGCCGCCATGGAATCCCTGCGGCAACGTCTTGCCATGCCTTTTCCCGTCCAAGTGCCCCGGACCTCGAGTATGGATTCGGCCGAGGCTGCGACGGACTCGGCGGAAGGGATCCCGCACGGTGCAGAGGCAGAGGCAGAGGCACAAGCCAACCACACGGCAGAGAGCGTATCGGACCAGGGCCCCCCGGTCGCCACCCTGGGCCACGTTCTCACGAATGTAGTCATCCTGTACGAGTTTTTGCTCGAACTTGCGGCGGTGGTGCAAGCGCGGGGGAGTTTATTCGAGGAGGCGGGGTATCCGGAAGCGCTGTGATTGATACCCGACTTCAATGTGTCTTGGCCGCCTTGAGTATCTATCTACTTTGTAATTTTTGAATCCACCAGCACGCCCCCTCGCCCCTCCCTCGTGTCCATATCTCTCTTGGTGCTGTGCATCATTGCGACGACATGGTATCGCGTCCAATCACCTCTCCCCGGCCACCGTGCTTATATTTCCTCCTTGTGAGATCTGTGTCAGCCACGGCTCCACTCTTGAATTCTTCTTCTTTCCCCGCCTTGCTCGGCCCACCGTCTCGATCTGCAAGGGTTGACTGGCGCGGGTGGGAGGGGTACCATCCTCCATCGGCTTGGTAGCAGCTGGCAGCGGATCTATAGGACGGGAATGTAAGAACACTGTGGATGATCACATGCAGACTCTATAGTCAGTAGTCAGTAGTCATCATTTCAGGTGCAGTTTACTACCATCCACGCTTTGCATAGGAGGTACTGCGTACTGCGTAGTAAGTAAGAATGCCATCTCGTCGCCGAAGATGGCGGGGCCAGTCCAGAAACTTCCAAGGAGAACACTTCTTCTCCAGGGCCTCGACATCTCCCCTGACTGCTTCCCCCTTGGGCCATCAGTCCCTCCTGTCTCGTCGGGTGGGCGGGATGTCCTAGAGCGCGAACTCAGGTTACGATCATATCGAGGTCTCGATGGAGACGATCCTGCACCAGGACGGGGGGAGGGGGTCGCCAGTCCTGCATGATAAGATAAGGTCCTAGCACGGACGGTCTACCGTAGGCGGATTCGAGATCATTTCATCAGGAGGAAGCGCGGTGATTGGAGATCAAGGCATGTACAGTGCACAGTGTACAGTATTCACCAGTACCCACCAATTACTCACAATATCGGATATGCAACATGTGCCACTGTGTACTACGTAGTATCTAGGGTTTCCCCCATTGGATCTACTCGTACTCGAGTACAAATTCTTCCCGTTTGCATTCCCAGGCGGGACACGGGAATGGGTGGTACTTTGAGAGTTGGTCTAGTGCCGACTGTAGCGTCCCTCCTCCCACCGTCTCTGCTCCGTCCTGTCGGACTTCAAGCGGAGTGGGTTCACGAAGCCAGGGTGACCCCCCTCCCCCCTGAATGCCGGATCGAGCGGGGACCGGGCCGAGGACGCTAACCAATCCGACTATAGTCTTGCACGCTGTCTGGTCCCAATTCGGGATCCATCATTCTTCTGGAATAAAAGAAAACCCTTTAAATCCTCAATGGGATACCGATTGGATTTCCAGGAGGAGGGGGGGAGCGCGTGCTGCTCCCGTGAATGATCATTGGGGGGGCATTCTGTTCTGGCCATTTCAGTGGATCGCCCAAGAGAGACGCGGGCTTTGCTTAGAGGCACCGAGATGGGGAACATGTTGAATGCCATCGTTCATTATTTTCCAAGAGGGTTCGGTCCCCACGGAATCTGTTGTTTTGAGGCCGACACCGTCCACACGGGATAATTACCTTACAGCGACCGTTAACTAACGTATTACTCAGCTCTTCTCCTCGAGGCGCGCGGGGGTTCGTCTGACTCGACCAGGGGCTTCGAGATGTATGAATGAATGATTGATGCATAGTCGAGACGGAGCCACGGCCACCCGAATATGCACAATGATCGTTGTCAATGTCACAGCGCACGCCCAAAGACCAAATCGTCGGCATTCTTCCATTTACTCTCTTCTCGTCAAACAGTTGAAGATGGTTGACGTGCCTTCCGGATGGGCCCGAGTGGACCGGTCCAATCAATGCGGATCCAGGGGGTCGCATGGATCCCGCAGTCTCTCGGGTCCAATCAGGCGACGAGGACGGTTTGTATCATACAGTCTGCCAGTTGGGGATGTGCGGCGAATCTAAGCCTTTCAGGAGTTCGCCGTCCAGACCTTCCGTCGTGATTCCCGTCTCTCTCTCTCTCTCTCTCTCTCTCCCCCCCTCCTCCTCCTCGACAGTCTGGTCCCTTTCTTTACCAGGTCTCTCCTCTCTGGATCCTCCTTCATTCGATCACTCTCCTTTCCGACTCATTCGCCGTCTTTCCCCCTCATTCGCCGTCTTTCCCCCTGGCCCTGTCGCCATTGTACGCTCTCTTGGTCATCCACCGTGTGTCGACAATATCGGCCACCGAGTACTCTTCCATCGGATTCAATCCTTCGACACGGGAGCGCCACCAGACCCCCGTCCAAACTCCATCAAATCAGATCCCATCGAGGGACCTTCCTTTGTCGGTCGACCTTCACCATCACCCTTCTGTATATACTGTGTACGGCATGATCGACCATCGCCGTCATGACGATAACCTCCGAATTGGACCGTGAAGACCGCGAGGATGCCCCGTTTCTACGTTCTGATCCCAACCTCGACGCATCCACTTCCTCACACCACCACCTGCCTCAATCCAGTCACCATGCCCCCGAGAAGCCCTCGCGGCCATCCGGCGCCAACGAGGCCGCGAGTGCGTCGGTCAGTAAGATCACCGTGCGGTTAAAACTCACTCTCTTTGCTATGGTCCTCGCCGTCGAAATCGGCTTTGCGTTCCTGGAAGGTCCCATGGTCCGGATCATGGAAGACATCGCCTGTCGGCAGTACTTTCTCGAAGCAGATCCCAGCAAGATAGGTGCCAATGGCCACGTCCCCGAGGAAATGTGCAAATTGGCCGAGATTCAGGCCGAATTGGCGGCCGTCAAGGGGTATCATATGTTCTTCGATGGCCTCTTAAGTATGTCCTCGCCCGGAACCCAGGGCTACCGTCGCGCGATCTCGATAGATCTCATGTGATCAGCATCAGTTCATTCTTTTTTTTTCTTTTTGTGCCCTTTTTTTTTCTTGTTGGCTGACCGTTGTCCTGGTCCAGGCGCCTTGATGGCGTTCCCGTACGGTCTGCTGGCGGACCGTCGTGGCCGAAAATCAACTCTCATCCTCGGTGTGCCGGGATTCTTCCTCAACTCCCTCATCACCATCGTCGTCTTGTGGTTCTCTAATGTCCTTCCACTGCGTGCCGTATGGCTCTCTTCGTTGGCGTGGTTAATTGGCGGCGGTCCCGTGGTGGCATTCGCCATTATTTGGACCATGATGGCCGATGTCACCAACGAGGCGGAAAGGTCAGTTCTCCCAGTCAACCGAAAAAGACCAAGGAAAAAAAAATGGACGGCACAGCTGATATTTCGTTCAACTGCTCTAGAGCTGGACTGTTTTTTCAATTCGCCATTGTTTCCATGGGCACGGATTTCGTGTCGAGTACTCTGGCATCCTGGTTGATGACGATGGACCCCTGGGCTCCCCTCATCATTGGATATGCGATCGTGACGGGTGGTCTTTTGTTCATCTTCGTTCTGCCCGAGACTAAGCACGCCCTCGCCTCGACCTCCGCCCCGCCGGCCCATCTGGAGCTCTCCGAAATGGCGGAAGTGTCCAACGAGCCGAAGCATGCCTTCCAGAAGCCCGAAGAGGCTGCTCTGTACCACGATGAAAGTGATCTCGACCCCATTGAGGAGGACCATCACGACACTCATCTATCCTGGAGCTACCCAACCTCACAACGCTCATCGCTCTGGGCCAGGGCCCGGGCCAACTACACCTTCTACATGAAACCGTACTTTTTCATCCTCAACCGCAAGCCGGTGCTCTTGCTTTTGACAGCCTTCCTCGTCTACCGTCTCAGTCGCGGCTCCTCCTGGTTTCTGACGCAGTATATATCCACGCGATACCACTGGACCCTGGCGCAGGCCAATATGCTGGTGGCCTCTCGCCCTACCATCTCCATCCCCATTTTCCTCTGGGGTCTCCCTTACATGAAGAAATACGTGCTCGGCCCGCGGCGCTCAGCCACGGAGAAAGATCTGTGGCTAGCGCGAGCGAGCATCTTTTGTTTTACTCTGGGCACCTTCGGCATCAGCCTGTCCCCGTCCGTGGCCACCCTCATTCCGAGTATGATTGTGCAAACCTCCGGATCGGGCTTTGTCTTTCTCACTCGCTCAATCATCACCACCCTCGTGGAGCGGGACGAGACCGCCCGTCTCTACACGGTCATTGAAATTATCCAGTCCTTTGGCAACGTGGTAGCGAGTCTGGCCATCACCAAGGTCTTTCAGCTGGGTCTCCACATGGGTGGGTTCTGGATCGGATTGGCGTGGATGATGACCAGTCTCTTATTTTGCATGGTGGCCGTCGCTCTGTGGTTCTTCCGGCTGCCCCCCAGTCCACCAACACCGGAGTTTGTGATTGAAGATTTCGACGAGACCGAATAGATTTGTGGAAGAGCAGGGCCGAACTCTTTCCTCTCCCCATCCGGTGACCATTGATGTGTTTTTACCTGAAGCCGCATTTTGCATTGGGTTTTCATAGCGGCGATAGACCATTTTCGCATTTTTTTTTTCGGGCGTTGTGAATATTGAAAATAATCATGGTTGATCCGGTGGCAGGCTGCATGGCCATCACCATCATCGCCGTAGTCAAGTCCTCCACGCAACACATGGATGCCAACCACGCTCAAGCCCATTGGATAGATTGGATAAGAAATAAATAGAAAAAAAAATAGAGCCTACGAGAGTCCCTACCTCGCTCTGGCTAAATAGCGATGATCGACTCGACGAGAAATTGCGATGTCTCCGGATGGAATTTCGGGGAGCATCACCTCCCATCGTTCCTGCCGACCCGCGACTCCACCGGGCCTAGCTACAAGTCACGTGCGTCTCACATGCAACGAGAAAGTGGAAATTCCGCCAGCAACAACCTTCCTCCCCACCACCGTCGACGTTGCAATGGAGAAGTTCTCGCAGTTTCGGGATCGCGGTAAGTGTCCGATGGTTGGGTCAGGTGGAATTTCTCCATCTCAGTCAGGCTAACGGTGTGGTAGGGTCGGGCATCGCGCCTTTCCTCCCCACTCCGAGCGAGTCGCTGGGCATCAAAGCGCCTTTGCGCCTCTTCCTCTTCTTCTTCCGACTTCCGCTATTCCTCTTCATTACGGTGTCATATTTCCTTGTGCTGCAATGGCTACCAATCGGATCTCTGGGTAAAAAGGCCGCACTGTGGTGCATTTTGGGTGTGCCGAGCATCTGGTGGATTGACCTCCAGATTGATGGAGTACGGAAAGGGTGCGTATCCGGAGTCCCATGAAGCTTGTTTACCGAGTATCCACATATAAGGTGCAGGGCTAACACTCGCCCATGGCCGGCGTCTCAGATCGCTGTCCAAGCAGCAAAAAGCACGATTGCCGCAACCCGGCTCGGTGATCGCATCTTCCTTCACCTCCCCTATCGACGCGGTATACTTGGCCGCTATCTTCGATCCGATCTTCACGGCCTCTTATCCCGAAACCCGTCAAGTGGAGCAAATTTCTCTTCTTCAGGCCATCTTGCGCGCGTTTGCGTATCCCAGCCTTGAGCCCAGCCACAGCACCAAGTTGGTTGACGTGTCCGCGTTGGTGCAGAAATACCCCAACCGACCCATCGTCATCTTCCCCGAATGTACCACCACCAACAGCAAGGGAATTCTGCCGCTCAGCCGGTCGTTGCTGGGCGTCTCTTCCAAGACCAAAATCTTCCCCATTAGTCTCAAATACACGCCCGTCGACGTTGTGACTCCTCTGCCGGGCACGTATCTCAGTTTCCTGTGGACACTGCTGAGTCGGCCCACGCATTGCATCCGAGTGCGCATCGCAGAGTGTATCACCGTGGGACGAACCTCGTTCGATGCGCCTCCTGCGCGATCCACTCGCAAGTCCACCTACAACACCAATTACCTCGACACCTTGGACGAGGACACCGCGACGGGAGACGTGACTGCGAGTGAGCAGGCGTTGTTGGATCAAGTCGGGGAATCGTTGGCGCGTCTGGGCCGAGTCAAGCGGGTCGGACTGGGGGTTCAGGAGAAGCAGGACTTTGTGCGAATGTGGACCAAGACACGACGGACTTGGTGATTGTTGTCCGACAATTTTGGCGTGTACGACCTCGATTGGATCTGCGCGTGTGCGTGTTGTGCGTGCGTCTGTCTTGTTTGGGGATCGGTCATTGTCCAGTGTTTGAGTGCGATTCTTCTTCATCCGTATATTATAGAAGTGGTGTATTGAATAAGGACATATTGATACTCGAATCCTCAGCCCCTCTCCCCCCCACCTTCGGATAGTCTGGTTGATACCCCAGGCTGTCTCACGAGATGATTAATGAACAATTCCATTCAGTGACCCTTGATCCGAGGACTGGAAACATGCGGATGTGTTGACACAATGGGCCGTGGTTCCAGTTCCCTGGTTGAGGTGATTCAGAAACCGTCTGTCCAATGATGCGCTTATTCATCTATTGACCAGGACATTGAGATTGCAAGGTCAAACTATAGTCCATGATAATTGATGTTAGTTCACCTTATGATTGCTACATGTTGGCAAATAATGAGGGTTGAGGTCAATAAGTAAATAATTTTTTTTACAGAATAGCTATGTAGGCATCGGGTATTTCCTCAATTCTATGTAGTAATTTCCGACACCTTGTAAAAAGGTACGGATTGACCCAATTGCCACTTCAAAACGTGCCATGCGGCGTGTCCGGTGCAAGCGAGGTACGTAGACAGCTAGTAAATGAGTCCGGGTCTTGATGGGGAAAACACATCGTCTTGAGCCTTATGCGCTGGTGATTCGTACGGTCCTCATGAATTGAGTAGTTTGTAGGTGGAAGGGGGGAAAATAGGAAAATAAAAGGATAAAAATAGAATATATTGTACTCAAATGATATCGTATAGCAACAAGAATGAGCCCAGACATAATAAATCGCTTTTTCGACCCAATATAATCAAACATATCGCCTAATGATGCTTTACTCCACAGCATCGGTGATACAGCCCTGGCTGGCGTCCTTGACAGTCCTACATCCCCGAATCACATGTTAGCCGCCGTCCAAATTCACACAAAATGAAGAATATTGTAACACAGGGGAATAAGAATTCAACGTACCGAGCGTATTTGCCCAGGGTACCACGCATGGTCAGACCAGTCTCGGGCAACTTGCCGGCGGCCTTGCGGGCCTCCCAGTCCTGACGGCGTACGGCGAGCTCGGACTCGGGCACATCGACATCAAGAACGCGCTTTTCAGCATCGATCGTAATCACATCACCATCGTGGAGGAGACCAATGGGTCCACCAACGGCAGCCTCGGGCACAATGTGGCCGATCAGGAATCCGTGAGAACCACCGGAGAAACGACCATCAGTGATCAAGGCGCATGACGAGCCAAGTCCGTAGCCCATCAGAGCGGCGGAAGGCTTGAGCATTTCTACGCAACAGGAAGGGGAGAAAGGGTTAGTATCCGGGACAATCATAGGAAGCCTGCGGGGGGGGGGGGGGGGGAGGCAAGATCGAGCGATCTATCAAATTAGGATTGATCCACGTACCAGGCATGCCGGGGCCACCCTTAGGACCGCAGTAGCGAATGACCACAACTGTCTTCTCCTCCTTCTTGATCTCGCTGCGTTCCAGCGCAGCAATGAAATCGTCCTCGGAATCAAACACGCGGGCCTTGCCGGTGAACACAGTGCCCTCCTTGCCGGTGATCTTACCGACACTACCACCGGGGGCAAGGGAGCCTCGCAGGATCTGAATGTGACCGGTGGGCTTGATCGGGTTGCTGAAGGGACGGATGATCTTCTGGTCATCGGGAAGGTCCGGTACCTTCTCCAGGTTCTTGGCCATCGTCTCACCGGTCACGGTCATGCCAGAGCCGTCGATGAGGCCCTCCTTGAGCAGCATCTTCAGCACGGCAGGCGTACCGCCAAGAGCGAAGAGATCAGCCATGACGTACTTGCCAGAGGGCTTCAGGTCGGCCAAGAAGGGAGTGCGATCGGACACGGCCTGGAAGTCGTCAATGGTGAGCTTGATGCCGACGGAATCGGCAATGGCGATCAAGTGGAGGACTGCGTTGGTAGATCCACCGGTGATGTTGACGAGAACCATGGCGTTCTCGAAGGCCTGACGGGTCAGGATGTCGCGCGGACGAATGTCCTCGGCGAGCAGTCTCTTGATCGCGCCACCGGCGGCCAAGCACTCCATATACTTGGCCTGGGAATTGGCCGGGTTAGAGGAGGAGCCGGGCAGAGTCATACCCATGGTCTCAATCGCGGTCGCCATCGTGTTGGCCGTGTACATACCACCACAGGCACCCTCGCCGGGACACGCGTGACGAATCACATCGAATCGCTGGGGCTCGGTGATTTCCTTGGCGATAAATTGACCATAGGCCTGGAAGGCAGAAACAATATCGATATCGGCATTGTTCTGAGTCACCGCACAGCCGGGCTTAATGGTACCACCGTATACCATCAAACTCGGGCGGTTGACACGGCCCATGGCCATGAGAACACCGGGCATGTTCTTGTCACAGCCAGGAATACTGATATTGGCATCATACCACTGTCCACCCATGACGGTCTCCACCGAGTCGGCAATGAGATCGCGACTTTGCAAGGAGTAGCGCATTCCCGTGGTTCCCATACTGATGGCGTCACTGACACCGACGGTGTTGAACTGGAATCCAATGAGGCCCTGGTCCTGCACACCCTGGCGCACTTTGTTGTTCAAGTCGAGCAGGTGCATGTTGCAAGGATTGCCATTGAACCAGACTGATGAAATTCCAACCTGAGCCTTGTTCATGTCCTCTTCCGTCAGACCGACGGCGTACAGCATCGCCTGCGAGGCACCCTGGGACTTGGGCTGGGTGATATGCCGTGAGACCTTGTTGAGCGCCTTGTCCTCATTTTGGAAACGGGGAAGAGTGGTGGTCAGAGTGCGACTATCCACATCATCGAGAGTCAATTGTTAGCTTCTCAATCACCACACCCTTTGCTAGGGAGGAATTGACCAGTCGACATTGCGATGGGACAAGAACCTACACCGGCGCGGTGGAACGAGACAAGCTCCGCAGAGCAGCGGGCACGCGTGCTCGGAATGGCGGCAGCATTGTGATTGAGGGTTTTTCGTAGACGTCACTTGGGGAGGGGAGTAAAGCTAGGAAAGTCAACAACGATGATTGCAGAGCTCGGAACTCGAGGGAGGTTCGAAGGCGGGGAGCAAGCGAGCTGGGCGAAGGTCAGCGATGCCGGAGGTGGCAGAATCCCAAAAATCGGGGGGCGGAAGCTCCCAAGCGGGCTGCTGCAGTTCGCCGGTTCGGAGTTGGGGTGTGTCTCCCCGCGTTACGGTCTCGCGAAGATCTCCACAGCTTGGCTCGGCCTCGGCCTAGGCCGCGGCTGCGTCCAATCTGTGGAAAGGTGATTGTCATGCAGCGACCGAGAATGGGGATAAGTGGAGAACTGGAAGACAAGAAGGCCAATTGCTGGGGAGAAGAGTGCTCGGTAATAGAGCATGAACACTCGGCATATAGTTGCATGAGCAGAGTGTTGACCATTCGAATTGGCCGACAACATAAAGGGTGACAACCTTTCAAGTAGGTTATGACAATGCCAGCTTGGGTCAGACGCGAGTCTCCTACAGAGTTGGGGGGGGGATCTGCACGGTCAGCAATGGGACCTGAACTCCAGCGGGAGAGGCGGAACGGATAGGAAGACTGATCAGAGCGTTAATTTTGGATGTCTACCTTGCAGACAACCCGACTTCAGCTGCCCGGCTTACCCTCGAAAATCTAGCAGCGATGTTCGTTGGATGTTTTGATCTCCGCATCGTCGGCAGGAACCATGTGCGTTTGCTCATCTTAAGCTGGAAAGCCCCGGCTAGCTGATTGCATATAGGGTTCTGGTGACAGCTTGCGCAGAGCTCAATACATGTAATGGAAAATTCAATCAAGGGGATGACCACAAAAGCTAAGAATCCTGCCAGTCGACGAGGACCCTTGTTTGGAATCCACGCATCCAGCTATATGTCTAATTGAGGCGGAGATCATGGCAACAAGATACGTCACATTGAAAGAAAAGATAGAAAAGAAGAAATCAGAGTTCGCCCACTTTCAGATGCATGTAATCAAGTGCAAGAACATCACAGATTTGCAAATCAGTGAGGAAATTGGAACGAAGGAAATGAGGAAGGAGATAGATCAGTTGGTGGAAGGACGATTGGTATTATGGTGAGATTCCAGAATGGGTGGGGGAAGAAGGAAATGATGATGAAAAGATGGGAAAGAAGAGACAAAAAAAAGATCTGGATCTAGGGAGATCATCGAAAAGGGAGCAACGGAAATGAAGGGGAGGGGAACGGAGAAAAGAAAGAGAAAGGTGGAAAGCCAAGTGAGACCTGCTCATGGCACTTCTTTATCACCGCGTTTCAGACCGGCTGGGACGTCAATGGCGTCGCGTAACCATGGGATGGCGGCGATTTCATCCAATGTTTTACGCCTGGTGTTGCGTTTCAACAACCCCTCGACACAGTGCTGAGCCCCGTCCAGGGCGGCGCCCTTGTCAGCATCCCACTCCTCGTCGTCATTCGCAAAGCGGTACCAACTCCACTCACAGCGAGCGATCCGATGAGGAGTCCGGGCGCGATGCTTGGCAGGATCGCCTCGAGTACCGGGAAGAACATCAAATGGCAGACGATTCTCCATGATCGCATAGAGCAAGACACCCAGCGCCCACGCATCAGTCGCACGACCATCGTACGACTGACCCATGAGGATTTCGGGTGCAGCGTAGTCCTCGCTGCCACAACGGGTCTGCAGCAAGGGACTTTCAGGAGGTTCGGGGATCCGTCGAGACAGCCCGAGATCGCTGAGCGTGACCACCGCACGATCATATGTACGCCAATCCGTGACAGACTCCATGGCCGCGTGTGGCATTGTCAGTAGTACGTCTGTGGAAGGGCAGATCAGCTGACAAATTCGTTCTCCAAAACCTGAGCGCCGGGACGAACTCACTTTCGAGCTTAATGTCCCGATGGACAATATAATGAGAATGAAGATATCGGACGGCCGCTACGAGCTCAGCAAAGATCCGCCGAATCAGGCCCGGCGCCATGGGCTGGTTGCCGGCAGATGTTGCGTAGTCGAATAGATCGCCACCAGGACAGTAGTCCAAGACGAGCAAAGCTCGCTTCTCGTCACTGCCAAAGGCCTTCAGTTGAACGAGCGACGGGTGATTGACCGATTTCAAGATCTCAACCTCCCGCTTCATCGATACCTCCAGGCGCTCCTCGTCGGCTCCACCCGCGGGCCCGTGCTCGATGATTTTCACAGCGACCAACTTCTGGGCATTGGTGGTCAGCGGTGCGTCAACTGCCAGATCAGCGTCAGAGTCCAGGCTGGGGGACATGGGCGTCCCGAGCGGTCGTTCCAGTCTCGCGGCCAGGCTGACTTGGCTGAACGTCCCCTGGCCTAGAACCCGAATCTTTCGATATAAACGCGCTTGCTGAGTGCGAACGGACTTGACCGAGTACACCTCATCCGATGTGGAGGCAGTCGCAGTATGGGACGCGCCGAGCTCCGCATCACTCTCCCCTTGTCCACTTCCACTACTTCGGGGCGGGCTCGGAGGCCGGACAGTCGGTATTGCAATGCCTCGATGCACGGCCAGATACTGTTCGCGATGCAGGCCGTTGGATTTCGAGTCCGTGCTTGAGGACGGAGCGAGGCTTGGGCCAGCCCCAGACACTGCGATCGGTCGAGGCAGAGACACTCGGCCTGGCGGAGGCGCGTAGTCACTCAAACTCCGGTTTCGAGAGTGGTGTTTGGTGTGCACTTCGCGATGCGCACCAGTCGACGGGGAGATTGGCGCGTCCTTCTCGAGTCCCGCGTACGGCTTATGGGCCCGCGATCGCGATGCAGGACGCCCGAGCATGTGCGTGGAGTCGCAGGGGGAAAGCATGGCATTGCTATACGATCCGGTGGGCGAGGTTCGAGAAGCGGACTGCGGATCTGAGGGCCGCCAGGGCGCCATGCCACCTATGGGCGACGGCAGCGGCGTAATGTCACCCATGGCCCGCAGCTGAGGCGAAGACATGATTGACGCTGGCGACAAGGAGCCGGCACTCGACATGGGCGGCGCGGCGAGCGCGCGCAGACTTGGTGTCCGTTGCAAGAAACTGTTCGACGACATGCTCGTGGAGGCGACCGAATCATAATCGCGGTGCGAGCTGGTGGGACGCACGCTGGGTAAGTCGGTGCGAATCTGCAGGGAAGGGAGGCCTGGAATGTAAGACTTGTAGACCGAGGGCACATCTATTGGCGCCGAGAAAGCCGGGGGCGAGTTCTCCGCACCAGGCGGCGATTGCACAGGGTTGGATCCATGATCACTGGCGACAGCCTTGTGTGAGGCTGGTAGATTCTGAGAGCACACATTTGTCAAACCGGACCCCACGGCTGGCCCGGATGCAGAATTCACCATTGAGGAGTGAAAGGGGCGCGCAGACCGCGCGGGTGCTACAGGATCCAGGGAAGGATATTGGGAACAAGATCCAGTAAAGCAAACAGGAGAGAGAATCAAAAGCAGAGCAGGACACAACTCGGCGGTTTTCAAGACTGGGACCCAGTAGATAAGATGCCTCAGCCTCCCGACCGAGAGGGCCTTAGCGTGGGGAGTAGCCCCGTCAAGGGTCAACGGTCTCTCTCACTGAGTGGGAACGAGAGCCTGGAACAAGGGATTTCGGTGGGGGGGGGGGCGGGTGAACACCAGGGCATGCACACCAGCACAGTGTGCGAGGATTTGTAGATGGCTGATGCTACTGTGACGGATTCTGATTGGGATCGAGGGGATCACCTGGGGTGAATCAGGTCTAAGACCGATCGAGAAAGATGCTCGTTTGCGCGGAAGATCCATAATTTGAGAGCCCACGAGGGCGACCGGTCATTTCCTGTTCGATGATGACGATCGCATTACTGCTGCTGGGTGAGTCCCACGGAAGCTGAAACGCTGCAGAGCCCGGTGCGGCAGGTCAGCTGACAGGTTTTTCCCCCGCATTTGGAGGCGCCTTCGGGCGGATTCTTCAATTTTGGCACGAACCCATGCAGGGCCAGCACCTCTTAGGGTGCGCCAGTATTGTTGTGCTTGTGGGTTGGGTGGACTTTTATATTTAGCAGTGAAGTGCGTTGCATATCTTCTGATTGGATTTATACACAGTGCCACAGGAGTCGCGATCGACAATCTATCAAGGAGCAACCTGACTTGCGTTTATCCTAGGCCTTTCAATTCTGTTCCGTCTGTGCACCATGAGGCCAGACGGATTGATCTATGCAAGGGTCTATCAACAAGAAAGATGAGAAATCGAGGTCCCAACATTAGGTTAAGACGTTGAAGGCCGAGGAAAGCGACACTATGCAAAATGCTGTGTGCTGCTCAACGCGAGTGCCTCATGTACGATGGTGGGGTGAGACAGGTGACACCCAGCATGAATGCACCTTCCTCTAGCTTACAATCTCAAGGCATGAATTTCCAGCGTGGTTGATAGAACCCACTTAGCCAAGATAGATTGAGTTCCAGAGGCTTCATACATAGGTAGTGATCTGCTGCGGTCCTATCAGGTACCTGCCCGGGGGCTTTCCAGCGAGACGTTCAGATTGGCGAAGGTTCACTCTACTACCTACTAACTTACACATATTACCGACGAAGTGTCCGGGTTGCATCGTGTGATTGGTTTGCGATCTAATGCTGCTCTGCGGACTGTCATGAACCTGGGCGATTCCAAGTGGTGGTTAGATTGCTAGAGTATTCTCGGCCCTGGAACTGAAGTTACTTTCCAGTTTCTATTCAAAGAACCATATCCACACTACGCGTTCCTTGTCAAGGGCGGTTAGCATTACATGGAGTCTATGCTCCACAGTTTCCTTCGTCGCTCGCCACGTTCTATGTAGGTAGGTATAGATGACATACCTCATCGACCAAATGGCGACAGCTGTCTACGTGAGCATTGGCGCAGGCTCTTACGGCTTATCGAGAACTTCAAAATTTGACACAGAAAACATTTTGTACCTCCATCCGCTCTTCTCGGCTTCAGCCCGTGCTACCACGCGTTTGCTGTGCTAAGAGTAGGCAATTGCCAAATCCTTCCAAGGAACGATTACAATACTTCAACTGATATTACTACGCAACTGGGACATCACCTACTTCGGCCCGGCCCAGCTTTCAACTAAGAGGTTCGATCGTCACTCTTCCCCGAACGAGTGGATATCTGTCAAAGATGCAGGCGTAGTTCAATGGATGAGGTGCCCGGATGAAGTCATGTCGACGCTGGATGTTCTACATGAATATAGGCAGTCCAATGGCCTGCCCGAATATATAGTCGGGACGGACATGCAACATTCTCACCCGAGGTAGAATGGGACTGCCCCGTCAAAGCTAAAACATTGAGCAATGTGTACATCCAGATATACATTAAGATCGTTGGGTATAAATATTTAAAGCCTCAGTCCCGAATGGCCTTGGGCCAGCGGGGAGAGTGGGAGGCACGGTTCTCAACTGCTCGGGTAAAAAAGACTCTCGCGCGGCGCAGACTCCACCCCCGTGCTAAACCAGCATGATATCGAAATCCGCCTCCTGGGCGATTTCTTGCCAGTGAATGTCTATTCCAACTGCATAGTCCCGCCTTTGCCACAGCTCTTGAACCACCTCACTCATCACTTTGATGTTGTGGATGCCATGTCGACTCTTCCGATCAAAGGCGGCGGCCATGCGGGCTCGAAGGTCCGCACGCTCACATTCAGCAGCGACGACGAAATTGGCCCAGTTGTAGGCACAGCCTCCCTTTTCGTTACTGATCATCTCGACTGCTTCCAGCTCCTGGACGGCCTTTTCCACGAGATCTTGCACGTCGGAAGGGGGCGCACGGCGCAAGTTCCGACGGAAGTAGATGATGGTTGCATAGTAGAATGAGTTCAGAGCATGTTGGATGATCGTCGAACTGGGACCAGTAGTAAAAGAGAGTAAGGAGGAGTGGCGATGGAGCTGCATCTCGAGACGATCTAGCTCGTCGGCGGGGATGGGGGATTTGGACTCGGCCAGGGAGGTGATGTAGGCTAGGAATTGCACCAACGGCCCGTTGATCCCGTGATATTGCTCCAAGTAATGGCGAACATCCGGGGAATCATTCAACAGAGACATCAAATAAGGTGACACGGGCAGATTGGAGAGCAGGGAAAGAGAGAGATAGCTCTGGATCAGACGAGACCCAGCCGGACCCGGAACCCACCCTCTACGGATTTCATTTTCCAAGAGACCCAGTCCACCGGTGACGTGAGCTCTCCAACGGCGCCTCCGTCCCGACATGGCCTCGGCCGTGATACAGCTCAGCACTGCCGCCAAGGCCGGTTCGTCGAGCCGAATGCCGCGTGCCAGGTTATGTCGTAAATGGCGGAGGGCGAGTTGGTCGTGATGCGTGGCGAGCGACTGATACCGCGTATCTTGACGGAGGTGAGCCAGACTGAAGGCGGAGGAAGCACAGATGGCGTGAAGAATAGAGAGGTGTATACTTGGTTCCTTGGGAGCGACCTCGAGTCCCTTGAGAGCCATGGGTAAAAATACGGTTCGGCAGGGGTTGTTGGGGGAATCTGTTAGAAGCATATTCCCAGAGAGAAAGGTATTCCAATGGTGTAAGAGTTCAGCTTCAGGTCGTGGAAGCGGGATCGGATTGATCGCCATCGTGGGAGATGGATTCCTTGATGATAGAGAAGAGAGAGTCAAGGCTGTCCGAACATAGTGACTGGCGTTGGTGCTCAATTTGGGGAGCGTTGTCGGGAGATCGTCTCGCACAACTTCCTCGATCTCACTCGGAGTGGCCGAGAGCCGCTCGTACGGCGACGAACGTGAGGACGGGGCAGCGCAGGAATCGTCAATCAGCGAGTCTGCCTCGGGTGACGACGAATCTGTCGTCGTCGCCCTGATGCGACGGTCCCTGGACGACGGCCTTAGCGGGAGTGGTGTACCGCTATCGCAGACATCGAGCGCATTTTCCGTGCCTGGTGATGCGGCCGAGGAGGATGCGGAGTTGCTCTGCGGGGTATCTGACGACCCAACCTCGCCCCCAGTCCCTTCGGCATCCAGATTGGCGATGGAGAAGACTGTAAATGGTCCTCTTTCCTGCGAGGGCCCCTCTCCGGACCAACCATCCAACTCGGCCAGAAGCGCGTTGACGGCCGCCGAGGACAAGTTCGGCAACAGTTGGAGCGCGGACCACTGCGTCTGTCGTCGCTGAGATCGGCTGCCGGGCGATTGGGACCATCCCAGACGCAGGCCGTATCCCTGACAGTGCCAGCCACTTTGGCGACAGCGACGACACACGGGACGCTCGTCATCGCATTTTACTCGACGAGATCGACATGTCCAGCATCCCGTGAAGGTCTTGGTGCGGGTTTTGGGTACTCTCACATTGCTGGTTGCTGATTGTTCGCTCGCCGGCATCCCGACGAAATCGTAAGGGAGACTCCGTGTGAGCCCGGAGTCAGATTTGCGTCGGGAATTCTTCCTCTCACCTTAGCGTGGATGATTCTGGAAATGAAATACGTGACGCGTGCCTTTCTTCGCGACCAGAGGTTTGGCCTCGAGGTGGAGATAAAGGTGGATGTCGCCGATGATGCCTGGGTCTGTCCAATTCGCCACTCCGCATTAGGCAGCGGGCCAGATTTTGTTGAGTCTCCTCCTGGGGTTGGTTTTGGATCTAAAGGGGGGGGGGGGGTTCCTTTTGGTTTTCTTTTTTTTTTATGTTCTGCCAGATCTCCGCCGTCCGAGGTTCCGCAGACCGCAGTCCGACGGCTAATCCGTCAGTGCACGGGTTGGATGCCGTTGAGAAGATTGTCGATGCACTCTGAACACTGAGGTGTCGTGAGCTTATCGATCAGGACGCCGGACGACTTGCAACGATCATGACTCAAGTCGGTCGCGGGCAGGTCAGCGCCGCCTGTGGCCCAGTAGTTGTCCAATGTCCAAGGACTAGTAGTTGCAGGGAGCGAGCACCAGCTCGGGGCAGTGACTGATACCTACACTGAGACAAAGGACCACGATGGCGTAAATTGTGGCAGCTGAGCCTAAGCCTTCGTAATGTGCGTCGAGAAGCGCCTTGCCGATGATTCGACGTGTCATTCTCATCTCCTGCTTGGACGGTCCTCTGCGATTCTTGAAACATGCAGGCTTCTCTCATGGATGCAATTTCGATTTTCGCAGTTCTCTCTCCATCACGCTCACGATGATAGTTTCGGGTTCAAGTCATGTCCACTGTGGATACCATTAAGCATAAATTCGCATCTAGACACAGGCGGCTCCCACAACCAATCCATTACGCTTGTAGATCATGTCCGGCTTAATGTCGATGGCTTGATCAACGGTGGGGCAAGAGTACGGGGTGTGATCACTACAGGGGCAAGATAGAGTGTACCAAGGAATGACCCCAGCCAAAATAGTACTGGGTCGACTGTACGAATGACTGAGAGCATGCATGTGGCATCCCCGGCTTCGTGCTCCATGCGCTGTTCAAATTGAGCCGCAAGCACTGGCCGACGCTCGTGTCTTTGTAGTCTTGCGGCTTAGTGGTCCAGACTTGCACGCGCTGTGAAGCCGCGGTTCCATCAAACGTGGGAGACAAGAGTCGAACTCTCAATCGAGAGTACAGGTGGAATACTCTCCACACAATGCAAATACATACTATGAATCAGGGCCCATTTTATCTCCGGCAGGCATCGGCCCTAGCTAGTGGTTGACGTGAGCACGCTACTATTAGACCCGACCCGTTCGTCGTGGATAGTTCCGCCAAACTGGAAGGTGAATAGTCAATACATGTGATTTCTCTATTGGAAGCCTTCGCCGAATCAAGGCTACAAGACGAGGCACTCGGAGCCAGATGCTATGGTCAAAGAGGCCCAGTGATGCAATAGGCTTTTCTATGTACACGGAAGCAAAGGAAAGGGAAAAAAAAGAAGCGGGTACAAAATACAGGTCCAGAAACACACCCCAAATCCCAGCCCACGCAGAAATGCGAAACATGGATGCTTTAAGCGCCAGAGTGAAGAGATCTGCAAGGGAAAAGAATCGAAAAAGCCGTTGTAATACATTGCAGGTGGAAAGAAGCGGGCGGCGGATCGGGGGCCGCTGAGATCGTGGGTGTTATGGAGGAGGAAGAGGCATGGAGAGTTGAGGTATCCGTGGTATAGTGGGTGGACAAGAGACAGTCGTGTCGTAATTATTTTAGAAAAGAGCCTTGCGCGTAACCTGAAGGGGAAGAAGCAATTGCGGTTAGCTCGGAGTCAAAGATGGGAATCGGATTCCCTGGGTATACATACAGCCCATGCGCCCGCGATGGACGCTACAATGCCTCCAGAGATCATCATGGGTTTGACACCACGCGTGCTCTTAAAGAGCATGCCACTCAGGGCACCCGCCGCAACACTGTTAGCGGCATCGTGCTTGCCCCGAGCGTAGCCGATGGCCGAGTTGAACCCGTTGTAGACCATCGCCACAACACCGGCGGAGTTGCCCAGGAAGGGACCACGGCGGGTGATCGAGTTCAGTACACCGTTCAGACGAATCTTGGGAGGAGCTGTGACTGGTGTTTTGTTCAATCCTTCCGCAAGACCCCATGCGCCACCGACAGTCAAGGCGACCAAGTACGTAGTGCCGGCACCATAGCAAAGGTCGTCGGACCAGCCGCGAGATGGCAGAACGGAGCGAGAGCCGGGAAGAGAGTCAAGAGCAGAATCTTCGAGAGTCAGATAATCGAGAGTATCTTGATTCAAGCCAGCCAGGGGATGCAATTGACTGGGGTCGGGAATGGCGACTTCGGACAAGAATGAGGTCGCATCTTGCGCATTCGATGCATCATACGGAGAGGGCGCCGTAGTCTCCTTACGACCGCTCAAGTTATCCCAGATAGCCATGATGATGAAGCACGCAAGAGAGATGACGATATTAAGGGTACGCGACAGTGAGCGAAGTACGGAGAAGATGGACGAACTTGACAGTCCCTTGATCACAGCTCCACCGAGTGCCGGGCCGCCAGCAAAAACTTCGGTCCCGTGACTGGGGTGTCACGGAAATTAGTTCACCCGAATTGACTCCCCATTGGGAAGTCCCGCGGCCACGCAATGGACCAATTTGAATGCCTGAGGCAGCATGTAGAATGCGGGCAAGACTTGGATGTCCACGAAAATCGCTAAAAAAAAAGTTATCGAAAAGTCCAATACTCGACCAATTAGGATTACTGACGGGTCATGCCGAACGGCCTCCTGTTCGGCAATGCATCGTGAAAACTCTCGTGCTGACGTCGTCAATATTGACGATGTCACGCAAGATGTACACTTTTTGTCCGAACAGACTTTGCAAGACATTGCCAAGGGCCAACTCGTCAAACTAGCATTGACCAGTGAAGATAGTCCGTGAGTCTACAACGGTTCACATTCAAATCGCGAGCATTTGGAGAGAATACTGAATTAGAATTAGAAAGGTGCATCGACTCTGGCAATCTTTGATGCTAACAGTGTCAACTCCTTCTCTCTCAAACTTGCACTCTGCGGCGGCTTGCAATGCCGTGTCTGCCTTTCTCGATGCTGCAGCAACGTCAAAGGTAGACGATACCAAGACCCTGGCTCTTTCATCTGAGACCTGGCTAGAAGTTTTCGAAGTGTTTATGAGTAGGTATGAAGATGCAAAACCAAAGCCACTGAAGCAGCTCCTGGGCTCGCTGGTCAACCTATTGGGAAAGCGGATTCATGGTGCCGAGAAGCAAAAAATTCAAAAAGCAATCACAGGTTCTGTGATTCCAAGCATTGTACTTGGCGACCCGAAATCTCGATTGAAGGCTGCTCTAGTCTGCTTTGAATTATGTATCCGCAAAGGGGCTCTCTCTAGTGCCATATTCCTGGGCCTGTTGCAAGAGTGGCTCGAGAACAATCGGCCGAAATGGGAGCATGTCTTTGAAAACGCGGAAGAAGCTCTATCCTCAGCTGCCGTCGAGAATCTTTCCCTTCAGGTGTCGCAGGAACTAGCTGCAAGGATATTTGTGCTAGGTCTCCTGACACAGACCAATAGCCGTGAGCTATCTGGCGCATGCGGAAATGTATTGGGTGCGCTACTGCAGAAAATGAAGGTCGAGGCCCCGAAACAGCCTGTGTCTTCGGTTTGGGTAGCCCCTGTGCGCTACATGATGTTGCACATTGCCGATAACCTGGAAGCTATGTCGACTCAAATTTTGCAGCCGATTTTCTCTGCCGATCCCGATGGCTTCATGGCATTTGTGGAAACATTGCCACTTGACAGCCTTGTCGCAGGCGATATGACCGGTGCAGAGGATAAGGAGTATATTCTTTTGTTTGCCGTCTTGCAAATCGGTAAAAAGACCAATCTTGTACACGAAGATTGTAAGTTCGATGAAACAAAAATGCGGGCCAAGATCGAGATTTAACTCATAGCATCCAGATGACGGCTCGAAGTCTAGCAACAGCAGAACTGGTGGCCCGCAAACCCTGGTTCTGAGAAGTGACGTTTTAGGCAAATTTCTGCTCCATCGAGAGCCAAACATTCGCATTGCGGCCTTGTCCCTCCTTGTGACTGCATTCTCGACCATTAAACCTTTTACCTCCCTCGCCACAAATTCAATTTTGAACGGCCTCCCGTCGATGCATGCGGACTCGGACTCTTACAGCAGAGGTGAGATCATGAGTCTCACCAGGAAACTCATCGTTCGCGTCAAGAGCGGCATTCTCAAGCCTGGGAATAGCAGCGGACCATCTGAATCAACAAACTCGGCTCTACCAGCCGGATTTGTGAAAAACGATCAAGAGGTCACTCTGTTCTTGAAGAGATACCTAAATTTCCTGATGAGTGATCTGGTGGTGACTGCGTCGTACCCTCGTCACATCAGTGCCCTCAAAGCACTGAGACTTTTGCTGGAATCCAACCTTGACCCGCGGACTCATATTCCCCCAGCAAAGTCTGAAGTTGAAAGTCGATGGAAGAATCATATGGAAATCTTTGAGCCTCAGCTCCTTCGACTCCTGGTGGACTTGCTCCTCGATCCATTCGAGGAAGTAAGGCAGACCGCGCTTTTGATCATCAATTACTTTCCCCGTGAGGTATTGGTGAACGGATTCGAACGTCGAGTAGATCAAGACTCGGCGTTGTCCATGCGTTTGACTGATGCTTTATCCCGCGCTGAGCTCACCGCTAGTAACACTAGTCGGGCGGACCATGCGGATACGGTAGCTCGTTTGTATCACATCATCTTCTGCGCCGCGTCGTCAAGCTACCCGTTGTCATCCGATGAAGATTGGTGGTCAAGCAAGACGTCTGTTGTGAACCATATCTTGACCAAACTGGAGGAGCGTCTCTCATCCTCAAAGGGTCTCTTCAATGCAACTCTGCGTGAAGCGCCTCTCCATGGTTTCATGTCCGGACTCAGGTGAGTCATCGAAAATTGAAATAACTAGAATCGTCGAAAGTTCTCACTAATCATCCGCACAGGTATATCGTCTCAATGCCCAACTTCTACAGTCTTTTGACGGACGGACCGAACATTCAGTCATGGAGGTCTATACATGACCGTATTATGTTCGTTTGTGACAGAGTCTGGGAAGAGGTGAAACCTGTCCTCTGCATTGATTCCCCTGAAGGACACACTGATGATCCCATTGAGGATCTGACGGTAGGACCGAAGGATATTCTTTCCTACTCTTGGAGGGCCCTCCGCGAATCCAGGTATGTCGAAACTCGCGATTTTCGAAATGAATCTGACTGACCTCTCAGTCTCTTGCTCCATGCTACCCTGTTCAACACGACATATGGACCACCTGGTAGAGACGGACTTCAGCGCGCAGACTTTGAAAAAATCGGCCGTGCAAGTTTCACTCAGCTTGCCGAATTGCGACATCGCGGAGCCTTCTCAACTGTTTCCCAAACATTCGCCACTTGCTGCGAGCGGTCTATGAGCTCAAGTGATCCATCCGTTCAAGAGTTGCCAAAGGGCTGGTATCAAGATGCCAGGGCGACTATTTTCGAGTCCGCTTCAAAGTTGACTCGCAGGTCCGCGGGCTTGCCTGCACTTGTGACTGGGATATTGTGCTCTTTGCACAGAACGCCTTTCTTTGCGGAGGCCATGGAGGATCTCCGCCAAATCTCCCGCCTCGCCGTCGAATACAACAAACAGGAGCAGTATCTGGAACTGCCCCAGGTTCATGCCATGAACTGCCTGAAAGATGTTTTTACCAACACTAAGCTTGGCCCTTTCACAGAGCCTTTTATTATGCCGGCACTCACGCTCTCCGCTGAACGCCTTGGATCGCCCATGTAGGTTGATGCCATGAGTCCATTTGATAATTTTCACTAACGCTCCGTGTTCAGCTGGGCTCTCCGCAATTCTGGGTTGATGCTTTTCCGCGCCCTATTAACGAGGATGTGTCGTATGGTTCCTGGAGCTGTAGCTGGATTCGGAGGTGCTTCCGGATCAGAGCCCGGGTCAAAAATTTCCTTCCCCAAGTACTCTGGTCTCTTTGAGCTGCTGGCAGCATTGCTGGCATCTTCAGAAGGCACGACTGCCCAAGATGGCACAGACATTGTCACTGAGCGTATCTTTCCTGCCCTGGAATTGATTGGCGAAAAGGTCCCTTCCGTCGGCGATGACTATGACTCAAAGCTTCGCGAGCTTGTCCTTGTCCACTTCAAAAGCCCAGTCTGGGGTATTCGCGAGCACGCTGCTCGTGTCTACGCATCACTACTGACAAAAGAACATATTCTAAAGGATGCGAAGTATCTAGTGAATCTGCTACAGGCAGACGCATCGGAGAACTACATCCATGGCATAGCTCTCTGTGTTCGTTACTCGCTCCGTCGCTTTGCCGCCTCAACGGATGCATTTTGGATCAGTGAGTTTCATCACTTTGGACGCTCGGAGATATTGACACTGATTTTGTGGAAGACCAACTTCCAAACCTTCTCGAGACCATGCACTTGGTCCTAAGCAAATTATTCGCAGCCGCCAAATCGCCTGCAGTGGCAACTTGCCTGGTTCAGACATTGAACGACGCGCTGACTCGCAGTATCGCCGCTCGGAGCGAGGGTATGTCGCTCGAAGAAATGGGGTTTCTTCCCAGCGCTAACCTGTCTGCAGGTCGTTTGGCTCAATTTATCAAGGAGGTTTACGATACGCACGAGCTTCTCGGTGTCCTAGGCCACTGCTTCGATGCTTCGCAACCGGGTTGGAACCTTGTCAGTCGTACTCGGGCGTCTGCCCTCCTGCGGAGAGCGCTTGCTTGGTGCACCTTTTTAAAGTTGCTTATATCTCAGTCTGGTGCTGACACTGCCATTTTCTTCGCCGATGTTTCAAAATTCGACGCTGATGTCAGCAGCTGGATTTTGCAGCAGCTGCCTGAGCTGCTTGCTGGGACGCATCAATACAGGAAAACGTTGATTGATCTTTACTGCTCAGTCATCATAGGAGACCATTCGACTGATGCAAAGTCTCTTGCGTCGGCCAACCTGGCTACTATTCTCGAAGAAATTTTGGCAACATCTGGCGATGATATTGTTTCATACGATCTGCCCTATACTTTGCTGATGAAGAGTTTTAAGCCCGATTCGGATATCCAGCAATGGAACAGACATTCAACGGACGCGGAACTTCGCTTGATGGGATGCCTTCTTGCGCTTCGAATTTTATCGAATGAAGACGGCTCAAGCACTGACTTAAAGGGCGAGCTTCGCCAGTGGGTGATCAAGCTGCGCTCCGCCCTTAGTGAGGAAACGGTGCGCCTTACTCTTCAGCCCCATCGTTCAAAATGCAAAGCTGATGGAAACTCTTTTAGGAATTCACGACTCGGTATGCTGCAGTGGCTTCTGTGCAAAGCTTCTCTCAAGCTCTTCGTCAACATTCGCAACAGCCACGAACAGATCCCTCCTTGCTTGATATTTATCTTGTTCTTTATGACATGCTCAATGATGACGATGAAGAACTGCGGGACATCGCCGCATCAGCCGCATCATGGGTACTTTCATACTCTTCAATATCGCCAGACGCTGCTCTGGCTCTCGGTCCTCTGAATGCCAGCGAACTATTGTCGAAGTTCATTACCGAACATTACTCGGATTCGGTTTACTTTGCCCGTCGCATTCTTAAATATCTCACAGGCCAAGAAGCCCGGATCAGTGGCTCCGATGACCAATCAAGCCTTTCCCCAGTCTCCGTCCTGATGGCCCAATATTGCCAAGAAAGCACCGTGCTCTTTGTTGAAGAAAAGCAGAACCTCTTCATCGATGAAGTGCGTGAGGTGGACGTGTGGTGTCGGGTACTTCCACAGCTAAAGGCAAATTCCTACCCGGAGACATTGATACGTCAGGTCTCAAGCTGGGTGTCGGAGGGTCTGGAGTACATCAATCAGATTGTCAAGCAAGACCCCGAAGGCGATGGGTTGTTGGGCTGGACATCCAAGCCGGAAGTCTTTTCTTTGAGCTTCCGAGTCATCAGTCTTGCTGCCGCGCTCTCGGGTAGACAATTCAGCGTCCCCCAGGCGCTGGATGTCGCTCCCGAAACTTTACAAGGTCAATTATGGAAATTGCTAGAGGCTGGAAGGAAGGCATCCCTTCACGAGTGCCTTTTATCCAGGATTGAAGTTGCCTGTGAGCTCTCGAGCTCGGCCGGGCAGCGGTAGACTTGACGCGCACGTACCAGATGCTCCTGTTCACGATTGACTGAATAAAACTTGTTCCTTTTAGTCCCATTTTGCCTACGCATGCTTCCTCAAGTCAAACTTTACGCTGCTGAGTGCAACCTCCATCATGTCTCTTTCTGTAATTCACCACGTAAACAGCATGCCGCGCTCCGCGTAACGCGGACATCAAGTTTCTCTGGAGTTTCAACGCTTGCCATAAAACAGGTCTGCTTTCTTACTCTCCATGTTCTCAACCTCTCTCCCCTAAGCCTTCCACCTCGCAAGACTTCAGCTCATTTCTTCACCTCTCTCTCCAATTTCTTACATCTGCATCGATCTCTCGAGATCTGGCAAAGATTCGGTTTTCAGGTCCTGATCCTCGTTTCACGGGACTTTTTCCCTTGCAGCTTTGACAACTCTATCCGTACTGCGTCTATCGGTGAATTCCATTACGAAAAAAATCATTCATTATGAATGGCAACTTCATAATCGCCCTCTGTGCCACACTCCCCTTGGCATGCGTCTTCACAGGGGTGGGTGTCCTTTTGTGGTATCGGCACCATTTCACCGTCAATATCATGCGCCACCATTCCCGAATGCAACTGTTCCTCCAGCGGCGACGTGATCAACCCGATCTCGAGCAAGGCTGTCACCACGATGCTCCCCCTGTCCCCAAGTACACTCGGAATGGGTGGATGCGGCCGATCACAAGATACCATCCTGGACCCAGAGACTTTGATGACATGAATTGGCGCCGTTTCTATGCTGATCGGAACTATTACAGCCCCCGCGAGTACAGGCGTGCTGCGCTTTCGCGGAGCCGTGAATGTCCACCGTATTCTGCCCCCACAACAGGAACCGAGAGGAGGCACCTCAAGAGCGTCCATCACAACGTCGTGAGCCGCCAAAAATTGGCAAACAGAAGGGGAAGCAGAAGGTATGGATCGTGAGAATCAGAGTGACCAGCAAAACTCCAGGTCATGGCATCAAGATGACCACGAAGCGAACAATGAGATTCAACCCCGCAACCAATCAAAAACAAAGAAGAACAGGAATAGAAACAAAGCTTGGTCTCAGAATGATGGTCAGTCCAAGCAGAGAATGAATCAAGGGCAGCAAGGCAAAGCAAAGGGGAAAGGCCGTCAAGCTTGGGACCAGGCCCAGGGCGAAGCACCTGAGCAAAGCCAGCAGGAACAGCCGCAGAACGAGGACTGGGGCGATCAAGCTCCAAATGAAGACCATCAGGACCAAGCTCAACCCCAGGATCGTCAGGATCAAGCTCAAAAAGGGGATTGGGGAGACCAACCACAAGATGAGGCTTGGGGTGATCAAGCTAAAAAGCAGGAGCATCAGGACCAACCGCAAAAAGGAGAGTGGGGAGATCAATCTCAAAATGAGGGCTGGGGAGATCAACCTCAAGACGAGGACCGTAAGGATCAACTACAAAATCAGGTTTTGCAGGACGACAGTCATCAGAAAGACTCAGGTGAGGGCGCTGGGAATGATGCCGCACAAAATCCTTGGCCCGAGCAGTCATGGCCTGCAAGTCCTGGAGCATCTCCTAGCTCAACGAGGGACAACCGAGCTGGATCTACAAAGGTCTGGAAGACGAATCGCCCTAAAAAGGGAAAGGGCCGACGTCCAAATAAGCGTACAGACTGGGGTGATGAATGGCCAACGGTTTGAAAATGAGACTACAGCAGTGGTCATCATGGCAAAGGAGATAGTTGATTGGGAAGAAACAAAGGATAGGAATAGCCGAAGCCTCTGCCAGCTGCCTGAGAAGAGGGGAGGGCATCTAGGCCACTGCCAGACATTGTCAAAGTTCAGCGACAGAAAATTCTTTGAAGAACCTTGTTCTTGTGAGCTCTTTACCTATCTACTCACACAACCGGAAAACCCGGTGGAAAATGAACTCAGGCGCGCTAAGATATTGTATAAGCGTTTTTAATAAATTGATAGATATGCAAGTTTCGAAACTGGTAGTACTATCGCCCAAGTTTCTACCTAGTGGGCAGGAGCTGCGACTTTGGTGTGTTTTAGCAGGCAGACTTTTATTCACAAAATTCAACTGATATGAGTGTTCACCAGGCCATGGCACCTTTTGTCAACCCATGTAGTTCTAACGCATCATCCTATGTGGGCCTAATGCGGTTCTGAAGTAGTACTACGTTGGACTGTTAGTGGTATATTTTTGTTCGCTCCCGTCCTCCACTGACCCGCGCTGAGTCAACAGAATGTAACGACAGTTGAGTCGACAGCCGGACAGGTAGGTACTGTGATCGCTTCAAGTCAACGCCTCGTATATGGCCAAAAAAAGCATGTTATCCTTTTCACATCACTAAATCTCATCAAATTGCGCAACACCAGAATCACTCTGATGCACTGATGCACTACGCTGGAACCAATCGCCCGATAATCCAGACTGGAGCCAACGAACACTCATTTAACTTAAGCACTGCGCCACTCCGTCAGTGGCATCCACTTGGTCCGATCGCAGGGTCATGTGATATATGGGACATCCGGTGCTCCATAAGCACCAAAAGTGCAGCCAACCGGTCGGTGACGTTGGCTCTCCCGGTTCTCGATTCTCCCCCGCAGATCTCCAGGCACACAGCTTTCCCATCTCTCCTCAACCTCCTCGCTGCTCCCACCTTGGGTCTTGTCCTCCATACTGTGAGCAATCTGGATTGAGAGACTCCCAAGTGCCACTGAGAAAATGTGGAACGATGAGGACAATAACCCTTACGGGGCGTTTGACCAACATGAGTCCCACCTTTCCGACTCGTTACATTCAGCCGCCCTATCTCCGCGTAAGCTGTCGGCCCACGATAGAAGCTTCATATTGCGTCGCTGTGTCCCTGACAACCACCACTTCTAGCTACCTATGAACCCGATTCCACTCCACCTTCCAGTCGTGACTCCAATGGAGACCCACCAGACTTCATCTCCCACCCGGAAGATTTGAGTGATCCCGAAGAAGCCGACTACGGCGCCGCCAGCCAACAGTACCCCCGGAAGAGTACATATGACAGCCGCATTGAGCAAATTCTCTATGAGAATCCCGAGATGCCGATTCTTATTACCGACGCTGGCAAGAATCACGAGGGAGGTGGGAGCTTCATCGTCTATACCATACGGACCGCGGTACGTTTCCACCACAGCTGCATCTTTGTTGGTTGGGACTGATGAGTTTGAGCTGGCTAGGATCTGGAAGTTCGTCGTCGGTATTCGGAGTTTGCATCATTGCGCCAGACCTTAGTCAACCTCCATCCAACACTCATCGTGCCTCCAATCCCCGAGAAACACAGTATGGCCGATTACGCTGCGAAGCCAACCAAGGCCAAGGAGGACACCGCAATCATTGAACTACGAAAGCGCATGCTTGCCGTCTTCTTGAACCGTTGTCGCCGCATGAAGGAGATCCGTGAGGACGGCGTCTGGTGGCGCTTTTTGGACCCCAACGTCAGCTGGGTAAATCTCCTCTCTTCAAGTCCGCATGGTGGTTAAACTCTCAAGACTAATGATCATTTTTTTCCTCCACAAACTAGAATGAGGTGTTGCACTCTCACCCGGCGTCGTCTGTTCCCAAGAATAATCTCAAGGCCCCCCCACTCGATCCTGCCAATCCCACGCAGGCCCACGGCTGGCTTCCCGTGCCGTCTTCTTCGGCCAAGCTGAAGCACGGAGGGTCTTCCGCCAGCGGAGGTGCCTCGACGTCGCCTGGCGATGGTGCGGAAGCAACCGTGCCCAACCCTGGCACTGACGTGCTTGGCCGATTCCCTCCAGAGTCACGGAAGCTTAGCGAGCAGGAGTTAGACCCATACTTCATCAATTTCGAGGCCTCGACGCGCGAACTGGAACTTCTCCTCCAGGGGAACATTGAACGCGTGAATCGACGGACCCTTTCGCATCTATCTTCTCTTTCGGCAGATTTGATGGAACTGGGTGCTCGCTACAATGGCTTCTCCCTCTCTGAACAGTCGCCCACGGTGGCGGCGGCCATTGAAAGGATCGGCCAGGCTGCCGACACCTCCTATATCGAGACCGAAGAACTATCGACCGCCCTCAGCGCAAGCTTTGCCGAGCCAATGCGGGAAAGTGCCCAGTTCGCAAGCGTGGTGCGCAGTGTGTTGCGATACCGGGTCCTGAAACGAGTACAGGAAGACATGACAAGAGACGAACTGGCCAAAAAGAAGACCCTGCTGGACTCTCTCGAGCGTAGTGAGCTTGAAGCCAAACGAATCGAGCAGTATTTGAATCGCACGTCTCAGCAGCCTAGTGGTCCCCGGCCACAACGTTCTCTATCCACATCTTCCGCCCGCAGTAGCGAAGGTGGTGCCATGTCTGAGGCTTCCAACGAGTCCGAGTTCCCACCCACGCATGGAGAGTCCCTTGACGGTACTTCGCCGCCTTCTCAGGGCGCCGCCCATAGGCGCCCAGAACCTACACCGTCGACACCCAGTCACCGCAAAACTTCCAGTGGTAACTTTGTAACGAATAAGATCTTTGGTCGCATTAGCCACGCGATTCATGGCTTTGCTGATGTCGATCCTGAACGAACCCGCCGGGATCAGATCGGAAAGACGAAAGAAAGCCTCATCCAGGTGGGTACTTCGCGAGACAGTCATAAACCAAGTATACTAACCTTGTTCCACAGCTTGAGCAAGCGCTGGAGGTCTCTGAGAAAGACGTCAAGGATGCCAGTTCTGGCGTAATGCAAGACTTGCAACGTTTTCAGAAGGACAAAGAGGCTGATCTTCGGCGGTACATGGTATGTTTGCATCGGATTCTCCACCATCGAATTACAAGCAGGGAAACAGACTTTGACTGACCAGCATGGTGTTTGGGACAGGTTGCATACGCCAGGTGCCATTTGGACTGGGCACGTAAGAACCTGGAGACTTGGACCGAGGCAAAAGATGAAGTGGAGAAAATTGTCGCCCGCTAGTCGGTGTTCGCGGCGGCCGCTTCCATTTTGGAGTTTTCAGTTCTAGATGGTCTGCTTTCTTGAGACTTTGGCGTCTATGGTCTTGGAGTCGCTGCTGGAAATTTTGGGTTCTTGTTGGACTTTTGATGGGGAAACCCACCCGTATAGCTGAATCACACCCTAGTGATGGCCCCTGCATCATATTAATCTCACCTGCTTCCTCGTCGCTTCACTCTTGAACGAACGGCATGATGCGCGTGCTGCCCCCCCCCCCCCCCCCCACGGTCTTTCTCTCCTCATTCCACTCCCCTCAGTTTGTCTTTTGGGAGACCAAGGGACGCAACGGCAGGCAGAGATTCACTACTCTAGCGACACGAACCAACTCCGCGTCGGTCAAATTCGCTCCAGTTGTCTTGACTGTATTGACAACTGGACCAGCTGTTGCACGCCGCGCAATTCGAGGTAAGCTCTAAGACCGATGGAGGGCTATGGCCAGGACACAAGCACCCCTCGCCCACGCGTTCAAGATCTCTGACGCGTATTTCAATGCATCTCTCCCTTGCTTCCCATCATGGCGGGTCCAGGCCAAGAACCACGTAAACCTCCACGCACTACGCAACAAGCTTTCCTTTCTGGTGATGTATTTGGCTTTTTTTTCTTTTCGTTCATGGGTCAGATGGACACATAGACCAGTGGTGATGAACTTGTAGTAATCGCAATGGGATTCATCTTGGATGATTACGGGTACTCCCCAGGAAACACGATGTCGCGGAGCCATCAGCCATTTGTCTGGAGTCAGAATCAGAATTGTCGTTTACCTTCAAGCTGTTGGTCACGTTGACCCCACCTGACATTCTCTGACCACTTTGGATGGCACCTGGTCTCATTCAAGATGCCTTTCCAGGAGAGCCGATCGTTCCTCCACGGAAGATGACCAAGTGCCACAAACTTCGTGAGTGCTAATGTCCAACCCTGACCGTCATCCAGTCAGACATATTTGATCGATTGTTTTGCTCCATACCGTCCGATGTCATCCCGGGAAGATCGACCTTCGCGCGTCCGGGTTTCAGAGATTGATGCAGGTGTAGAGCAGGGCTGCGACGCTGATCATCCCATTTTCCATCTTTCGAGGGCTAGCATAATCGTCTTTCGCTTGTTTTCTTTTTCTCGTTAAAAGGAAAGACAAAAGGTGTCCGACATGTCGGTCCGCTGGAGTTGCAGTTTCAGAAGATTTGTTCACCACATCCGTCGCGGTTGACAATGATCATAGCATTGGGATTACTGGGTGTCGCTAGAGTGGTGACAAGCAGTATCAGCGTTGATCTTCCAGCCGAAGCTCACAACGATCTGTCAGACACTGGTGCCAGCGTCACGTTTCCTCCTCCACGTCAAACCCAGCAACGTACGCACGATCCGAGCATTATTTTGGTCGGCAACACATTTTATCTCTACAATGTGGGGGAACACATCATCATCCATACGGCCTCAAAATTGAATGGGCCGTGGAAGCGTGTTGGAAGTGTGCTGGACGAAAACAGTGTGATTCCAAAAGGAGACCGCGCTGCCCCCTGGGCCCCTACAGTGGTTGCATTCCAGGAAACTTTCTACTGCTACTACAGCGTGAGCAAGGCTGGCTGTCGCGACAGTGCTGTGGGCGTGGCTACTTCCGACTCACCGGGCCCCGGCTCCTGGCTTGATCATGGAATTGTTGTTCAAACCGGAACCGGCAAGTATTCGGATAGAGCACCATACAATGTCTCCAACGCGATTGACCCTGCAACCCTGATCCTGACCGACGGTTCCGCCTACTTGACATATGGAAGCTATTGGACGGGGATCTACCAGGTGCCACTGACCAAGGATCTGCTTTCACCAGTCAGCACCACCCAGCCAGACACTCGACATCTCGCCTACGAGCCTCAAGCTCTGGGCCCCCCCAATCCCAACGCAGATTCGATCTGTGGGGATCCGACCGGCCCTCACGCCATCGAGGGCGCATTCACGTCCTACCATTCCCCGTACTATTACCTCTGGTTGAGTCATGGCCGATGCTGCGATCTAGATCGTGGCACGCTGCCTACCGAAGGTGCAGAATACAGTATTCGCGTGGGTCGATCTCAGAGTCCCCGCGGTCCCTATTTCGACAGAAATGGAACTGATCTGGTCAACGGCGGTGGCACGGTCATCTACGGTTCCAATGGGGATACTTATGCTCCTGGAGGCCAGGGCGTGATTCAAGTGAACGGGACGGATTTTTTATACTACCATTATCGTGAGTCACAGCCCGACTAGCAGTCATGATTGAACCCCTACGGAGCAGAAGAAAAAAAAAGCAAACCACAAGTGAACATCCAACAAAGGCCACTTTGCTAATCCAATCCCCGCATAGAAAACAAAAGTGTCAGTCTTGCATTCTCGGTGAGTTGCCCCAACCAGATACAATGTCCAGCGCGCCTGTGGAGGTTCTGCAATTGGTGCCTTGTGCTGAACAATTCCCACAGGATGCATTGCTAGGCTTCAATCCACTTGAATACGTAAATGGATGGCCTGTTGTCAAAGCGTAAGCTCCGAAAGATTTACACTAAAACCCCCGTCAGTACAAGATTATGCAAAATCAAAATTTCTTCCATAGATGTGACATGCCCATCATCAAATCGATAGTATCAGCCGCAAACCCGTCTCAAGAGAAGACGGTCGATAGCGGCCTCTTCCTTCAACTACTAGATATTGCAATCATTTTTACAAGAAAAAGAGATTTCAAGTCACATTGCATAAAACACGACTGGACCTGTCAGTTCAACAACCCTCGACACTCAGATCATGATAGTACTCGCTCTGCCTTGACTATTATTTCCATCGCCTAGCCTTTGTCTATATCGTCATTCAAGTCGGACTAAATTACAAGTAATATTACATGCAACTAAAACCTTGACTGGAGGGCTCTACATATCGAAAAAGAAAATCGAACCTGCTGTCACTCCTCATCATACATCACTCCTCCTGCTCTTCTAAGACCAGTACCCGAGTCATTCAGGATCTTCTACAAAGAATGCCAGAGAAGGATTACGTGACCATCAAAAATTATCCCACAGCAGTGAACATGTACCTGGTAGTCAACTGACCTATACTTAGGTATCGGTCTCATTGAGGATGAGGACACCTACCTATACAAATCAAAAATGGAAAAGCCCTAATTAAAATCAAGAATACTATCACTAGAAATGAAAACAGCCTCAGCATTAAGCCGTGAATTTGTGACTTTCTCTACTCTAATCGTTGATGAAGAGACATTGGCCCGGGGATCCACCTAGCTGAGCTGACAAGTCACCATTTTCACCTCAGTAATGAGGATTAACTGTGATCTTGAGCACCCCGTAACATTATTCTGATCTAGTCTCCCACAGGATGGACTTGGGTGTCCGTTGCAACCATGTGAGCGGAGAGCCTGTATATAAGCAAAGTGAGGGAGATTCTTTGCGTTCGTCACACAAAAAGAAGAAGAAATCCATGTCTAGAAAGCTCTGGCCTATTGCAGAAAGCGAACTCACAGCTCACCTCTAATCACCAAAGAGAAGAAAAGAAAAGAAAAGGAAAGGGAAAATGAGAATGAAATGGTCACATTCAGCAGCGTCATTGTCTTAGGGGATTTGTAAAACTCTTAGACTTGACCAAGGAATGAACTCGTAGATCATCACTGTCATACGACGGATCATGAAGAGACAACATTGTAAAGGAAAACAATCAGAATCCCCCCCCCCCCCCCCGACTTTTTTGCATTAGTCCTTGCAGAAATTGCAGAACGAGCAGAACGAGCAGAACGCCAAGCGCCATCATGAACATTAAGCAGGCATTGGCGTTGTCACGCATGCATGCATCTAGGAACGGACAGCATATGTAGAGATGTGAAGGGTGTATGTCAGCACATCACTGATCAGGACTGAAGAAAAAGAAAAGAAAACACACAAGACAAAACACAAAGAAAGGAAGGAGAAGAAGGAGACACAGAAGCAGACAAGGAGATCGGCAAGAAATCATGCAAATCAAGCATCAGAATGTGTCCTCTCATCAGGATCCACACGGAGCTCAACAACAGGCAAATCCTCATCCGAACCGTCATCCAACAAAGGTGGGACATCCTCGAAAGACCCCTCGTGGTCGGAGACTTGTTGCGAAGTTCCCAGGACATCAAGTCTTTCCTCGGCATCTGAATTCTCGTTGACAGCCACGTTGCTGTCATTGTCTCCAAAAAGGTCCTGGTCATCTTCAGGAGAAGCTGGGCGGACAGAAGTGAGGGGACCCAGGGCAAGGGAATTTCCACCGGCGCGATCGAAGGACCAGGAAGGTGCGGAGAACACGTCATCCAGGGGATTGTGGGACTCGTCGTTCTCGTCGTTCTCATCCTCACTCGACTTCGTCTCCGGAGTCGCGACTCCCGAACCACCACCGCCCACTGGGCGAACTGCTGCGGCTCCGGCTGATCCGCTCGACGATCCATTGCGGGATGAGCCGCCGAGGCGCTTGCCTTCCCCCGACGGAGACCCGGATCGCGAGTTCTCAGCGGTAACGTCCTTCTCGCCATTCTTGAACTTGGTGACGATGCTTTGGAGGACGGGGCCGCCAAGGGGTTTGTCCGAGCGGCGGCGGTAGAAGAGCAGGTATGCTTGAGGCGACTGCATACGTCCCAAGTCGCGGAAGATCGAGGCCGAGGAATCTAAAGTGAGAGTTTAGTGAATCATATCAAACGTGAGACCCAGCGGGAGATTAGCGTACCGTTGAAACTACACCAGTCATCGGTGATGAAATTCTTGGCGTAGGCAGTGTAGTGGCCACCAGACATGCCGCCTGAGTGGTTGTCTACGCCAATCAAGTCATACACTAATGACTTGTCGCCCGTCGGTCCAGTCACCCAAGAGGAGAGATCCAGGTTCTCCACCGGGAAATCAACCTTGGTACTGAGCTTGGCCCGGGAGTACCGAGACTGGGTCATAAACCGCTTCAGGTGAATGACCAAGATGTCCGGGGTGGACCAAAGCTCGAACTTCTTGCGCGCTTGGCGGTGTTCCTTGCAGCGCGGGCAGTACCAGGCGTCATCCTGGGAGAGGGTCTCTTCGCGGCTGAACTCGTCGAGACACTGATCCAGCGAGACACCCTGCGTGGCTCGGGCATCGCGCTGAGCGCGGCGATCAATCATTCCCTGATCTTGGGTGAAGGGAATCTGATCGCAGGTGGCGGCACCTCGCAGGTTGTCGTCAGGTCCAGCCTTGCCAAACAAAGCATCCTTGGCATCATCGTTCCAGTCCAGGATGATGGCTTCGGACTGCTTGAGCAGCGGCTTCGACGAGATGAAGCGGGGAGACTCTGGGTCGGAGTCGTCGGACGCACTGGAGCTCCCGTTGCTGTCGTCGTCAGATCCACGGGCGACCTTCTTCTTCGATGCCTGAATTGAATTAGCAAACGATCAGTTTCGATGAGAGAGACGTGGACGAGTCAAGTCATACCTTCTTCGAAGATGAGAGTCGATTGAGGATCTTCTCCGCGGACCCGTTGATCTGACGCCCCTTGGGGATCCGCTCGACGGTGGTCAGGACCTTGACATCGAACAAGCCAAGCAATCCTGGAGGAAGGATACCTGAAAGAGGGTGGGCCGGCACGTCATTGCTCCCATCCATCCCTTGAGGTGAGGCAGCGCTTGGTGTTTGGGATGCATTTTGCATCGAGATGTTGACAATGCCATCCTCGCCTTCCACCGAGCCGGTCTGAATGGGAGAATCTGCGGACCGAGCGTCCTCCTCATTCATCACAACGGTATCCGAATCCTCGACGGCCTTCTCGGTAGTTTCAGACGAGGCCCCCTTCTTCATCTGGAACTCAGCCTCACCCATGATATCCCGGGTGGTCATGGTCGCAACGTGTCGCATGATCTTGCGATAGATGACGGACAGATCCTTTGTCTCACTGCGGCTGAAGGAGAGGATCGTGGGCTGGGCGAAGGTTTCAAACCGGGCGTGACCCTTGGAGTGTTTGGCCTTGGTTCTGCTGAAGACCGGGATAAGGATTCGATCATCCTTGGGGGAATCCAGCTGGATGAAAGTCATGACATCTTTGGGTGAGAGGTGCAGATCCTCGTATGGAACCTTCACGCGCGACCAGACTTCCCAAAAGTGGCCGTTGTCGACCTCTGCAGCAACCAGCTCCTCGGGCTGGAGGTTGAACTTATTGGCCATGGCATCCCTCCAAGTGCCGACTGTGCCTGTCTTGTCCACTTCGGCGGTGAACATCCGTGGGGGCTCGTCCAAGCCTTGGAAGACCACGTTCCGGTACTCCAGCTTGTTCTGCGGGATGGGCAAGGTCAAGCTGCTGAATGGATCGAAGATGATGCTAACCTTATCGCAGCTGGGGCAGACCAAGGTCGATTTGTACATGCCGGCAAAGAGATCGGTGACAACGGAGTCATTGCGGGCCTTGTAGATGTCCCAAGAGCGGACGGCGAAGTCTTCCAGAGCCTTGCGATCAGTGACCATCTCGTCTGTCGAGTCGGGCTTTTCAATATATGGCTTCTTGAGAATACGGTTTAGATCCTCCGACAACCCATCCAGAAGGAACATCAAGAACTCCTGGCTGTCCTGCTGCTCCCACCCTGCCATGGTCGGGTTGTTGCGGCCGATTTGGTTGCGGAACTTGGAGGGATTGAAGGATGCCGGGGGTGGATCGCGGTAGATTCCTTGAATCAGACCAGCATAGGCCTTGGCTAGCTGTCCCGAATATCCAAGGGGATTGGACGGATTGAGGTCCTTCTTGTGGCGGTTGGCCAGGAAGTAGTAGGTCAATTCCTCCACTGCCCGAACACACTGGGTGGCTGCGTTTTGATAGCATGTATTGCCCAGGTTGGAAAGACCAGTGACTCCCAATCTGTGGCCATGGGGTTTCTTGCCAAAAGGGAACTCGTCCTGGTCAGGACTGGTACGCCCACTATTCGCCTGGCTTTTGGTCGTTTCAGCGCCAGCCAAGGTAGCCTCTTTCTTGGGCTTTGTGATAGGAATGCCCAGGCGCTTCAATTTCTCTGCGGAGACGGACGAGACCCACTCTCCACTCTTCGTGCCAACCTGCTCTTCGAGGACGAACACGTCGGATCCCATCAAGCCGGCCATGCTCAAGGTCATCTTTCCATTGTAATTGTTGTTGGCGGTCTGATCCTTGAAGGTCTCCAGTAGTTCTCTCTGGGTTCCATCGTTGAGCTCCAAGAAGGTGTTCAGATCCACCAACAAGTTGCGACTGGAGGCGGAGATGAGTGCGGAGGGAGGTGAAGGGGAGACGGTGCGGGAGACGGCGGGGGTGGTGGAGGTTGATGGGTTCAGGCTGGGCAATTGGCCGATGATTTTCCAGACGCGACCTTGGTCGACATCTCGATCCCCGCGAGCTCCTTGGCTCTCTTCAACCAGGCCTGGATGCCGCTCTGGCGTCCGGCTAGCATCCTGACAGGCGGCTGGGATTTTTCCTTGAGCGACTGCGGTGTGGTGCCCGCTGCGGGGTTGCCAAGCTTGAAAATGGTGAAGATGGGCGGGTTGAGCTCATACATGACATTCTCCGAATCATTCATGCTGGCGTCGTGGGCGAACCGAACAATGGTGGGGGACTGGGGGGCAAGTCCGTATTCCTTCATGATCAGCTCCCAGGCTTCCTGTGGAACGATCTCGTAATCCACACCGAGGGTCGCATTCGGACGGAGCGGCACGTAGACATCTCCACTCTCGTACTTGAAGTTGCTGTTGACAGGATCGGTGTCGAGCACGATGTCGCGATTGTCGACCGGGCCCAATTCGCTCGACATGGCCTCTTTGTCGGCCTTGTCGGCATAAGAAGTGCTTTTGGCGTAGAGCGTCTTGACCCATCGAGACGAGACGACGAATCCCTTTTGGCCATCCTTCAGAGGTTCATTGGCTAACGCAATCACCTTGCTGATTTGGTCGTCAATGGTATCGGCCGCCATGACATTGAGGGTGGTGCTGACACGACCCTCCGGATCGGAGTCGGTGATTTCAGAGGCCGGACGTTTCTCGCCGGGCGAAGGGGAGCGGCCGTCACCGTTAATTGGCGCAGGGCCATCGTGCTGGTCCAGGGCATGTCGGAGAGTTCGCTGGCAGAGACAGACCGGCAGTCGCGGTCGCGGGGGTGGTGTGAGCGAGCAGGACCGGGCTGGGATCGGGTCCCGGGACGAGGGACTGGAGGTGAGCAGGCACGTAGCGAGGAGGAGAGGAGGAGGAGCTTTTGTGCCGGGAGCTTGCGACCGAGGAGGAAGAACTTCTTCTTCTTGGGGGCAACGAAGGCACTTGTGGAGGGTCGGAGCGGCCGTGACGTCGTGCCTCTCCTGGGCTACTGCGGCCTGGCTCGGGGGAAACTTTGCGACGCTTTGTGGGAGACGTCGTGAAAGTGAGCTGCGCACGTCAAGTGGCAGCTCGGGGACAACCGGGGGAAAAAGGAATGAAAGAAAAGAAAAGAGTTGTGGGAGAAGGACAAGGAAGTTGCCGTTTTCCCCACAGACTTCTTTTTCTTCTACTTCTTTCTTTCGAAGTAGCGACGCGAAGAAGGTCTGAAGAAAGGCTCCTGGCAACGAATTAAAAATTGTACGGGCAGAAAATCGGAGCCGCTCAATTCGAGAATTTTTGGGAGGGTTCTCCGCTCGGTGAGGATGGAGAAACCTGATTGGGAGAGAAGGCCAGGTGGACCACCCGAAAGGTCAATCAAGAGGAAGGGCAAGTGATGGGAGCAGACCAGCTGCAAAGAAAATAAACAATCCAGATGGATGTGAAAGATGTAAGTTGAACTGAAAAAGTGATCGATGTGACTATGGTTGAGGGGAGCAGACAAGTCGGGGGAAATCAAGGAGTATTTATACCCGGGTCGACGAGGCCAAGGGCAAACAACACGGTTTAGCCTCTCGCATAGGCATCTACTTCACGATGGAATATCGGATCAGGAGCCAGAAGACAGAATGATAGACAGTAAAGAGATGCCTAGAGCTTAAAGAACCAGTATTTCCGAGCAAACATCTTGTCTGCAACCAAAGGACCTGAAACAGTCCACGAAATTCGTGTTCCAAGGTATCTCCAACAACCGTCAACCCTCATTGCTTGCCCCTTGGAAGCACCACGCGTTATTTCGTGAAAGAGTAATGAGAGTGTACGCCTGCTGCCTACTCGTTTGGTAAATTCCCAGCCCAATAACCCACCAGATTGTTTGCTAGAGGTGAACTGTTGGTTTTGGAAAGTTTGCTTGATTTTCAAGGATGACTCTTGCTAGAAACCAAACCATAGACTGACCAGTTGGCGAATCTGAAGCAACGAGACTCCATAACCGGTCCTAATGACCAAGAATAGCTGGTTCAAGCTAGATTCGCTAACAAAATAAGTAGCAAAGAAAGACGTAGAAAACTCACCCACCGCTATCGGCCGCTGGAATGTCGTCTGTCCTGCATGGCCGAAAACACTCATCGCAAAAGATCCTTATACACGAGGGAAAGCGGTTGAGTCTCTCTTGCAGTGCTCCTCTGCGCTGCTGACAATCTTGGACGATCGAATCTGAAGGGGAAGCAGGAAGCCACCCTTGACCATGATGCTCGTGGATTGCCCAGTCAAGGAGTTTACTGAAGAACGGCAAGTGTCCTCGTAGTTTTGGAAAACGACAGCCCTCCCCGACTTATCTGTAGGCTTTCCAAGACAAAGAAGAGACCCAGACCACTCCATGCTTGAAGAAGATGGATCTGGCGTTGTGATCCATAAAAGAGAAGAGTTCTGAGTCTGGGCCTCTCGATCCCATAGATACTGGGTCGCGATGACTGTTGCATCTGGCGTCATGACTGTATCTGGAGTATCTGGTGACATATTGTATTTTCCGATTGAGCTATTCATTTGGACAAGATAAACATCGGCGCCAGAGAGTGCATCGGCATAAGATCCCCATTGTGACACAACCGGAGAGCCAGGTGGACGCACAATTGTAGGCAACTCGGGGTCTGTGATAAGGCTAAGGTCATGCATATATCCGGCAGGATACGGACAGGTAGGGCTTGGATCGTCGAAAGTATGGGAGATGGTTCCGATCTAGAGATTCATTAGCTTCCGTCCTAACAAGTGTCAATATATATGCCAACCACTTACTCGTTGCTTCTCCCTTGTCAACCACACTTCCTTTCCAATTGGTGAGTTGGTCTTGGGCCCCCAAGGAAACCCAATTGAAGGAGCCTTAGATGGAAACGGCCAACCAAAAAACCGTCGAAGGGCACCATTTGCGTGCCAAATCCATTCGCCAAAGAATTTCACCACTGCGGATGGTTGTGGATTTCTCACAAAACCATGAGTTACTGTTGTGATCACGGCTTTTCCATCAGGCATTTGTAGTTTGAGGCCAAGACAACCAGATCCCGCCAGGCTACTGGGAGCATCAGACACTTCCATTCCCGATGCAACAGTGTCTGCGCTGACTCTGACTTCGGGGGCCTCGTATAAAACTCTCAGTCCTCCGACTTCTCGGATCCATTCATTCTCGTATTGGGATTCAATGTCCAGATACGAGTGGAAGAGCATGATTAGAAATCCAGCCACATGAACACGTGCTCCTATCGCCCTCGGGAACAGCTCGCGAAGGCAATCGAGCTGCTCCGAAGATAGGACCTTTCTTGGATTGATGCCATGTCTGAACAGATATTCCTCTTTCCATGGAGATCTCGGGGATAAAATACCGTTCACATGGCAAAGGTCAAGCCTGTCCGCAGGATAAGGATGAATTGCTCGGCCAGCGGCGACAATAGCTGTGCAAGGCTTCTTGACGAGCCACACTTCCGGGCCAAATCTGGGATCGGATACCCAGACCTCGTCGCAGCCCGCCAACTCTGGATGGTAAGTTCGCAATAATCTCTCGTTGTACGGAGTGGTTTCCGATGTATGAGTCGCACGGATTCTTGCCGTTTCTGGGCTTCCCCATTCTTGTGAATTTGTCTCTGTTCCTACCATCAGTGAATCTGTCCTGGGAATACTCAAGGCAGTCGGAGGGAGGAGCAACTCTTGACAAGCCTGATTGAGAACAGATTGTATTCAAACTCGGTGTCACGATCAGCATCTGTGACAGGCAAGCGATTGAATGGACCGTCACTCGTCAATCTGAGGCGCTTGGCGTCCATTTCGGGATGTCCGTGGCTTTTTCTTTTCCAGAAGAAAGGATACGACCGGGAAGCTGTGCTAGCCTGGCACTTTTACTTGAAGTCAAGAATCTCAGAAACAATCAGAATCGGACGCAAAAATAATTCATAAAGGCTGGATGAGCTGAATTTTGAGGGAGAATCTTTCATGGCGTGACAATGAAAATTGTCATCCATTTTACATTTCTGACTGAGGAAGGTGCTCCCGTGGTACGATTGGTTGGGCGGACCACGGTCGTGGATGTCAAGTCTGATGGGTGCCAAGCTGGAATGCTACCTACCTACTTCTTTGAGCTCATCGAGTTGGCGTCCGCAGCCCGACACCAAATTCGACGCCTGCAGATCTCTCGTCTCCATTATTATGCATATGTAGTACGTTCAACCTTTTCACCCCATTCTAAAGGCAGGAGGAATCCAACAAACAACTTCGATGAATCACCGAGTGAATTGTATCAGACTTAGAGGAGATGTATGTATAGATCTTGACAAAGAAATACGAAGTCGGCCGTACCTGCACTGGATAGCTAGAGGTTCCGGCCATCGGGTGAGGAAGAATATACCGAGATCACGTAGACCTGACGCTCACTTTCCGTCCGCGTTTCGTTCCGCGCGCATATCATATGTCACCACGTTTGAGTCATGGTAGAGCGAGATTTTTCAATGAAGGGGCCTCATGGGTTAGGGACAAATTCAATTTTAAAGGAAGATGGAATGTGATCGGCCTCATTTCCAGGAGGGGTGGCTGCACCCTCATCCTTCTGCCACGAGAGCGGTACGTAAATAATTTTCACATTCATAATGTTGGCGATGATGGTCATGCTGACGGGATCTTAAGAAGGGTTCAAGATCAAGGCGCGCTAGCTGGGTGTTCAACTAGGTTGTTTGGAGCCCCACAGAACTCTGATGGAAACATCCCGGACTGGGTATAGGCAATGACACCTGATGTTGACGGCAAATCACTGTATCCACACCGTACAGTACTACATAGTCTGAATGCTCAATAAGATAGTGATTTTGGGAGACGCATTGGAAGGTCTTGGTCTTATCATAGCCTTCGTTCAACTTTTGCCACAACCTTGATTCCTAGTGACATGTGCAACTTGGGCAAGTGGGCGTGGTTTCAATGGCGCGGTCAGGCTTGGCTATCGTGCCTAGCTTTTGGAGTGAAACTACATATTCCAAAGTGGCTTTGAATACTGAACGTGAGAAGGCTTAGTTTTAGACAAGAAAATGGATGAAAGTCCGAAAGGGTGGAGGACGGCGAACAAGCCTTCCATTTTCAGGCCAACGTGGGTCTTTTCCGTCAGAGCCTGAATAGGGCAAAGTCAGCATTATGTGGTAGAGGAAATCACATCTATCCTGCACTGTGATTCCGCGACGACGCATAGTGACTGGCTCGAGAAAGTTATCGTCTTGATGTATGAGAATCAAAATGAATGGGAGAGTATTTCCAAGACGAGAACTGCGTGAGCCTTCTGCGGTGACTGTGTGCTGCGGAATAAACTGTCCGTGCTACGTCCCGATACATTCGACGCCTCGGTTTGAAACCATATTTGGTGCATCCTGGGCCTGAACAGAAGGTCACTCGAAAGTTCCCGTGCTTATTAAGACAATAACATGATGACCCAAAGGGGAAAAAGAGCGACAGCCCTGGGACTTAGCTTGGAACATGACACGAACAGTCTAAGAATACATTCGAGTTGACTGAAGCTATGAACCGCTGACATCTGGCCAGCTGGAGGTCACATTCTTAGCTAGAAGACGTTGTCCCATGTCCAGATAACTTTCCTGAACTAAGTGAAAATCCACGTGTGGCTGAGCTCCAGGTAGACCAAATAAGCTCAAAGCCCCACATTCCGTCGAAGATGGTTCTTTTTCGGGTCCCGGAGGATGTAATCCACATCTGCCCGGTATTCGGTGCCATTGTTAATATCTCGGTTTCCGCGGGTGACAGCTTGATCCAAGTCGCCACGGAATGCACGGACAGTTCGTGCGCAATAACCACAGAGAAAAAGACCACATCCCGTGTAGACTGGATCCACAACTCTGGGATCGTGCACTCCCTCTACTCGAGGAACTAGAATGCTTTCGCAGGACCAAGACGCAGGCTCCTGACAGAGGCTGCACCAGGCGTGCTTTGACTCTGGAAATGGGGCGCCAAAATACCCCGAATGTGGGTCCTGCAAAGCGGCGCGAGCTCGAACGAGATCCTCATATGCAGCAGACAAGTTGGCTTGCCACATCATCGGTTCGATTCGGTTGTGACAGCATTGCATGATGCGGACTCGAGCGTAGGCGCAATACCAGCACATACGGCTTGGTTCTTTCCCCTCCGCCAGATGTCCATCTTCGAGCTCCACCAGTCGGCCGTTCTCAAAATCAAGCACTTGGGGCTTCCGCTCACCGAGACCGACGATGCCATAGGCAAAATTACTGCACCAATGGCACGAGAGGCGGCTGTTCTTGTCTAGTACAGTAAGTGGGTGGGGGTAGAACGTGCGAAGCCGATAGATTGTGCCATATGGGTTGGAATTCCACGAGTCAAATGTCGGAATATTCGGGGACGACAGTGCCGGGGTGATCTGATTCCCTTCATCGCCAGGGGACGCAATCACAGTCTTAGCGGCAGTTCCATGACTTTCTTCAGTGTCATCCTCAGAGGTGTACCAACTTGAAGGATCCGCTGCGGAATGCACAATAGGGGTCTTGCCTTTTGCCCGGCTTTGGACATCGCGAACGGGAGTCTCCTGGAATTCATCCTCGCCGTGTTGATCACTCGTGGAAGGGCCCTCGGTCTCGCCAGGGTGAATCTTAGGAGGTGGGTACCTGGATGGACCAGCAAAGCAGCTGAAACCATGTTGCTGGCACTCCCAGCAGGGCTGACTGTGATCATAGTCGCCAGAGGCATAGGAACAGCCAGTACGTCGACGTTGCTTGCAGGGCTCGCACACTCTCTTCCACTTTGGCGATGGAACCAAGATGCAGTCACATTCGTCGTCTCGGCAATTGTTGCATGGATATTTGAAGGGGTCATCGGCAATTGTGCAGTCCAGTCCTATTTCTTGACATGCAAGACATGAGCCAGGATGATAGGACTGCACGGACTTTTCTTTCTTGTTGGCTTTCCGGCCAAGTGTCGTAGTCGTGGAGACTTGGCTGTTCTTGCGAGGACGCAAGTGGTAGGCTTGGTTTGGATCTCTCTCGGTTTCAGGCTGCCAAAAGGTCTCAAAATCTTTAGGACTCGGTTCGTCCGAGCTTTCGAACAGGGAGCTTGATGCCTCATCCATGTTGTCATCTGCATCTTCAAATGACGTGAGAGAAGGGCTTTGTCCTCTTGCGCGCTTTTTCGGGCGACCACGAGAGCGACTGGCATTATCTGAGCGTATGGGACGCTTGGAACGACGGTTTTGCAGAGGGCTGTAATCACTGTCATTCTTGTCGTTTTCAATCCAAGATGTGAGATTCACCGAAATGCTTCGTGTTCTCAGGGAGTAGCTGTCTTCAGATCGAGATGTTATGTTGCTCTGGCTGGGAAATAGCCTTCTGGCCTTCTCAAGTCTTTCCGTTGAGTACGCCATGATCAGAAAATCGGGACAAGCTGATCAAATAGATGAAGGAAGATGGTAGATGGAGATTGGTGAGGAGTGAGATTTGACGTGAATGAGAGAGTGAGAAACACTGTTTGATGCCACGAGCGAAGTAGAGCTGAGAACACGCGATTTGCTGTTGACGAGAGTGTCAATATCAGCAAACACGAGCTTGTATGGGCACGTGCTTGCATCTTCAAATGCTGCCATTTACATTTACATGTGAGACGCAAACAACCGTCGAAGGTGTACGAGCCCTTATGTTTTCAATTCTTTAGACCCGACTTTGAGACGAATTTTTGGGAAGTAAGCCGGACATGACTTTGATGTAGGTATGATTTAAGAAATGAGCATCTCGTGTTGAGAAATAACACAGCCATGTTAAATGAATCAAGATCTTCCAGGATGTGAGTATCGATGAGACCTCTATGAACGAGACAAGAAATCGGTGCCAGATGACACGACGCATGAAAAGGGAGACGAGATAACGAAGACACATGACGAATACCACCTGACAGATCCTTGAGTACCAACATTGAGACAGCTTTTATTCACCAGGAAAGCCAGTATGGACCATCATCATAACGGATGGATACAGGTGACTGAAGATCGAGCTTTTCAGTGATCTTCCCCGGGAATCGCCTAGGTAGTGAAGCTGGAAGATTCCTGTGATCAGGTATGATTTGTACGGACTTTCGTTCCCCATATGTAATTGCCCTATTATTGTCGCCCCAGACGACCATGGAGTGTTACTGAGAAGCGCAGGGGAAATCAGGACCGCACAGCCTCAAAATAGTCTATTCATTTTGAAGGGAGTAAAGTAAAATCCTTTGGCCCAGAGATATATCCAAATGCAAGAGTCCCAACAACGTCAAGGCTCTTCGGATAAGTCTGTCTCTCTGAAAAGGAAGCTTTACCACACCACTCTGTGGAATTTGATTGTACCTATTTCCTTTCAAAGATAGGATGACTGGGGGTCTCTCAGCGAACAGTATGCTTCAAATTTAATTGGATAGCAGAGTAAACATACAATCCTGACGCTTTCAACTGTCCACATGACGGTTTCCAGTACGCTCCGTCTGGAGACAACACCTTCGCGGAGGAGTTCTAACTCGATAGCTTATCACATCAATTTAAACCTGGATGACTTGACTTTACCCAAAAAGATTTTAGTGTATGAGTAAGCAGTCTGAACAGGTAAGTAAGACAGTAGAGGAGGAAGCAGAGCTCGAGTGGCCGGACACCCTACCGATTCCCCTTAAATCCATCAATGATGACGGTGGTCGGTCCAAACGTTCCAGTCGTGCCTTGTAAGCAGATAAGATTTTTATGTCTTGAAACATGATATACGCTAGCGGTCTCTGGTACCTCCTACCAGTAGTATCAATATCTTTCATTTGCGAGTGTATTCAAACTTGCCTGGCAGGACGTTTTGAACTCGGGCACCGGTAACACACATACTCGTGACAGACTGTCATTCAGAGGTCAAAAATGTCACACCTCTCTGAGGTTAGAGCCTGGAGCACTGGAGCGAATCTTCATTTCATGGCCAGTCGTCTGATATTGATCAAAATACCGTCATTCTCGAAACGGCCACATTTTCACTACGTTATTTGTGATGATTCTAGGCACAGGCTTGTGTTCATAATCTAAAGGTACAACACGCATGTCAGGTACAAATAGTATACACACAAGCAGAGAAACGTTATATGGTGCTTGCTCATCCATCAAAAAGAGATAGCCCAGGTCTTCAAAGACTGGTGCCTAGGCACGGAAATGATCATCGATGATTCCTAAATGCTCGATGGAAGTTTTGTTGAGATGCCGCAACTTACAGAACGTGTTTGCCTACTCTGTACATCAACAAGTCCAGCTGTGCTGAGCGCCATTTTGAGAGTATGGCCTGCAGTTAAGCAGGAGACCCGGGCTAACAGAGAAGCGATGGAAGCTCATGGACTGACGGCCCGTCCCATCGGGCGAGGATCGCACCCACTCGAAACGTCAGCTTGCACTATCCAGAAATTCACCCCTGCCATGAAACAGGGGAAAAATCGGGTCCCGGGAATATACGGGCACAAGATTTCTCCGCCTGAGCAATGTGGGTGACTGTACGCTATCCTCAATAGCATCGTGCGGCATGATACGTCTGGCATGACGTCAAGTTATCTCCGAGCTCGCACGCACGACGATCATCTCGGAAGCTCTTTGGACGGCGGTGAGGAAGCGGCTCGCAACACCAGCCCTCAGACCTTATCGATAGCTCTAATCCACGTGACATTATCGTCCTGTGGCTCCGATCATCTTAACTGAATGACCAGGCTTCACGAGCATCCATTTAACTCAGGGGTGAGCTGGTCTCCCGCTGTTTCGGTACCCGATTTGAAGCCTCATGGGTCTTCAAAGTCTGAACGCAAGTATCGAAGCAAGATCTCTCCGACACTGGTAATCAAAACCCACTTGGACAAGACACTGAGCTGGGCCCTTCTGGCGGCGGAGGAGCTCAGCGTCCTCGGATAGCGAATCAATCCGCGTTCCTTTCGGCATCCTTCAAATAAATCTTTCCCAAGTATCTATATCTCTGGACGAACTTGTGCGAGTACAAAGCCCGGGCGCTTGCCGATTCTCTCAAAGGGACAGACAGGCGAGGATCCTTCAAGCCTCGAATGAGCCGTGTCCTAACACCGTTTCGACCCGTCGTCTCTCAGCCTCCCTACGCCCTTGTTCGACAACATATCTCTCGCCCCATTTCAGGCATTGCGGAATACTTGGACCTGGAGTCAAGGACAGTCCTTCGTTTCTTACATTTTGTTGTAAAATAAACAGGCACAGTCGGTTGGCTCTGACTCAACTTCGCATCCTGCCATGGAATCTTCCCACTCATCAATGGCCTCTGAGGAAACCCGCCGCAGTCAAACTGGCCTGCAACCAGAGGCCATGCCCCATCTGGAAACCCTTATCTCGCACTTGGTGGCGGCCAAGCGGTCACTCTCCTCCATCAATCATGTTTGGCGTGCCAATGAGATTGTCACTACGGCCCGAGTTGCTCTGGAGGATAGTGTCACCATTTCCTCCCGGACCGGCTTCTTGCGCCGGGGACTGAACAATCAGCTCCGGTTGCTCTACGATGTTCGGACAGAAGTAGAGACTATCTCACATCGAGGACGACAGGACTTCGCCGATGCTCTCAAGAGTCTTGATGCCGCCGATCTCCGGCTCAAGAATACGCTGGAAACCTTGAAAAGCACGATCGTCCACGCTTCCTTTCGGCCGCCAAACGAAGAGTCGAAAACGCTGCATGATTTTGTTGATGAGCGCGGTGTGGAGGAGCTCCACACTGCCATGAAGCAGTCAATCGACAGGACAAACGAGGCACGGGTTGAGCTTGATACCTCGAATCAACAATTCGATGATGAACTTCAATCAATCAAGCAGGCACTTCGCCATTATCGATCAGCCACGCGACTGGCATCGTCTCGAGTTTCTGCCTCCTCGTCTTCCTCATCAACGTCGGATTCGGGCGTCCTCGCTCTGTCAGGCATGCCCGGTATGCTGCAAGCACTTGAAGCTCATGCACAGGAAATGGCCGGTCTGCTCGAGGCACTGGTTCGTCATTTTGATCTCTGTGTCACCGCAGTGAAACATACAGAAGGCGGCGGCGCGGCTGCTCGGTCCATCACTCAAGATATACCAGCTCAAGTACAAGCTACGGGTGATGCCATGCCGCACATTGGCGAAGAAATCAACGCAAACTTGAATGCACCTTTAGATCCAATGACTGACGCGGAGTATCTGGAAATGGTGAATGTGCTCATGAAGGATGCTCTCGAAGCGGAGGATGTCGTTGTTGAAATCCAAGATCGCATCGCGGAGATGGAGTCCATCCATGAACGCATCAGCGGTCAGCGCAGCGCGCTGGAAGCCATCTCCAGTGCAACACTGGAAATTCACCAGCATCTCTCCACGTTAGCCTCGACACGCCTTCCGCGATACATCTCTCAAGCACATAACTTTACCAGTGTGTGGAACGAAGAACACGATCGCATCAAAGCCGGTCTGGCAGAGCTTTCTGATCTTCATTCACTTTATGAAGGATTCTTGAATGCTTACGACAGCCTAATCCTCGAGGTACACCGTCGTAGCCAGGTTCGCTCGCGGGTGGAAAAGGTGCTTCGAGACACGAGACACAAATTGAACCATCTCTACGAAGAAGATGTTGCGGCCCGAGAGGCTTTCCGTGTTGAGCAGGGGGATTTTCTCCCATCTGATATATGGCCCGGTATCGGGCATGCACCTATGCAGGTTCAATTTTTGCGCCTCTCCGGTGGGCAGCTTGAGGGGGTTGTCGGAGTTGCCCAGGATCCCGAGTCAAACGACCAAGGTCAAAATATAGCTAAAAGCACCGGCTTTGGCATATCGGAAGGAGAAGTCATACCGGATCTACCTCAAGATCTTGTGGAACAAGCTTACAACCATCTCAAAGAGCGAACGAGGGCCTTTGAATAGCGCTATGTCGCGCAAGATCCCTTATCTCTCAATAGGGATCATGTACCCCACTGATACATGTTTATCATAATCTTCCTTTTAGGGCATAGTGTTATTCAGCTTTCTGAACCGTTCCGCGTCGACAGTAGCGAAGAGGATTTTTGCAGCCGCGGGAAACAAGATGTGTGTTCCCAAGTCCTATTCTTGCTCTGCTGAATCCTCGCTGAATCCCTCGTGATGAAAGAAAACCAATTGGTCTGAGTTCCGTCCAAAAAACTCAAGATACCAGTTTATGATTCCGCTCACTGATGCATACTCACCCTCTCGCGTGGCGGATGTAAGCACAGGTGTGGATATTGAGGACTGGTGTCGAGAGTTTGAGGATGGTCACATATGATTTCCAAAGAGAGCTCTGAAGGGTTGCATCACAGACAGGATACGGACATGTGGATTAAAGTTTGGTGCCAAACGGTTTTGTGAGTACGTAAATCGAAGCGCGGTACAAAAGAATCCTATTTTTGTGATATCCAGGTATCTATATCCAAATGCTCCAGCCCTATATGCACTTTTATCGTCAAGTCATGGCACAAATTTCCGAGAATGGGGAGGCGAGAAAAAACCAGTAAACAAAAGACTTAAACCGCCCGCGAGTAATTCAGGCAGAGATTCAAAGTCTTTGATCGAAACACTTTTTGTTCATTTCTTCTTGCGCGCAGAAGTCGACACCAAACGCTTCTTAAGATGTTTAGGCATTTTGTGTGCTCGCTGCTCGCGCTTTTCCTCCTTGACCTTGGCCTTGTGCTCACGCTTGGATTCCTTGTCTTCAAATCGCTTACCACGTGGGGGCTTTTTTGCGAAAGGGTCACGCTCGGCGCCATCTCCATCTTCGTCACCAGAATCAGATCCTGATACAGACACTCCACCGGACGCATCAGAGTCCTCCTCGTCTTCAGCCTCCGTAGGCTTAGACTTGCTCGTAGCAAGCAGGTCACCGTACACAAGGTCCGCGCCCGATCCGTCCCGAATCTTTTCGGCGTCACGCTCGACGTCATAGACTTGTTCGAGAGTCTGCGGGATGTATTGCTGCCGGAAGACGGCAGTATCAACCTCCTCATCCTCCTGGTTACCACCTTCAGCACGAGCGGTATACAGTTTTTCGATTTCCTCGAAGATCGCTTCATTCCCCTGGGTGACATCTGCGGGGCCTTCGGGCGAGATAATGAATTGGAAGATGGTGCGTTCCGGCAATGTGTCCACTCCCTTTCGACGGAAGAAATCGCTCACGTTCTTGATATCCATGCGAAGGAACTCCAGACTGCGTGGGTGGTCGTGCTCTACACTTTGACTGACATCAATGATGTAAAGCTTTTGCTTGTGGTACAGAATATTATACTCGCTGAGATCGGCGTGGACCAGACGACAAGTTTGGTACATCACGCGCATGTAGCTCAGCAATTCCAAGTATAATGATCGCCAGCGTGTTTCAGGCTCTGCGATGTCGAATTCAACGTCCTTCAGGCGAGGCGCAGGGAGACCTTTTGAGCTACCGAGGAAGCCCATGACAAGGACGTGGAGACGTAGGAAAATGGGCTCTGGGCACGGAATGCCAGCAGAGTGAATTCTTCGCAGGTTGCGCATTTCCTTCTCGGCCCACAGCTTGACCATGGCACGGTTGTTGCTCTTGTTGTATCCTTGTCTGAATCGGAATTCACCTGTCACGTACTTGTCGCGGTCCTTGAAGACTAGAATGCTGGTCTTGTAGACCTTGATTGCGCGATGCTCGGGGGCAGCGTCAGGATCATCGTCTGATAATGACATGGCATGGTATACATTGGCCTCCTTTCCGGTGGATAAGCAGCCATGAATCTCAGAGACGAGCCCGCGGTTGATCATTTGCAGAAGAATCATTCGAGTGCGTGGATCCAGCACTTGCTCCGACGTCGCGCGGTCCGCACGATCTCCACCTCGTCCACTTCCACCGGACAGACCGGCTTGTTGGTCGTCAAGTTTGATCTTGGCGGCATGTCGAGTGAGAGATTTCACCTGGTCGTCGACTGAAGCGTATGTGTTCACGGTAGGCTTCTGAGTGTTCATCTTGGGATAAGTCCACTTCGGCGCATTCGGGTCGGCAGCAAGGTCGTTCAGTTTCCGCTGACGATTGTAGGCCTTTGTCAGATCAGATGGGTCAGAAGATTGAAAATCTTCTTGGTCGAGCTCTTCTTCCTCGAAGATATCGTCATAATATTCATCGTCCTCGTCCTGCTGAGGCTCTTCTTGTTCGGCGGATTCCTGCCCCGCGACGGCTGGGGCGCTTTGCTCAGGTTGAATGTACCCTTGATTTGGTACATAGGTGTACGATGGCTGAAGGCCATCGGCGAGACCCGGCGCATCCGCAGGCGCTTGATTGGAGCTCATGATCGGCGATAAATCCGTGAAATTATTTCCACGATGGAGGGGGTAAAAGTGCCCGCATTTACTTTTTTTCTGTGGATAATCTTCCCACCGCCCGGCAGAACCCCGCGCCAACGGAGACGCGCTAATCTCGCCCTTCGCGTAGACCATCTTGGGCTCGTCGCGACGCAGCAGGTTCCGAAAGTACAATTTGATAGTCTCTTGGGAAGAAGACACCCACTCACTCGGCGAGCTAGCTCAGCTCAGACATTTGCGCACAGCCTCGCAGCTTTAACTGCGTAATGCGCTTTTCTGTTTGATCATCGCGTCACGCGTTCCCTCAAGATGTATGTGAAGCAGATTATCATCCAAGGCTTCAAGAGGTATGCGATTACACGTCAACGAACCCAGTGTATCGGCGCGGCTCACATTAACTCATCGGTGGATGTAGCTACAAGGACCAGACGGTTATTGAACCCTTTTCACCCAAACACAATGTGATTGTCGGTCGCAATGGATCTGGCAAAAGTAACTTCTTTGCGGCTATTCGCTTCGTTCTAAGCGATGCCTATACCCACCTTGGCAGAGAAGAACGCCAGGCCCTGCTACACGTGTGTTCACATTTCAATCTATGATGAGGCAGGTCAATACTGATGATGTGTAGGAAGGCTCGGGCTCGGCTGTGATGTCGGCGTACGTTGAGATTATCTTTGACAACTCGGATGACCGATTCCCAACAGGCAAGCCAGAACTCGTCCTACGCCGAACGATCGGAATCAAGAAAGATGAGTATACGCTCGACCGGAAAAATGCGACGAAGAATGATGTTATGAATCTCCTCGAATCCGCCGGTTTTTCCCGCTCGAACCCTTACTACATTGTCCCTCAAGGTCGTGTCACTGCATTGACAAACATGAAAGACTCGGAGCGGCTTGTGTTGCTGAAGGAGGTTGCCGGTACTCAGGTATACGAAGCTCGACGTGCCGAATCGTTGAAGATTATGCAAGAGACGAATAGCAAGCGTGAAAAGATCGACGAGCTGCTAGATTACATCAACGAACGGCTAGCAGAGCTTGAAGAAGAGAAGGACGAGCTGCGAAGCTATCAGGAAAAAGATAAAGAACGCAGGTGTCTCGAGTACACGATCTACTCTCGCGAACAACATGAGATTGCCAATGTTCTCGAAAACCTTGAAGAGCAAAGGCAGAACGGGGTTGAAGATGCGGACAACAATCGTGACCAATTTGTCGAAGGGGAAAAGGCAATTGCCCAGATCGACGCTGAGATTGCTGAATTCCGTCAGCAGATCGAATTCCTCAAGGTGGATAAAGCGCAACTGGAAGACGAGCGACGTGAAGCATCAAAATCCTTGGCACAAATCGAGCTTCGTGTCAAAGCTTTGTCCGATAATCAGGCAGCTGCACTGGCACTCAAGTCGCGCCACGACAGCGACCTTGAAGCCGTACAGAGTGCCATTCAAGAGCGCGAGGAAGAGCTCCAAGACCTCTTGCCACGTTTCAATGCTTCCAAGGATGAGGAAGACGCGGTGAAAGCTCGCCTCACAGAATCGGAAACTTCTCGTCAACGTCTGTATGCTAAACAAGGTCGCAACTCTCGCTTCAGGAACAAGACCGAGCGAGACAAGTGGTTGCAAATGGAGATCCGAGAGACCCATCGATCCATTGCCAATGTGCAAGGCGTCGTGGCGCAGACTCAAGAAGACATCAGAGAGCTTGAAGAGGAGATCGCTCTGCTCGAGCCTGAGACCGAGCGGCTACGAAAGCAAATTGACGGTCGTGGTGATACGATGCACTCTGTTGACCAGCAGATCCAGGATGCCAAGGATGAGCGGGATCGATTGATGGACCAAAGAAAGTCGGTTTCCCACATCTGGAATATTTATCGTGCTCTCATATGCTTACTCTTTTCGTTAGGGAATTGTGGCGAGAGGAAGCAAAGCTTGATTCTGTTCTCTCAAGCGCGTCGCAAGAGATGGAACGATCCGAGCGCAGCCTCTCCCAAATGATGGACAACAACACAAGCCGAGGCCTTGCGGCCGTCCGCCGTATCAAACGTCAATATAATCTTGAAGGCGTCTATGGCACTTTGGCGGAACTCTTTGATGTCAATGACAGATACCGAACTGCGGTTGAGGTGACAGCAGGCCAAAGCTTGTTTCACTACGTTGTCGACAATGATGAGACTGCGACCAAAGTGTTGGAGATTTTGCAGAAAGAGAAGGCCGGCCGTGTGACGTTCATGCCATTGAATCGGCTGCGATCCAAGCCCATGAACATGCCTCGGGCAAGTGATACTATTCCAATGCTCGACAAAATACAGTTCGACCCAGCCTACGAGCGAGCATTCCAGCATGTGTTTGGGAAAACGATCATCTGTCCCAACTTGCAAGTAGCCGCACAATATGCTCGAAGCCATGGCGTCAATGCAATTACTCCCGAAGGAGACCGTTCCGACAAACGCGGAGCTTTGACTGGTGGTTATCACGACTCACGCCAGTCACGACTGGATGCTGTGAAGAACGTGGCTAAATGGAGAGATGAGTACGAGTCTAAACGCAATCGCGGCGGGGAGATCCGAAAAGAACTGGAGAAGCTGGACCAGCTCATCACCAAAGCTGTCGGTGAGCTACAAAAGTTGGAGCAACAAAAGCATCAAGTTCAAAATAGCAGCGGTCCTATGCGACAAGAGCTCCGCGGCAAGCGAGATCTTCTGCAGAAAAAGACCGACACCCTCGATGCCAAGCGTCGTGCGCTTCGCAACGTTGAGTCTAACTTGGCTGCTCTCAACGACCAAGTGAATGCTTTCCAGGGTGAAATGTCGTCGCCTTTCCAGAAAGCCCTGACCAACGAAGAAGAGGCCCAACTGGAGAGTCTGAGCGGAGCGGTGCAAGAGCTTCGGAAGCAGTATCAAGAGTTGTCGCGCCAACGGAGCGAACTTGAAGCGCGCAAGTCGGTGCTTGAAGTTGAGCTCCGAGAGAACCTGAACCCCCGTCTCGATCAACTTCAGAACCAAGATGTGGACATGGCCGAGGAGGAAGTGCAGGGTAACCTGAAGGAGACTCAACGGGAGCAGAAGCGTCTGAGCAAGGCTCTAGAGAAACTTAACAGTCGCCTCAGCCAAACCGATTCCTCCATTGAAGAGGCTACCGCCAAGGTGAGCGATTTGCAGCAGCGCAGCGCAGACATGCGTCGTGGGATGGAAGATTTGGCTCGCTCGATCGAAAAGCACCAGAGACGCATGGAGAAGAGCATGCAGAAGAAGGCAGCTTTAACCAAACAAGCTGCGGAGTGCGCGGCGAACATCCGTGATCTTGGTGTCTTGCCAGATGAAGCATTCACTAAATACAAAAACACTGATTCCAACGCTGTGGTGAAGAAGCTCCACAAGACCAATGAGGCGTTGAAGAAATACTCCCATGTCAACAAGAAGGCATTCGAACAGTACAACAGCTTTACCAAGCAGCGGGAGACCCTTACTAGCCGCCGCGAGGAACTGGATGCCTCGCAGAAGTCCATCGATGACTTAATTTCTGTTCTGGACCAGCGCAAAGACGAAGCGATTGAAAGAACATTTAAACAGGTCTCTCGAGAGTTCGCCACTGTCTTCGAGAAGCTCGTGCCCGCTGGTCGTGGACGCTTGGTGATTCAGCGCAAGACCGATCGCACTGCTCGTGGCGATGATGAGCTTGACTCCGAAGACGAAGAAGCTCGACAAAGCGTTGAAAACTACGTCGGTGTCGGCATCAGCGTCAGCTTTAACAGCAAACACGACGATCAACAACGTATCCAGCAACTAAGTGGTGGACAAAAAAGTAAGTTTCCCCATCCCAGTGGTCAACTACGAGTGTGTGGTCGACCAGTTCTCTGACAATTCTTGATTCTTCAGGTCTGTGTGCTCTCGCGCTGGTGTTTGCTATCCAAGCGTGCGATCCCGCGCCATTCTACCTCTTTGACGAGATCGACGCCAACTTGGACGCACAGTATCGGACGGCCGTCGCTCAGATGCTACAGTCTATCTCAGACTCTACCAATGGGCAATTCATCTGCACGACCTTCCGTCCCGAGATGCTGCATGTGGCTGAGAAGTGCTACGGCGTCAGCTTCAGCCAAAAGGCCAGTACCATTGACGTAGTCTCGCGCGAAGAAGCCCTCAAGTTTGTCGAAGGACAAAAGGCATGAGACCACGCATGACCAGTGGGCTTGGATGTCGATTATTTTTGAATTTCCTCACGTGTTGAACGTGGCGAGGGAGTGGCGTTTGTGATACCGAGTAACTTCTTTCATCCTTACCGTTTCATAATTCTAGGATTGCATCCTTCTCCCGTTTTATTTGTGTAACTCATGAGGTTGCAAATGCCGCTTTTGTATTTCTAGGGACCCCAATCACGCATTTGAGGGCTTCTTGTAATCTCGTCATATGGCAGTTTCGCCAGACCATTCGATCAGAATCTCCTCCGGAACATCCCTCACCAGGATATGCACATGCTCCAACGCTCGGACACTCTGCAAGCCCACCCAGTTCTTGAACCAGAGCACCTGAGATTGCGGGTTGGGAAATCTCTTCTTGGGGTCCTCGGCCAAGCGTCTGACAAAGGTCTCCTCCACGAAGTCGTCGATCATGGCGCGGGATTCATCCGTCAAATGACCCTCTTCTGACTGCACCGGGATCCGCGTTCGCAGCCACACGACCAAGTGCGAGATACCCGCATCAAGCCCGTATGGCCAGTCATTCCGCAGAATCTTGTAGTCTGCGGGATCGGCAAATGGGCGTGAATTGTTGAATGTAATGGGCCCACTTGAGGCTATTGTCGCCGCTAATGAGGACGACCCTGCCGTTGCTGCCCCGTTGGGCGGGTGCGCATTTCCGTTGGGAACGCCTACCGTTGCCGGCTCGGTCGAATCTGAGAAGGTCCAGCGCAGGCGCTCCTGGCAGATATAGTTCATCATGGAGCCATACTTGGCCTTGGTCTCGGCTGTCCAAGCCAGGTACCGGCGCAGGTCGGAAGGTCTGCGCTTGAGGGCGCCGAGATCATTCCGTGCTGACCATACATGACTTGCTGTTAGCTTCTGCAATGGCGGGGGAGAGTTATTCAGCGCGAACGGAATGATAATCATCTAGGTGAAGCAAGACACGGATTCGGACACAACAAACAGACAGGCTGCATGTCTCGCTTCCGCGGTGATTGCGAACTGACCGGAAAGGCAGTCTCGTAGAATGGAATTCATCAAGCCGAGCTGCGCAACTTACCGATAATGTCTCGAAGATCGTCCCAGCTATGAGGGACGAATTCCTCGTCGGTCATCGCCAGTAGCTGGACATCCAGCGGTGTCAAATTAAATGCGGGCGGTTGCGCCATCCTCACGATCAGTAGACGGTAACTGTTGCGATGTCAACAATCAGGTCAATTCTACTAGATATAGGCCTACGTGAGGCTCGAGCGATGGATGGACGGACTCTTACACCTGTAACTATCGATTCCACGGAGAACAAAAACCAGGGTTTGAGGTTCCCTGGATGCTCTGGCTGATCGTCAAATGAGCTTCCAAGTAGGCAATGAGCGGACGGAATGGATCAGGAGAGTGTCAGCTTCTCCTCAACTCTCCCCAAGCGGTGCGGGTCTCTTGCTCGGCCGCGAATTGTCCAGTCGACAGCTTTCGACTTGTGAATGTCCGGAGTTCCGTGGAGAAGCTCGTGACCCTCCCAACTTCGTCTTAACGGGAAGATCCCGCCTCCTCTTTCCCTCCGCATCCCTTTTCTACCTCACACTCCCCTCCTCCTTCTCTGAAAATGAGGTATGTGACTACTGATTTGGCGGCTTGTGGCCGATGCAAGGTGCAATGGTGGCACGGCGAGCCTCGCTCAATGGACTAACATCATGCTTTCTTCCAACGCTTTAGCGCTGCCAACGTCGGCACAGCTTTCGTGCCCTCGGCCATTCTGGTCGCCGGTGTTTATGCCGTCAAGCCCGAGTATCTGACCTATGCGGTCGCATTGGCCGCCGTCATGACGAGCGTAGCTCTGTTCACTGGTGGAAGCAGCAGTATGTCGCACCATCTTCGCCCCTCCCCCCCCCCGAATCCCGACGTGCTCCCCGACCGCGCGCGGGCTTACTCCCCCGAGTGGTCGGAAAAAGTCTCAAAGCTAATCAGGGTTGTGTGACGTCCATTGCAGAGCCGCGCAAGGTCCTGAACCCGACCGAGTTCCAGGAGTTTGTTCTCAAGGAGAAGAATGAGATTTCGCACAATGTCGCCATCTACCGCTTTGCTCTGCCCCGTCCCACCGATATCCTTGGTCTGCCCATCGGTCAGCACATCTCTCTCGCTGCCACCATCCCTGGTCAGCCCAAGGAGGTCGTTCGGTCATACACCCCTATTTCGTCTGACAATGAGGCGGGTTATTTCGATCTCTTGGTCAAGGCCTACCCCCAGGGTAACATCTCCAAGCACCTCGCCGAGCTCAAGATTGGGCAGACCATGAAGGTCCGGGGCCCCAAGGGTGCCATGGTGTACACTCCAAACATGTGCCGCCACATTGGCATGATCGCCGGCGGTACCGGTATCACCCCGATGCTCCAGGTCATCGAGGCAATCATTCGCAACCGCCCCCGTAATGGTGGTAATGACACCACCAAGGTGGACCTGATCTTTGCCAACGTCAACCCCGAGGATATTCTGCTGAAGGAGAAGCTGGACAAACTGGCCCAAGAAGACGCGGACTTCAACATTTACTACGTCTTGAACAACCCCCCTGAGGGTTGGACTGGCGGTGTTGGCTTCGTTACCCCCGACATGATCAAGGTAAGCAAGCCACCAAGAGTCTTTGCCATGATGATCATTACAGCTGACTTTGCAACCAGGAACGCCTCCCTGCTCCAGCCAACGATGTCAAGATTCTCCTCTGCGGCCCCCCTCCCATGGTCAGCGCCATGAAGAAGGCCACCGAGTCCCTCGGTTACACCAAGGCTCGTCCTGTCAGCAAGCTCGAAGATCAGGTCTTCTGCTTCTAAGGTAGGGGACAAGATTCTTGGCAGCTTTGCGGCGTCTTTCAGGAGTAAATTATAGACCGCTCAGTGCTCGCGTCTGTTACCACTGACGAAGGGAGGGAAAAAGTTGACAATTGTGAGATTGACCCGTATATAATGCTTGACGGTGGCCGACAGCACGGCCGCAAAGGTCCTAGAGTAGGCTGCGAATGATTCAGGATTTCTGCGTTCTTTCATGCTTTGTTCTTGATCAAATCGTTCCTCGTTGTCTAACGATTTATGAAACACACTATGCCTGTGTCTTGCCGAGACATCAATCCTGTTCATGAAACTCGATATCGCATCAACCCCCAAACGAAGTAAAACGTAAATTCCACATTCAAGTTTGACCCCGACTCTTTTAGCTTGAATGAGGAATCTCTCTTCCAAACTGAAAAATTTACCACATCTCATAATAACCCCCCCCCTAAGAATCCAATGATGCCATATGGAGACCCAGGGAGACGACCTCTTTCAAACCTCCGACCAAAAGTCTCCGTCCGGTTGCTCCCAAATCCACCCCTCACCATCATATTCCAACCCTTTTCCGAAATGGACATAGTCGACCTCACCCGCCGGAGGGGGGATACGTTTTTCATGTTCGTCGCCCGAATTATCGTCATTTTCGCTCTGGTAGTTGTTAGCATCTTCTTCCCAATCGCTGCAGGACATCCATAGTCTGTCGCCGAAGGGGCTCTCATCTTCTGAGTATCCACATGGACAATCGTTCAATTCAATGCTAATCCTGAGAGATGCTGGGTCGTCTTGCTCCGCCTCGCTGGATTGAGGTACTATTGGTTGATTCTCGGTGCTGTTGGCCAGTGTCAATGGGCGATGAGGTCCATCGGGTGTTGAGTTGTTCATCGTGGGCGAGAGGTTTCAGGGTGCGTCTGAAGCGGGGATTATGGAAAAGTGAATGACGATAGTGGCTAGGTGAGTTCTAGGAGGCGGATAAAAAATACAAGGGGGTATAGGTAAATATATCAAAGATGTATGCAAATCGAGAGATTTGGATGCTGGTGAAGAGAACGGAGTGCGAGACATATATTCCTTCTCTTATACTTCAATCGGTGGTGTATGAGATTCAATGTGCGGAGGACAGCTTTCCGAGCTTCATACTCCTGACAACATCGCTAGGTAGAGATTATCATGAAAACAAAGAATGTGGGATTGATCCTTGCAAATCGGAAGACCGTGACTGTGTAGGTGATTTCTGGTTCAAATACCTTGGTTGATTCTTTCGATGAGGACATTGAAGGACTAATTGAAAGAACGACTGGAGTCTCAAGAGACTACCAAGGACGACTGTTTATCATCTGAAAGACTAGCGCTGAGCAAATAAGACTATTGTAGTCATAAAGTGAACTCAAATCGATAAATCATTCAATTCTCTCAAGCATTTTGGTATCTGCTGGGTCATTTATTTTAATTCTCTTTGACCCTATATTTTCATCATTACAGGTATCAATATCAAAGAGCACTAGATAACTCTAGAACAAGACCTTGGTGACGTCCTTGTTATCCTTGACCTTGATGTTTCTCATCATCAAGACCCAAACAATCGACAATCCCATCACCGCTGTTCCCGCAATCATCATGTTTCGCTGACTGGAAGCGTATGCGTTCTGGATGGCGGTGCGAGTAGGGTCACCCACAGGATAACTGAGTTGCATATCCAGTGACTCATAGATATCCGCCCACATATTCTTAGTCTCATCCGGCAATAGCTCCTGCAATTTCTTGGGTAACGTGTTGGTCCAGATCGCTCCGGAAACGCTGCTACCGACCGCACCGCCCAGATTGCCAAAGACGCTCAGGAGAGCCAACATGGCAGCGTAGTCTTCGTGTTTGGCGGCGGCAAGAACGGCAACCTGCTCAATCAGGATCATCGTACCGCCACCGACGGCGAGGAAGATTTGCACCATGCACATGTATCCCACGCTGTGGCCAGGAGTGCGGAAGTAGATCATCAATCCACTGGCCAGCAGATACAACGGCACAGCGGCCATGAGAAGCCACTTGAATCGACCGGTCACACGGATCAAATATCCACAACCCAGAAGCCAGACCGGATCCATAAAGTCGAAGATGGCGGCGATGTAGCCAGCCTGTGTGAAACTGGTGTCGAAGACCACTTGCAGGAAGGATGTGAAGTAGCTCGCCCAGCAATAGTATGAGACTTGGTAGGTGATGTCGAGAAGACAGGCACCGATCACGGTGCGATCGCAGAGAAGAGAGAAGGGGATGAACGGCTTAGGCGCGCCCCAGCGTTCATATGCGACAAATCCAAGAAGTACGCAGAATCCGACCACCATCATGGCGATGATCTTGGGAGATTGCCATACTCCCTCAGTGTTGCCGGCGATGTTGAAGGATGTGAGGAAGAGGATGAGACCGCCAATCATCAGGAGGATACCGATGACTACATGAGACGACACGTCAGATTCGTCCGATCACTTGAAGATAGAGACGAAGTAAGTCAGGAGTGAGTGTCACTTACTGTCAAATTCCAGAACATAGAACCACACACTCTCGGTCCAGGTCCGCGTGCTCCGGGGCTTATACTGCAGTCGTCCTTCTCTGGCGGCCTTGCGCTTTGCCATTTGCCACACAATAATCAACGGCATAGCAGCAATGGGCAGGATGATGCAGGTGGTGCCGTACGCCCATCGCCAGTTGGACTCGTGGAATTGATTTCCCAGTGGGGAGCCAGCAAAGGCAGTGATCATGTAAGGTGAGGACGTGAAGGCATAGGCAAGGCCTCGGTCCCGAAGCGAAGAGGTATCGGATGTGATGACATCAATGGAGAATATGACACCAGTGAATCCGACCGTGTAGAAAGCCTGTGGTAAAAGATCAGTCTCAGCGAGTGAATCTGCAGTCGGCCCTGTACAGAGGAGGCTCACCTGGGCAGCACAGTAGGTTGCAATGTTCTGACAAGCCGCCATCATGATCAGACCCATGATGGCGATCAAGACCATGATGAAGATTCCGAGAGTTCGGTCCCAGAGATTGAGGATCTTGGCGATCGGCATTACGCAGGCTAAAAGAATATGGATTTTAGTTCTCATTCCGTCCCCAGTCAAGGCTTACAACCACTTACCAGCTCCCATTACGCTCGTGACGACACTGATCACCGTGAGCAATGAGTGCTCCGACCATTCGCTGGTGATATAGGGTGATAGATTCGCGGTCAGACTGCTGTTCAGGCCGTTGACAAAATACAATAACCACATTCTATGCCCCACGAATGATTAGAAAATACATACTGTATTGTCAATAGCACACAAACACTCACGATGCATAGGCCACAATCAACGAGGTTCTTGACCACGAGGAGGTGACAGCCTCGGCCACTCTCACACCATCTTGTTGATCCTGGTCCTCATCTTGGGGCTGGGGAGATTCAGGATCTCTCGACACAGGGTCCTCGTCAACCCGGAAAGCGGTATTTTTGTCCATGGCCGTGTTCAAGATGAAAGCGACTCAGTATGGCAATCCCCAAAGTAGTCGACTCGAAGGATATGAGACGGGCAAGAGAAGAGTCAGGAGACGCTTGGGGACTGAGAGATTTTTAAATCCCAAGGAAGGTATGCCCGTCCCAGCATCAGATCTCCACTTCCGATCTGATAAAAATTTACCCTCCCAACCGACTGTGGGAATCAGGAAAGGGAACCAGTCACGAACGGCCATCTGCCTATCTGATGCGGCCTCGGACGGGGACAGAGCTTGGGAAGAATCACTTGGCAGGTCCACTACATGCAGCTGGGAACTTGGTACTGGCCGAAGGTCGGAAGCTAGGAAAATTCTCCGTCTGGAAAGGGCTAGCTTTTCTTTGTCGGGTCAGCCTATTGGAAGAGGAGGCCGCCCATGTCGAAGCAGAGACCGGCTCATGGCCGAAAATCCGAGTAATCATGCCATCTATTTGCAGGGAGTAGCCGATCGTCACTGTCTCCTTGAGGGAGAATGCGACGCAGCTGGTGTATATCCACGCTAGCCAGAAAGATGTACTCTGACTGTTCCTCCCGGTGACAGAGGTATCACGATCATGTGTCACTTTCTGCCCCCACTAGTGGATTCCACAAAGCCCTATGGTAGACGAGAGTGCCGAGTGGTCTGCCTTTCACCCGGTGCTTTCCGAGTCATTTGTGCCAGAACGAGGTGCGATTGGGGGGGGGGGGCAGAAACGCTGGACTTGGTTATTTTGCCTACGAAGATGTGGATCGTTCGAAGACTAGGGTGGCCTCTGTCAGCTTGGTAACGTAAGAAAATGGAGCCAGAACCCGTTCACTGCTGAGGACCACGAGCCGAGACCAGACAGACTGGGAATTCGGTAGCTGTGTTGGCTATTGAGGTCATACTCCAGTCTATACGAGTCATATGTGGATCATCCCCAAAGAGCTCTTCGGAGACAGTGCCCACAGTGTTACAACCAGATCAGATTGGAGGCTGAGGCACGAGCCATCCTGTGATGGGAAAAGAAGGCCGAAAAGCCTAGAGATGGCGGCTTATGTTACGACGTCCCCTGCACAAGCCACAAAGCATGCTCTGTCTGTGAGGTGATCCGGCATTATAACCACTGGAGGAAATATTGTATTCAATCTGCACGTGGGCTGAAATGAGATGGCTTCAAGATGTCCATCTGTCAAAAATGGCATCCCGGACGAAAAACGAGTTCGGGTGCTCCGTCCACGTTGGGATGGTGTACCACACGGGCGCGTAAACTTTTATCAATCAGTAGCCCTCCGGACTCCACTTTGGACGAAACGAGATTGATAAGACAGCCCGCCGTGCCGAGACCGGAAGAAACCTGGGTCGGGCAGAGATTGATTAGATCAATCCCTGAAGTCTGGTGGCATGCTAAGCGAGCTGGGCAAACTCAAATTGTTGCCATAAATGTGACCCAATGAAGAAGAGGACGCATTGCATTCACTTTCACCAACATTGCCTTGATGATATGATGAAGTTGCAGGGCTGCTGTCTTATGATCAACTGGGTAGACAGAATTGCATGGGCAGTGGGAGGCACAAAATAGAGCCGCGAGCTTATGTGGTTCTGTCAAAGTGAGCGACCGGACCAGGAAACATCGTTGCAAGGGGAATTGGGTAGGGAGGGAGTCAGGTTCCGTTTATGGGACAAATCCAAGCACGTGATCTTAGAGACACAACCTGTCGCCATGAACCCAAGATGGACTATTATGTCAATAAGCGGCTTCATTGCCTTCTGTATGAGACTGGGGGGAAAAAGAGGAAAGGTATTCTCAAGGTGGGAATTGTGAGGCTGAGTGTCAAGCGCCAGGGGTTGAATTGCAGCTGAAGCACACGTTATTCAAGGTTTCAACTTTGACACATTTGGTGTGCGTGAGACCTTTTAGCTTGAACCCCCGTGTAACCTGGTAGGCACCCCGAATCGTACTGCGAAATGAGCTGAATCAAAGAGCACCCTGGTGGAAATATTTTCTCCTCTTCTACAATCTCATGGCGACGTGGACGAATGATAAGTTGGGCTCGGCACCTGTCTGTTCACGGCAGATGACATTCGAAGGTAAAGAAGAGCTTACTACATAATAGGGCAGTCAGAAGAATGAACTCTCGAACAAATGGGTGATTTAATATTATTCAACTGTCCATGAAATTCTTATGAGAAACAAAACATCATAAAGGCTGGCAGGAACGCTTGACAAGAATGATCGGTTGATAAATCAAGTGATCAAGTCTCAGATCCAATGTCACTGGCCACTATGAGGCTTGCCCCTCGATAGCTCAAACCAGCTAACAGACCTTTTCTTCCGAGGTGAGAGGTCGTATAAAGTACGCTCATCTGAGATTCGAGAGCCCGTTTCTGAGGGTACCACAGCCGTGTCGGTTGTCTTAAGATCCTGGACGGACGATATCGAGATTCTCGTTGTGACAAGTGGGGGTGGGAGCCCTGGAGATTGATCACCGACTGCGGTGGTGCTGCACGGCGGCTTGAGGATGTACATATAGCTCTTGCGTTGGCTTCCAGTTGCAGACTTGACGAAGCGAGTGGTGAAGGGTCGGAAAAGTGGCCACACTGGCGGGATGGACATGGTAATTAAGACAAGCCATTCTTCAATTTCGCCCCAGCAGAAAAGAATGCCGACGCCATCTGTATTGAGAAAGGGTTAGTCCCTTCATAATTCTGGGAAATTTCAGACTTCTGCAAAAGCTCACATGAAGAGTCATCACTGAGGATGTGTTTGGCAGCCCATGTCCGGACGATAGCAGCTGCGCCGGCAAAGACCCCGCAGCCCATGAGGAAGCTTAGGCCCCATTTAAGCTTCCGATCGATCTTCAGTGGGAGAAGCATGTGGATCGGAACGATTGCCAGATAAATATCCGACAAGGCGGCAATGGCTCCAACAAAATAATTATAATAGACGTTCTTCCGATGGTCGCATCTGTCCTGTCGCAAAGGGTCCCAGAGTGCGGATACTGGGGAGCATTGGAGCCATACCAACAACGCCTGAGGTATATTCACCGCAATATTGATGATGGCGACAGCAATCAAACTCTTTCTGATCCTGGGATCTGAGAGTTGCGGGTAGTTAGTTGAAAATTCCGTATACTCCAGGCTTGAAGATTTCGGTAGGCAAAAAAACAGAAACCGAGGGCCGATTGCTGTGACACTCACTGCCTTGTCCGTTCATTTCAATCAAAAATGCAGCCACTGCTACTTTGCCCGTGGGTATGGCGAGATTGAAAAAGAAGACAGTCATCCACGTGAAAAATAGAAAATTGTGAAGTTCGCCGACTTTGGCAATGATTGTGATGTGATTGCCGAGGCCATGGAGGACTGAAATGATACCAAAGGTTTGCGTGATGGCGGTCAGAAACTGCATCATTGTTAGAGAGATTATTTGCCCGCAAATTTGGACGCGTCATACCCAAGCCGCGAGAGACCACATGAGAGCGGTTGTTCCGAATTTGTTCATAAATACTCGCACGTAAACACGCATGGCCATGAAGATGGTGGCGATGATAGCCAAACTGATGCCGATGCGGAGGTCGCGCGGACCCCGGCCACCATAGGCAGGGTACCTCTCTTCCAGCGACATCTTTACAGAGGAATCTGAATTAAATGAGTGACTGACGATGCCCCGAGCGAAAGGTTTCCATGATGTTGGGATCAGAGAAAGGGGTGGGTGCCCCTTTGAGTCTTCATCGAGGGCGCAAGGGCGCGCATTTATGACGGTCTCTGCATTTGGGCCAGACAGCCGAAGAATGCGGAGACAGAAGCAGGTAGATCTCAACGCGTGGGTAATCCCACGCGAGAATCGAAACCATCGTGGAAGATCCAAAGCGAAAAAAAAAATCAAAATTGGCAGGAGCGTGGTCAATCATGTGGAGAACAGCGACGAACTATTGACTCGCCGATCGACAGCGGCACACGGTCTCTAATATGACATCTCCCAGTCTTCTTGACCACTTATCGTCATTTTTTGGGGGGGGAGGGGTCGTTTTAATTCGGCCGCCCCTACCACTGTCCATGCGTAGCAGACTTTCTAAATTATGCTGGTGTTGATTGAGCATGTAGATGACCCTCCATTCTGTAAGAGGAAACGAGAAGTGTCAATTCAGAAAAGCCATATAGACTGTGGATTGTGCCAGTGGAGCAGGTTGAGTGGCAATCATTGCCAATCAGATATCAAAAATCACTGCATCGCCTCCACGACGCGATGGCACCGGTGCCAGGAGACAAGGTTTGCGGATCAGTGGTCGTGCGTATGAAGGCACAGCGCATGCGAAAGTGATCCAGTCTCCTCAGATGCAACAGATGCAGAAGTGCTTTGCCACGTTCGGCTCAGACACTATCTGGACAGAAGCAGTCGTGTGTACCATATCGAGGGAATTCCCGAAGCCACCGAGGAGCTGCAGCAGCTATGTGGTCCATGCTTCAAAGCGACTATCTTGATTCAGAGACCCCCCGCTCGTAGCCCCAACTGGCTAGACAAGCGCGCGCTGGAGCGGATCACGACTTTGCCGAGTGCATTCATCCAGGAAATGGAACCTAAAGGGAGCGTCGACATCATGAATTGGCGAGCACTGCAGTAAAACCCAATCAAATGTGTGAAATGTAACTTGACATTTTAATAATACCCCTGTACGCAGCATCACGGATGGTCAGGAACTTCAATTCCATCACCGTCATCAGAATCCCTATACATCCGCGTCTCTTTCGCACTGTGGGGCTCAGATTCTTCACAGTATCCACAATCCTCGTCCGTCCCATGCTCGCACTGCATGTATCAGGCAACGATCGCCATCTCAACGTGTCGAGGAGATGTCACAGGGCGCCCATCACCTCGTAACTCCACAGCCACGCGGTCCCGAGTTCATGGGAGGCTATTCATTCGTGAAGAATTTTGCCTGTTTCGTGTAGAGGCTTGTGTCCTCTTCTATCATGCTATAGTTCTGATGATTAACAGAAGCCATTTATTGCCGGCGAGTGTCCGAGGTCGATAGGGTGAACAGATCCACGGCTTTGGATCTTCCCCATTACAAGAAGTTGTGCGTCCACCTTTTGGCGACCCACCCTCGTCTTCATTGATGTTAAGTTCCCTGAAAATTTCTCCGAATTGCCACGAGTGTGTTCTGCGACGGTCCCCAAACGTTTCCGGTGTGTAGTTTCAAGAAACAATTGAGACACCGAAATGGTTTTCTTCTCCGCTTCTTTCCTGGCCGATGCGGTGTCTCATGCGGGAAATATTCGCTGCGCACTGTGTACATCAAGCGTCAGGGGAGTTTCTCCCGATCTCCTGTCGATCTTTCCTCGGCTTCACCAACGGGGATAGATTGAGTGCTCTTTACATCATGGAAGGCCGGTCAGATATTACCAATAACCGGACATGCTCATCCACATGATTAATAATTATCGACAGAGCATGTATATATGGGACTCCACATTCCAAGAATCTCTGTAGCAATGCTGATCCATGGCCAAGATCCCCAGTCCTCGGAACTGGGTTTTACTAGTCTATGTCTAGCAGTCTGGCAGGTAGTCAGACCTTTATCTACTCGGGATCAGCAAGAGGTTGAAGGTAGCCAAGGGATACTTAGTATAATTAAGCTTTGGGGTAGCTCTATCAAAATTAAAACGAGCCGATGCTAAATCGCAAATATAATTTGATTCGCTCATTAACTGAATACGACTCAACTTATGTCAATACTCTCTCCCCATGGTGCTTCTCTGCGGACGATCTGCGCATCTCAGTTTATCCCTATTTGCTTGAAAGTTTCTGTGATAATTTTCAGAGAAATTCAATGACCCTAAGCTTGTCAAGTCCAGGGTCCATACCAAAAACATCAGTTCATGAGGGTATATGGTGCTCGTATTCGACATCCGATTGTCCCATGAAGAGATTGCGTCTCAGCCAGACACCCCGTAATATCAGCTGAGCATCTTTTCTTGATGCTTGGCGTCATTGACTCGATTCTGGGGAGGGAACAAACATCCTCCAGCTCCGTTGGGCGTTTGCTCGTTTATGATTGAGGTCCAGTTCAATCCGTTAACGCGCCTGGCTGGTGGCTCAGTGGTACAAAACAAATACTTCGTAGCCACGCTGGGGTTCTTAACTACCACCTAAAATTAGGTAGTTGGAGGTCCCAGCGAAAGGAGCCGCTGGCTGGGCGCGTTGGGTGGGTGGGCAGTCAGCCATTGAATCCAACGGCTGCGGATCATTTTTTTGATACGTATTGTACAACACGTATCACTGTAACTCTTGAGACTTGAACAAAACATTTGGGTATTTTTATATTCATTATATCTCAGTTGTGATGGTGATCTACGATGATATTTGGCCTACGCATTTTCGTGCCGCTGTGATTGAGCATCGTAGGTTGGTGATGGAACATCTGAGTGACTAAGCAATGAGTAACACGAGTTTGTGTGGTTGAGGCGAGGTCTTGGGTTCAACTCCCAGAGCTAGGGAGTATTTTAGATCTTCTCCAAGCAAGCTTGGGCACCTCCATGTGATTGCCTGTGGAAGCAAGCCGGGCAAACATGGTGACACATGAGCTCCTCTACTCAGTATTTGCGTGGCCACTGTGGCTAGCTAGGAGCCTTGCTTGCTATGTGATTTTATGCCCGAAGATTGCTGTATATCCGCAACTTCAATGGGTATTTCTCTGGCAGTTTATAATCTCCATCCTCAAGTAAACTCGAAGAGGCTGTCATTCAAAGTGCCCAGCCGTGGTCATTATGATATCGGTACAAAATAAACACCACCACGTGGTTCAATGCAAGTACCCGAAAGGTGGAGCATGTTTATTCATAGATACCCAGGGGCTTTCAGTCGCCAGCGTAGGTACTCTTTCTTTCTACTGCATCCTTGCCTGAATCTTGACTGGAAATTAGCCTCAATCTTAGCTGGACCTAGCCAGATGTTTGTATTGAAGCCTCGTCATCCGCGCAGAGTGCAAATGTTTTGATTCTCGGGGCAATACCTCTGACAGCTTTGTTGGATTTGAACGGTCTTATCTTCCTCTTTATACGGCCCGTCGATGCGATGCTGGCCCAACGACGGGAGTTCGTCCATCTTACAGCAAATGTGAGGGCCTCTATTCTGCAGCTGTCGGACCAAGCAAAATATGGACGGAAGGCCCCCAACTCTGGAGCGCCACAGGTGGCTGGCTGGACTCTTACATCTTTGCACAACATGGTCCGCTGATCACCAGCTGTGGGCTTTGTCCGATCGAACCAGTGGGGATGGGAGTGCAAAGCTGGGTATACTGTAAGAATATCTCCAGCTAGACCCAGTTGGTCGGGGCTCTGGACATGATTCCATTTGAATCGAGTACAAACTCAGATTTATTTTATTTCGAGAAGATACCGCACTCCGGGAAAAAGCTACCCACACTTGAGATTGTCTAAAATGCTCTATGCAGTCATGCTTTGCTCGTGTTGACTGCATATTACTTCACATGGATTAAGAGTGGGAATTCTCCGAGTGCATATACAAAGGTCCCGCGCCTCGTGTGTAAGTGATGCATGTCTCGCCCGTGGGTCACAAGTGGCTTGATTGGAATGGAGCTGTCAAGTCTTTCTGCACCGCTGCAGGCGAAAAAAACAGCCACCGGTGGAAGAGTAAGTTGTCTGCGATGAGAATCCGAATCAACGCAGGGTACCTTCACGACGACAGCGTGAGGATGACAACAGACGTTTGATCTCCACTCGTGTCCCGATGAAGAAATTGGTCTCTGTCCGAGACACGAGGAAGCCGAAATTTGGATCGATGTGTGGATAACTGGATGTACATCCAGCGGAAGATTCGTGCAGACTCGATTTTGAGCCTGGACGGGGCCCCCGATCGAGTGACTAACACAAAGCAGATTGGCTTGAACCTAAACTGGAACCCGGCATTGGTCGCAGAAAGACCGTCTCGCTTCAGCGTGCCTGTACACTACGTGGAGCAGTCGTCATTTGAGAAACCAATCTCTTCGCACGATGGATGGCAAGTGCCTGTATGTCTCGGTGGTGTTTTCTCCGAAACTCAAGTTCATTGGTGATGCTCCCGGCGGGTGGTTCCCGGCTCGTGGAGCTTTCGATTCCTTGGCGGCTCCTGCATGATCATCACAGACAAGTCGAATGGAGTCCGTTAGATCCACGGAGAATTCAAGCCCCAGACCGTGTCGAACTGCTGCAATCTTGAGAATGGGTGGGTTCATTTTCTATAAATGGGCAGCTATACAGCGTTTGTCTATCGCCCTTCTCGCTCTGTTTACCTAGATCATTCAAGCACCAACTCCGTTCTTTTTCTCGCCCAAACGCCTTCCAAGTTGCGCATTTGGTTCCCAAGATGGTCGCCTCCATTCAACTCTTGACGGGCCTTTTGGCCCTGACCTCTTCAGCGGTCTCCAGTGTCGTTTCGCGACGTTCCATCACACCTCCGGAGGGATGCCCGATCCCAACCTGGACCGTCAACAACTTCGTGTGGCACAATGGCTCCCACAGTCTGGACTGTGTTCACCACCGAGATGATAACCCCAAGGCCTGCCTCTGTGGTTCAGGCTGGTGCGAACCCGATCCCGCAACATGCAATGGGACCATGGTCAATCCATGCTATACCGGTCTGCCCAACTATGAGCCCTGGGGTTATGGACCCTTGGAGACTCTCGATATCGATTTTGCGGATGGGCTGCAATGCCACGATCAGTATATCGGCTACCGAATTCACGACATCGGCAATGGAGAGAGCAATTGCGGTTACGCCGACCGAGGGGCTGGGCGTATCGTGTCTTTCTACGGCACTTCGAATTTTGCTTCGTCTACCGGTCACATGGATTACGTCCTGGGTAGCGGCCATGCTTTGACCTGTGCCAATGGAAGCTCTATCACGTACTCGGGAAGCGTCGACTTCCCGCTGACTTGCACTCACGACGCAAACTTCAACGCTACCTGCACGGCTCCCGTCTTTGAGATCCCTGTTCTTAGCTACTCGTGGGTTTAGCTCTGATGATGCGTGAGCGCGGGCGGCAGAGATGCTTCTGGGATTTCGTGGCGTGGGGGAACCGAGGCGGCGACAATGATGCTCTTCTCGATCTTATTTGACGTTTCAAGTGCGTCTTGGTACGTCGCGCCCGATGCATATTATCATGTACAAGACCTTGCCTTGCCTGGCGCGATACACTTGTCCAAGAGGTAGTAGTTGAGCTGCATTAGAAACAAACATAAAGTATGGGTATATTAACGAATCTCAATCATGCCTTCAACCATCGCCAAGAATTTCTCTCGGTAATCAGTCGAGGTGGTCGTGATGGACATGGGGCCTTGACGACCCACAACATTAAACGTTTGCACCACTCCTGACAAAGCCTGAGCATGAAGCTTGTGCTTTGCCCAGAAAAAGTCGAGAATGACAGCCCGGTATTTCCACTTCCCATCTGCAGAGGGAATGCCAGCTCGCCATGGACTTTGTCTACCAAGCACCTCGGGTGTCGAGGTAGCCGGTATCCGCACCAAAAACATGGAGTAGTCCACAGCGTTGGCATCTTCCAAGAACTTTGTATCCTGTCTCATTGCCTCCATGAACCTGTTACAGTCTTCTGTCGAGAGGAAGAGCTTGTCATTGAATTGATCGGCCAATCTATCCAACGTATCCTCGCTCACAAGAGGCTCTGGTACCAGATCACGTTCTGGATAGAAGTATTCGAGCGGCTTGAGATCGTACGTCTCCCACCGTTCACTGGCAGGATCATCAGACTTGCCGCAGAGGATGTTCTCCATAATGATATGATGGGCTGGCGTGAAACTCAGCACAGTCCCGAGCGTCGAGTAGGGCGCAATCAAGTAGTCTGTAATCCAAACGAGCATCGAATCCGGGTGCTCGCGCATATGGTCATAATACGGTTCGAGCAGATCCGACTGGAAAAAGGTGTATTCAAAATGGCGCGGGATACTTTTGATCACGTAGCGTCCATCCAGAGTTCCGAAGAAGGTCTACAATCTCTCCAATGTCAGCGAACACCATTGCACCGTGGAGGCTCAACAGCTCAAGAACCCAACGGCCCGTGAGCTCTGGCGGATTGTCGGATCGACCTTACCGATCCTGAATACCCTAGATCACCCATCGGCTTCAGTGGCGGCTGACCACTGGTAGTGCGAAAGCTAGCGTGATACTCATCCTCATCAAACTGCCAGATCTCTCGACGAAGTTTTTGGAACAGCTGTTGCTCATGTTTGATCAACTTCACGTGGAAGAGAGTAAAAAATGCCAACAGTCGTCCCAAGGTTGTCTTCTTGAATTGATCGGGATTGCGCAAGATGGCAGCTTGTATTGATTTTGTCAGCGCGGACCGCCGACGGTTCTTGCCCATGGTGCAACACAACGAGGATGGGGGGATCGATAGCTGAATGTTCTGCTATATGCGGTTCAAGTTCAATCTTGAATCCGGTGCATGCCTATCTCTTAGTCGTCTGTCAAGCTTGCTTTGTGCCGACCCAGCAACGAAGGGGCTTCTTCAATACAAATAGTGACGTCATCCACCGCTTCACGAGAAATACGCTTCGGCGTTCAGTTTGGGCGCGGCTGTGCCCGTCACAGGGTCAACATACACAGCCTCAATTCGCATCACGTACGAGCTAGAGAGGGCTCCTTGTTTTTACTTTTCAATTGAGTCAGTATACTTTGGGCCTTGTTGACATCGCAGTCAAACTGTTGGTCAAGCGTCGATATATGTGGATTGGTAATGAGCTATGGACTTTCCACGCCCACGATGGGTTGATCGTCCATCATCCATGTATCGGGCCGCAAATAAACCGAACCACTGAGGGGCGTGGTACGGTATATTCAGCCGGCAGAAAATATCAAACAGGGTCTCCCTGCATTTACAACTCGAAAAGGGTATCAGGAGGAGGATTGGAGAATAATAAGAGCACCGCTGCAAGATTCAGAGAAAACGGCGGAGTATACAGGACTAGTACTGCACGTGGAGATACAGGGTTAAGTACGTGGATTAATCACGGTACTACCTGCCCGATCGGGCTGCTGGACTCAGCCACGTGACGTACCGCCTCGCAGCTTCCGCCTGAGTCACCGCAAAAAAAAAAAGGTGACCCCCTCAATGGACCAAAAGAGACGTTCCCCTCCTTATGGGTCGGATTCTGCTAAGCGGGGCCAGTCGACTCTCAGGCGTCTTTTTTTCTCGATTTCGACTTCGCTCACACGTCCCGATCGTTTTGTCGCATCCATTCTCGAGCACTCCAATCATGGCGTCCGCCAATTCCCTGACGGCCTCGGTGCAGGCCTTGACCCTGCAGTCCACCACCCAGACCTCCAAGTTCGCTGGCTGCTTCCCGTCGCTGAACCCCATGGACATCTATCGCGAGCACATTGCGGAGCAATTGGGCAAGGCCGCCGATATCGACCCCGAGCTGATCTTCTCCCGCCTGGCTTGGACCAACACTTTGGACAAGGGTGATCTTTCATTGCCGGTACGTTTGCGCTTTGTTGCATGTGTTGTCGTGGATTGGCCTGCCGTGTCTCGATTTCCGGGCTCACACGGTCCTTCATCCCGCATAGGTCGCCGCCCTTCGTATCAAGAAGAAGCCCGACGAGCTCGCCGCGGAGCTGGCCTCCAAATTTCCCGAGTCAGACCTCATTCATCCTCCCACCGCTTTCGGCCCTCACATTCAATTCTTCTGCAAGCCTGGCCCCTTGGCCAAGACGGTTCTTGGCCGCGTCCTGACCGAGAAGGCCGCCTATGGCACCAACGGTAACATGGGTCTTAAGGACCCCTCCGACCCTTCCAAGGGCAAAAAGAAGATCATTATTGAGTTCTCCTCGCCCAACATCGCCAAGCCCTTCCACGCCGGTCACTTGCGCTCCACGATCATCGGTGGTTTCTTGGCCAACCTATTCACGGTGATGGGCTGGGACGTCATCAAGATGAACTACCTCGGTGATTGGGGCAAGCAGTATGGTCTGTTGGCCAATGGTTTCAAGTACTTTGGAGATGAGGAGGCGCTCACCAAGGACCCCATCAACCATCTGTTTGATGTCTACGTCAAGGTCAACCGTATTGTCGGTGAGCAGGAGGGGCCCATCAAGGAGCTGAAGGAGCAAATTAAGGCGAAGAAGGAGAAGGGCGAGGACGTTGCTACTGAGGAGGCGGAGCTTGCCAAGCTGGTGGACGCTAGTGAGGACGAGAAGGCTCGCCGCTACTTCAAGAGCATGGAAGACGGAAATCCCGATGCGCTCGCCCTGTGGGCCCGCTTCCGTGATCTCAGCATTGCCAAGTATAAGCAGACCTATGCTCGCCTGAACATTGACTTTGATGTCTACTCGGGTGAGTCTCAGGTCAAGGCCGAGAGCATGGCCAACGCCTTCAAGGCCATGGAGAAGGCCGGTGTGACCGAGGAGTCCGAGGGTGCTGTCATTGCCGACTTCACGAAGCACGGTGCGAAGAAGTTGGGCAAGGCCATTATCATCCGCAAGGACGGTACTCCCTTGTACTTGACCCGTGACATCGGTGCCATCTTGGAGCGTGACGAGAAGTACCACTTCGACAAGATGATTTACGTCGTCGCTGCGCAGCAGGATCTTCACTTGGCGCAGCTATTCAAGGTTACCGAGCTGATGGGACACAAGGATCTGGCTAGTCGCTGCCAGCATATCAACTTTGGTATGGTCCACGGCATGAGCACCCGTAAGGGTACCGTCAAATTCTTGGACGACATCCTGCGCGATGTGGGTGACAAGATGCACGAGGTGATGAAGAAGAACGAGACCAAGTACTCACAGGTTGAGAATCCCGAGGAGACTGCCGACACTCTCGGTATCACCTCGGTCATGGTCCAGGATATGACTGGCAAGCGGTACGTGTGAAGATTTCGCGGCAGTTCCTTTCTACTTTTGGGGTGGAAGCTCTCACTTCCATCTCTCATCATAGGCCTTTTCACTGACCATGCCTTTCAGTATTAACGGATACGACTTCAACCTGGACGCCATGACTTCATTTGAGGGTGACACCGGTCCTTACCTGCAATATGCTCACGCTCGTCTGTGCTCCATGGCTCGCAAGTCCGAGCTGAACATCGATGAGCTGAGCAGTGCCGACTTCTCCCTCCTCACTGAGCGCCACGCTGTTGATTTGATCCGTCTTCTTGCCTCATGGCCCGACGTGCTCATCAACACGGCCAAGACTTTGGAGCCTGTGACCGTGCTGAGCTATCTCTTCCGCATGACACACATGCTGAGCTCCAGCTACGACGTGTTGAAGGTGATTGGAAGCGAGCCCGAGTTGAAGAAGTCTCGCATGGCTCTATATGCGGCTGCTCGCCAGGTCCTGCACAACGGTATGCGGGTACTAGGCTTGAACCCCGTGGAACGGTATGTCTCCCCCTTCTCTCACGATCTCTGACACACGCTAACCGTCCATCCCTGGCAGCATGTAAACGGTGGTTTCTGTTTCCCCCCCCTCTCCTCGGCATGGTTTGATGATATCTCTTCCTTTTTTCCCCTAGACATTTTGGCGCTAGAAATCGGGTTCATAAAAAATATAAGGATGCTTTTTTTTCTTCATTTCGTCGGTCTCCTAACGTATTTCCAGTGCCCTTTTTTGTGGGTCGAGGCCGATGATCAGGTAGTACGTAGTGCAGTGCTGATAGTCCAATAATTGCAAAGAAACAAATGATGTTAGCCCCATTGATTGACTGTACAATGGTGAGTGAAAGTACCAACATCCCGCCACTGAACATCTTAGTAATTTCCGTGCCGGAGGATCAGATAGTACTTTTATCTCGCCGTTCATCTTCGGGATCTCATGTTAGGCGCTCGATCTGGGAAGCACCGCTGAGATAAATCGAGTCATGATTAGGTACGTAAGGTTATTCCATACGATAAGACTCCCGTCATGGTAAGCAGCGAGGATGCTCTGTCCCCGACGACGGGAGTCGGGCCCGAGGCTAGAAATTTGTTGCCCGAAGATTGGAAGCTATTGGGTGACTAACCCACACGCTTAAGATCGAACAGACGCTGTCGATGGACTGGATTACATAGGGAGTATCTACAGACTACTGGTGGGAGATTTGAGTACCCATAACTCCCGTCTCTGTCATCGCCGTTTCCAACAGTATCCCACCTATCAGTCCAGGCTAAAGTGATGATTTTCAAGATGCACACTCAAGACTGGATCCCCCCTAGGTGGAGTCAGTGTGAGATCCACACATTTTCAAGGTGTGCATCCCCGATAAATCAAATGGATCAATCGCCGATCGAACAGAACATATATGTATAGCTCTCGAGTAATGTGGCCGGCCACATATTCATGAGTCATGGAATCCTCGCTGACCACCGTAGACCACATCTCGATCTGATCTCGAAATGGTCGCTGTCCACTTTTGCCGGGAACCACGTGATCCCCGGGATTCACGCGCCGCCCAGTTGGGAGTCGAGGCTCAGCTCAAGTCACCACTGGATTCCAGCTCCGGTCAGCGGGGAACACACAATAAGGATGAACATTCCTTGGCAAGCTCAAGTGGTGGACTCGGCGCACGCTGTGGATGATCGGGGTTTGACGAGACTTTGACATAATCCCCGTGCCATTCATTCGGCCGGCCGAGAGTATCAGGCCAAGAGAGACCTCTCCTGATCCCGAGATGAGATCGGTGGGCTGATCGACCTCGTGACAGAACCTGCTTGATGTTTTATATTTTACATCAATGGGAGGCTATGAGTGTGTAGAATTTACCCATGGTCATGATTGAACCTTCCCTTGTAAGTAGGAGAATGAGTCCTGTCTCCAGGATTACGGTAATGACGCCTAGTGTTGACCAGCTCGGCCGACACAGAGGCAAAGATGAAGAAGCCATGATGTCACTGATCTGCCTGGCTCTTAGGCACTTTGCAACAGTTTCATGAGAACCGTTCTTAGTCATGGTCTCTGACAGAGAGAGAGCGAACAGACCAAAAGCAGAGTGCAAAAGACTTGAGAGAGTGCGTGTGTCTGTGGGTGGAACGCCGTGTCAATCGGCGTCCCCTCCGCCCTGTCGGGGAACATTCTTCTCTCCCATACAGAGTTAGCCCGCAGAGTCCACCCTCCAATGACGGGCTCCACATGAACTAATCTTAGGTAGGACCTTTCTTTTTTTTCTTTGACAAACAATGTATTATGTGCGTGCAGTGCACGCCGTGCACTGCATCCAGGTGTGATACTCCCTGCTGTATTGCATGCACTGCGGCCCATGTCAAACCTATAGAGTGCGACACTTGGCGCCAGTCATGGCGATCTCCCCCCTCCCCCCTTTCTCTTCTTTCTGGTCTTTTTCACTCTTAGTCCCTCGTCTCAGTAGATTCACGTGTGCATCGCGACGCTTTCTGCTACGTTTATGTGTTTCCTCTAGACGTCTTTCCTAATTGGGAATAGACTAATATTCAGCTGTCCAGCCAGCGGCCCCATACGAAGCAGCCACAATTTTGGAAAACTTTTGCTAGCTTGCTATTTAGGCATAGACTGAGGTGTCTTTTGAGTTCCCTGGCAGAACCAGGAGGAGCTGAAGGGTAGAGGCTCTGGAGGATATGCTGTGGTCGGGGACCATTTGACCATTTGCAGTTCCATGCGGCTGAAGGTCGCCGTTTTCTCCTTCCCCGTGACCCGCCCATCAACACAAGAGTGAGATCCACCCACTTGGACCCGTTGGACTGGATGCAATAATTCCGATTGGCACTGGACAAGAGAGAGGCTCGCTGGGATGGCTCATGAGGCCTTCTGGACCTCTATTGGGCAAAGATGGGCACATTCCTTACTTAATGGGCAGAAGATCCCTGGATTCCATAAAGGGTGCAATATTTCTGTATATCACTTGGACTGTGTTCATTCATCTTGCGCTCTTCCGAGAATCCCATCCCTCAAGTGTCCTCTTGCAGTGATTCGAGGTGGCAGATACACTCACAGGATCTTGAACTAGACCTACCTACCGACCTGTCGACATCACGACACCAGGAGAGACAACAACACGCCCTCGGAATATCAACCCGACTGGATTTTGCATCATGACGAGGATGGAAGAACCACCGTCCTCCGCGAGCGGGAGCCAGGCTCCGCCGAGCCCAACCCTCGACGTGGAGTGGAATGGAGACAGTCGCTTTTTGATGAACCATTCCGTCAAGAACTTCTCCTGGAGTGGTCTCACCGTCACTGTCAAGGACCGGCAGACGAAGAAAGCGAGGGATTTGATCAACGACATTACCGGTGACGTCCAACAAGGTTAGTCCTATTTCCCAAAAAGAAGAAGAAAATGGGCCAAGACCTCTGAACTTTCCTTTTTTTTATCATGGAAGAGTCAAGGGCACCAAAGACACTGGATGACTGATTCTTTCTCGATCGAGGCGCACAGGAGAAATTGTTGCCCTAATGGGACCTTCGGGCTGCGGCAAAACCACGCTGCTCAATGTGTTGGCTCGACGACCCGCCGCGTCCGGGGCCAAAGTGATGGGAGACACATTTGTCAACGGCACTCATGTGGACACGGGAGCCTTTGGTCGCATGACCTCGTATGTCGAACAGGAAGATGCACTGATCGGATCGTTGACGGTCCGCGAAACATTGAAATTCGCAGCCGACCTGTCGTTGCCAAGGTATGTTGCATCTTATCAAAGACAATACCTCATGATTGTATTGGGGATACCTCTTGATCTGGATTTGGAACCTATTCTGACTGCTCGACACCATATGACAGCTCGGTGACCAAGCGTCAACGTATGGAACGCATTCAGACCCTCCTGGAGTCGTTTGGAATCCAAAGCCAGGAAAACACTCTGGTGGGGACGCCTATTCGCAAGGGTATCAGTGGAGGCCAGAAGCGACGGGTCAGCGTGGCCAGCCAGCTCATCACCTGTCCCAAGATCTTGTTCTTGGATGAGCCCACCAGTGGACTGGACTCGACCGCCAGCTACGAGGTCATGTCGTACGCCAAAAAGCTTGCCCGGGAAAACAACGTGAGTTCAAATCACTTCGAGAAAAGAGATCCCTTTTCAAGGAAAATGACCATGCTGAACCGAGTTCTCTCGCTATATCTAGTTGATCATCATCGCCAGTATCCATCAACCCTCAACCACCACCTTCCAGCTCTTCGACAAACTCCTTCTCTTGTCCGCCGGGAGAACATGCTACTTTGGCCCCATCAACCACGAAGTGGAAAATTATTTCGCACGAATCGGGCATCCCATCCCCACGCACACCAATCCCGCCGAGTTTCTTCTCGACATTGTCAGTTCAGACTTTGGTGGTGCCAAGGAAGAGGCCCGCGAGCGTGTTCATCGCATTCAGAGCGAGTGGACTACTTCTGCTGAAGCGCAAAACACGATGAGACAGGTCTCTTCGCGGAGTCAAGTATCCGAGAAAAACGCCAATGTCCTCACTCCCGAGGACATGGCTCGTCCAAATGCCGTCAAGATCACACAGGCTTTACTCCATCGTCTCTGGATCAAGAGTTATCGTGATGTGGTGGCTTATGGAATCCGAATTGCCATGTATCTTGGTGAGTTTCCTTCTTCTCCCCCTCTTTGTTACCACGACAAAAATTGGTGTTTGGTCTCGACAGCAGAAGCTTACACCTAGAACCAGGTCTTGCTATCATGATGGGCACAGTATGGCTGCGTCTTCATCCAACCCAGGATTATATTCAACCGTTTGTCAATGCAATTGTAAGCTTGTGCAACCCACATTCTCTCCCGCATTTCATCTACTGTGAAAAAAAAAAAAAAAGGGGGAAAGGGAGAGTAAAATAAAAGCTGACACATCCGCACAACAGTTCTTTGGATCAGCATTCATGTCCTTCATGGCCGTCGCCTACGTCCCTGCATTTCTCGAAGACCGCGCAACGTTTGTCAAGGAGCGAGCCAACGGTCTCTATGGTCCTACTCCATTTGTTATTGCCAACTTTCTCATCGGTCTTCCTTATCTATGTAAGCTTTTGAGTCAATCTTCACCAAAGACTCGTCCGTTTTGACTCATGTTTTGCTCCAGTCCTCATTTCCATCCTCTTCTCCGTCGTCTCCTACTGGCTCTCCAACTTCCGCCCTAGTGGCTCGGCCTTCATGACCTGGGTGATGTGGATCTTCTTGGACCTCGTCGCCGCTGAGAGTCTGGTGGTATTCTTCACGTCCATCTTCCCGAATTTCGTCATTGCCCTCGCCCTAGTGGCCTTTGCCAACGGACTCTGGATGAGTGTTGGCGGATTCCTCGTCGCCCCCACCATCCTCAATCCATTCTGGAAATACGTCTTCCACTACATTGATTACCAGGTACGCACTCGTTCATACATATCCATCTCATGTCTATTAATCTCTCCTGTCTATATTTTTTTTACATCTTTTCCTCTCACTAACGCCCAATCCGCTTCCCTTCGTCTTTGTTTTAGGCCTATGTCTTCCAAGGAATGATGGTCAACGAATTCTCCAAACGAAATTACTCTTGCGGAACAGGCTGTCGCTGCATGTACGATTCAGATCTGGCAGATCAGTGTATGATTCGGGGAACCGCCGTGCTGTCCCAATACGGGTACGCCACGGGGCGAACCGGCAAGTGGGTTGGCATCTTGATCGGCATCGTTGCCGTTTATCGACTATTTGGATGGATCGCGCTTACTGTGCGTCGAACTTGAATTGTTGACTGACTTTTTTCAAAAATTATCACCTCGCTGAGAGTGATTGGGTGGCTTATAGAAAGGGCTCGAGGGCTGTATAGACTGTTTTGGACATGGAGTTTTGTGGCATTTTGTGGATCTGCTACACATGTTCTGTGCTTTGGGGGTCTGGGTGGAACTTTTTTTTTTCTATTCACCTCTTTCTAATCGCTTATGCTAATGCGCTGTTTTTTTTTTTTCAAGTGCTAATGTACCTGATCATGACTACTGTTAATTTTGGAAATACTCAATGGTGTTTCTTCTCTGCCCACGTGAACACACCTTCATGTCCGGCTTCATGTGGCAAAACCCGTACCCCCGACTCTCGACTCATGGACACGAATGATCCCATGATCCCATGATCCAGTGGCATTGAACCTATTCCGTACCATCTGCCGGAATACCAAGCCGCAATCGCTCACCCGACCCGGGCCAGTCCCACCACTCCACTCGGCGGCTGAAATTCCAGTAGCATGAATGAAAATGCCCAACTCCTGTCAAGCAAAACACAAGTGCATCACCATCTACTCCATGTAATATCGTGGCAGAATACTGAGCAAACCCATGACTAAAGTGAATCAAGCCAGTATTATGATCCGCAACGGCACACACTGCAGTTCCAGATATCTTTGCGTTGATTGTGACTTTTCCCACCCTCTTTTGCGCACAGGAATATCATATGTTAGGTCCACAGTAGATGCTGATAGTATGTATATGTATCCACACGTATAATAGTATCTATCCTCACCGGATCCTGCCGCCGGACTGAGGCAAATGCAAGTCATGCTCGTATCTATGGAACCTATCCTGAGGACCCGCGGTATCGTTCATCGAATCGTTACTCCTCGGTAGATCTATTCGAGTTGGCGCACTGTGTACAGCAGAGCACAGTCCAGTCCAATCCAGTCCATTATGACCATTCCCTCTTGTCTCTCCTCAACACCATCGGATCCACAGTGCCGCAAGAGAAAGCGCATCGAGCGTCTAGCCCAGCCCGGGAGATAGCCAGATCAAGTACCGAGGAAAGAGTTGCTAGTTCTGGCCAGCGAGGTGGTCACTATCACCAAGTACCTCGAGTACTCGGTCCAACTTACTACTGTACTGTAGTCCGTACTTCATGCATACAAGGTACCTAGCTACGATGTGGATCCGATCACCCATCCCCATCTGATCTCCATATTACCATTTCCATCTAAACATTCTATATGGATGGAGCTACTCTTTCCTTGCCAACATATATTTTTCCCCCTCATATAATTGAAGAATGTTTCACAAAGTTACTTCAGTCGAGGGGCGATGGTGGTAGTGGCGGCGGTGCTGAGCATAAAGCGGGGTTAAGAAGTTGCGGTGAGGAAATAGAAAGACGGGGATTTCAGTAATCAGATCATTATTTTGGCAGGTTTGCCTGGATCGCATGAGATGGTCACTGCATGGACTTGTACGTAGTATTAGTGACTTCTTGTGGACCTGGGAGATGAGCGACGCAAGGGGGGGAATCTTTTTACCATTTTGAAAAAGAACATCCCCCCCCCCCTCCCCCAATATAACAAAAAGGGAAAAGGAAAAGAGGAATGAACACGGCATTTTCCATTTTCCTCTCGGAGCTTAGGTTCTTTCTACTTTTTTCAGTCTCGAGCTTTCCCCGCTTGTGGCGAAAAGATCCGAGGGATGGAAGTGGGCAAATAGGTACATACCTTGCTGAGAGTATACTGCTGTAGTACTTATTTACCACGTTGAAGGGGATATCTTATTCAGATCTTACAAGCAGAATCAGAGATGCACGTCGGGCTTTTGTTCGTGAAACTGCTCATCTATTCCCCATCACTCAGATCATGGAATCAATGCAAGAATATCCAAACTCCAATCTCCCATCGACGGTCAACTAGTAAACTCATTCCTCGAGTCAGATAAGAAGTACTTTTGACCATTTTTTTTCTCAGTGCCAAAAAGGCAAGTGATCTTCGGAGGCGTGATCTTCGATCGGCTTTGATCGCTTGGTGCTGTCACTGGTACTGGGCGGGGCTCCACTGGCCATCCCGCTTGATTGATCCCTATTTTTCCTCGGCATGTTGTACATTTGATGGAAAGTAGGAGTTGTAGTAAGGTATCCGGCAATGCGTTGCCTACATAACTTCCATCAAGAAGTGGGTACAATGATATACGACAGATGAATCCAGCGTGGACAAGTGTCTCTGGTGACATGCTGGAATTCACTTCCCCGCCTTCCCTTGTACTACTATCTCCTGGGCAAAATCAGCGGAGGATTTTCCTCTGCCTCTGCCCCTCCCCCTTTCGTTGAAAATGACTTGCTTGGGGGAGGAAATAAGCCTGGATCTGCCTCTATCAGTTAGTCGGCGATGGACAGCCAAAGTATGAATTAATGAAGAATGACTTATAGGCGGGGATCGGCTATTGTTACACAAAAGTGTATCGTGGCAGTCTCACACTTGAGCTAATAGCAAGAGACATCCTGTGAGCAGTGAGCTGTGTACCGCGAGAGACGACTCGAGCAAACAAAGTCTTTGAGCGAGCGGGAGTGAAACCACCTACCTCGATATGATAAGTTGATTAGTGTGCCTTGCAATTACTTGTAAGTCTAGAATATAGGTCTTCTAATGAATTTTGAGATGGACCAGCACCTGTAAGGTCTGGACACCTGTCATTGCTCATTCAATCCAATTCCAGTCAGACACGCAAGTACCCAAGATTGATACTTGTAGTGGATACCCAGTACCCACTGTAGATCTAGCAGTTATATTCATGACTCACATGTCTGATAAGAGTGAATGATATGATCTCCATTATCCTTAATATTTCAAACTCAAGGTACAGATGCTCTGTATCTTGTGGCAATCCATCTCCCGATCCAAGCGCTTAAAGTCCGTTCTCCAGTCGCGTTTCCTGATCGTACTCGGTGAGCACATTACCAAGGGTGGCGCGGATTCAGTTCAAACACGAAAGGGAGAGCTTAACGCGAATATGATGCTTGCAGTGGAGGATAAATCGAGGTGCACTTCTTCAGTCATGAACATCCTTTAGTGTGCTGGTCGCTCTGCCTATCGCAGGTGGGGGGACAGGCTGAAGAGCCGCATCTGCGTACTACTCGGCCCCATGATACGGACCACGCCACATACCTGGGGGGGGAAGTTTGCCCGGGTTTTGCATTTCTCATTGAGTTTAGCAGGGTTGATTGTCCAGTGAAAAGGGAGTAGTCCTGGTGGCACTGCCAGTATTTCCCATTTCCCCATTCGGGCTGTGTCCTGGCATTTCTCGTCAGAGGTATCCGCCAGCTTACGAATAGAGCGAGGCGGGTCTGGTAGTACACAGCATTACAATGGGTAGAGTAGGTTTCATTATGTCCATGGCTTGTGGTATACTTAGCAACACTTGCTTTAGCTGGAAATGGATACGAGATGTGATGGCCATGATCTCGGTGACAAACTCTCGTCACTTGCTCGCAGACTTGGAAGCCGCTCTTTTTTTTGTCTTTTTTTTTGGCTCGCATCTACTGACCTCATTGATGACCACGGACTGATCGGTGTACTGGATTCATCCCGAGATGCAAGGAGTCGAAGTGCCCTCATCAACCAAACTCTCAAAGTCATCATGATCTTCGTCCGTGCTGCAAGTCATCGCTTAAAATCCCATGGATTCGCAGTTCAAGGTTGGCACTAGGTGTCATAGCGTCACAGGTCTGGTCACCCTGGACAAAAAGGACAACGATCACGATGACTATCGACCACGGAATTTCTGATTTCATCGCTGGCAGGTGGTGTCGAGCTGGATGGCTGAAAGACCCGTTGATTGATAAGCAATTCAAGAAATTCCGACAAAAGAAAAAGCGCCTCCATGTCGTCGACAGGGTTCACGTGTCATTGATTGCGGAGAAACCAACAATCAACGCCAAAGGTCTTCATCTCATGCGTGCTGTCGTTTCCCTCGGCAGTTTCAAGTTTCATAGAATTGAAATGGCGAGTAGTGAATGATGAGTTCATCTCTATATGTGTTGCTACTCGTTGACCTTTTAACCGAGGTGGAAAATCAGGAAAGATCAGAAATAAACAGAAGAGGTTATAGTTGGGTGAAATGACGCTCGACTACTCGAGGCAAGCAGACAGACAGAGGGAGAAAGAGAAAGAGATGGAGAGTAGCACCCATAATGACTCACCCTCGGACAGCAGCGGGCAAGAGCTAGCAGCGCCCATTGAGCAGCTGCCACGAGGGCCTGCAGGTCTCCTCCGGCGTCACCGCGCCGCAGCATGGAGCGGACATTAAGACGGACGCGTGGGCACGGTCACTGCTGCCGGTACTGAGAGGGAGATTGGATTGTGATGTGATGCGAGTGCGAGTGCGAGGGGGCCTCTGGATCGATGCGCTTCTTGTCTGTTCTTTCATTTTCTTCTAGTGAAAGTCATTTACAAAACCAAGTCCGAGTCCGGAATTTGTTGAGATAACGCAAGCGGACAAGTTGTCGAATGCCATGACAGATTGAAGTTGATTGTCTCCGAGGGCGTCATGTCATGCATGACATCCCGACCGACTTCTTCTCGCTTTCCCGTCCCAACAGGTGCAGTACATACAGGAAACCTCGCGTGCAACATAGACATTGTCCCCGGGAGGGCATGAAGTTAATTTTTGCTTTTTTTTTTGTTTTATCACTTTGGCAGTACTTGAGGTTTCATACTGTGATCTACTGGTCCACAAGAGAGGGGAACAGAGAAGAGGGGGAAAGAGGGGACGTATAGTTGACTTTGTCGATGACGATCGCTGCTGAGCCACACAACGGTGTCGAGTTTCATTTCTTCCAATGTACATGGTTAATGGATGACTACTACACTCTTGACCATCAGACATGATGTACTGTGTCGTTGTTGATGAGTACAGACCTCGGAGACTCATAATTCGGGTGGAGAAGATTCCGTCTGTGTGTGAGGGCGAGGGAGAGAAAGATAATGCAATCTCTACAAAATCTCGCGACTCAAATTGAGGACGACTTCTGTTCTTCTAGAAGTCTCCACTTGGGCTCCATCTGTGGATTGTGGTCGTCTGTTTCGATGAATTTGGAATAGAACGTCTATCTTTTTTTTTTGCATTCTTCGTTCTCTGAATGTGCGAAAGGTCCCTTGTCTTGCTCCAGTAGCAGGGATGTGCAGTCCTCGTGTTTTAATTTTTAATTTTTAATTTTTTTTTTTTAATTTTTGGTTTATTTCTCTTCTGTGCTTTCTGGCTCCCTTTTGGGTAGGGCACAAGTATTGGGCCGCCATGCTCAGTGGTTGGGCGCCGGGCCGGGAGCAGCGCAGATGAGAGAAGAGGTTCAGCGACCGAGAGAGGCATTGTCGGGATCGGTTGGTAGAGAGGGAGAGAGAAAAAGAGAGAATACAAGAAGGCAAGCTCTGCGCGGATAAAGTGTACTCGGAGAGACCGTCGGCCTCTTTTTGAATCATGGGTTGACAGGAAACAAGCCGATGAGGCTCGCGAGAAAGCTTCAACGGTGAATTGGACTCCAGGTGCAAATATTGGGGGAGTATACGGGGTACACATAGGATCTTCATGTCTCATCTTGGAAGGGCAGACCGATTGTTCCCTCGGACTCGAGTCTGAGACTCGCTGTGTGCAGTTTGTTGACCTCGCTACCCGGTAGGAGAGGTGTCAATGAAGTACATGGCTATCTGCTGATGTCAAGCAGGGCGTAATGTACAATTCGAACTCGGTACAGTACTCCTGCAGCCAAGGTTGAAGGGTGGTGGCAGGGCTGGATCTCCGTGTCGGTGTTAGCAAAAAGCATCCCGACCGAGGATTAGCGCCTTTTGCAGCGATTACTCAGGAATGATGATCCTTGAAGCCTTTCCGTTGACTGTCCAAGCTGCCAGCTGGACACCTCCCTGTATTATCCGTTCTCCCCATGCGCAGCTCCCGTCCACGCGTGGATAACGGCTAGACCTCGCACGCAGAGACCACTATCGTCATCAAGTGGTCAGCACATCAGGTCGTCCCTCAATACCCTGAATCGGGACACTCCCCTTCAGGCTGTGAGATGGTCAGACTGCTGGGTGCTGGTAGTTTTAGAGTGTGCGACTGGCCCGTGGTCCCTCTTGTGGTTGAACCAGGGAACGACCTTCGCCTTCTGGCGGGTCCCCCGAGCTTGACGTTGAGTCGGTCCACGGTTTCACCCGCCCTGATGATTTCCGCCAACGCTGAGGCCACCCGATGATCCCTCGCCGTGCGATCCCGTTTCGAGATCAGAAAAAAAAAACGGAGTTGACGGGGGAGTTCGTTCCCCACCAGGTCTCCGTTCACACGGACAATCTCCTTCCATTTTGTAATCTGAATGGTTCAGTTTTGTCTCATCTGGCTGTGTGTGTTCCCGAGGGCCATCACGTATATAGTATACTTCCGACGCTCACGTCAGGCAACACGAGTGGAGGGGCCCCAGTGGGAGTCCCTCCAGACGAGTCATTCTGTTCGTCGAGCGGAGTGATTCTGTCTCCGTTGGGTTTCTTTTGAAATTTGTGGTGGTTGTGTCCCCATCAGATCTTTCCGGGGACTTCGTTGGGTTCATATACAAGTGCATCGTAAATTGACCGAGTGAGAGCCCAACGACTGTAGCAGTAGTACAGTCTGGCATCCTTGTCGCCTCGGTACCGAGGACGTGTACAGATGAGTAGTAGCCCGCTTATCATGGGACTTTTCACATCAGAACAAACTCTCACGATGTTCCCTCGGCTTGGTTTCATGGTATTTCGGAACAGAAATTTTGAATTTCAATCTTCGCTGGGCGTTTCTTCCCTCTTGCTTGTCATGTCCTGCGTACCAGTCGGACTGACTGTGAATCCATACCGTGTCCAGGTTGGGTACCATGTACAGTAGAGGACTCCTCCCACTGACCCTGAGGCTCTCCACTGCGAGACGGGACGCTACACTCTCGTCTGTTCTCGAGGCAAGACGCCCGTGTTGACTTTGGGTGACTGAGGCGAGACCGCGGAAAATTTCGATCGGGCCTTGATTTTGGTTTGTTTGGATCATCTCTTTTTTTTTTCCTCCCCATCTGCTCGGTCTCCCGTACCCTCTTTTTGTTTTGCCTCTTCCGCACGCAGGTGATAATTTCCCTCTTTCGTCTTCACGAAACTCTGTCTTGGTGCTGCCAATCTCCCCTTCCATCTCCCCCACGGAGCATCCGACGCGGATGGTGGGATTGCTTATCTACCAGTTGATTCCCCTTCCTCTTTTTCCTCCCCGTTTGGTTTTGATCGATTTTCTTTTTCCCGTGATCGCTGCCCATTCGACTCCACTCTTCCCGAGATTTTAACTACTTGGTCTCTACCCAAATCAACCCAACCCAAACCCACTCCGCTCTTCATCCACCCGCCCAAATCGATAAAGAAAAAAAAAAAGAGAAAAAAAAAAATAACCCACCGCCCCCCACTTGACACTCGCTGGGTACCCAAGTCAGGCACATCCACAGATTCCATCACAAGGCACAGAGGCCCAAAGGTCCCCCCCCCCCCCCCCCCAAAAGCACCGGGTGCCGTCTTCCAGACTACTTTCGAGAAGTCCTGCAGCTACCAGTCGACTCTCCACCACTCATCTTCTTCCGACGTCCGGTGGTTCTTTCCTGTCCCCTCTCCCCCATTCTCGTTCTTCCCTTTCCTTCTCCTTGCTGTTCGACTGCCATCGTCAGGACCCACGCCTGACGCTCTGCCGCCCGATCACTCTTCGCGCGCCTTCTTTCCACACCCAACCTCACCCGGCTCTCAGATGGAGACATTACTGCGATCTGGACTTATACCACCTCGTTGCCTCCGCCCGCTGACAGATTCGGATTACGCCCAACCACCTGCCATCGCCCTTGCGATTGGCGGGGTCCACCGGCCATTGCGACTGACTGAGATCGGGTTGGGTGACGCTGAGAGGAGAGGAGTGTGTGAGACGGAGAGAAAAAAAAAACAGGAAGAGAGAGAGAGAGGGAGGGAGTGAAGACGCGCGAAAGGGAGGGAGTGACCCAGTGCGATCGTGCGAGAAACGACGCGACCAAAGACTGGACGGCATCACGCCGAACAACTCTTGTCCTACCCACACGTTGTGTGAGACACCTTTTTTTTGTTCCTTGCGGTCGCATTCGTGGTGGTATCGACGGCTGGTATCAAGTCATACGCCTCGTGCTTGTGATATACCGGAAATCCATCCCCATACATGCAAAGTGGGCTAGGCCAGGAACACCCGCGCCCGACAAACAAAAATACCTGCCTGATCCCTCTCGGGGACTGACTCATCCTCAACGAGGGGAAACCAGATCGGTCTCATTCCCACGGGAGTTGATCTGTCTGCTGTAGGTCGTCCCAAATTGTTTCCCTTCGTTGCTGCTGCCCGGGTGGAGTACCCACGCACCGCTGGTTCCCATATCGGGAGCAGGCCAGGTCGTCATCGAACCTCACCCAAGCCCGTCCTCCCCCCCCCCCCCCCCCCTGCTTCCCTCAAACAGCTGCCTCCTCGGAACTGACATTGGCACCCGGTCAGATCGCTCCGTCATCAAAACGTGCAGCAAAGCGATGCCCGGGGGCAGGGTCCCTCAAGCGGCCTATGTCGAGGACTACGACGAAGAAGGCGGCATCGTACCCGACAGTCGGCACTCAGCCAATACGGCTATCAAAGTCTCCTCCAGGTTGGCTCATAGATTCCCAGCGGAGCCGCTGATCGACGGCGCCAGTGACTCAGGCTATTCTAGTCGTACCGCCGCCACCGGCACCAGCACCCAATCCGGCCCATTGGGCGAGAGAAGCCCCCCCGTCCCTCATAAGCTGGATATGCCCAAGCATCGCACCGACCTAGCCCGAACCAGTTCCAGTCGACGGCCACGAACCGAGAGAGAGCGCGAACGCATTCGACCGGAGCACGCTGAGAAGCCGACGGGGATTCCATCCCATCATCATGCTCACGTGCAACGGTCCTCGTCCAAACATCGCCGCCGTGAATCTGCTCAGATCCAACACCATCCTCCACCAGAACTCTTCTACGAAAAATCCGCCCGTTATCATCAAGCAACCACCCTCCACGCCCGTGGATCACCACTTCGGCATGGACTTTGCCTCTGCCTACCACTTTGGCCCGCCGCCGGTCCCGGACTACCCACCGTCCTCACCCCACGGGGGTCGTCATCCGTACGCCGTCGAGGAGTTTCACCGTCCGGTGGGTCGATCACACCATTCCAATTCCTATCGGACACACATGTATCATCAAGATCGACCCGTCAGTATGCACGCGGGCATGATGGGCCATGCCGCCGCACCGGTCTATCATCACCCGGGGTCATACTATGACCAGGGCCCTCCACCCGCCTCATCAGCGTATGGTCATCCATATGCCTCATCCCCCTACGCCGGGTCATATTATGCGGGATCCGAGTATGGACACCCGTCCGACTACCCGCCGAGCGAGCGATCACGCTCGCGGACTCGAGAACGTCCGCCCCAATCTCGTCCGCGTCGCTCGTCCTCGATCTATGGAGGACCGCCTCCCCCGCCCCCACCGCCGCAGATGGAGCAAGGTGTCTTTCCGGATTGGCTTGATGAACCAGAAGACTCGTACTTCCCCCCGCCAATCACATCAGAAGTTTCTCGTGAGTATCGCTCAAGGGAAGCACCGCGTGAATACCACCGTGAACCCCACTACGACGCGCCGCGAGGGCGAGCCCCCAAACCTCCCCGCGATGAAGATTTCTACAAGATGCCTCCCCCGCCGCGGCCGATGCCTCAAAGACCCAAGGCCCAGGTTCACCAGGCGAAACGACCCGATCGTCCCGAGCTCTCGCGCAAGGCTTACACCACTCAAGCTGTTCCGGCGGCACCGCGGCGTCAATCGCGTGCGTCGATGGATATGAGTGATATGGTCGCTGCCTTGCCCGAGCCCGGTCGACGGACCTCCCGTGAAACCAGACCTCGGCCTCGGTATGAAAGTCTACGCGAAACTCGACGGTCAACATCGTATCACGACAGTGCCCGTGGCGCCCAAGTGGCCGTCGCAACCTCTCGCCGTCGTCGTCCTCGGGAGTACTACTCGGAAGATGAGGAGGAAGATGAGGAGGAAGAGGATGTACGCAGCACGGGGACTGGCGACGGACTGGAAACCCGCGAACGTGAAGTGGAACGCTATCAGGCTCAGCAGTCCGGCCGGACAAATACTATGCCTGCATCCGCCGAAGCCCTTCTCACCAAGAAAGCGATCGGTGCAGGTAGCGATAACGGTAGCCAGAAGAGCCGATCTAATAGCAGCCGGGGCAGTGGCAGCGGCAGCGGGGAGGGCAAGAATATGAATCTGTTGGTCAATGGATTGACTATCGGTTTCACCGAGGAGTCGGTCGCTGGTAAGAATATCAAGATCCAAGCTGGCGACACGGGCCGTGTCCAATTGTCTATCGCCGGTGAACGACGGCCGAAACAATACCATGCGGCTGGATCTTCGTATTCAGACCAGACGGGTCGTTCCGTCCGCCGAGAACCGGATGAGGTTCCACGACGTCCGCGTGATGATCGTCGCTCTGAACGGGCAAGCCGTCGCTCGAGTCAATCGACCTATGGCGATAATCGTCGTTATGCGCGTTGATACACCTTGGGCAAGACAAGGCTGTTCCTGACGATAACTCATGAAACCTGTGTGTCTTTTTCTTTCTCCGTCTCTGCACATCGCCTCTCGGTCGGATACCAAGTGCTTTTTATTTTCTTCCCCGGCAATTTGTTTGCTTAAAAGTTGGACTGGATAATGGATGTTTCGGCATTTTTTTGGAACTGGACGGGTATTCATGACTATGATGCTGATGTTGATGTTTACTCTGCCATTTGTTTTTTTTGGTTTTGGTTGTGGTTTTGGTTTTTTTTGAGATTTCCACCTTCGGAGTCTTCCTTTCATGTTGCATGTTCCTTTTCACTTCTCTTTCTCTTTTCACGGGGGCAGGCCTGAACCAAAAAGCGATTCGAGCAAAACGGTCGGTTCCACCGTGTCTGCGGCTTGCAGCAGGAGCAAAAGCTTTTTCGAAACTTCGGGGCATTGATTTTGTGTGAACCGAAAGGGTCCCTAGATGGATTCTCTCGCGATTGCCATTGATTTCCTATTTGGGGACGATCATGGTTGGGCGAACGTTGGAAAAAAAGAGGCATGGCTGCGAACCGAGGAATTGACAGGAAATATCCCTCATTGGCTAAGATTGAGGCCAGTCTGAACACCGTCTTGGCTGTGACCTCTCTCACTCTGTATCCGATCTGATCTTGATTCGATTCTCGATGGGGATCTGGACAGAGTGAGGGATGAAAGCTGATGGTGTGAGATTAGTCCCAATCCAGGCCATGCTGGGATCATCCCCTTACGAAATCCCAGACGGAACAAGTGGCCATTGATCTTTCTTGCCATGTGAGCTCGACATGTCTTCCGCGCTCGTGATGGTGATACGATTGTACGATTCTGATGACCTGCGATGACAAATTCCGATTCATGTGATTGATGCGTTGCGTTGCTCTGCCTTGCCTTGGTACAAGCTAATTGTCAGCGTTGATGTATATCCCCTTTTTCGTTTCCGTCATCTCATGTCCTCTGATTTTTGTGTTTTCTTTTTTCCTTCATTCGATCTTCTATGCCTATACCTATATCCTCTGCATGAACGTCTTTATACCTTGCGCTTCGAACTTGCTTTGGAGATCCTTTCTATATTACCAGCGTGGCTTTTCCACGGCTTCACATCGGCCTCATCTTTTATCTTTGATGATCACGGTCAGACAGTAGTAGCCGGGGACCTAGGTCTTTATCTTTTTTTTCTTTTTTGATTTGATGTTTTCGCTCCAATGTGTGGCTCGATGTGGAGTTTTCTGAGGACCATCAGTGATAGATTGATGAGGGGATGGACCTGTTGTGTCTGTGTCTTTCTTCCAGCGTTGGAAATCAATAATATTCCCATTCATATGAATGAGAGTAAGGCTGCCTGACCGCTGCTGGTGAGACCACTCGATTCGAGTGGATCTTCCAATTATTGAAGCTATTGAAAGTTCTATCTGGCCCGCTATTACGTAGTTGTATCAGATGGATCTTCCCCTTCGGCAGTGAGTGTAATTTGCTCCACCTTGCCATAAATTGAGTAGATGATATATTGCCTTCATTTATTACTGGATTAGATATAGTGCATCCATCCGGTGACTTTAAAAAGGCATCACAATATACGTGAATACAGAATTGCTAGCCCAAAACCTCGCGCTCTTTGATTCTGTCAATAGGGCATCCTACTCGCATCATACGCACCATCCCATCCAAATCATAGAAGATCAGCAATACCATCCTTAATACTCTCCTCCAGTCCTACCCATTCCTCCCTCCCCCAAAAATCCCCAAGGATCTCTTTTGCTCTCTTTGCGGGACGCACTTCTACCGAATCACGCTTTTCAGACATATCACCAAGAGGATCTCGCGGGATCAGCGTGTTTTCCGGGCAAAGCTTGTGCAGAACGTGGACGACTTCGGACCAGGTGGTCGGGGTTGCAAATGCGAAGATTCGGTCAAAGGTTATAGCTGGGGAGAGGAGAGCTGCTATGTGTAGGCGGGCTACGTCGTGGACGTTGATGATCCATTCTATAGTTTTTTTTTGAAATGGGGAGAAAGGTAAGAAAGTTATTCTGTAATTCTCGTGAGGTATTGATTCGAAGGAAACGTCGATAGGGGATTAGGGCGGGGGAAAGGAGGGGGATATAGATAGGAGGTAATTTGAAGGGGGAGGGGAAGTGACTCACGAGGAGGAAGAAATTTGATTGGGAAATCGTCTCCTTGAAGCATTTTCCGGATCAAGATCTGTGACGAGCCCTTGATTTCTGGTGCGAGGATTTTACCAACCTGCCGAGGTGTAAATGGTCTGTCCGAGACTCAAATAGCAGTCGACTGAATAGGAATGACTAAAAAGTCTTACTGTCATGCACGGCAGTACCGAATTGAGCACAAACGGTCGGCCGTGATCCTCGACCCATTTGAATGCACTTCTTTCAGCTTCTGTCTTGGATGCAGCATATACAAAGACTGGCTTGGTTGCGGCGGGTGTATTTTGATCCCAGGCTGCTTCAATGGCGGCATCATTCCAAGTTTCTGAGTTTCCACCAGAAAAGGAATCAGTTTGAATCAGTCTTGTGTGCTTGAAATTTCCCATGATGTAGAAACCAACCCAGGCACCTACCTTCGGTTACGAGCCCCGGGTGATCTGCCCGAGGCAAGTATGCAGCGCTCTGCGATGAAGTTATCACCACGCGCCGGATCCTCGGGTGTTTCGCGGCTGCTTCCAGTATAGCAAGTGTACCTTGGACGGAACTTGTAATGACTTTGTTTGCATCGGGACTCATCGAGACATCTGTGGCCTGTCATAGGTACTCCAAAGATGTCAGTTAGATGGGACATTTCAGGGCCATCAACCCGGCTACGGGTGTGATATCTATTTGGTGTTGCTTTTGTTTTGTCCTCTGCGCATAGGTATGACCATCAATTTGAGAACATGACGCACAACATGAATAATTCCTTCAACCTGGTCGAACATATGATCACAGTCAACGGCATCGTTAAGATTGGGCAGTAAGACTGTTTCAAATTTGCCTCCTCCGTGCTTCTTGTCAAAGAGCTCGTTTAGCCAGGGTTTCGGTTGGCGAACAGTTCCCCGGACTTTGTAGCCAAATGCTAACAAGTGATCGACAATATGGGACCCGATGAAACCATTTGCGCCGGTGACGAGGATTCTCGATCCTTGCAGGATTGTATATTGCGATTCCGACATTTTGAAGACTGGACGTGAGATTCCGGCTCTCATCGAACGCAGGATATCCTGTGTTTATAACCTCGTTGCGATCGTAACGATTCTATTTAAAGACGCTTACGACCACTAGTTCAAAGTGCGATTCGGGGACAAAACGCGGCCTCTTTTTCCCTTTTCAGTCCCCGCTCTGAACGAGTTGCTCATTTGGACCCACCTAGGTAATCTCACCGAAATAAAATTATGGCCCCGGGTTCTAGGATGAAGTGTTATAGATTTTACAGTACTTCTCTCCACTGATTGACGGTTGCCACTCTCAAAGTACAGCCCATTCCGGGTAAGTCATTGAACAAGAATGGCTCGCCGAAAGAGGTAGCTTCCTCGCCTGACCACGCGAGGAACGGGTTAGGGATCTGGTCCTAGGTTGACCACTGCATCCAGATACAAGATCCACACTAACAGACTGGATTTGTAGGCGTAGGAGAATCAGAACATTTTCGTGGAAACCATGTTTACGAGTCTTTTGTTCGTAAAGATGTGACTGGCTCTTCCTTACCCAGAGTCATGCCTCTCTTCATTGAAATCATCACATGGAGCCTTGTAGCTACTTAGAAAACTGATAAAATGTGATCAAGTTGGTATCAAGCACGAGCAACGAATCGGAAAAGATCAAGAAAAAGAAAACTTTCAACTCTCATCCCCTGTCAGTCAGAACCAGTCTTCGCCCCAGAGCGCCCTCGTCGGTAGAATAAAATCACCCAGTCAATAAGCAGATCTGCCAATGACCATGGTACCCATGGGCGTCCTCGATCAAGATCTCTGCCTCAAAAGCCATCCACTCAGTTCAATTTCTTATCTCCAACCTTGACGGTGCGACCCTGGCGTGCTTGATATTGCAGATAGCCAAAAATGCCCGCGGCGATAAGAGCAATGACCACAATGTTGCCTAGCCACAAAAAATCATCAATAATCATTGTTCGGGCACGCAGGGAAGACCATGGATGAGAAAATGAGGTTGCTGGAGATCCTTACTTGCAACAAATTTGCCCACGCCGCCGGCAGCTTCGAAAACATTGCCAATCGTAGAGAGGACCATTTGGAAAAATCCCGTGATCGTATGGACCAAGGCCGTGATGAGGTCAGAAAAGAGGTCAAAAGCGCCTCGGAAGACAGAAAAGATGACCTCGAAGACTGAGGCAATCAGGTCTTTGACTGAGCCGATGATGGAAGACATGATGGTGGAAGAGGATGAATGAGGTTGCTTGGTGGATCGAAAAAAAAAGTGTACTAGATGTTGTTAAGCTGATGTTTTGTTATCGTGGTGGTGTAGAAATGTGTACGTGTGTAGAATGTCAAATGAGTGGACTTTGAAATTATCTCCCAACTGTCATACATTTAAAGTATACAACGTTCAGTGGGGCACGGGTGCTCTGGTTTTCCTGCTTCTGGCGGATGGCCGCTCTGTGGCTGTGGATGAAAATGACCGCTGATGGCGTAATGACGTGATTTTGATACGGTCGAGACATGGAAATGCCTTGATCTGCTCAAGGGTAAAAGTAAAGATGTTGGCAACAGAGAAAAAGGACTAGAGGTCCATGTTCACGTTTGGAAAGGGTAATTAGGTGGAGGATCGTGTCGTAATTCAGAATTGTTTCTTCGCTGCCAGTAAACCACTAAATGATGGTGGTAGTATATGCGTCCTCTTTGGTCCTAGTCGAAGGCTCAGTTGCAGCCGCACGGAAGACAGTAATTTCTGATGATGAACTCATCGGTCGATAGATACGGTCGGCTTTTTGCCTGCACTGGGAAACAGTATCTTCTGGCATCAGTCCTTTTTTTCCCTCCTGATTTGTCTGGACTGGATGAATTCCGCCTTCTTCATCTTGTTACTAATCGTATTCTATGTATCGAACTACTTCAATTTCCTTTTGATCAATAAAGTTCCACTCTATCACGTGATTGTCATGACCCCCGGATGGTCTGCCTGAGGACATGAATGTGGAGTGCGATGGAGATGGTTTCCCCACCAACCCACAAGGTAAACAATGCTCCCCAGCCTCCTCCAGCCTCCTCCATTTGATCGATGACCCAACCACTGCTCACTTCAACAACCCACTCTGATCATTGTTTTGCTAGCTCAGCAACAGGCTTTATCCTTCAAGGACTATTCTCTCTCATTTGCCAAGTAACAGATCATCTCATCTGAGGATATTCGCATTAGCTTGACAACTCACGAGCATATTGCGCCGGCTCGGGGATTGAGGTCAAGGTGTGTCTCCACTTTCTCATCGATGTTCAAAAATGCGCCATTCCAACTCTGACATTCCTCATTAGGGTCTTTGTCTGGAACCGTGTGCTCTGAGCCACGTGTATCATCCAACATGGCTCCCGTACAACAGAATGTCGAGACTCCCCAAAGTCTCGCCCACAGCTTCGCCTCTTTCACTTTCAAGCACATCACGCGCCGTGACGACTCATCCTCTTCCACTCAGGCCAAACCCAACTATGGCCAAGGCACAATTGACCCCAAGAGCATCAAGATGCAAGGGCTGATGGCGCTATTCGCCCTCATCGGGGCGGCATTCGTGCTCGGTGGGATCTGGTTCTTCTTCTGGGCCAAGAATGGTGGATTTGTCTGGCGCAAAGGTGACTGGGAGGACTACAAATCGACAGTCCTTCGACGCAAAGGTCCCGACGGCAAGACACTCAGCAATGCCACGAAGAGTACCAAACTGGGCAACGACAGTGTGCTCGGCTACAGCGATGACGGATACACCTACGCCGATGAGACCGCCACCTACACGGAGACAGCCACAACCATCAGCGAGGAGAAACCCCGAAAGAAACGCAATTTCCGCGAGAAGCTTCTCCGTCGAAACAAAGACGAGCGATGGGAGGGTGAAGCAGACGACGATATGCGCGCTTATCGCGAGGAGAAACCCGCTCGCATCGGTGGCATGAACCGTGAAGCGGATGGTACCTACCACGGCAGTGACTATGACTCCTCCGCCCCTCCGACCCACTACAACCGAAGTGATATGAGCGAGGTCCACGACTACGCGTACGAACAGCCCCGTCGCTCCCGTCGACGGGACCCCTCAGGCTTTTCCTTTACTGCTGGCAGTGAAGATGTGCTGAGTCAAACCACCGAGGAGCAGCACCTACGCGCACCATCTTCCCGGCGCCACACTCGCCGACATAATCGGGAACGCCGCCAGAGTACCGTGCGTTCCTCCGTCCCTTCGTCTCGCACCAGCAGTCCCCGCAAGAAGGATCGCCGTTCTGCCGCGCCAGGATACACCGAGCCGCTGGATTTCTCTTCGGCGGGTTCTCGCTCCGAGTATCAATACTCTAATGTTGATACCGAGGATTCGCACGGCACTAGAAGTTATCACCACCCCATTCCCGGTTTGACCAAGGGTTACCGCCGTGATGGCCATGGTCGACGTCGTCGTGACAGTCTGAGTGACAGCGGTGACGAGTGATGACTTTTTATTTCTTGGGGGGGGGTGTGTCCCTGTGATTTGAATTTCTGTTTTCCTTCCTCGTTCAGTAGCAGCTGGCAATATGTGCAACGCAAATCATTTTTGTCTTGAGTTTTGGGGGGGGAATATCAATAACGGCTATGGCTTTCGGCCTTGTTACAACTGAATTTGGGCCAACGGGGGACTTTTATGTACATAATGACTGGAATCACGAAACGGATGAATGAAATGTTGAAATTGATATATTGAAGCGAGCATCGAAATAGAGCATCAATGGTAGTACCATGTTGTATGATTATTCCCGAATAATAGATATGCTGAGGGCGGTCGATAACTCTTGAAAGTTGTAATAACAGTTTCCAGTTATAACGATCTGATAAATGAATCATTCAACAAAGAGAAAAGTCAACCAGCACCCACCATGATCCAGAACCTACCATCCATCGACTGTTTATGATTCTTAAAGCAATATCTTGGAATCTCCAGCCCTTTTCTGCCCGCAGCCAAATCAGCGTCACCTGCTCGGCCTTTCAATCCCCGGATTTTGAAGTATTTCGCACACCTCAACACCGTCGACCAGAGTACTTCATATGGCTGGGGTGTCGGATCGACTCGTGAGCCTCCACTCGAGGTCTCTTTCTGCTCGGGAGGTCGTTGCCAGTGTCGTTAGTCAGTGCAGCAGATCTCTGCACCTGCCCTGCAACTCTCTGGCCGAGGAAACATTCCGACGGAGAATGCTTGACCATACGTTTGTGAAACGGACAGTACTCGGACTTTCTGAAAAAATTCTTGGGTTTACCCCAATAAGGTAATCTTCGTGTCACCGGGGGGGCCACCGCGGCAGGCACCTTCATCGCATGTTGTACAAAAGCGTGACACACCTGCGGCATCAACGCCGGATTTTTCAAATCGACGTGCATCTCGTTGAGGAAATTGGCGATGGGGCTCAAGTGGTCATCGGTCCCGGAGATGGCGCTGACAAATTGCGCAAAGACGGCTTTCTGATCAAGCTTATCGCTAATTTCCTCGACTTCTTGCAGGTATTTTGCCAAAAACGGCGCACGAATTCGCACGGATGAAGGTCGGCGGTGAATCGTAAAGCTGGTCCATTTGGACCATCGTGCGGCTGTAGTCTGGTGTATCGGTTTACTGTAGAAAAGCCGGAGCTTCTTGAAAGCCTTGGAAGGGCTGGAGACGTTTCGAATGAGGTCTTTGGCTTCGTCGTTGAGAGTGGCCCACAGGGCTGAGAAGGCCTTTTCCCGCTGTTGACATCTGGTATCCTCGAGCAAGTAGATTTGACTACTGATGGGTGCAGTTGAACTTTCAAGGGCTGAGAATTTGTAATCTGGTGCATGAACGTTATGAGCTTCAGCGGTAAGGGAAGCAAAGGTAGCGTAGGGAAAGAGGTCGTAGCGTGGTTCATCTTCCATCAAGATCTTCCAGTTTTCAGGGCCGATATGGTGAATGAGAGATTGAAGCCAAGAGGCGTAGTTGGATTCTCCCTGGAGGGTCAAGATGGAGTCTTTCGGCGGGGAGTTTCCTTCCTGCTTTACTTTGTCTGCCATGGTTGGAAAAAGGACTACCTGGCTGAGGTGGACGTCTTTCGATGTTGTGCTTCTCGTGGGACAATGGGTCTTCAGTTTTGGGGGGTTTCCAATCCTCAATAGGAGTTCCAACCTCCTTCAAATCATTGAGGGGTTGGACGTCCGAGACGTGAGAAAGAATGAGGAATGGATGCAGTTGCTCTTTGGGGGAGGGAGGTGGGGAGATAAAAGAACAACCTTTCATGCGGGGAACAAACGCTCCAACATGACGGCGTGAGTGGGAATAATCAGTCATCCGTACACAGGTTCAACAAATCCTACTATGATTACAATGGTAGGTACTCCAGATGCCGGGAAATGTAACCCTGGGCTGTACAGCAATCTGTTTTTGCTTTGATTTTCAACTTGATCGTTGTCTGTGCTATTGGGAACATATGATAGTAGCATGCCAGTGGCTGATGGAAATGGCTTGTTGACGATCATCAGAGCACTATTCGTGGTAAAGACTACATGGGATCATGTCTTCATTTGGATTCCACACCTCGATGATACCAAATGACAACCGTCATATAAGACAGTTGCGGTAGAATTGAAGAGTATCAGGGCTGTTCTTTCCTTTTTGTAATGTAAAGAGTGTCGCTTGGTCAAGACCACTGATTGTAGGAGTTGATGTAGGTAGCTCCGACAATACATGGATGGGCAAGCCTCCAGTCGTCAGTTGGCCAGCCTTCTATCAAACATAGCAATCAGCCCTGTCAAACGACGGAAGAGTCCAACAGAGGTAACATGGCGTATTCTGCATTGAAAATCCCATAAATTGTAAGACAATCCTTTTCTACTCACTTACAGACCACATTCATCCTCATTGATATCATTCAATTCCAGGTTCTATGTAGTGCAGAAGTACCTACATAGGTCGGGTACCTTACCTTAATTGGAATACCTCGACGGAGCCATTTGCCGGCTTCTTGGGTGGTACCAACCTTGTGCTTGGATATATTTTCATCCACGGTTGATACCTTGAGAGTTCATGTATTGTTACCGAAATTAGCAGAAATCAGATGATTTGAACCAAAGTTTCTCAAACGATAGTGCTCCTCCATTCGACAACTCAGACAAATTCACGGCTGTGAGGCACAGTCAAAAATCAAGCTCAAGGCTTGAAACGATCGTCTTACGCCTACCAAGGTCCAACCGGATGAATTCCAGCCTCGTCGGGTGGACTGATTGTGCATGCAACCTCCACTGAACAGTCCTCTCTTACATTGACCCAGAGTTGAGCTTATTTAAATTGGGTCTTGATCTTTGGAGAAAAAAAAAAAAGAAAAGAGCCCTCTTCTGGCTATTTTATGGTGGTTGCTCTCTGACCGAAATTGAGGGAAAGATCAAACTCAATGTTTCGAAGCTACTGCAGGTGGATCAAATCGGATACACGGAAGCGGCTGGGGATATACATACGCACCCGACAATATACAGTACTACTCTATCCGTGGTCGCACATACTCTGGCGAGAGATAGTGAAAACCACCTCCACCAAACAATCATGTATTCCTCACGTGTGGAAGTAAATCACGATCTGGGTCGAGTTTCATGACATGGACCAGTTCTAGGTATGATAGTATGAGGCGGCCATGATTACTATATCGGTCAAGCCTGGCTTGGAGATGATTTCCCCGTCGAGTTTGTACAAGATTTGTCAGACGAGCTGTAAACAATCATGTCTGAGGTATCTCTTTTCGGGGACCCTGAGATGGTGGATGGACCTGAATCCTTCCAAAAATGTGCGGATATCAATCCATTCATGAATTGCAACGTCATTGTTTCCACCACGCCAAGGCACGACAATCGGTCAAAGGGATCGGGACGGACAAGCCGACAGCTTCCAGAGTGGGGAGATGCGCATCCAGCAATTGGCCCTCGCCTGATCAATCCAATGGTGGGCAGGATCAGAAGGCAGACGGGAATGACTTTTCAGTACAAGATTCGTAGTGAATCCGTGGCGTCGGGTCACCTGCAGCTTGCAGGCATCGATCTTCTACACAGCGGACTTTCCGCGACATACACTCACCCCTCGCAAACCTGGCCTTTCACCCATCCAACTTCTCGGTCCACCCGACCTGGCAAAGTCACCTCGACAGCGTTAATTTGGTCTACCAATCGCGCAAATGACACCCGAGCGACTCATGGTTTATACAGACGCCCAGCTGGAGGCGTACCTTCGGCGCATCGCTTATTCCCCGGTCGACGAGGCAAAGACCAGTCTGCGGGAAGATGCCCGCGTACAAGCCCAGCGCGATCCTCTAAAGACCCTGGCGGAGTTGCAGAAGCTGCACCTTGCGACAGTGCCGTGGGGTAATTCAGGCCTTCACTACTCGCAGCATCATACAATCTCACTGCATCCCGAGAGTCTGTTTGAAAAGATGGTCGAGCGACGCTTGGATGGGTACTGCATGGAAAACACCGGTCTGTTTCTGCATATTCTGCGTGCCTTGGGATATTGTGTGTATGCCACTGGGGCCAGGGTCAGCCAGGCCACGGCGACCGGAATTGATAATGGACTATATGCTTCGTTGTAAGAAGGGTGTTCCTCTGCACAAAGTTTCGAAGACGCCGATGCTAACCTTCAACACCCGTGGCAGTGGCCACATGATTTTGATTGTGATCATTGACAGCGCAAGGTACATGGTAAGTCTCACTAGGTATTCCTCGAGTTCCTACAGGGAACACCTCGAGCTGACTAACAACTACAAGGTGGACGTGGGATTTGGCATCAACTGTGCCACAGCACCCCTGCCCCTCCAAGAGGGCGCTACAGCTACATGCATTGCGCCGTCGGAGATGCGGCTGGTAAAGGAGACCCTGGTCGAATTCACCGACAAATCTCAGAAGATATGGGTCTATCAGACCAGGAAAGACCCCGAAAGTCCATGGCTGCCCGGGATCTGTTTCTCCGAGGTCGAGTTTCTGCCCAAGGACTTTGAAGTGATGAACTTTTCCGTCAGCCAAAGACGGGCCAGCTGGTTCACCCATAGATTTGTGTGTGTGCGAATGATCATGGATCCCGAGAGCAGAGAGATTATTGGGCAATGTATCATCTCGGGCAAGGAGGTCAAAAAACGAATGGGGGCCCACACAGAGGTCTTGCAGCCCCTGGAGAACGAACAGGACCGGGTCAACGCCCTGGCCAAGTACTTTGGTGTGCATTTTCGAGCCCATGAAATCGAAGGCATCCGGGGCTTCGTTTCGGAACTCAAATAGCCATGTTGCCGTCGAGCTTTACCAAAGGAATTGGATGAACAAGTGCACATTTCAATGCTATGGTACAGCAATGTTTCTAAAGTGATAGAGCGGCAGAAGGTATGTATCGAGGAACAAATTTGAAGGCGCAGGCATAAGGAAAGGGACATGGCAGTTTTGGAGAATTTAGAAAATCCGCTTCTCGACCTGTACATCTGCATGTTAGCCATGTTGACCGCGCATAGATTGACACCAAGAATTGATCCTCAAGTCTGTGCCTACCTTCCACGGCTTGCTGACGTCGAATCCTGGGGGTGCCTGGTGGTTGCTGGACTGTCCACGCAGACTACCGGTGATCCGGAGGTCTCGCTCCATCACTGTCAAATAATTTGGTCACGTCAGATCCAGCTCCAGTAAACGCAATGGTCCATCATTCCTGTGCAGTCTCTGCGGGCCGTCACTTACTTTGCTGCAGAAAAGTTAGCCAACGTATCCTGTCACGCTCGATTTCCCGACCGCAGTCGACGAATGGAGTTGGCACACTTACCCTGTCCCACAGGTCTCGGTTCCAGCGAGGCTTCTTGCCATCGTTGGCGAAGCGCTTCACAACGTACAAGCCGGCGCCAGTGACGCCGAACATCTGCAATGGCGTCAGTTTCCAGCTCGAAAGGGTTCTGGCCGACAAGAACGCACGCCGGTGATGATCGCATAAGGAAGGAGGGCCTCGAAGGGAACACCCATGTTGGTGGTTGGCGCGGAGATCTCAAAGAAAAGAAGTCAAGACAAGGGCAAATGACACTTCACACGAGACCGAACTCGTCACCGCGCAGTAGATATCAATTCGCGGAGAAGTTGAAGGTGGAGGGGAGCCGGTCACACTGGGCGGAGGTGTTCAAGGCGAGGTCTGCGCGGCCTAAATTGGTTTAGTGTGCCTGACTCAGCCGCCCGCGACGACATTCTAACCTTAGTGCCAAAGGGGGCAGCGCAATGCGGTTCGAAGGCCAGTGTTGAATCTATGACAACTTTGACAAGCGCTTAGTCGCCTTTATACACGCGTCATTTGCCCATTATATAATTCACAGAGCTGCCTGTTCCGTGCAGGTGCCCATCGGTGCCTCTTTGGCGATACAGTTCGCATCTCCAACACCAAGAGGACCACCACTTGTCCTGCCCCCAGCTGCGCTCTACCTACGCCTCCCGCCTCCAACCTCAAGCTTTCCATTCAACAGACGCGCACAAAGTTCCTTCTCGGTAGCAGTGACGTGAGCTCGTGGAGAAAACCCCCCGATGTGCCGTCGGAGCACCACCGACACGAGCGGAGTGAGACTCTAGCTTCATCCCGCCCGGACCGCATTTCGAGCAAAGAGACTTGATCGCCCAAGGCGCATCCGCACCCCAACGCTACGTCCGAAGAAGAGCTGGCGACTGTCGCGACTCTCAGCATGGCGGCGTCGGTGCCGCCGGCGATCGATGACCCGGAAAAGCTGGACCCACCGGCCGACGAGGCAGATAGCGACATGGATGCCGAGGGAGAGGAGGAGGCAGATCTGTACGACATGGATCAACAATTACAGCATGCAGTTCATCAGGCATATTCGGGGGAGGTTGCTGAAGAAAATGGGGACCATGAGGTGAATGGCAAGCTATTGGGCGCTGGAGACAGCGATGACCAGTATGGCGAGGATAACGATGAGGCCGAGCCAGTTGGCGCGGTCAAACTTCCGAATCCAGAGGAGGACCAAGATGAGGACGAGCCTTCGGATAACGAGGATGCTGAATCCGAGCCTGCGGATGCCGACGTGGACCCCGCATTCGAGGAAGATCCCGATCGCAGGGCATCGGAGTCCAGTGAATCGGAATCCGAAGCTGGCGACGACTGGGAAGCTGAGAGTAATGGTCGGGAGGATGTGGATATTGAGAATCGCAGCGGAGCTCTTTGCATGTGAGTGACACCGACGCGGAAGCCGCCCCTGCCGGCGCAGTGCAATCGCTCGAAGAACTAATGATCTTGCACAGCTTCTGCACCCAAGACGAAGAACACGACCCGAGCGAGGAATTCGAAGAATGGTTGACCTGTGGGGTTTGCGGAGATCATTGTAGGTTTATGCATTGCGGAGTCGAAGCCGAGAAGCTCAGGCCGTGTCCAGTTTCTTGGTTTTCCACTTCCCCCCATTCGTTCCAGTGGCTGACTCGGCTTTTTAAACAGCTCATCGACAATGTGCCCGCGAGCAGGAAGCTCATCATGATGCAGAAGGTGTGCATAGCCGCCAGTCTTCCAACGTGGACCTGATCATTAACGTTGCCCATGTAGGACTTTGGAGATGCCCTTCATGCGTCCAAAACAACCTTCAGCCCGATAACCCGGAATCCCCAACACACTCTAAGATCAAAATCACTCACCTGGCGAAAGAGCTCCTCCCAGCACACACTGGAAACGAGGAAGATGGATTTCATTCCATCTTTGACAATAACATCAGTAATGAGCTGTTGAACAGTTCGCGGTCGCTCCGAAAGAGGAAAGCTTCATCAATTGAGGGAGAGGAGCACGTTCCCATGTTGCGAAAGCGCCGGCGACAGAATGACCATTCGGAAGTTCCACCATCGACAGATGGCACGGCGGACGAGCGAGTCCGCGGCGCAGGATCACCCGCTCGGCCCATGCGCCCTCGCCGAACGCGGGCAGTCGACCGCGAGCACTGTCGAGTCATCACGAAACAATCAGGCAGATTGGTTATGAGCTTCCGTCTTGACGAGGGCAAGATGAGCAAGATTTTGAGCAAACAAAGTCGGCCCATGCGGAAAAAGAAAAGACAGCCCAAGCCACCAACGGTGCCTCAGGAAGTGCAGGCTCACTTTGCGCCCATCCCCCCAACTTCATACACGAATTACTTCCAGCCATTCCATGATCGTGAAATTGAGGAATTGAAATCGAAGCCCTACGGTGGCATTCTCACTGAAGCCGAGGCCGACACGTCAAAAACGTTGCCTTTGCAGGCAGATCGAGACCGGTTCGAACAGGCCCGTCAACGCGCGGAAGAGGAGTGGCAGCGACGGGTGCGGGAAGCAGAAGCTAACGGTGAAGCAACGCCGACGGCCTCCCAAAAGGTTTCCGGGCCTCCGTCGAAGATCAAATACATCAACTTTGGTGGCTACGAGATCGAAACATGGTACGCCGCACCGTATCCAGAAGAGTACAGTCGCAATCGAGTACTCTACATTTGTGAATTTTGTTTGAAATACATGAACTCAGATTATGTTGCATGGCGGCATAAACTGAAGTGTCCTGCAAAGCATCCACCAGGCGACGAGATTTATCGCGATCGCTCGATTTCAATCTTCGAGGTGGACGGCCGGAAAAATCCAGTCTACTGTCAAAATCTCTGTCTGCTCGCCAAACTGTTCCTTGGATCGAAAACTTTATATTATGACGTTGAACCTTTTCTGTTTTACGTGATGGCCGAATACGACGAGCTCGGCTGTCATTTTGTGGGCTACTTCAGCAAGGAGAAGCGTCCCAGCTCCGCGAACAATGTGTCCTGCATCCTTACCCTTCCAATTCACCAACGCAAAGGTTACGGCAACCTTCTCATCGACTTTTCCTACCTCCTTACGCGCATCGAGGGCAAAAGCGGCTCTCCAGAAAAACCGCTGTCGGATATGGGTTTAGTATCCTATCGCAACTATTGGCGATTGGTCCTGTCCTATCAGCTGCGTGATCTCAAGACTCCAGTCAGCATTGCTGACCTCTCCGATCGAACCGGCATGACTGCGGATGACCTTGTATCTGCCTTGGAGGGACTTCGCGCTTTGGTGCGAGATCCTGTGACCAAAACATATGCCCTCCGTCTTGACAAGGACTATTACGAAGAGGTCATTGCCAAGTGGGAGAGCAAGGGCTATGTCCAGCTGAACCCTGATGCGCTCACCTGGACGCCGTATATCATGGGCCGCAATAACCAGTCTCATTTCGACAGAGCACCCTTGCACGCGGTGGCACCCCGCGAAGATCACGAGGACGAGGACGGGGATGAGCTGGAAATGGGAGATGTCATGGGCGATAGCGTAGGGTTGAACGGGAAAATCCACGGTGCTCTTGGAGAAATTCCAGGGCCGCCATCAACAGCCGGAATCACGCAAGCCAACGGCGTCCATCCCCCTGAACCCGAACCTTCAGAGCCGGAGTCGACCCCCGACCCAGCGGCCGGTATTCCTCCATCTCGCTTCGAAATTTGGCCCCCTGTCCATGTTCCCGCAGCGTCCAAGAAAAAGCCCGGTCGCCCCTTCGGAAGTCTCAGGGCAAACAATTCCCGCACGCCTGTGGCGACAAGGACCAGTGGCCGCAATACGCCGCGCCGTACGTCTGCCCTACCCGGACTGACACCGCATATCAGCACTTCAAACACTCGCCGCCGCCGGAGTGCGATGGCGTTGGGATCTCCCGCGCCCAGCGCCACTCCGGTACAATCAAATGGTCACACCGAGGCCGAGGCCGATGCTGAGCACAACAGTGAGGACGCAGCTCATGACCCAAGCCCGGAGGAGCTTGGCCTTGTGATGGATGACGATCCCGTCTTGGAGGGAATGGTCGGCTCTGCGCAGACAGAACAACCGGTGTCGATGAACGGAGACGGCGCATCGCCGGACCCACGTGTCGTGAAAGCTAATGGTACTACACACGCACGTCCTGAGGCCCCCAATGGCCCAGTCTTGGGGGTGATGCCCAAGTCTCCTCAGACCCCGGAGAAGAAGAGAGGGTCACAATCGAAGTCGCCCAATGCCACTTCCGCAAGGTCGCATGGCAAACAGTCCGTGTCCCCGGTCAAGTCCCCTCAGACTGTCAGTCGAAAAACCCTGATCGAAAAGGTCCATGTGGTGGTCTCTGCAGAGCATGAGCCCACTCCAAGACGCAACAGTAAGATGAGCACCACTGACGCTCCACATGAAATGGACTCTGAAGTCGATGCCGAAGGGGAAGACGATGACCTGGACGGGGAATACGAGGTGGACGGGGACGTGGTAATGGGGGCGTAAAGCAACCCATGGGGGCAATTCTCATTCATCTTTGACGGTCATGATCGGGAACGGCGGGGCGCCAATGTTTTCTCCTTAGTTTGCGATGTTACATTGCATCAAGACGCGGCGTTTGTTTTGTTTTCCCCCTTTCTCTGTGTTGTTGCCGGCGATGCTTGGGCTTGGTTTGGGTCATGTCGTTCTCTTTTTTTTCTTTTTTATCTCTAACTGCATCGAAACCACGCTGGATCGGGGACGCTTCCGTGTTATGTTTTCCCTCCTCTTCCGCAATCAGAGGGGATCCTTTAGATTCCTCAGAATTCCTCCCGCCCCTGAGGAATAGTCATCCTGCTCTACAACCTAGCCACAATGGCGGACTTTTGGCCTTTCCTCGCTCCGCCGACCCTCCCCTCCTCTTGATGTCTGGTAATTTTTCAGCGATGTGGGAACTAGAAATCAGTCAAAGTACAGTACGAATGTGCGTCTTTCAATCTAGGTTTATGAAATTACACGAGAAAAAGAAAGGTCTCTTGTTCTGTCCAATCGTTGTCATCTTTGAATCCCGTAATCGAGCAACTAGGCCATGGCAGGGGGGTTTTGAAGGCTGATCTCTTCAAAGAAAAAGCTACGCAGCTCTTGTTTTTCAGCGTCGAGGTATTTGATCAATGGACAATTGCACTAGAGTTGACGACTGTGTGACATTGGTAGCTAGAGAGAGAGAGAGAGAGAGAGAGAGAGAGAGAGCTGCCCACCTCCAGACCAACAATCATTAGTCACATCATGTTCATCACCAAGGCACGTCCTTGTGTATCGCCCACAGTCCCTATCCGGTGGAGCCGCAAAGTCTACATCCTTGCGACCGGGAGGTGTCGGCACTACGAGTCCTCGTCTGCCTAATGCTGAGTTCAATATTCACTTTCCATGGAAACGTCTCGAGGACGATGAATTCTGCGCTTTCAGTCCCAGTGAAACGCCGATCAGCCCGTCTCGAGATGGGTCGATTACTGCAAAGCTCTGTGTGATTATTATTCTATGATGATGCGCTGATGCAGTTAGCGTCGCAGTGTGGACTTTTGTTCGTCTTGGCGGAGGACCCGACGGGACGGTACCTCGGAGAATGTTTTCGGTTTCAAGCTGCGTCTCGAACGGGAGTTGGGGCTGCTTTAAGGGGTTTTAGGACAATAAGTCATTTCGTGTGGGGTTGGAAGGAATATAAGAACTTGTTTTTTGGCTGAGAGGGAAATTTCCATGTCACTCGTGAGTAGAGTGTTTAGCGCCAAGGTGTGAGGGAGAGAGCAAGATGCACGATGGAAAGGAAGAAAGAGAGCAAGAGAGAGAGAGAGAAAGAGAGACGGAGCAGTTTGCGATCGGCAAAACCAGCGCGTGTTTCGGAAATCGAACGCCAAACGGCACTCTGCACCAAGTCAATTAGGCGCACGACGCTTCAACCGCCTGTGTCATTAAACGAGAACAGGCTAAAAGCCGAGAAGGGGGGAAATTGGAGAAAGGGAGGGTAATATTCAAAAGGCCGGATCGACGTGGACGCCCATCCAGGAATCCATGGAACGGTCAACGCCGGGGTTAGGGACCAAACCGCGGGCCATGCGTTTTAAGCATAATCGTATAGCGTTCCAGCTGGCGATGATGTTTGGGTCGGAGGAGCCGCTGTCAGACGCCGTGCAGAAAACCGAGCTTGGCTTCATTTTCACCCATCTGGAAAGTGGTCTTGAGTCAGAAATTGGAAGCTGATGGGTCCCTCTAGCTCATGAATGCTATCAGTGAGGGTGTGGATACAGACCAGATCCCGTTCTGGACGCCGATGAATTCCATCGCACTAAAACTCAAGGCGGACCCCGAAAGAAGCAGGTCGTCCACGATGCTCTAATTTGATTGTTGGGTACTTTCAAATGGGTATGGCTTACGGCGGAGGCTTCAATGATAACTCCCGGCAGATGTCAAGAGGAGTCTGTGCCTTGTGTGATCTTCGATCAAACTACGTAGGAGGACTCTTGCGATTAATTCCAATCCTCGATCCTGTCCTGTGACCGAACTGGGTGCCTCGTCCAAGTATCACAGTGCTACGAGCGCCTCGTTTCCCCCCCCTCCAGCGCTCCCTGAGCCCGTTGAAATTCCCGATGGAGACGGGCGCACTGCGTGTCCCACCGGTTGTCCCGCTTATGAAAAGCAGTTGTCCGCGCGAGAAGTCTAAGAGGAAGAATATTCCCGCCACTTCATCGTGCGTCGGAGCATTCGGGCCAATGTCGATGGAGTCTGATCCCCGATGTGTTCCCCTGATTCAGCGTTCTGTGCTGTCTGGACCCCTTTGCTGCTGATTCTGATGGGCTATGCCCAAGGTATCCTCTTTTTCCTTCCCATGTTGAGCGGGCTGTTGGCTCGCCAGCTTCGGGTCCTTCTCAAAGCCACAACTGTCGTAGTTATGGTGGAGGCAGGATGGTTCCCCATTAGCGCGATCAAAGAAAAATTACGCGCTGGCTGGATTTTTCTTTATTTCTCCATCTCTTCTTTCTCTCTCTCTCCTTCTCTCCCTCCCTCTCTCTCACACACACACGCACACACATTTTCTCCTTCTCTTCTTTCTCCAGTGAGCTTGACTTTATCCGTCGAGGCTGTCTTCCCTTCCTGTCTAGGCGTCTTTTCTCTTCGCTCACCTGACTTTCCGGGTTGTTGCAATAGAAGAGCGCTTTCTCCAGACAGGCTCGCCTGTGCACCCTCAAAACCATTGTATCCCATTCGGGATTCGCCAAAGAATGACAGCCTCCCAGTGTGAACTTGGGGTCTTGCGGTGCCGGGCACCCATCGTGAGAACAAATGATCAATCATTGACCAGTGCTTGAGCGCTCCCATGTCGTCGGCCAATTGTTTTTGTTTCAACCATAGAGACTAACAGCCCGGAATACGATGGTGCGATGTGAAGCAGAGCTGGGTCTGGTGATCCCTCGGGACCATAAAGCTGACTAGATGGATCTCTCGATTGTTCTGACTCTTCTCATGAGTGTCCGGGCGATCTTCGGAGGACCGTTTTCTTTCTTGGCTCGCAAGCCCCTCGAGAGATAGCGGGCCCACTAACGCCGCCTTTCTAAAAAGCTCCGGCCAGCGCATGGCGTTGAGGCAAGTTTGGTCGATTCTGTGGCTTAGTTGGCTGTGATTGCGCCCGCATTTCACACCATGACTGTGACACGATAGCGCTCCCATCATGCCATCAGAGACACTCGACTCATCAGAAGCCCCGTGGCTTGACAGCCTCCCTTGCATGATCGACGCACTATCGATACTCCGCAGCCAACCTACCGTACAATCGGCAGCCAAGCATGGCCCCATGAGGGCCCTCGGTACTCTTTCCCCTGTGGATCTTTTTATGGTGAATCTCCGCATTTAACTGAGAATTGATTCCGCAGAGGCTCATCCTTTAGAGTTTGTCCGTCGGCCCTTGGGGCTCTTTCCTGCAATTGCGTGTCTTCACGGAGGCGGTGGACTTTCAGGCATGCTCAAATGAATAACCTGCCAAGGTCGCAGAGCACCGTTGGCCACCAAGACAACCCACACTTCCTGCATGAAAAAGAACCCCACACCCGGCCGTCGATCTCCGCAACGTGTTGACTGCCCTTGAAGGGCAACAAGCTCGCCTCTATCTTGAAGCCAGCCGCACGATGCACATGATCTCCGGAACATCGGAAGTTGAGTAGAGCTGTTCTTGGGCGTTTCTGGATTGTTGTGCACGAAGTCCAATCACAAAAAGCAATCGGGAACACCGGAAGACTTCTCCTTGCAGCGACGCGACGGGGTTGGCGGACAGAATCCAAGCTTATGCGCCCGACTCATTGCAGCGAAATAGAGCTCCCAGCGATGCTCGATAGCGCACGCAGCCCGCATGGGCCCCGCCACGGCTGGGGGTCGGCTCCCAACGTGTCGGGCCCAGCTGTGTTCTCGATTGCACTCAGTGGCAGTCACTTGCGCTAAAGCTTGCATGACTTGAGCTCAATGTGACACATCCAAGTGGACCATTGCGAAGAGATTTTGTACCCTGGACGTCCTTGGTCGAATCTTGCCCGCTAATAATTTACATCGTGCCCGGGCCATCAGTTTCACTTCACGGCTTCTGTCACACTTTGAAAATTCTCGACTCAGAAGCCGCTGCGCTCTGCTCTGACTGCATTTCATCGAATCGAGCGGTTTTCTCGGCTTTCTCTAGCAAGTCCCGGTACCCGGTTGAATCAGGTTCCGTCGGTCCTATGCCGCGCTTCCTTTCATTGTGTTCCAAAAGTCCACGGTAGTGGTGATTTTCACCATCGCATTTCGTCCGGAGATCGAATCGAGTTTTGAGTGCAGGAAACAGCACAGAGCTTCGTGCTCCGACAACGCTGAGACTATTGCGTGGAACCTCGGTCAAACACAGCGAACTCAGTATTGTCCGTCATTCGCCGGGATCAACAGGCCTCCGGCACGGACACGGGGTTTCAGAGGGCGTGAACATTCCAGAAAAGCACCGGTCCCAAAATCTTCCATCGTCGTGATTATTTCACCTTCTGAAACATTCAATGAGCATGTGGTCTGTGATGAAATAGCTCATTGCAGTACTCAGTCGCCTCTAACACCGAGTGATCGGTGGAGAAATCGGTTCTCTCTTCACTCAGCACTAAACGGCGCATTCGTTCCCTTTTTGGGTCGGGGCTGGACCGAGTCAGATGACATAAGGCTGGCCACTCTCAGCACTCAGCAGGCTTGCGCGCCTTCCTCGTGATCGCCCTGAACCACTTTGACTTTTTGGGGGCACGCGAGGGGCCTTTCACCCAACTTTCACCCACACTTGTCGCCGATCAGCCTGCTCTAACCTTGGTTATTTCAGCACCGGGTCGCTCAGCTTCATATCTCTAAGCAACGCTTATAAAGCGTGTGAGAATTGGGCTAGAGTTTGGGAGTGTATCGACGTGCGGGTGAGGTACAGGGACACTACAACTCTTGGTTCTTGGAACGGTGCAGCGCAGTAGTTGGCTCGCCGGCTTGAGGAGCTCCGCTCTTCTGTGACGGCCTTACAGAGCTGCTGTGCCCAGACGCGAATGTGACTGGCCCTTTGCTCCTTGTCGAGAGAAAGCTAATCACACTCGCGCGAGATTCCCCCCGCCCACACAAAAGTCGTACGCTAACCCACCTTTGCCTCACATTCATCGTGTCCCGGTATAAGTGACCGGCCAAGGTCTATCCCCAATCTCGGTCGCCTTCCCCAGATCTCGGTCGAGCATCAGGCCATGCGGCTTGAATCGTGCATATCTTGGAATCCACTTTGACAGGAATGTTTAGACGCCGGAGCAAGAACCGAGCCCACACATCCAGGTTCACCAGTAGCTCATTTGCTGTTCACATTATTGGTTCTTCCTCTTATTGCCTGCATAGCCGAGAAGGGCCGTTTTGTGCGCTTCCCAGTTGGTTCTCTTGCAGACGCAGGCCGGACTAGTTCACGGACCGGAGTCGATCACCAGGGCCAATTCTCATCTAGCTGCCCTGATTCGGTACAATCAAAGAAACCTTTCTCCCCCCCTTTACCACTGCACCATTGCACCGTCGAACCTGTGCACCAGGGATGCTTTTGGTGGGGAGGAAATCGCTGATCATCCTTTGCTTTTTCTTCTATCTTGGCTCCCCCTTTCTTTTTCTTTGAGACTTATCACTACGCATGCCCCGACCGAATTCTTGTCGCCCGTATCACCCCTCTGCTCTTTGGAATCAGTCGAGTCTTCAGAGTTCTGACAACTCTCGGCGCTCCGGCCGGTTGAATGTGCGCATCATCCCGATCGTCGCCAGCGTCAGTGCCACCGTGCCCACCCAACCGTGGTAGCCTTCGGCGACCCAGTCGAGCCGGACCTACCACCAGCTCCACCCGATTCGGCTTTTCCTGAATGATTCAAAAAAGGATTATTCAAATTTTCCAGTCTTCTCTTCGGGCGCGATTCTCTCCCATCCTCTCGTACTCCTCTTCGTCCTCCACTCCTCCATTCCGACGTAACCGCTTGCCGGTTTCGACAGTGGGTGGCCCATTCGGACTTGCAACGGTCGTCGGCCACTGAAGCCTGCTCGGGCTCCACTCCTCAGCTTCCCTTGTCCCCAACTCTCCATACCCTCAAGCTCGCACCACCGTGCAGCGAGCAGGCCTACCTGCTACCGTACAGTGTACGCACATCCGGTGGCTGATTGCAGCGAGAGAAAAAAAAAGGAACGAGGAAACGACACTGACACAGGACCTTGTCCGATTTTGGCGGACCGTTTCACTTTGTCGCACTTGCGTCTTTCCCGTATCCCAGAACTGAACTCTTCCTGCCTGAGCGAATTCACTGCCTGATCCGCGATCCCCGTCTCCTCGCCTGGTGTGGCATTGTCTGTGTTTGTGGCTTGTGCAAAATTTGCGGCGAAGGCAACTGGCACAGCGGACTTGGCAGGCGTCTTCTCCGAGCTTTCTTGCCCCTCTCTCTTTTTCCCTGCACCCTCCGTCACCTGCCCCATTGGCTGCACCTTCTATAAAATTTTCAGGTCCAATTTTTTGCCCTTCTCCGCTAGCGTCGACGCGAGGCTGAGACTCTTGAGGCTACTAGTCGATTCTCGCCGCTGATTTGTCCGCGTGGGAAAATTCGACGCCCAATTGCGGTCCGCGCTGAATCGACTGTGGAGGGGCCACGTCCGGGACCTGCATTTGCTCCTGCAGCATTAGATCATCATTCCACATTCTGTGCGGTCGCAAAGAACTCGTAAAGGCCCTGGCCGGTGCTTTCAGGGCTGCTCACGTATCTGGTTATCTCGGCGGATCGAAGAACCAGACCATTCGCACTGCGGTCAGCATTATCTGGACGTCTGCCCCAGGTGACGGTTCATTGAGTTTGCACCTCTTTAGGCCTAGACACCTCCCCAGCCCAGCCGGTTGTTCTGTCAAACCCAGTGATCGGTCTTCCGACTTGGACTTGACTTCTGTGGTGACTGAGGCCACCAACTCAGCCCAACTGTGTCTTGTCTTGTCTTCTCTTCCCTTCCGCCACCAGTCACTTTTTCTATTTTCTTTCTTTCCTTTTTTTTTCATTTTCTGATTGCTCTCCTCTGCAACTTTTGAATTTCGTGTCTGATTTACACTGCCCTTCTTTGTGCTGGTCTTTTGACCCCATTTCCGATTGGAGCAGTTCCGCGACTTCGAGGTGCTACATCCGTTGGCATCTCCTTCCGTTCGCAGCTACCGTTTGCGGCGCACCCCGCATTGGTCTCTCCCAGCACGACCGAGGCCGATCCATCGTGCGACTGCAATTTTTGCTTTATTCGAGCATTCAAGACTCTTTGGACCATAGTTCTGTCGTGTTGTTAGAGATCTCTTGTGGTTCTTTTGCGCAATTTTGCCAATCTTGGAAAAAAAAATTCTCTCATTGACCGTGTGATTTTCTTCAATCACCCACGTTGTGACCCTATCTGTTGTGCTCTTCACCTCTTCCGTCATCACTTTTCAGAGCTCTGGCATTTTGTATCCTCATTCGGCTGGGTTCTGCTTAGTTTTTTGGTCCATTTTCGCGCGCATCCGACGGTGATTTCGGGGTTGAAATCCATGGGACCCTACTTGTCGTGGACGACTCAACGCTGGTACTGCACCCGGAACGCTCCATCCCAAAGTCTGGATTCGCCTTCCATTCTTCCTGCCTCATCCCACCCCCCACTACAGCTAATCTTTCCATCCACCACCGATACCACTCATCATCTACCATCATAATCATCAGTTGAAACCTCCTACCGTCAACCTTCGTCCACCGGAGCGCACACCGTCAACGACATCGTGACTCGTCCTGTTCTCTTGAGCTGCTCCGGACCCAGTCTTTTTCCCTTCACTCGCCCTCTTGTTCCTATCCTCATTCCTTGTCCCGTTGCCTTTTTTCTCCCTCCCACTACTGGCGCATCCGTGGACAACGCGCTACTATTGCTCCTCCCGAACCAACTTAACTGTCCTTGCCTCAACTTCAAGCTCGTTTCCTCGGCTCTTCATCCGCGGACTGCTCTTGCCCTGGATCTTCATCCTTTAATTCTTTTCGTATCAAACGGTTTAATTCCTTGGGTCATTGGTTCCACCTGTCCGCCTTGATGAGTGCATCGACGTTTACCGACGCCTCTGTCACGCGCGAAGCTCAGAGGTACGTTGCCAAGACACAGCTTCATGAGTCCCGAAGCTTTCAATCCTTTGCCATTGCTCGTTCTTCTTCTTCTTCCTCGCCGCTTTGTTTCTTCCGACTGCGCCGTAGTGATCATCTGGCCCCTTCTATAGCTTCCTTCTCCTTGCTGCTGGTATCTTGAGCCTGACTGGGTCGCAACTCTTACTTGTCCATCCAGGGAATTCCACTGACGATGTTGTCCAACACCAGTTCTGATTTTGACCTGATCATTCGTCAGCAGCCCGACCGGGCGCGCGTGGCCGGGGGCAAAGAGAAAGGTACGTAGCCTAGCTCCAGTTACTTGGGGTAGATTTGACCCGCGATGGGATCTGCTGTGGTGATGGTCGTGGTCACCCCGAGGTTGCGCGCCCTCCCACAGGGAAAGGGCTTGCAATGCGGGTTGTCCGCATCCACGCGGGGGCAGAGCCTCCTGGCGAGACCGCAGGCTGATCATGGGCTGACGGAATTGGACAGAACGTAAACCCATCGATCCGCCCCCAATCGTTCAGCTTCGAGTGCGCGAAGAGGGTTCTTATTTAGCTCAGTAAGTCAATCTTCGCACGACGGCCGTTGAATCGTGGACGCTCCGAGTGCTGACATTTTCCCTCTTCCTTTCTTTGCCGTGAAAGGCACTACTTGCAAAGTCCATACTATTTTATGTGCTGCAGCCTGTACGATGCCACAGAAGACCGTCCAGTCCCTGTTGCCCCTTCAACAGCGTTGGCGGGAACGTTAGTCTCGTCTCTTCACCGGCTGAAAGACGTCGATAACAGCGGTACGTTCTTCTTTGCTCATTCTCCTCCGGAGGACCGATCCCCTTGAGCACAGCTGCGTGAGTTCGGCCAAGGAGAGGCTGTCGCTGACTTGGGTCAAGATGGTGGGTTCTTCGTTTTTGGTGACTTGTCGGTAAAAATTGAGGGCGAGTTCCGCCTCAAGTTCACTCTCTTTGAAATGCGCAAGTGAGTCGCGTGCCATCATTCCCTCCTTTCTCCATTGCGATCGATTGATCAAGACGACTGGGGCCATCGCGTCTGACTTGCGCGACTAGGGATGTTGTCACCTACTTGAAGACAGTGATTTCAGATCGATTCAAAGTCTCGCCGCCCAAGAATTTCCCAGGAATGATGGAATCAACTTTCCTGTCACGATCATTCGCGGACCAGGGTGTAAAATTGCGCATACGCAAAGAGCCTCGGACTATGATGTGAGTTTGAACAAGAAGTTCATCCCCGTTTCTTAGGTAGCTCTCAACAGAAGCGCCAGGGACGTGGTAAGAGAAATGTTCCACCGCTTACAGTCCTCTGCAGGAAACGGTCTGCACCTCGCCCGGATGAATTTCCTCAGCCAGCTCCTCCTCGATCGCCCGAGCGCCAACCGGTGCAAATGACGCCTGCTGTCTCTGGATACGCGGGCTATCCAGTATCTGCCACGTCCCGAGACTACAGCCAGTATTACGGTGCCCCTCCCGTGAAACGTCATCGTACGTCGATCGACTACGGGCGGCAGAACATTTACGAGCAAGATCCTCGGATGGCTGCTCGTCCAATGGATCCATATAGTCAGCCCACCACAATGTACAATCAGCAAGCGACGTACCAAACGCCAGGGATGCAGCCGTACCAGGCCAGCCAGGTGGTGCCAGATTACGGGGTATGTTAGAAGCCTCTACTCGAGAGTGCATGCATGGTGTGATTCATTCATCCCCATTGTGTTTACCTTGCTGACAATATCGGCCATTGTGCATATTAGATGTCATATGGCCTTCATCCAAGTGCGACCTCCATGTCACAAATGACCGACCCCTCCGGCCAGTCCCGTCCTAGCCAACAGGCGACCGTGGGGCAGATGATGACTATGAACCAACCCGGCACACCTGTACGGCATCCCAAAAGTGAGTATTAGATGTGAAGAGCTTTCGGGCTAAGACTTGTATTTCTTCTTGGAACGGACAGCAGACACCCGACTCCACCGCAGCAATGATGGCTCATGGTTACCCTCGATCCGGATATCAAACCCCCGAGAACACAACAATCCTCCCTCCATTACAGCGCGGTTACAATCCTGCCCCCAATGGAGCCGCTACCCGCGGTCTGTTTGAACAGCCTGCCTCGGCCACCTCAATCCTCCCCTCGCAGCTGGGCCCCGAAGGCAATAGATACGGCCCTACAAACGAGAGTCCTCCGTGACTCGAAGCGCATCGGATGCTGTCGTCCACCATCAACATTTCGTGAACTGAATAACTGCAGGGTCAAGTCCCTGGACCCGGGACTCTCCCTAGTATAGATTGAGGTCGAAGCCTCGGCACATCATCATTTCGCCTTTTCTCGTCGCTCGTTTGTTACCTGGCCGGGCTGTTGACCTAGAGGGATCCATTCTGGCTTTTGACTTCCTCCCAACTTCCTTTTTCTTATTCCTTCTTTTGCTTTCCTGTCTGTCTGGATAGACGGGAGACTTGCTAGAACTTTGCCGTCGTTGGTTTTCTTCTTGGACGGCCCTACTGACTGGCTTTGAGTGCTTTTGGTGTGGTTCTCCAAGGTAATTGCTTACTCTTCCTTGTGTTATCGTTTAATTTCAGGTGACCGGCGCTGGGGGGGTGGGCAGACTCGCAAGAGCGGGTTGAAGCTTGATTGCTTTCATGTTGCTCTTTGCTTTTCGACAAAAAAAAAACTGGTATGCTCATTCTGACGAATTATGGGTGCGTTCCCCTTTCCATGTACATACAGGCGCCTTTTTCCATAGCTCCCCATCGCTTTGTTTCTGATGAGGTAGTGAGCGCAAATTCAATGCCTCGTGCTTTTTATTTCTCAAGTGTCTTCCCCGAGCTGGCTCTCTCTCTCCCTCTCTCTTCTCGGTTTTGGTTCGAACGACGTTCGGTGGGTGTATCTCTCTTTGATTGAGCTTCGTCAATCGGATTTGCTTCGCCTTCACAAGTGGATTCTCAGATGTTTGCTTCCTTCCACTCCAGTCGTGGGGTCTGCTCCTTCCTTCCTTCCCTCATTTCCACGCCAACCTTCCCCCTTCTCTATTCCTCTCTTTTGCTCACCCAGTGTGATCTTTGCCTGGAGTTTTCGGCATTCGCTTCGACCACACATCTCCACTCCCTACACTCGGGCATCAACAGCATGGACGCGTTTGAAAGTCCCTTTTGCAATCTCGATCTGTGGTGTGACTGGTCCGGTGACCCCCTCGACCCAGTCGGTGTTTGTATGACTGTTGAAGTACGTTGAGTCAGCAGATTTTCTACCCAGTGTCTTTGAAACTTACAATTTAGGTCTGGTGCACTCCGGATTCCCAGATCAACGTCCTGGATACCTCACATCCTTTAGTCGAAGAAATTTCAGATTTCACGCTCACTCCCATCGAAAAATCGGAAGACAGAACCGCTAGCCTTTTTAGCCAGCACTCGAGGACGCAGAGTGCTGAACACGGAAAAAGCCAAGCCCACCCAGTGTCTTCGGAAAAATGGATGAGAGAGTCGGTGACGCCAACAAACGCGACGTCTCCTGTTACTCCGGAGAAACAGTCAGCTCATGCAACCCTGCATCCAAATATCATGCGGAACACAGATCATCCTTCTGATTCAGGAAGCGTGCTGCGGGTTGCAAGTACGCCTGATGGATCTCCAGGGCCTGTTCTGGACGCTTTTTATGCAAGCTTCTTTCAAGGAGGGTCATCTCCGGGCTATCACGATGCAGACGGGCAGTCACCCACTAATCCTCGTAAGCGGAGCGCCAAAGCAGCCTCTCTACCTGACTCGGTCACGGATTCCGAGAGAGCGTATGGAGGCGAGAAAGTCAAAGCGTTACAGCAGGCTTCAGTCAGAGGAAGACAATCGCCAGTCTCTTCGGGCTCACCAGATTCGAAACAGTCCCGGAAAAGCTTGCTTCCTCGGCCCGTGGCCCTCGTTGGAAAACAGGCTCGGCTTCGTTCCACGTCAACTACCGCGCCCACCATGTCAGTACCGACTATGATTGCTGAGCCTGAGCCATCTGTGCAAAATTTCATGTCCGAAAAGGGTAGTTTACCGGACGACGGTTTGAAAGCTGAACCGGGGCGTGATTCTGCGCAAAGGTTCAGCCATGTTTCGACAACTGACGCAAGCCCTTGTCTCAAGCCCCGCACAACACCAAATCTCGACAAATTGAGCCAATGTCTCAACGACATCGAAAGTCTTTCGACTGTTGCATCTGTTGGTAGCTCGTGTGACATGGCCGCAATGCTAGATCCGGTTGATGCCTCGTTTGGGGAAATTCCGACCCGGGGTGATTGCGTCGAAAATCCGTCGCCCATTTTCGCCATCGATCAGCCGAGACTACGTCTCACCAGGCAGGTCCTTCACATCGATTGCTCTCCAGAAACCAAGCCATCATGGTACAGGGTCTCAGTCTCCTTTTTCCTTCGTCTTGAAACTGGAAAAGTACGGGGCTGGTGCGCACTCGTGGTTTCTGGGCTACCTGGCCTCAGCGCAACTGATCATGGATATGTGTACCTTCGAATTCCGGATGGCCAGGGCCTGGAATTTCGCAGTTTACACCTCAAAAGATATGAAATCATTCAAGGTTGCCTAATTGCCCAGTTCCAACTCCTCCAATCACAGCTGATAATTCCACTTCGCCCCTGCGACGCTCAATTCTACGGATTTCTTCGTGATTTCAAGGTCAATCAAACGATCCGAAACCGAATTCTCGGAAAATGCAGTTGCTCTGGTGGCTATCAAATTGAGTATACCGCCATATGTTCTTTAGATCTGATACAACGTGATTTTTGGGCGGAGCAGTGTGGGTTCCACGTCTACATACATGGAGGCCCGGCCGGTGAATATAGCTGCCACCTCGACACACCACTTGCAAACTTTCAGGTCATTCAACTGGATGGGGATCATGACCTGGAAGTGGGGACTACGCAGCTAAGAATTATTTGCGCCCTCGCAAACCTCAACATGTTTGTGATTACATGGCGGATTTGCTTGCCCCGAGCGGAGCCCGTGAGCTGGACACCTTACATCTCAACGTCAAGAGATGCGTGTCGGGTCGAAGAGGACCTGCAAGCTCGATACCTCTATGCTGAGGATGACGACTTCGAAGTTGTTCGTGGCGAATCCAAATCACGACTGGTCGCCTTGAACAGATTCAACCGGGGCTCTGGATTGAATTCGATAGTCAGTTGGATGATAGTCTTGTCCGTTGTTGTTATTTGCCTAGTTATCTTATGGACTTCGGCCAATCGTGACTTCGATGATGGGTTGGGTCGCTTCAACCTAGCGGCGGAGAAATGGGGGGAGCATTTCTGGAACTCTAGGCTGGCGGAATCCAAGGTACCAGCAATTCAAAGGGGAAAGCAAGATCACGAAGAAATTGGCTATGTCTGCGACATTCCTGAGACTGTGATGAGTGTTGGAGAAAGATCTCCAGAGGCCAGTCATGTCCCCGAGTCTGCTGAAGATCTCAAACTTCATTCGCAATCACAGGCGACAGAACATCAGGCCTCATTCGACATACGAGATCAGGTTGACTATTTTTTGGGATGGAGAGGCCCGGTGGGGGTGTGAACTGAGGCGTTTCTGGTGCGAAAGTAAAGCCTTGCTGTCGCGCACTTGAAGTTATCCAGTGTATCAACATGATTCGTCTTGTTAGAGATTCATTATGGATATGAAAATTCCATTCAGAGATTTTTCTTTTTCTGTCTCTACTGCCCCGATGTTCAAGTCTCTTGAATCGTCACGTTAGTAGTCTTTGTCAGCAATACTACCAGGTCATGTAAAGTATCAATATGATGCAGGGTATTGGCCATCGACCATCAGAAACCCCAATTTAGTGCAGAATTTATCCATTCATAGATTAACCGACTTTCTTCTCCTTCTAAGTTTGATCTGACCTTCTTTCGAGGTAAAATGTCATTACCTCATTCACAGCCCACCGCAACACGTCCTCCATTCCAACCGCGCCCTTTCCGGGAGCAATCTTCACGCCAACATCGTGACGAACATCAACACCTTCTCCAACCTGACTGAGGATATCCCCGTCTCGCTCAGCATGGCCCTCACCACCAACTAGTAACCAAGCATGATCACGCACATATCTCGGCCAAACAATATCATCCACATAGCCAGGGGGATCAGTCCAAAAGTTCTGCGGCGGCCGATCATCTTTCCCTTCGAGATCAATTTCCTCCATCGCTTGTGTCCCCTTTTCTTCTTGAGAATCGCCCTCGTTGCTTGCCGCTGGGGGCTCCGGCGCCGGACCAATGGTGACATAGCCGCTCCTCCCTTCCCTCCTCGTCTTCACGGTGGAATACGCCGCTGGCAAGAACAACGGCAGTCCAATCTGCGCATGCACAGGTCTCAAAGCGCCATGGTCTGTCGGATAATGCTTGTCATCGGCTGTGGCCGTGCCATCCGTTGCACTCCTCAGCGAGATGTATCCTTCTGGTGGTGCATAGAGTAAGAACCCTTCCATGAAGACAAGAGTTGGCAATCTGAATGTGGAAGGAGATGATGAAAGGAAGGAAGATATGTGATCTTCAACTTCACGTCTGATATCTGCAATGAGTGTCTCTGGGACGCAGGGGCCGGCATCTTCGTTTTGATCCTCTTTGCTTTGCAATCGTGGTGGAAGACGACCGTTGATGCGGACGTAGGAGAGAGCTTGAGCGAGGAATGATGTGTCTATCGCAGCGGATGTGTCCCAGTCTTGAACTATTTTGCCGGATGGGGTTGTAGTATAGGGAATTCTGATTGATTATGCAGAAAATGATTAGAAATGGAGAGAAAGCATTTGAATTTTGGTTGAGGCTCTGAGAGATTCTATTGATGATGATTCGGATTGTGAAGTGATCAATTCCATACTTATCATCGGGATGATAGAAATCATCTTCATGGATGATGAAGGTATTCAGAGTGTCTGAGGTCTGAGCATCGGAACCTGAGCTCCCTGCACTGGATGAAGCCGAGGCGATGCGAACTCCGGAGAATATGCGCTGAAGAAGTCGAGCTAAAGTAGTTTTACCACTAGATGATGGGCCAGAAATGCCAACAATCACAGCCTTCTGGGCCCCGGTTGATTGTGAGGTTTCTGCCATTTCCTGTGGAGATATTTGTGGAGTGAGATTTCTCCAACGATAAAAAGTATGAGGGGTTACGGCAGGTGAGAGATGAGTGCCTCTTAGAGGGGCGATTGCTTATCGCTTATCAAGTAACGATTGATCGGGAGGATCTAACCGAGTTGGGAATCAGGTTGGGTCGTCATGCGTGACATCCATGTCTTGAAGGAGCTTATCTGATCTAGGCAGATCTCGGGATGCCAAGACATCTATGATCTGTACACGGAGGGCATAATGAAGATCTTGATTGATGGGATTGTTCCATTAGTCGAGGATGAAGAAGATCAGTTTTTGACAGATGTTGTGAACGAAGTCAATCCCTACCTGTTTATCTCGGCTAGTTGATGAGAATACCCACAGAAGCAAGGAAAGGCCAAAGACAATAAACTAACAAAGATGATATTTCATACGTAGTTCAAACAAGTAGTGCAAGTTGTGACATAACCAACCGTGTGATCAACTCTCAATATTTTGAACATGCAAATCGTTCAACATGAGTACCCGCAAAAGCCAATGCAAATGCAGCCCAGAAGAATAAGACCGAAAGTGATGCAAGATGTCGAGATAATAATATTGTCGAACCAAGTCTGCTTAGCTAAGGCTGGGCATTGTGATTCATTTCCGGTTTCCTGCAGGCCGGGCAGCAATTGTGAATCAAGCAGTTCTTTCTCTCCGCATTAAATCAAATTCCAGCTCGTTCTGCCTCACAGGGTCATGTTCAAAGGCGGCCATGCCACAGATGGCATTCTGGAGGTGATTCAGGACCATAGGCCAGCTCTCAAATTCCTTGTTGTAGAGAAGATTTGGGCATCGAAGTTGACCTTGCGAGTGAGCCGGAGATTCTAAATGCGCATCAAGTGCCCCCTGTCCCCTGAAGAACTTGTGGCAAAGGAAACACTCCCAGTATCTTCCGTTGAAAGCGCTCTGGTAGAAGATGCGGCCGACTGCGAACGAGGAACTCTCATTGTTTTCTTCATCTTCATCATCAGACCACGGGTGGGTGGCGATAAAATTATCAATCTTTTCTTGCGAGTCCAGGATCTCCTCGATTCTGTTGACACCCGACACACAGAGGGCGCGGGTGCGGTGTTCTCCTCGGTGCATTCGTGTAGTCAGATGCTATAAGACATGCAAGATGAGCGACTGGGCTTTCATGTGATGTGGGTGATAAATGACGGATGAAATACTGACGGAAATCAGGTGGACTTTGTCCAGAAAGTGAAGGTTGCAGTCCTTGCAGTAGGCATAGTAGTGGTCCATGGTATTAATGTGCTCAATCGCCTGTGCCTGGGTATGGAAAGTGTCCCTGCATGTTTCGCATTTCCATGGAAGCTGAGATGGATTGGAGAGATCAGGAATCCATTTTGCTTGGAGTAAGAAACGTTGGTGGCAGACGTGCTGGGCATAGGAGTCGCAAATATTCAGGTGATCCATCGGATTTGCATGCTTAGGACATTCACCCCACAAATCGCCGCAGTAGACGTACTCCTTGCAGTAGGGGCATCGATCTGCCTTTGAAATATGCATCCTGATAAAAGTGGTCTGATCAAGTGTGATGAGAATCCTATGTTTAGACACGAACAAGTTTCCAGAATCGCTCACTTGGATTTTCTTCCCAATATTTTCGCGTAACGTGTCCTTCGCGCAACCTTTGGGATCAGGGCAGATGCAAGGAAAACAGAAAAAGTTGAAATAGCGAGAAGATATAAGGGAAAGACAATTTGAGGACGAAAAATGGTTTGCTGATGATTGCCTGGGTTTTTCTCACTCTACCGGTCTCTTGATCTAGAAGCATCGCGAGCTCTCCTTACGGAAGGGTTTGAACTATAGAAAGACTGAAGTGAAGTAGAATTGTCTATCTTACATTCAAGAGAGGTAGTGTCTTGCCAAATTAACTCTGGCATGTTTTTCTGTACAAGAGTTCCTGTGGGTAAATCTTCTCAGCTCGGCTGTTCTCGGTGTTTTCTTAGCTATAGACATGACGATCTGTTCTTTTGTCTTCTCGGGATTTCAGTAAATGGGTAAAGATTGACAGAATTCTTCAACCGGTCGCACGTGCTTATGGATGGCTCACAGGGCTAAGTTGTGGGCGATTATTTCTTGTGGGATGTTGTCTATGACAAGTTCTTAGGCTCCAACAATGACAGGGGGCTCAGGTAGGCTTCCCTTTTGAAGACCATAGGGAAAAAACAATGTCCGGGAAATATGTTTAAGCCCATGAACTTGGAGGCTGCAGTGTACATAAATAAAAATATTCTATGCCTGAAGCTTCAACGGTAATGGGAATCCGAAGTGACGACTCAGGAGGGGAATTCAAACCTCCAGTCTATAAAAGTATAAGGCAGCAAATGCTGTGGAACGAAGCCTCAAGTAGAAAGCTGAAAATAATTCTTGTGGTGCATACAATAGGATGTAAATAAGGAGACATGAAGTACCTAACTTCGAAGTTAGGTACTTCAGTTAACTCTATGTCTGAAAATTGAGAGTCGAGTGAAATGCTTTTCGACAATCTGGCTTGATTATTCGCTGACTGGTGATGTCCAAAAGAGTAATTATCACCTCACACGAAGGTGAAGACTAAAGTATCAAACGGCTACTATTTATCTGCGAATGAAATAGATCAGGTTGTCCATCATTTAACATCATGTCAAAGGCTATGGGTAGATGTGGAATGAATTAGTTCTGCATTCATCCTACATTAGCTTCCAGCTCCCTCTACCCGTATCCCAAATTGTCTCCAAAAATCGTCACATTGCCCGCATTCCCCATCCCCAAAACATCCACGTCAGGTGCCGCTGAATCATCTGGACACGGTCAAAGCCCATATCCCAACAAGAATTGCTCTCCAAATGCTTGAAGAGATCCGCCAAGCTGACAAAGTGCTTCTCGCACCGGTTTGTCATGTCCGGGCACCGATAGAACTTCAGGCGGCCAGACCTTGCCTGATCTATTGGAAATAGCAGGTGCCATTCCAAATCATGACGTGTCTCAAATGATTGAAAACACGTAAAGCATCGGTGTGCTGTTTCCTGGGTTGATGGTTCTCTGCCGTGGTCGACGAAACGGATCCAGGCGAGGGAGTACTTGAGAAGCACGCCGTGAATATCGCAGTTGCGAAGCAGCCAGAGGATATTGTGGTGATTCAACCCTGGGGCACCGGGGCAATGACCGCTTTCAAGATGAGCGATCAAGACACTCGCTTTGAGAAACTTTCGGCCACAAAACGGGCAGAAAGTGGTAGCGGTCCGATGAATGCCGGAAAGCAGGTGCTGTAGTAGCGGGTGAGTGTTAGTTCATTCTGATGGTGAGATATATATTGTGACTGCAGGTTCACTGACACTGTGGAGCGCCGCATGGGATTCAAAGCGGGAGTCGCATTTAGTGCAGTCGTGCTGCGTGGTCATATTCAGCATCTCAGCTGTCTTTTTGAATATCTTAGCGTAAGATCTTGGGTATCTCGATGTGAAATGTACCGGATTATTCTGTGTGAATCCGTGATCCTGGGCGCCGGCTAATGGAGATATGTATGCAGCGTGAGGAATATTGAAAGGACGCTTGGCAGACAGAAGGAGTGTCGTGGAGAATCATTTTGGAGATTGTAGAAACTCAAAGATGTTTCTTTTCAAAGAAGCCAAGTGTGATTTTCTCGACGCGTCAGAAACAAACATTTGTTAGGATCCCCTAGCTGGGAAAATGTTTCTACCGACTTGTCTGCATGCTGCCGGGCATTGGATCTAAGATACCGAGTTCAGAGTCACGAGTGGAAGAAGAGTCTGGAAAGTGCTGAAGATCAAACACATGATTAAGATTCTTATGCTAGGTTTTTGATCTGTAAAAACAGCTATCTCAACGGCGAACAGCACTCTACGCACTGCAGTATTTTCTCCGAGATGCTATGAGGCTATATTGTGTTTATACTTCATGAACCAATCAAAAGTGATTTGAGATTGAAGGTGGGTACACCAAGGCTTCCATGAATCAAGGCGGTGTATATTCTGCCACGCCCAAAGTATATCACGCCCCCCCCCCCAGCCCAAGGGTTTCACTATACTGCCTGTCTGAGTCCTACGCATGCCGCCGAACTTGCCCTCATGAGAATCTATGAGAGAGATCTTTATATGAAGTACTCTGAAGGTCGACATGGGCAGGAACTGGATGATGTTCGACCTATTGTGGATATTGTGGACCCTGTGCCACCGGCTACCTCATCTCCGCATGGCCAGAAGTCACTAGATGTGAATGCTCCGATTCTCGTCAAGTCTGATCATGATTTTGGTCATCAAGTACCTGCAATTTCACACCTCTCAACAATGGGGTCAAATGAGGTTGAGGTCACTGTAAAGGACCCGTTGAGCAAGCCTCATGGCGCCGATCTATTACAATGGAAATCCTCTGACAGACGAGATTTGAATCTCCCTTCATTATTGCCTGTCGGCGTACTACGGAGGGACCTCGATTCAAGTAGCTACTTATATGAGCAGAAGATATCACTCCTCGAGAGCCATGGCTGGATTCAGTCGGAGGTTTCGAATTGTACAAATTACATCCGAGTTTACGTCAACCCCATGATGACCAGCCGCAGAAACACTCAGCGATCAAGTACACGGTTACGAGCTGCTCTTAGGTCTATCATGGCCAAGATCGAAAGCTCCCCTGAGACATGGATCAACCCGCGACTCTCTGAGAAAGCCGAGGATCTTCAATCGGTTGACACCGTGGATGAATCGCTATGGTATATATTCAATACTCTCAAGGACCCTTGTCCTCGACCCGGGGAAATAAAAGATTACTGGTCTCGACGAGCGATGGAACAACTGCTGTTCAATGATGAACTCTCCGAGCTAGGTCTACGGACCACTCTGTACCCTTACCAGCGCCGGTCTGCTGCGACAATGGTTCAACGAGAAGCACAGCCATCACAAATGCTGGATCCTCGAATGCAGCCGTGTCAAAGTCCAGACGGGCGTAAATACTGGTATGACAGAGAAGATGCATATATTACACTGAATAAAGTGCTGTACTCTGAGGCATGTGGCGGTAAGTCGATCATGAGACCCATTTGTTGCCTGACTGATGATAATCTTTTGGGAGATGGAAAACAGGCATCCTTGCAGAGACAATGGGCTGTGGAAAGACACTTATCTGCCTTGCAGTCATATGTGCAACCCGGGGCCACACTCCTAAAATTCCAATCGAGTACATGTCCACACCCGAAAAGCCAGACTTGACCTATGTCAGAGAGTCCACAGGTTCACTGTTGGACATGGCAGCTGCCGCGGCACAGAGACACTCCGAGCCATGGAGGACATTCTTTCGTGACCGGGAACGGGAAGGTCTGTACTTTGAACGCTGCAAGAGGGCATGTGAGTATCATCAAGCATCCTACGAGATTCCCCCGCATCGAACGAGGTATCAAGGGAGGCAAAACCAGTCCTTCCCTCGGCCTCCAGCGAAGCGAGTCTTCCTCTGTGCTGGAACAATCATCATCGTGCCAAACAATTTGCTGGATCATTGGCAACGGGAAATCAAGACTCACACCGAGGGCTTAAACGTGCTTGTCTTTGATCAGAGATCGGGAGATCTTCCGTCAGCTGAGCATCTAATGAGTTATGACATTGTACTTTTTGCAAAGACTCGATTCGAGCGAGACGCAGGAGAGTCCATAAACAACCGACGAGGAAGATTTGTTCAGATGGATTCACCTTTGACCGAACTTCATTGGTTGAGAGTTATCGTCGACGAAGGACATAACGTGGCCGGTCAAGGCTCCAGAACAAACATGATCCATCTGCTCAGTCAGTTACACTTTGAGCGTCGATGGGTCATTTCAGGGACACCGTCTGCCGGGCTCTATGGGGTGGAGGTCAGCCTCGCATCACGCGAGTTGAACGCCAGTGATACCGATAGTGCCACCGACCTAACGGCCGCCGCTTTACAGAGTCGAAGAAAAACTGGCAACGCGGTCACCAACGAGTTGAAAGATCTGGACAGGCTGCGAAGAATCGTAGTCGAGTTCCTGGGTCTTAAGCCCTGGGCTAATTCTCGAGCCGACGACGACTACGCGGACTGGTCCAAGTATATTAAACCCATCGGTGAAGATGGCCGGCGTCGAAAGACGGCCGCTATCAGAGCGACTCTGCAGGGTCTGGTCGTGCGGCATCAGTTGAATGTCGTGAGCCAGGAGATCTACATTCCAAAACTGTACAACGAAGTTGTCTATTTGGAACCCACCTTCCACGATCGGCTATCCATCAACTTGTTCCTTTTCGGTCTGGCCGTGAATGCAATCACGTCAGAACGTCAGGGACCAGACTATATCTTTGACCCGAGAAATCGGAAGCACTTGAACCAAACTATCAATAACCTACGTCAGGCCGGGTTTTGGTGGGCTGGTTCCGAGGTGAGCCCGCAAGACTCGATTGAACACGCTACCAGGTACATGGATAAGAACCGAGAGAGCATGACCGCCGAAGACGTTGATCAACTCATTCGTGGAATTGAGATTGCACGTACAGCAATGAGATCTTCAAGCTGGCGCGAATTCAAGCGTCTTCATGAGCTTGGGGTTTACATCAACAATTTCCCTAGCGAATATCGCGCGTACTGGTCGCTCGATCAAAGCGGCGCTGATCAGGAGCCTTTGCTGGTGGGTATTACACAGGCTCGGCGAGCCCAGCAGTTTGTCGCTCGGCATCTGAAGCTTTCTGATCCCACCCAGGGGCTCGCAGGTGCCGGCATCACGACTCGCCATGATCTGGAACGTCGAGATCAGCAAACTCCCCCCAAGGGCGCGCCAGAATCTGCCCATAACTTGAACACAGCCTCAACTCCAGCTCCAGCTTCTACACCCGGCTCGCTTCATCACAATCCGAAGCCACAAACCAACAAATCGCCCGCAAAGACATTCACCCGCAATCTCTTCTACTCTCTTCCAGCAAATTCCCCTCTCCAAAAGACCCAACTCGTTGCCACCGCGTCAGCCAAATTGACCTATCTTCTCAACAAGGTTCTCCAGCTGCAAGACACTGAGAAAATCATCATATTCTACGACAACAACAATTCCGCCTTCTGGATCGCCGAGGGACTCGAACTCCTCGGTGTAGAATTTCGCATCTACGCCAGCACCCTCAAACCCGAGCTCCGAACCGAATATCTCAAGCTGTTTCGCGAAGCCGAAGATGTCCGTGTCTTACTCATGGATCTCCGACAAGCTTCACACGGTCTACACATTGCGCAAGCCTCCCGTATTTTCATCGTCAACCCGATCTGGCAGCCCAATGTGGAAAGTCAAGCTATCAAGCGCGCACATCGTATCGGGCAGAAAAACCCCGTTTACGTGGAGACTTTAGTCCTCCGCGACACGCTCGAAGACCACATGCTCAAAAGACGACGCGAGATGTCAGAGGCGGAGATTCAACATGCCGAGAAGAGCCTACTGGATGACGGGACAATGAGCGACATTGTGCAAAGAGAGCCGTTTCTGCCCATGGGTCAAGAAGAAGAAGACGATACGGCGGCCGCGTTCTTGGATCACCCGGTTGGGTTTTTCAATCGTCATCGTCTGCCGATTCCGGATGATGAGGATTTAACCCTCGTTACGTCGAAGACAGATTTGTCAACGGAGACAGGGAAGCGAGTTTTTGGCGTTCGAGACTCCGTTGCGGACGATTCACAATCTGCTTTGGGGAATGATGACGAGCCTGCGTGTAAAAAGATGCGTGTGGACGTTCTACCTGAGAGGGATAATTCTCCTCTGGAGATGGAGGGAGAAGGGACGAAGCGTTCTATTTTTGGGGGACCGGATCATTCCTCGTCTGGTGATTGTGCGGTGGATGGGTTGGTTTTGAGCAATAGAAAGCCACGAGTGAGCTTTTCCTCTTGAATTCCATGATGTGACATGGTGCGAATGCAATTCATGGAGATATCTAGATGAATGGGTGCGAGGGCTTGTTCGATGATAGGGAAGAGAGAATCCACATAGAAGCTACTTATCTCCTACATACGGATACCTAGCCTGGAATTAGGTACCTCTAGATTTCCAATTGTGAAATTAAAGTCTTGGGTATGGTCAAATCCCGGTATGTATAGCCATAAATTCTCTGCTGTATTAGAAATCTAGATTTATTTGATCTAGTAATATCATCATGAATGGTGTATATATGACAAACCTCCAAACACAAAAAAAAAAACCAAGATGAAAAAACAAGTCACTGGGGAAAGTAAATGAGGCCTCTTTCCATCCATGAATCTACCATCTTTTATCACCGGGCATGGATGAGTGTCCCCCTCCCCCTTGGCCCCGAGTCCATCTCGGGGGGATAGGTGAAGTATTCCAATGCAAGTCTTGCTGTCAAAGGGATGGCCATGGAGAAATTGCAGAGGGAACCAAGGTAGAAAAACTCCAATGAGAACATATCAAACCTCCAACAGGGACACAGATCAGCCAAATCAAACTTGTCCGTCTACCTACACAAACGCTGCCCGCCCATCAAAACACATTCACAGGATCAAAAGTCCCAGAGCAAGAAAAAGACCTCAACGCCTCGTTGAACACCATCCCAAAAGTATAGGATCCAAAGTAAACAGTGAAGCACAATCCATGTCTCCCCAAAAACATTCAAAGAAATCCCCCTGAAACATAAAGCAAAGAAAAATTATATATATATGTATATATACATATACATAAAAAGAACAGGCTTCATATGATCTGTACTCCATCTCACCACATTGCGGACTCACTGAGTCAAAAAATCCTCAATTTCGAATCCCATTCTCTTCAAGGCCTTCTCCTCGAGTCCAGGCGCCCCCGCCACTTTTCTCAAAGTCACCGTTCCGGCATCCGCGAGTCGAATCTCCACGGCACCAGCCCGCTCGAGTTCCTCACGCGAACACTCCCGCACATACACCGTGATATCCGGCCCTACACAAGCTCGCCAGAGACTCGCCATCCACTGCCAGTGGTCAAGCGGGGCATAGGAATCATTGATGGGAACACTGCAGGCGAACGTATCTGCGGTGGTGAGTTGGTAGCGAGGGACCAAGGCGACGGGGAGGCGGGATGACGACAATGATGATACCGAGGATGATGGGGTTGGAGTGGGTGTTGGCGTGAGCGACGGAGTCAGACCCGGCACAACGGTTTGAGTGTGAATTGGGACTTGATTCTGGTTCGACTCGCGGCGGTCGTTGGCTAGAACAGATGCTGTTGTGCTAGGCGACGTGCTGGGGGATTGCGAGTCGGCAGCAGAAGATTCGGGAGAATCTATCTGGAGGGAGGCAGTTCTGGGAATGATCGTCCGCGGGGATGGGGAAGGATCCGGACTGTGACGGTCGTGCTGGATGATTGAGACAATTTGCGTTTTGGGACTTTTCTCGGAGTAGACGCGAGGGTTGTGCAGCGTGTCCGACTCGGTTCCTCCCACGGTCTGCGAATTGCTCCTGACAAATCCGACAACCTCGTCCGAGATGCGGTGCCACGCGGAAATGGTGTTCAAGTAGTCGACTGTCGCGTCACCCATTGGTCCCCCTCCATTTTCAGCTGTCCGGGGTGCTGGCAGGTCCGGCCCATGAAAGATGCGCGCACAGAACTTGTCCTCCTTCTCCAGGAGACGTTGAAGGTACTCCGTGGCACTGCGGACCAGATCCGCGTCTTGGCCATCGACTGCAATGACGGGCCCCCGTGATGGACTCTCTCGAAAGGAGGGGACCAGCGGAGGGGAGATCTTCGCTAGAAGCTTGATCTTATTCAAGAATGGAATCGTCATCACTGCCTTCTCGACGCTCGAGTCCCCGGTGGGATACGGTGTCATTGGCGTGGAGGGAAGGGCGGTCTTCAGCGGTGGGAGCTTGAGACTCGGGTCCAGGACTGGCTGAGTCTGGACTTGCAAATGTCCTTGCGTCGTTACGGAGGGTGGCGGGGGAGGAAGGGGAGGCTGCGCTGGTTCTGGCATATTTTGAAACGGCGGGCTTTGTATCAAGGAAGCCATCCTGCGACTGGGATGAGCACTTGTCCCAGTCGCATAAGGAGTCCCGGGGAATGGCGATTCGGGACTCAGATCTCGCTGACTGGCGGATGGCGGTTTCAATCCGGTTGAGTGAGACACACGGCGCCGCTTCACATCTGGGGACATGATTTGTGCATCATCCATTTTTCGGTTCTTGGGCCGGTCAAGCAGATCAATGCGGATCAACTTGGGAGGCCGGTCAGCTTTACCATGACATTGGGAGCTACTCGCCGTCATCACGGCGGTCGTCGTCTTCACATAAGGTGCGGATGGTTGCGTCGAGAGACTATCTCGCGAGCCAGATCCCCCAATCGGAGTGAATGGGGTCATGGGCGAGGCAGGGGCATTCATGATGCGGCCCCCGCAGCGATTACAGGTTGATCCGCCTGTAGGGTTGTGACTGATTCCCGAAGCTAGGTTACGAGCCGAGCCATCACGACCAAGCCGTCGTGGCTGATAGCGATATGCAGGGTACTGCTGGGCATGGCGAATTTTCTCTTCCTGTCAAGTGTCAGTCTCCAACGAATATTTTCTCTTCCCCAGGGCAGCCGTGGGGGAAAATTCACGAGTCCCACTGACCTCGGCCAACGCTTTCCACTTGCTCTTTTCGCCCTCGGACAAACTTCTCCACTGCTCCCCGATGACCTTGGAAATTTCCGGGTTGGCCATGCCAGGGTTGTGGGCTACCACGATAGATTGATAATGTTGCCTGTATAGAATGAAAGCTGATCACACCAAGGTGCTGATATTAGTCTACATTGTCAAAAACTTTTATTGATGTTGGACAATGCACTGCTCTGCTCGCAAATATCCGTGATTGGGCGGCCGACGCATTCTCACGGACTCGGAAAGGGATCTTTGCTGCAGACGTTCCACGGAGTAAGGGGGAGAGGAGACAGAGATGAGAGCACTCACCATTTCGAGGTCGTGGAATCTTGGGCTCTGGTTGACACAGACAGAATTGCAGCCCATCACTCTTGACCGATTTCGCCGGGCTCGAGCTTCCCGAGGGCGAAACACTGCGAGTGGTCCCCAGATCTCTCGTCGTGATGGTTGGACTGGGCTTTACGGTGCGCTGAACGGGAGATTGGCCACCATCACGGTCAATTTTGGCGAGACTGTGTCGTCGGTCGTACGAGACCAGATGCTGATGTGTCTGGGAGATGTTGTTGGGCTGATGCATAGTCGATGTATACCGTACGCCTTGGGGTGAAGTGGCGTGGATGTTCCCGGCCATGCCGGGACTGGGGCGATGGGGTAAGGCCATGTAAGATGTTGCCGGGGGGGCACTCATGATCTTGTGATCAATCAGATCGCTGGGTCTGGGCAGCGAAGGTAATGGAGCAGTCTCATGGCGAAACGAGACCGGGTTGGGAAGGACTCGATCATAAGACATTTATTCCACACAGCCGCGAGGAGGCAGATGATGGCAGGCGAGACTGTATGGAATCAGGCTGGAATCAAATCCAAGCCGGGAGAGGCAAGCACAAAGAAAGGTGAAAGAAACGAGGGAACAAACCACCGCGAATGGATTGATTCGGATGGAGCAGAGTTGCGCTTGTAATGGATGCCCCCGGCTGGCTCAAGAGGAGAGATTAAAGAAGACCGACCCAAGGGGGGGTGGCGAAAGGATGGTATTGGACCAGCACGAGCAAGGATGAGAAGCAACAAGGTCGTAATGACACCACGAGGTCGAAGAAAGAATGCGAAGCTGTCGTCCACCTCAACCACACTTTTCGCTTTTTCTTTGAGCAATGCAAATCAGGACTGTCCAAGGAGCACTGAATGGGAGGAGACTGCGGTGGACAAGAACAATGCAGAGGTCTCGAGTTCCGATGATGAAGAGGTAATTGCTGAATAGATGATTGTATCGTTCCAAGGTCACTTTTGGGGGGGGCGGTGGGGAAGAGAGGAGAGAAGATGAAAGGTCACAGAAGAGGAAGGCTGAAAGGAAAGCTTAAAAAGAACCCAGCACGAAGTCCAGACAGAGATGATCACGATGGAACGTGGATGGAATTCCAATCAATTGCCGGATGGCAGAGATGTTTGAATGAAAGATCGTAGGTGGGTACAGCAGCCGCAGGAAGAAGTCAGAAGCTCGAACGATCACCAATTGGGGAAACCCCCCAACAGCTGACAGCTGGACCGGCCGAAGAGGCAAACCGAAGCAACTGCAGATGAGACCCAATGCTGAGGGTATGAGAAGATGAGGCGAATAGGATCCAAAAGACCAACCACCGCTGCCCAAAAAGAGGATGAGAAGCCAAAACAGAAAAATCAAAAAAGAAAATTAAAAACGAAAAGGGGAATATAGTCAAATCCAACCACGATCGTATCACAATTGTACAATGATGATCAAGAAGCCGTAAAAGAAGCCCCAGAACAAACACACAGGGGGAAGAAGGAAGACCACACTCAAAAAGATTTCAAAAAAAAAAGGAAATGAAAAAAAAAATGAAAATGAAAGTCCACTTCCTTAAAGGGCCCCGAGAGAAGAGAGTCGACAGAAGAACAAACACTCCTCACCAAAAAGAAAAACAAATGAAAACAAGACAAGACAAACAAAAACTGACACCCGATTCCCAGCGAATATCACGCCAGCAAAAGGCCAATCGTGCCAACTGCAAATCCGCCAACTGCCCAGTCCACACTCGAGAAAAGGAAAACAAAGAAGCAGCGCTCTGCCCGAGATTTGCGAAGGTTTTCTTTGTTCGAATGCACGACGGTCGTGGGGGTTGGTCGCAGGGGCCTCAGTGGAGCGATTGACCTGTGCGTGATGAGACTCCCGGTCCTTTTCGTTCTTTTATTTTCCTTCTTTCTCTTTCTCTCCGTCGGTCAGTCGATCAATCAGTCTCTCGGCCTCTCGGTTGCGTCTGAATTTCTAGGCCTGGTTGGTCCTTCGCTATCGCCGCGGGACTCGCCCGGGTGGGGGATCCGTCGTACTTGTGTCGTGTCGGAAAGTCCTGCCTATGGTGGACCTGGGGCATGGATCGTTCTTTGTTCCAAAAGACGCTAATGATCCCCGAAGACCAGGGGGGTGGGGGCAATCAATAGGCGACAAGGTCGGGTGAATTGACGAGTGCCGGTCTATGAAGGAGGAAGAGGGAGAAGGGATGGGGCGAGGGGCTGGTCAACAGATCAATCCAGGTCTAGAGACTGTAGACTCAAGATGGGAGATGTATAGAAGAGAATGGAGAATGAGGCAGGAAAGGCGCTTACTTTTGGGGGGGGATGAATAGCCGTGGAGCATGACGAGGGTTAGTCGATCTGGGATAAAGGAATCCTGCAGGGGAAAAGAGTTGGAGCGATGACTTCAGTTCTCACCTCGTCGAGAGGACCAGACCATCCGAGCCTTTCCATCTCGATCCTGGGTTGCGACAGACATGTGCGTTACTCTGGGAAAAGACTCCCTGGTCGATCGGAGCCGCAGGGAAATCATCTCCTGCATAGTATAGTTCAACAGTGCGGAAATCCTCTCCAGAGCACCGAAGCAGGCCCAGGCATCCGTTCTGGTGGTTCCGTTGTAAGGTCCAACCACTACGAGGACTGACCACTACGTACGACCTTTGGACTTTCCTACCGATGACTACAATGATCATGACAATTCCATGATGAACCACAAAACTTGACCACCTGTTCTTCAACAAGAAACCAGGAAGGAACCTGACCCAAAGAAAGACATGGTCGGCGGAGAGATCAGGGATCCAAGGACGGGTCCAAGCCAGTTGGTAGAGAGACTGGAGACTGGAGACGACTACGAGACACGGTCAAATGGTACACGCTCGATAGGGAGAGAGAGGGAACTTGAGAATAGGGGGGGATACCAAAAAAGAAAAAAAAAGAAAAAAAAAATTAAAAAAAAGGATGGAAAAAAATTGAAAAGGGAAAGAAAACAGTCTAGCGGCTACAGTGCTACGGTAACTGTCCAGTGCATCATCAAAGTAAATCCCAAGAGTCATTGTTGTCTTTGTCTCAACCATGAGACACTCACACATACTAGTCACACACGACTATCACACACACACAACTCACTCTCACTCTCTTCCTTACTCGTCACCTGTCAGGACCGGTCCAGTTCGGGAAAGACACTGTGGACCCACCAACTTGAACGCTGTCAAGCGGATCCATCGCGACCCGGATGCGGCGACAAGCAGATCAGCGATTTCGACCAGATACGCCCCGCTGATGATAGGTCCACACATTGAATCAGACTCTCTTCGGTTCCCCGGCAAATGTGAACAAAGACCGAATCATCAGTCACGTCGCGCTATCCCCTCTTCGGATCAGGTCTGGTCCTTCCTCCTCTCCTATTGCCCGCCATCGGATGCATCCACCTCCATCCGTCAGACAAGCAATCAGGGACGAAGCGACAACCTGGGCAGAAAGGCGTCAATGAAAAAACAGCGTCCTCCAATCAGAACATGGGGTTCTCGGAAGCAAACATTTTTTTTCTACTTATTAGAGAGGGGGGTAATTGAACACCTTGGTCTTTCTGCCCGTGAAAAAAAAAAAAAGACGATAATTAATATGATCGCTTTCTACGGTCGCTCCCTTCCCGAACGGAAACATGCCTGACAGGTGACGGGTCGTCACTGGTCGTGATGATTCTCCGCATCTCTCCCCTGGACATCTATAACGAGAACTGATAAATTTAGAGAAAAGGACCACTTGTCAACTACAGAGAGAAGGAAACTTAGTAGAAATTCAAAATGAAACACCCACAAAAAATAAATCAAATAAAAAAAACGGGCAAAAGAAGCATGGACCATGAGCCACGCATTGATCCTCGGCTAGCCACACTTCAGCCGCACTCATGGCCAGGCCTCCCCGGAGAAAGGGAGTGTGATCTTGGAAGAGGTCATGACGCGAGTCACAATCACATCGACCGGAACAAGCTTCTTTGCAGATTAAGACCCTCTCTCTTGCTCCCTCCCTCTCGTTCTCTGTCTTTGACTCTTCCACCAGCCAGATCTCGGGTCTACCAGATTGATTCAAACTTCAATCTCAATGGAACAGAACAGTGAACAAAAGTAAAAAGTGTCCAGACTGTCTCCAGTACAAGGAACAGGTGAAAGAAAAGGTAAAGGCAAAAAAAGAGAACAAAACACTACATACAACAGTGCAACCTAGGTGTCCATCATGATCCATAACCATAGACAATTACTCTCAAGAGACTCAGAAAATCCAGTAGATAGTCTGGGTACAGCTTGCAGGACAATTGCAAGTAAACTTCAGCAACCCACCAAGACCGTTGGTGCTTGGGGTTCCACTCGAAGATCTCGAATCTCGAATCTCGAAATTTTCAACCAATTGGTGGGGTCCACCGGGAGAGAGTCTAGAGTGATGCTTCCCAGTCATGCTACGGTGGGAAAAGGAGTTCAAGATGAGAGGGGCTTGTCGACCAGGACAAGAGATCAATTGGTTCGATTCATCCGGATGGTAGATGTGGTGCTGTCAAAGAGCCACCAAAGCTGGAAAATACCACCTTGACCCCCGATGCGTTTCCACCGCATCCACTCTTGAGCGGGATCATCGTCATCATCTTTTTTTCATCCTTTTTTGGAGTAGAAGAAGAAGAAGAAGCAAGAGAAGAAAGAAAAAAAAATGGCAGTCTGGACACTACGATAATCACCTTTCTTGTCGTCATTGTGTAAAAGGATTCAACTATCAGGGATACCGAAATAGAGGGGTTAGCTTCCTCGGACGTCCAACTGCTTTGGCTCCCAATGAATGCACAATTGACTCCGCTGGAAAGCTCGAATCATCATGTCACTTCCAGCTCACAGTCCTTCCCCTATACTAGGGATCTTTCATCTACAGCCACGTAGCTGGTGCTTGTGTAGAATATCTACATTCCCGATTCTCTCCTCCCCCAACTATTCGGTCTAGTAACACTACTTCCTCCCTTACCAAGGTCCTTAGTAGTACCTTATCCATGGAAATCACCGGCTACCTTAATCACCACATCCTCCCATCTCCTCAAGCTCATGACATTCCCACACCCACCGCATCAGGAGTCCAGACCATGCCTTTTTTTTTTGTGAAATCCAACCACCCTCTGCATCATTCAATGTAATACACTATACCCACCATCTGATCCCTGATCCCCCAAAGACATTGATCAAACAGGCTGGACACCCTCAAGACAGGCCTAGAACGTTGGATCCTCCGACGTGCATAGTGAATACAAACCCTACTAAGCCACTAAACCACTAACCTACCATCAAAGACATGGTCGCCCGAGCCTTCCAATACCTACACCCCATCGGAACAATCAACCAAAGGCCGACATGGAAAATTCCAATATGTAAAAAATCAGTCTTATTGCCTTTTCATCGCGGCCGTTCTCGAGATTTGATCAATTTCGAATCCACACTGTCTCATCTCATCTTGTAAGCTCCAAAGACAGAGTCTCAGAGCAGAATTCTGCTAAAGCTCGTTTGGTTGTCTCAACTCTGACAGACGGGTAGCGGGAATGGATTCCTGAACCTTCCTCTCTCTGTCCTTATCCTTCCAAAGCCCCCCCCCGAACACCCGGCCCGCCGCCGTTTTCGTCTTGTTGGAACCCTTTGGTAGGGCTGGTGTGCTTCTGGGGTGACACAAAACAGCCCGGACGTACAGTAGAGAGCTGGGTTGTATACTTTTGGAATAGGGCATGTTTCATTGGTGTTTAATTTTCTTTCTTTTTTTTGGTTCTTGTTTTTGCATTTTCAGAGGGTCGGGCTTTGCATTTCTTCAATCATGGTGGGAGCAGATGTCTTGCATCGCGGCTTCAGGACAATGTCTAAGCTGCAAAGCCCCGTCGGATGTGGCGCATGTTCCTCTGTTTTTCTTTTCTTTGCCCCGTACGCGGGGTGCATGGTTGCCTGAGGTTCATTCTGGTTCAAGGTATCTGGTGCTGGTGCTGAGCTCATGCTGATGGCAATGATGATGACGGTCGATGGTCCAGACCATGGTAAAAAGAGATTCATTTTGGTATATGCAACAACTGTCAGATGGATAGGACTTCTCGCCGGTCGATCCGCCGCTCTCATTTCGGATCTGGGACGTTCAAAAGGACCCCATCAATACCACGGTAGATTTCAGTGGCCATGAGCCGGTGTGCAGATGGTCCAAGATGCATCTCGTCCCTAGAATCGGAGAGGGAGAAATTTTTCGAGTCAGCGATACTGGAGATTGATAACAGCCGAAAAAAAAAAGAAAAGGGGGGGGGTGGTATGGCTTGACCACTCATTCATCAAAGAAGAGGAAGAGGGCTCAGCAGTATAGACTCACCAAAATAGATACTTGTCCGGGTTCTTGCATTGTCTCCTCGACTGAGACATACCCTTGAACAGAAGCGTTTGGAGACTTTTCTCGCTCACCACACACGGATCGACCACATTCTCCCAGCCAGGATCTCGGTTCGTTCCCAAGCCATTTGGTTCCTCGATCCCCGCCGCATACATCTGCCAGTCACGAATCCGGTCCATCACGAAGGCATTCGTATCAAACAGGTAAATGGTGCCACGGTCCCACCCCTTCGCGGCCTGTCGCAACTTCTTGTTCCAGACGTCCAGGATTCGCACCGCCCGCTTGTAGTCCACGTCGTCGTCACCCGCCGCCGTCGCCGCAAAGCCCGGCAAAAATGTCACATCGACCGTCTGCGTCAGAACCACGTTGAGTTTGTTGGATCCCGGACCCCACGACTCAGACAGCCGATTCAGTTGGGCCATCAGCGTGGCGATGCGTCGCTGTACCGCACCCTCGGCCGTCCGGTCGTCCACCGTCCGAAGATTCCAAATATCCCAGAGACCAAATGAAACAGCAAACACCGTCTTGTCTTGACGGGATCGAATCTGTTCCTCAGACAGATCCGCCACGGCCTTTGACTCGGCCTCCAGCCAGAGCTGCAGCTGGGATTTAAAATCGGGCACCTTGGTCGGAGATGGACGAGCAACCAATTCCAGATCGGCGTTGTCGACAACGGATCCTGTCAATTTGCCTTCCGAGATCAATTTGGCGGTTTGGGCCAAGTTTTCATGATGACAAGAAAACTAGAGAGAAAAAAAGACACACCTCAACCCTCCCCCGGAAGAAAGGGGAGCGGCGCATCAAAGTCAGTCAATTTGTTCCCCATTTCACCTTTTTTTTTCCATTCCTTGCACGTCGTGTATCTCATCAGATCCCGCGGAGTTGGATATGTCCGACTGTGATGGGAAAACAAGGGGGAGGGGAGGGGGGAAGGCATCAGTCTCACCATTTCACAAAGCCAATCCGTCCACACTCGACCCTGTCTCTCTTCCGTCTTAACATTGCTCCATGAATCCCCAAAGACGACCAAGCGTCGATCAAACGAGGACACCGTCCGGAACGACCCTCCGACCAGTGGCTCGGAATTCCCGAGATGACGCGAGGTCAACACCCACGCGGAGTAGAGAAGCGTGACCGCCGCCACGGCGCATAATGTGTAGAATCGATTGAATAGGCGGAGCATGATGTCAATCGAAATGTGAAGGAGAAAACAAGAAAAAAGAAAGGAAAAAAAAAGGAAAAAACTTGAAGAAGAGATAGTTGAAAAACAATCGAGAGCAGCGCTCACGACGAATCGAATCACTCTGCAATCCGCAATCCGGACGCTTCCCTCGTTGAATTAATCTCAAAGCCCGTCAGTCGAACGACCCGTCACAACGTCCGAATGCGGCAGATGTCAAAGATAATAGGGTAGATGTATGAGAAAGAGGGTCGGCGGGATCAATCAGAAGAAGCTGCCGAGCTCTCACCTGTAACGTCGGGTGGAGGTGAGAATGGAATACCTGACTCACACTCAACCAGGGCAGTGAACAAGGTCCGCAGGTGAAGAAGAGGAGCGGTCAATTGAGAACTGGGGCCCTGTCCTAGCCACCTCGGAGGAGCAAGACGCTAAATGGATGTGGGGATTCTCGGGGAGCACGGCGGGATGCTTGGCAACGCGAGCGTTTCCGGCGATGCGGTACGGAGAGCTTCTCGAAAGAATAAAGCAGGGGAAAGGGGGGAAGCAAGAGGCGACTAGATGGGTTGAGTGGAACTTTTGCTAAGTCTCCATTCCTTCACTGGCATATGGGAGATGGTTCTCTGAATCCCGAAAAGCGTCCGAGTGCCAGAATCCTGTTGGCGATAGGATGGAGGGAGAAAGAGGGATGAATCGAGTGGAATGGAGAGGAGAGACTCGCGGAGACTCGATCTCGTGGGTATTTCACTAAATGAAAAAGTATCCGGTCGAGCCGGTAGTGAATTATGGCTGGTTCTTGACTTGGTCGGTGGTCCACTCCACGTCAAAGGAAAAGCAGGAATTGGAATTCCAAAAACTCCAAAGAAAAGAGAAAATTCAAAATGGGTGACTCCCGTGGATTTTTATCTGCGATCCTAGCGATCCTAACGATTTTCGATGATAGGCCACCTTTACTCCGTAGGGTTGGCGGATGGAAATGGCCGGGGGGGGGGGCGCGGCGAAAAAGTCAAAATGAGATGTTGACGATATGGATGGAACGGTGAGAGGGTTCCCACTAGAGAGGCTATCGAGCAGCAAGTGTTCTAAATAGATTACTAGTTCCTGAAAATCCTCAAATAGATCATATTCATCCTTCGTGGTTCCGCAGAAACTTGTACGATCAGCAGCATGCTGAATTACCAGGCCAGCAATGTGCCCATTGCAACAAAACTCGAACTCGGTAGATGAGCATGCGAATGAACCCGAGGGATTGTGTACTCATCATCATCTCGAGGTCAAGCCTTTGAGGCGTCGGCCGCGTGGCCCGGCGGGTCCGCCCGGTTCTGGGAAGGCTATCGCGTGATGACAACGCTTTCGTGTGAAACACACGGAACTCGAGACGAGCATTTCGACTCCAACACTCTCTTCAGGGGTTAATGGTCGTGCCAGTCTGACAGACCGGCTAGTTTGACAACTTTGTTTAATTAATCTCGTGTACACACACCACAAGCCCCTTGATCTGGCCATCATGCATACGCTCAATGAACAACCACAACCTTTGACGGGCGGACTTTGGTCGCATCGCTCATGCAACAGCAATGTCAACATGCGTCCTCTCCATGTATACTCGCGAGATGTATGTGTCCGTGACGGATCCAGCGCAAGGAAACACAAGTGGAGCCGCGAATCGTGCGTCCCGAGGAAGAGCCAAAGATCACCAATGGGGATGAAGAACAGAGGCTGTAGGATATATCAACCTTGCCCGCACGGCCGCGGGCAGAGAGTTTCTTCTTCTCGCAAGGGAAGGTTCAGCTGCAGATCCTGGTGTATGGATGATATAGGTACGTTGCTTTCTTCCGGCACCTCTCAATCTATCTAGCCGCGGATGTTTTCTTATCCTTGAAGCACGTCCAATCACAGAGCCCTGCCGGGGAGTACAACGATTTGATGACGCCAGCACCACCTGACTATGGATCTACTGGGCTAACAGTGGCAACTCTCATCATGAATGGCTCCATCCAATTTTAAGTATCGGGGATGAGGTCTAATGAGTTCGGCAGAAGATAGATGGTTGTGTCTCGGATGAGAGGTGCACAAATGGGTCCATGGACAGTAAGGCTCGACGTGTATCCGCAGATCACGACGGCGGTAGTAGGCCCGACTAATCACCACAATTTCAGGAGTCGGGAATGAGCATCCTAACTCATCTGGCCCTGCAATTGTACCGAGTGGTCATGCGCATGCTACTCCCAAAGCAGACAACTGTACGAATGTACAGCTGAAACCTGGCGGAGCTACGCAATGCCAAGACATGCCAATGATTTGGGACTCGAAGAGGTTTGGTGAGAAGCGAGACAGAAGGTGCCCTGATTTGCTGGGTGACTCAGTGTTGGAAGAGCGGTACGAATCTATTGGCTCGATCCGTCTTGATTCTGAATTGATGTGTTTAGGCCAGGTAAGAGGCACTCCGTCGAACCGAAGCCATCAAGACATGAACCAAGGCACTGAGGCCCTGTCCTTCAAATACACCTGTTAGGTCATATCAATTATCATTTGAGCTTCACTGAAATCGAATGACCACGAGCACTTGCACTCGTGGTCATTCGATTTCAAAGCCTAGTAGAAGCCGTTCATGTCAGGCTTGAAGTCGAGGGGTATTCCCCGACCTGACGAGCTGTGAGACCCAGCTGTGATGTACGATGATGCTAGGGTGGCTTTCTGACGTACAACAGCATGTTGAGGGAGGAAATATCGAGTGGTACCCAACACAAAAAAAAGACTGGGTGATCATATACCCTCTACCTTTTGATTTGAGCGTCCCAGGTAGTAGGATGGTCCCATTCAGCTCAACACACAACATGCTGGTCAAGCGAACCTGCCATGCTGGAGGCGCAGCAAACGACCCAGGCTCTCCTCCAGTAAGGTCACGCAACCGACCATTCAAGTCGAGCCTCTCTCCTGCCGCTTCTTTCGAAGACGAAGGGAAATCAATCCTTCGGACGAGTATAAGAATTGAAGTGTGTGGCACAACTTGGTTAAAAGATCAAGTCCTAGTCAGAAGGGATTGAGTGCAGACAATAGGGCGATGCGCCACACCTGGGCTTTGGGCGCCGGTGATCGTGTAGAACTCCACAAGCCGAAGTAGAACATGTTTTATGTGCCTCAGGCCGAAATCGAAAATAGGCTCAGTGGCCCGTGATCAGCAAACATCAATCAGGTGATTCTGGCCAGGTACCCCAGGTCACATGATGGGGTTAGCGACACTGACTAAGGTCCCGTCCCAACTCGGTTAGTCCCCGCTGAGTCAGCCACACACACACTCGCTACACCAACCCTCAGCAATCCGAAAAATCCACAAAGCCGTACCCTTCAACCTCACCCGTCGACAACTTCCGCGCTACCGTCTTGACCGCGCAACCTCCGTCAAGATGAAGCTCAACATCTCCTACCCGGCCAATGGGTCGCAAAAGATCATCGAGATCGAAGATGAGCGCAAGCTCCGCCCCTTCATGGAGAAGCGCATGGGCACCGAAGTCAGCATCCCCAATCTCCCCGAATTTTGTCAAGCACGCACACACGCACATATCCTCCACGTTTTGAAGAAAGAAAGAAAACACTTGTCGACCATATCCCGCATACATTTCATTTCTCTCTCCTCGAGCCTGCAACACATAAAAACGAAGACATGCAATTGCAGAGAACGGTTGGGCTGATTGGTTTTTTTTTCGATTAGGTTGCCGGCGACTCTCTCGGCGATGAGTTCAAGGGTTACCTGTTCAAGATTACCGGTGGTAACGACAAGCAGGGTATGATTGACCTCTCTGCTTCTCAGAGCAGCGATTTCGCGGAAATATTAGAACAGTGACTGACGGAATTCATTTGGCAGGTTTCCCCATGAAGCAGGGTGGTACGTCTCGAACAACGGGCTCGTCTGGCGAAACGAGAAACCCAACCGCAAACGCCCATCAACCTGTCCAACGCCATGTACTCATTGACAATTTCTAGTTCTCCTCCCCGTCCGTACCCGTCTGCTCCTCGCCGACGGCCACAGCTGCTACCGCCCCCGCCGCAGCGGTGAGCGCAAGCGCAAGTCTGTCCGTGGTGGTATGTCTGCCCTTCGAAAAACTTTCGCCTCCCTAGTCGAACCGTCCATTTGATTGACACTTCTCAATTCCAGCCATCACCGGTCTCGACCTGTCCGTCCTCGCTCTCTCCATCGTCAAGCAGGGTGAGAACGAGCTCCCCGGTCTGACCGACACCGTCGTTCCCAAGCGCCTCGGCCCCAAGCGTGCTACCAAGATCCGTCGCTTCTTCGCTCTGTCCAAGGATGACGATGTCCGCAAGTTCGTTGTCCGCCGCACTGTCGCCAAGGAGGGCAAGCCCGAGTACACCAAGGCCCCCAAGATCCAGCGCCTGGTCACTCCCCAGCGCCTGCAGCGCAAGCGCCACCAGGTTGCCATCAAGCGCCGCCGCGCTGAGGCTGCCCGTGAGGCTGCGTAAGTTTCCACCTCGAACAGAACCGTGGTCCAGTCTTTTCAAACTGGCTCTGATTCTGATCACGTTCTAACCCTCCATCTTCTATTCTAGTAACGACTACGCCAAGCTCCTCGCCAACCGTGTCCACGAGGAGAAGGCCAAGCGCGATGAGCTCCGCAAGCGTCGTGCTTCTTCCATGCGGAAGTAAATCTCCTCCGCGTTATCATGATTCATTTCTGCGGGACGGGGGTTTAATGGCAAGGCAAAGGGAGAAAAGAGGGAGCTTCACGTTTTCTGGGCCTTCCTCAACCGGGAAGGAGGGTTTCATCAATTACCCAGCAGACGGTGGAAAATATGTCTTATAAAAAAACGGAGAAAAGACAAAGGGGGGTGAGGCTCACAGAAAAACGCCCAGAAGGGGGGAATTGGTGGACCACCCCTTTCCCCAGGTGTGCTCATGATACGCACATCGGCGCGCATGTGCATGCTGTGTTGAACCTACCTTTTGACAACCCTTTTTTTTCTCAATGGAGTGCATGCAAATTTCATTTCTTTTTTTTGGTTCTCGTTCTCATGTTTTTGGCCCTTGGCGTAGTGTAGAGCAAAGTCACTTCGGACTGGACGGCGTTGGAATATGACCTTGTTTCCCACCCCTACCAATCTTGAATGAGTCTTCTTCCCTCGGAAGACTTGGTGTTGAGCTATCAAGCTGAACACTTTATGCTCACCTTGACGCAGTAAATTTGACTACGTTCAACCCCAAAAATTCTGAAGTAGCACGGACCTTTTGTGTTAATGACGGAAGCACCTTTTGACACCAAACGCGGCACCAGAATAAACTGTGTAGATACCTATAAAACCACATTACCCGTACCGAGTACACTACCAGAACCTCATTTTTTTTCATCGCCATTTAAAGCCACGCTCGCTCCAAGACTCATTTAATTGGCTCCGTAGTCTGTACAACGTAATCACACAAAAAAAAGGCACTTCAGATAGTAGGTACAGGCGGAGAAAATATGAGACAGGATAACCGGAGGCTATCTATCATATCAAATCGGGTAGTATAAACACAGAGCGCAGAGCACAGAGCCTTTCAACCCCCATAGGTAGGCTCAATCAATTTCTTCAGATGCACATACTTGACAAACTGACTACCCTACATAGGTAGGTTAACCCCCATACCCATTCCAAAAGTCGAGACTCCAATAATCTCATCATTCCCTGAAATAGCTGAAGTCTCTCGTAGGTCTCCGACCCGACTCTTGGATCTAACCTAACTTCTAACATCCATATACCTCGTTTGTCTTACGTTTCCCCCTGCCTCCATCTTGCAAAACACCCGTCACGATTAAAATTCTAGCCTTATTGGGAGATGAAATGAGCAGCAATAAAATCAAACAGCCCATATATATAATATCTCACCATTTGAAATGAGTAGTTAAGACATTTGTCTTGCAGAAGAGAGGCGATTATTATTTTGACTGAGCTTGGGGCCCTGAAGCAACGATTTGTTGTTTGTGGTTTTTCTTTCTTTTTTGGATTCGTCAATAAGTAGTTTGTGAATAAAATCTCATTTTAGACTTATCCACACACACACACACACACACAGAATTAGTATAGATACATTGTTCAGACACCGAGACTCGGCACCGTCCGCCGTCCATCCAGTCGGACCCAAAAACAGGCTAGGGTAGGTCAATGAGGGGGACAAACATGAAAGGTACATATTGCAGGGATTCGTGTGAGACTAGGACTTATCTAATCGGGTTTGCGCGGCGGTTTGACTTCAATGACACTTGCATGAAACCTGCTTATGGCAAGGAGTCTTGGTTGCGCATGCGGTCGAGTCATGGTCGGCGACTCGACGTGATCCGCGGATATTTTATATCGAGAGTGATGCCAGAGGTAGAGATATATGAATTTTGGTCTCAGGGTACCATTGAAGCGATCTATGAAAATGGAACCTTAAATCACAGACGTTCCGTTTCAACCCAGACGGGACGGGACGATCTGTCTAGTAAGTCTCGGCTCTACGTATGAGTTGCACATATACGTACAAGAAGCTTCCATCGGTTCTATGAATTAAGAGGCTCCTTCACCGTGTCCAATTATTAATTGCATATGGATCTACGGGCGTTGTATAAACTTCTAGGACAGAATATCAAAGGATCCCACCATGATTTTATTTCTGTCAAATTCACCAGTCCAGAATGCAAAATGATAAACACATTCTCAAATGGAGAGAATTGGAAGAAGAATCAAGAAAAAAAAAACAAAAAATTCAGACGATGCGAGCAGAAAGAAATCTCAAGCACAGCCTCACTAGCTAAAGATGTACTTTTGGCCTCGACCCTTACTCTATCGAATCCAGAGAAAAAAAAAACAAATAACTTAACTCCCGCAGAATGATGACCCCCAGGAAGAAACAAAATAAAGGAAAATGGCAAAAAGAAAAAAGTCATGACACTCATTTTGAGTTTGGCTCCCGCAAAAATGGGGGCTTGTCTTCTCCGAAACGAATCAGAAAGCGTGAAACATCAGAGCTATCCAGAATGACCGAGCCCAGGCTGAAGAAAAATGGTTTGTTATGGATGCCCCATCGCAAAGCGGGCAAGAAAATGGAGATAATGAATACATCTTACGCGACTGCGTGCGAGAAGAGGAAGCTTACTGACTCGCCGTTGTGAGTACGACGGCAGGCCTCCGCCAGCGTCGGCGAGATGTCAATAGTCTCAATCTTGTCGCACTGCTCCTTCTTCTCGGCATGGGGGACGGTGTTAGTCACCACAAGGCGGTTCAAGCGGCTGCCGTTCAGGTTCTCGATGGCCTTGCCAGAGAGAATACCATGAACAACGATGGCGTTGACCTCCTTGGCACCGTGCTGCATCACAGTGTCAGCAGCCTTGACGAGAGTTCCGCAGGTATCAGCCATGTCGTCGACAATGATGGCGATCTTGTCCTTGACGTTACCGACGAGGACCATGCGAGAGACCTCGTTGGGTCGCGCACGCTCCTTGTGGATCAAAGCGAATTGCAAGTCGAGACGATCAGCGATGGCAGTCGCACTAGAACACAGCGAAACCAGATTAGATAGTCCATCCTGCTCATTCAAGGCAGGAATACACTTACCGCTTAGCGCCACCAGCATCGGGGCTGACAATGACACAGTTGCTGACATCAAGGTTCTCGCGGATCCACTTAAGCATGCTAGGCTCAGCGTACAGATTGTCAACGGGCACGTTGAAAAAGCCCTGGATCTGACTAGCGTGCAGATCCATGGTAATGACATGGTTGCAGCCAGCGGTCTGTAGCATGTTGGCCATGAGTTTAGCCGTAATGGGCGCGCGGCTCTTGTCCTTCTTATCCTGGCGAGCGTATGGGAAATTGGGGATAACGGCAGTGATTCGCCGGGCCGAGGCAGTCTTGCAGGCATTGATCATGATGAGGAGCTCCATAAGACCATCGTTGATGTCATTGGGCCGTGTTGATTGCAGAATGAAGACTGCATGATTCAAGAGGAATCCATCAGCACGATCTCATCCCCTTCATCCGGGATCCTTGGAATCTATGCGATCTTTCCATGATCGGACCCGAAAACGGAGATTCAGAAAAGTAGCGTACCATCTTCATCCCGAACACTCTCTCCGATCGTGACGCTGGTCTCTTGGTTAGAGTATTGCAAGACCATGATCTTGGTCAGCTCAATTCCGAGACTGTCGACGCCTTCAATGTTAGCTTTACTGAGTCAGAGCAAGTGACTTGGCTGTGCGCAATCCTAGCAGCGGCCCGCGCTCTGCGGGGGGGAGGAGAAGCAAGCAGGTGTGTCGGTCAAGGCGTATGAAGACTTACCGGTCAGCCACAAGCTGAGCCAGCTCAGGATGGCTGTTGCCAGTCAGCAACTTAATTGAATTGGCTGAGGACATGATGATCGTTCAACGTCAGCGATTTTCACAGGGCAGGTGGAAGTGAGGTAAATTGTAGCTGATCGCTTTCTAAAAAAAAATCGATCCCGCATCTGCCACAGCGCCCCGCGTTTTTTTTCTTGTCCCGTGACTTCTCACCGCCTTCCAACCGCCATCCGTCATTGGCATGTGCTTGTAGCTTAGTACCTCGTCCCGTCAGCCAAGTCAGTCCATCCAATGGCATGATGACAGTCATATTTGAATGATAATGACTCACATTTTTCTGTAGTATTAAATCATAAATCACTTCTACTCCTCACAATCCAGGACATAATTCAATCCAGAGAGCTACTCATAGGTATTTCTTGACCACTACCAATCGCATTTTGAGACTACCACATAGAATTAGTGGACGGACCCGATATACAATCAAGACTAATGGAAGTACACCGAAAGCAGAAGATATTGAATGATTTTCCCAGAGGTATCCACAACAATTTACTGTCTGGCTTTAACTTTGAGCACAAAATTCATCTTCTGCCAGCTCAAGCATTTTCCATCAGTGATATCTTGCTTGCGTAATACAGGCAGGATTGAGTAGGAGTAGCATACACATTTGTAAGATGTAACCTTAAAAAGGTTCCTCGTCTGGTACTGCATTCGGTCAACGCACGTGTTTGCGGAGACACTCGCTATATACTAATTGAATCAGCATTTTATAATCCCACACTACCACGAATTGGCAGTAACTCTGAAATCAGAATATTTTGCTAAAGGGACAGAACCTCTGTCGTTTGCAAGTTCGAGATATGGTGGCTTGTAGCAAAGTTCGAGGTAACAACCTTTGACGACTAGTTCACTCCAGCACGGATTCGCTGCTCGCCTACCAACAGACCATAGCAACAAGCTCAATAGACTGCATAAATCAATCTACAGAACATTACAGCTGATACTTCTATCTCTCGAATGGACATACGACTGAGGAAATCTGGACATTAAAATAAAGAAAGAATCATGGATATTCCACTCCGGAAAAACATGCAGCAATCTAAGTACATACAGTAAAAGAAATGACGGGGAAACCAAAGTTCAGACTCGAACAGCCAGTCGACCTGCACTTCGACCAACTGCCCGTAATCCTCAATCATCTGCCCCATCAGGTTTCGAACTCTTTCAATCATTTTGACTTCCTGCGAGAAAACGCCCTGGGAAAACGCCATCCAATGCTTGCGCCGATATTAAGCACGAAGAGTTAGCCTCGTTTATGCGAACCCGAAATACTCGCTACCAGCTGTCATCGCGGTGTAAAGGCGCTGGCGGAGATCTTCATAGCTTTCGTACTCAGGAAGATCAAGCTCTGTCACAAAGAATGAGTTAGTTTCAGAAGGTGAGAAAGGAAAAGAAACACGAGAAGGTCGGGTTCACTTACGGTTGAAGCACGTGTGCGCGCTGGGAAGGCGATCCTTATTGCCATAGTCGCGATGAATGTTGAATTTGCTCACACCATTCATACCCTCAAGCTCCTTGAAGCCGTTGAGGGGGACCTTGGACGTGCCAGTGACAAATTGAAGCAGTTTGGCACGCTCTTCCTTGTCAAAGGAACGCACAGCACGCCAGAACCACTGGATTTGCGGCGAGGAGGCCGAGTAGTTGTGGTACTCCGTGTTGTTCTTCCACTCGTCCACGTCAATTTCTGGCAGACCAGAGATGAGGAGCTCCAGCTCTTGCTCATTGAAGATCGAGATCAAATCGGGAGGAATGATCTCGTGGAAGCCCTTCAAGAAATTGTCCAGCTGCTCCCGAACGGACACAACTAGCCTGTACTCCACCACACGCTGAATGTATTCTTCCTTGTTCTCCTGGGTAACCGGAATGTTTCGGCCGTCTGGAATCAAGTCAATGACCTGCTTCTCACCAAACGCATCCGTCTCGATAGCAAAGGTTTCGGTAATGATGTCGGTTATATCATTTTCCAACATCCAAAGAAGAGACTTGTAGTAGTCAAGATCCAGCGTCTCCATATCCTTAATAGAAACAGTGCGGCCAAGGATACACTTGTACACGGCACGAGAGAAGTGGCAGTCAAGGACGCGGCCCTCATACAGAGCTTTACCAATAATCCGTCCAATGAACTTGAAGAACATCAAATGCTCAGAATTGACTCCACTGAGACGGTTGGGGTGGAAGGTTGTGCGGTCGGCAGCAACAGGGATGAAGAGCGCATAGTTGGGGTTGAACATGCCACGAGCCAACACTTGGAACCACTCACGGGTCACACCACCGGCGTCCACGCCCTCTTCGCCATGGAAGCGGACGTTCAGCTTGCCATACTTGAGCTCATCTGCCGACTTGAAGTATAAAGACTTGAAGGAGTCAAGGAAGACTTGGTCTCGGCGGACAGACAGCTGAAGTGGGGCATGAGAGTGGCGGGGCTCAGCACCACGGGCGTGAACGCGACGGGTGAAGTAGTTGCGCTTGTTGTCGAACTCGAGCACCTTCGGGTTCTTCACCAGCAGCGAGAAAGTGCCGCTCATCAGTCGAGGGTTCTGACGGACGAGCTCGTTGAGGATCTTGCGGTGCTCCTCAGTGAACTTGAAGAAGAGGTTTTCCATGCTTAATCCGCCCTCTGCGGAAGCACTGTGGACAGACAGCTCACGGCTGCCGCGAGATAGTGGTTGATCCTTCAATGTCGTGTTCTTGCAGACAACCATCAGCGCTTCAATCAGCGGAAGAAGGATGGTAGCCACGTTCAGCATGTTCTCCTTCTGGCGAATGACTGTTAGACAGTCGCTCAGCTTTGTCCACAGAGGGCCGAAAGTAGCACTTTCGTAAAGTCTCTTGAGTACATCCTCCTTGGGTGCTGATTCAGGTTCAGGAACTTTGGACCTGTCGGCTCGAGAAGGGTCGAAGAGATAGTCGAGTGCTGTGAGAACACGGAGCAATTTCGCTTGATCAGAGCTGGCTGGCGAGAACTTAGCTAGGGCAAGACCCTGCATATCAGTGCCAGTCTTGGCCTGATGGATATGGGTGAGCAGTTCACCGAGGTCCGCTAGGATTGTATCGCTCAGCGTCTGTGCTTGAGCAACAAGCTCTTCGCCAATCACATCACGAGCTCCTGGAATAACCGAGAGGTTGTTGATTGTGGACAATGTATCACGGAAAGTTTTGCCATTGCACTCCCGAGCCGCGAGAATGTGCACAACCAGACGGAAGTTGTGATCAGGCACCACAGGGGGTTCGATCGAACGACGTTTGCGCTTTTCGTCACTCGGTTGCTCTCCTTCAGTCTTGCTTTCGTCCTTGGTTGCCTCCACGTCCGCAGTGGTACCCTGATCCTCGGCATTCTCCACGGTTGGAAGAGGAGCGTCGGTCATGGTAGTGTCAGTGCCAGATTCAGTACTTGGCTGGGCAGCTGTCTCCTCAGTGACCGGCGCACCCTCGGGTTTCTTCCCCTTGTCTTGGTCCTCGTGCTTCTCCTTTTCGCGGCGAAGGAGGACTGTGAGTGGCTGTGTAATCGTGCCGAGCAAGTTGGACAATTGTTCCATACAATTAGGACTGTCCATGATCAACTTGCGGTCAAGCAGGGACAGCAAAGCATTGAGGGCAAATTTATTAGCTCGATTCTCCTTGCCCTTACCCTTGCGCAGACCCTTTAGCTTGAGAGAAGATGCAGAATCATGCTCGGTCAAGAAGAACCAGGGGATGTGAGGGTTGAACTGGGAGAGGAACGATAGAGTGGACAGACATTGCTGGACCACCATGATCGGGGTGACTTCGCTGCTAATACTCGAAGCTGGCTGGAATGCCATGTTGCGCTTGACAGACTGAGGTGTCTTTTGAGTACCGGGGGCCTTGGCACGAAGAGACAGATGTGAGAAACTTCGCTCAATCGCAGAAGAGTCGACACTGCCGTCTTGGAGGACGGTCAAAATAAGGCTGATCACTTCGCTTCTGTTCTGACGGTTCTCGCAAACATTGTGAAGAATGTCATTGAGCAAGTGGCGTGCATTTCCTTGAAGAGGCATGAACATCAGCCGGAGAAGGGTGGCGACACCAGCCTTATCAAGCATCTGAACAACAGGACGTCTCTGATTCTTTTTGGCTTCCAAGTCTGCAGCTGCCTCACCTCGAGGGCGATGGTCAACTCCAGTGGCTGTGATATCGCCAAACTGCGCGATGCGACGGCCACCTAAGGCCCGGGCCTCGGAAATGTATTCAGGGCCCAAGCTTGCAAGAACATCCTCTGGTTGGTCAGCTAGGACAGCTTGGCGCAAAGATGGATCGAGCGTGGCAAGGAAACTGGCGGCATCCATGTCTTCCGCGCGCGGAGCATTACCGCTGGTGGTCGCCTGCCGGCGAGCTGTATCACGTTCTCGTCGACGACGATCAGCCGCTTCTTGCTGAAGCAATTCTTCTCGGATCTCGGCCGGCAGAGCTTCAAGGAACTCTTGGTTTATCTCGGTCGGCTCTTCACCAGCGGCAGCAGCTTGCGATCGCTGCTCGGCAAGTTGCTGCATGATGACCTCCTCCCTAAGCTCCTCAGGCAGTGCCTCGAGATACTCTGGATCAATTTCAAGCCCAGTGATATCAAGCTGCCGACCCCTGATTGTCGTGTGAACACGTCGAGCCGGTTCGGTAGAAGCTGGTTCAGGTTGCGCAGCAGTAGCGGCAGCAGCAGCTTGGGTAGCAGTTGTCTGCTGAATGTCCTCCATAGGCTCAACATTTCCAGAAACTTCGCGCTCTGCTTCCTGCTGTTCTCTCTCGGCCTGAAGACGTGCTTTTTCCTCTTCCTCCTTGCGCACCCGCTCTCGCTCCTCTTCTTCGCGGGCGGCCTGCTCCAGGCGTTCTTTCTCTGCCCTTTCCTGTTCGATACGTTTTCTCTCTTCCTCCAGATGTTTGCGACGCAATTTTTCTTCCTCAATGGCGGGAGGAACCATGACCTTGAGCAAGGAGTTGATGACACGCATGGACTTCTCCGGGTAGGATCCACTAAAGAGAATGCGCGCCTCTTCCTGCCAGCGATGGCGGGTGGTGGACAAGTTGAACTTGACAGCGTTGAAAGGATCATTACGGCGAGATTGCGAGGTCTGTTGCTGAGCATTGGTAAACAGGTCGTTGAGGCGATTAGGGAGAATGGAGCGACGGTCAACGTGAACGTGAATGCCGTCAGGACGGGTGATAACACCAAGCCCGGGTGTTTGTGGGCCGCCGCCAATGGCAGCCATGATAGCGTTCATAAAGCTCATCGGGCTGTCCAACTGAACAAAACGACTACCGCCGCCTTCAAGTTGGGCCCAGTCGGCAAACATATCAGCTCCCGGACCTCTGAATTGTGCGTTCGCATCAGTGCCACGGTCATTTCGAAGGAGCAACGGATTAGTTCCATCATCGTTCCCACGACCGGCCGCTTGAGTTCTGTGGACACGTTGGAAGGGTTGGATAGGAACGAGACCTCCATGGCGGCCAGGCATAATTTCGGTGACGGGAGCCCAAGCAGATGGCGGGCCACCTCGCATGCGATGGTGGTGATGGCGGGCTGGCGCAATTTCTTCACCGTCCCAGCCCCAAGGGTCCATAACGTGGTGCTCCTCTGATAGAACAGGATATATTAGCTCAAGATCAGCGTTGCCATCGTCAAAACACCAATGGCTTCTTACCATCCATGTCACCCTCAGACCCTTCCATATCGTACTCGTCGTAGTCATCAGCTTCATCCTCAAGCTCGTCCATCTCATCTTCTTCTAAAGTTGCTGTTAGTAAACTCGAAAACCGGTGGCAGGCTGACAGGTACATACCACCATCCTCGTCCATATCGTCGAGAATCTCATCGTGAAGATCACCGCCGAGACCATGATCATGAAGATCGTCCTCACCTGTGGCTTGGTTGAGCGCACGGAAGATTTCATCGATGCGACTCTGCGCGTCGTTGGAACGATTTGCTTGACGCATATCAGCCAGCTCATCCTGGAACTGATTCATCATCTCCGTCTCTTCTTCGTCTTCCGTGATGTCCTCGCTTTCCCATTCATCCTCGTCGCCGTCATGCAGGCTCTCGTTGTCACGATCGCCTGTTATCTCACCGGCGTAGATGTCGTCGTCATCTTCCTCCATATCGGAGTCATCATCCAAATCTTCGTCGTCCTCGTCGTCTTCGTCATCATCTTCGTCATCTTCATCATCGATAATGACTTCGACCGCATCTCCAGGAAGGCCTTCAATGGGACCGACACCATCCACGTCGTCTTCTTCATCGCTGACTACTTCGCCATCATCTTCTGGGCCCTCCTCGTCGTAGTCCATCTCGTCATCGTACTCATCGTAATCCATCTCGTCGTCCTCACCCTCGGACTCCTCTGAGGTAGTCTCCTCCTCATGACGAGGCTCAAGCATGCCGAGTGTCGAATGGCGGAAAAGATCGGGAGTTTCTTCCCGCTCATCTTCCATGTCAGATACTGAGGTTGCCGAAGAGATTTCATCATCTTCCTCGCCTGATGTAGATGCAGTTATTTCCCCGTTGTCGCTGAGCATGACCGCAGTCTGTGTCAGCTTGTTGATCGGCCGCAAAATATACTTAATAACTCGCTTTGAAGATGGGAAATTGAGGTCTATCTCGGCGACAGAGGCGGTCAAGGCGGGAATGAAATGTTTCTCGAACATGGCCTTCGCGATCTGTCTCGCCGAATTCGGGAAGCCGGCATCCTGTGAGAACGAGTAACCACTGAGCATCTTGTCAAAGAGATCCGCCAAGGACATGAGTTTCGAGTATTTCACGTCAAGTGGTTCAGTTGACGCGTTTGCTTCTTTGAAGGACCGCAAGGCGTGTTCCAAGACGAATCGCCGAACAAAAGCCACCTCCGACTCATCCTCCTCGGTCGGTTTCGGCTCATTGCGGCGCCTTGAGCCAGGCGTCTCGTAGGTCTTTGTGCAAAGCGCCACTAGGGCCTGCATGGTCCAGCTGGAGGTCATACTGCGCTTCTTGAAAGCCAATGATTCGTCGTGCTCCATCGTGCCAAGAGGGACCAAGGCATTGAGCATGTAGTTTAGAATTCCGGATCGAGGCTTCGAAGGTGTGCTGGCCAGTGGGTCGGCCTTGCGCGAGAAGTTAATGAACTCCACCTTGGCACGGGTATAGGAGCCCAGCAGCTCGGTCAGGCACTGGAGAAGGAAGCACCGGTAAATGTAAATAGGGTGATGCTCCGCGTCAAAGGATGGCTTCTCCCCCTTCTTTGTGGTGCGAGCGGCAGGAGCGTCAGCACTGCTAGTGACTGATGGGGTTGGCTCGTCCATGGACATTTCAACATCGGTCTGAGGCTCGGTTTGATCCTGGGCGGGAGTCTCAGAGGACTCAGCAGTTGGCGGCTCCTTATCGTCGACATCCTTATATGAGAGGAGCTCAGAGAGGAGATAGTGGATGACACCATCGGGATGCTCCACGACCGGCGGCTTCATCTCTGTAACCTTGTCTTTGTCTTCTGTTCCAGTCGTCGCTTCGCCAGCAGGTGGCTCAGCTATCTTGGTGTTGGCCTCTTGAGCCTGCCGAGCATTCCGATCTTCCTTCAGGGCAAGAGCCTGTGTGCGATGACCGGCGTCATAGCGAACCAGGCGCAGCTTCTCATTGGAAACCTCGACAAAGATTTCTGGGTTTCTGATGACGAGATGGTACATCTGACGCACGTAGCCTGCCGCGTCAATCTGGCGGGAAGGTTTACTCTCGAAATTCCCAACAATCTCCGCAGTCATGATATGCCGGATGGTGGCTTCGTCCTCGACAATATGTCTCAGAATCAACATGAAGGCACTTTGAAGCTTTTCAGTAGTGGCGTTAGCCAGCTGCTTAACCATCAGGAACAGGCGCTGGAGGTTTCGCTTAGGCGCAAAGCGCACCGCAATGCTGCGATGACGGGTCAAGATGACCAGAATTCGACACACAGAGAGCGCAAGGCTGTCATCCTTGCCAATGCGGGGCAGCATCTCCACAATCGCCTCAAAGAGCTGCGTCCGCTGATCAAGGGAGACAAGCGGCTCCTCAAGATGAGCAGGCCCACTTGTGCCACCATGCGGATCCTCCATGGTGGGCGGAGACCAAGTGATCTGTGGTGGCTGGCAATCATCAGAGAGTAACTTCTCCAAAATGAGCAGGACGTGGCCAATCCAGGGGAATGACTCCGGGGCTGATTTCTCCGCTGGAGGAAGTTTGATAAAGCCGAGGAACGTCGTGAAGCAATCCTTGAGTTCTTCCAAGGTCGCGGCGTACATTTTGGAATCTTGGAGCACCAGGGCAAGAATGTGGGCATAAGCAGCTACCTTTTTTCCAGCGGTCTGGAAATTTTCCATTTGAAGAGAAACGAGCGACTGAACCAACGTTTCACCAACATCCCGTCGGAAGCTGTCAGGATCGGCATGGTTCTTGATTGCAGAGTTTATCAAGTCGGCAAGCTCGAAAGAGACATCGTGATGATCGTTCAAGATATCCAGGGACCGCTCAATAAGGTTGGCCCGAACTTTTTCCCTTTCGGCATTCAAGTCCTCGATGGTGATGAGCTGGCGCCGTTGAACATGCTCATCCTGCTGGGTCTCTCTCTGAGTTTGTCCGGTTCTCGGCGTTGTTTCCTCGGCAGACCCGGCGCTTGCTTGGCCGCGGCGGCGCTGACGCTGACGCTCGCGCTCTCTTTCGGTCAGGAACAGAGGCCCGTCTTCACCGCGAAGCATGCCAACTTCGTCATTCAAGACATTTGAAATTGCACGAGCTAGGCCATCACGCATGGCACCAGGCTCACCCTCGCTGGGACTATCATGCAGCCCACGACCTGCCTGAGCGAGAAGCATGGCCAGCCCTCCTTGCTCCAATATGCCGCGATCGAGCGGAGTAGCCTCCCCGAGACCGCCATCTTCACTGGCATCGCCACCAGAGGCTACTTCGGGCGGCCCAGTCTGAATTTCATCAACAGCAGGAGGAGCCCGTGGCGGAGGCCGGAGGAAGTTACGCGCATTGCAATACTCCTCGGCGTAATTGGCGTTGTTATTGCATCGATACAGGGCCTCATGATTCAGTTCAGAGTCCTCAAACCCTTTTCCAGTTAGAATTGCGAGTCTTTCCTTGTTTATGACGAACGGCTTCTTCACTGCCTCCGGCACCGCGGGGGGGACGTCAGATTTATGCGCGGCTCCCGCTTCGTGCTCCCCATCGAGCGACGACCGCAGAATGTCAATCAGACACTTCACAATCTGGCTAGAAGACTGGGTGGCGAACTCCGAGTTCCACATCTCTTGGGCCATTGGGAGAATTTCCATACGCAAATCAACAATGAATTGCCCAGCTTGGAAGTGATCATGGCGTTCACGATCGCGGTCGTGATGGCTGGAAAGCGCTTGTGTCTGGTTGGAGTCCATGATGCTCTTGCCAGAGGCGAGCTCCGAGAACAAGGCCAGGATTATTTTGATTCCGCCATAGGCGGAAGTTAACCGATCAGATGTGTCCTTGTCGGTTTTCTCTGCCTGCTTCTGAAGTGGCTCGAGTGCCTTCACCTCACGCATGAATACATCACAAATCTCCTTCAAGACTCTCAGACCATTGTTGCGCTTGAAAGCAAGGAGAACAAGGGTAAGATAGTTGTTTGCAGGGCGATCACTGGTAACTTCGTAAAGAAGATGAGAGAACGAGGACAAGATCACAATGAGGTACGCAAAGCGATGTCGAGGGCTGTCACCGGAGTTAGCGGGGCCAAACTGGAGCTCACGAAGCACGGCGTCTGCGATTGCGTCGGCCACCAGGTTGGCGTTCTGCTTAGCGGTATGGCTATTCTCCATTCGTTTGCGTGTGATGAGGCCGAGCCCGAGGTTGTGAAAGAAGCCAGTAATCGACGTCGGCAATGAGCTGAGAAGATAACGCAGGGTCTGCACGTTCTTGAAAGCTGCGCTCCGTTCTGTCGCCGCCTTGCTCTCTTCACTTTCGAGCTCATCTGTGGAAGTGGATTGAACTGCTTCGGCTGTATTCGGACCAGTCGCCTGCGCATCCGCACTGGGACGAGCCTGTGCAGGTGCAGTTTGCGCAGACCCAGTCCCGGGAGTTGAGCCAGGCTTTTCATTGGTATTCTTGATAGCCTGCAGCCATTTCTCGGGGATGTTTTTCTCGAGCATGATTTCTTCCCAAACGCAGGCAGCATGGAGGTTTCCAAGCGAGGTCACAAGCGAAGCGTACATGTCAGCAAGGACAACCTGGCTGAAGGGATAGGGCTGGCTCGCCGAACGTGTCTGGTACAGAGGCATAGCATAGATCTCGCGAAGCAAGTCGGTGAGAATTAGGATGGCATTCATGTGCTTAACAAAAAAGGTGCCATGGTTGACAGCAGGCGTTGACTCTGGTGCAGGGGCCTTGGAGTCGGTGGGCTTGATGAGGGGTGTAAAGAACCCAGACTCTTTGGGAGCGGTCCAGAAGGCGTCAAGATTGTTAATCACCGACTGGGCACGGTGCAGCAGCGATGGAATGATAAGATGCGGCTTCGTTTCAGCGAGCATATGCACAAGCACAGTAAGCTCTTGATTAGCGTCGGTGTTGTGGAAGTCGAAAGACAAACTCTGAATGGTAGCGTAGTCAAGAACGAACTCAGCCCCTCCGGCGAGAATGAAGGCAGAGCAATTCGGCTGATTCTCAAAGAACGCGCCGAGGAATCGAATTGCAGGGAAAAGATAGTCCGTGACGGTGAGACCATGCTCGTCTTGATCCTTTGGTTCGAAATCCGATTGAGGCGACGGCAACAGAGACCTGACATCCCCAAGTACGATACTTCCTCCATTCGGCAGAGACTGTGCGTTCAATTCAGGCACACCAACAGCGCGCATGTCGTCCATAGAACCATCACCGCGAGTGCCGATCTCTCTGAAGAGAGAAGTTAGGTCTCCAGAAAGGACCACTTGACCATTTGCATCTTCTTGCCAGAGCCTTGCACCCAGTCCCATTTCCCAGGCTTTGACTCTGGCGAGCAGATTGATACGGGCGACCATAACAAGCACAGCGGTCATGATCGAGTTCTTTAGCGCGGGATGATGGCGAACAAGTTCATCAAAAGTGGTACCCAAAGAACGGACCAAGTTGGGATCGTCCTTCAAACATTTGACATGTTCAGGGTTCTCGAAAATTTCAAAGAAACTCTCAAGCGCATCGGAAGATTGAAAGAGGTCCAGCCCCGACGAATTCAGGCAGATAGCACCAAAGGCCGAGGGTATACAAGCGAGAGCGTCAGCAGCTGCGATGATCCCTGGAGCGAGGGGGGAATCCTTGCTCCTGGCAAGAACGTATTCACGACCCTTTTTCTTTTCGTCGACGGGAGTGGTGGGCACAGCAGGAGGCGCCTCTGCAGATGTCTCCCCTTCCTGTATGGCTTCGTCCTGGGGCTCTACCACTGGCGGCTTCTCCTTGGCCTGGAGCTCACGGCCCATGACAGCGCTGAGAAGGCTCCGACTGAGACCAGCTTCGGCGATAACTGCGTAACTCGTTGGCTCGTTATGAATAAAGCTACTCAGAATGTTGACCGCGTTGCTCCAGACGTGTGACCCGAAAATCCGGGCGTTCTCAAAGACCAAGCGCAGGGATGTAAGCAGCTGAGGAGAATCAATAAGGTTTCGCAACACACGGTCAAAGCCTCCACCATTATGCTGCATAATATGGTTTACGAAGCGGAACATCCATCGCAGAGTTTGCTGTTGGAAGTAGGGAATTTGGTAATCAATCGACGGATTCTTGTAAATAGATGGGAAACCATCCCCACGAGAGACTTTCTCAAAGGCGGTCTTTGTCTCGTAGTCAATCAAGTCAGAAATGGCGTCAAATCCCTTGGCCGTGGTCAGTGTACCCAATGCATCCCGTACGGCGTGAACAAATGTGTCGAGAAACTCCATGACTCGGGAGTAGACGCGGCGGGCCTTCTCAGTTCGAAGATTGAGGATATCCACGAACATGGGGATGAGGCCTGCAGCTACGAGCGTCTCCGGAGTGCGAGAGCTTGAGCTTGGGAGGGTCCGCAGGAGCGCAAGTAGTGCATCCCGCCACTCGTCATGATATGAATCATTGGTGTTGTCCTCCTCGGCTGCCAGCTCGTTGACAACCTTGCGGGTCAAGAACATAAGGACGCCGTGGTTGACGTTAACACTAAGAGCAGCACAAACATCGTTGGCACGTGCTTTGTGTTTGGCAAGCGCATCTAGCGCCTGGAGAGCCAACGCCTGGGCCGTTCTGGAGACCACTAGATCACCACTCGCGCCCAGGTGAACAATTTCGGCAAGCTGATAGGTCAGCTGCAGGCGTTTCGATTGCTCCATGTCATATTGGAGAACCTTTTGTTGGAATGTGGATTCAGTGTGGACATAGGCCAAATTCGTTACAGCCAATATCCGAATAGCAAGGATCTGTTCACGGGCTGCACGCGACTTGGGCAAAGCCTGGGCCACGCGAACCTTGTGCAGAAGCTCGTACTTTGATTCCAGTGGCAAATGAGGGAGATTGGCCGCGAGAACATCCTCAATCTTACTTGAGGATAGCTTCGACAGCGGGAGTTCCAGAACTTTGCTGGTGCGGGAGGGTTCATCGGGCTTCACAGCGGTACCGGGTGTTATCGCCGGTGAATCTTCTGCGTTGGATCCACGGCTCAGACGGGGTGGGATGCGTTGCGCTGCGCCGAAGAGGAGTGGGTGTGGTAGGTGCGTGAGTCGTGGGAGTCGAGTCTGTTTGGCCGAACTCAGAAGTTGTCCGAGTCTGCTCAGAACTTCCAGATGGATAGTAAAGAACGCGAACATGTCCCCACTCTTCCCAGCCATCTTCGTCCCGGACCAGCGAGGCAAAATCATTGGCATTAAACTTTGTCTGCACGACACTCTCAGTTCCTTTGCCAGAAATGGCGGGAGAAGCCGCGAATGGAGTCTTGCTTGTGGCAGACGGACGTGTGAACGGCGCGGCAATTTTCTGCAACTTCTCCAAGTCAATATTGTAATGGCTTGTCAGCAGACTTTGCTGGTGCGTTCCACGCTGTCGAGAATGGTACCGTTGAGCGAGACAAAGGGACAAGCGCAATGTCGATTGGAGCAGAGACAGAGAAGTGGTGTTGAGTAGATCGCCCAGACGCTCGCTACTGCTGTAAAGGCTGCGATTACCGCATTTCTCGAGAAGCAGGCGCGAGAAATCTAAGATGGCCTCAACGAGCTGCCGATCTCCATCGGGTCCGTACTGCAAATCATCCAGTTTCCGATCCACTCCTTCGTTCGGGGTATTGGGCGAGTCGGCGGCATATGCATCTTCCAAAACACTTCGTCCAAATGGCTTTGTTTGCGGACCAATGTTTAGGAAATACTTGTCGACCACCAAGGCGAGAATCTCATCAAAGCGATCCAGTACATTGATCCAGTGATACAGATCACCACGTGGGAAAGGCCAGAGTCGTGGAAACTGGCTCAGGTGCGTAGGAAGCTCTGCAATGGGACAACTTGTTGCGCGGTTGATAAACTCCTTGAGATATGGAGACTGTACAGTGACGAAGAAGAAAAATTTTTAGTTAGAGACAATATCCAATGAGCCAGTCAGTCAATTTGCAAACAGAAACTTACTATGGTAGCCTCATGCTTCTGGCTTGCCACCTTCTTAATTCTCCCCATGGTTCTGATCAGGCAATCTGCCAAACATGAGGAGGTGACACAGTTCCAGGAGAAGAGCCTCCTGAATGAAGAGGTGGGGAGGTCGTCAGGACCGGCTTCGCGGAGAAGGCGCGAGGGTGCCTTATGACGTTGAACGTCTGTCCCGTTCCTTCACACGAAATTCGAGCGTCACACGAAGAGAACTGAAGCCTCGTCGATGATTGTTGAATTCGAAGGGACCTAATTGGGAGCCTGGTTCCCGATATCGGTGTCTATCGTTCACTGGACTCTGGCCCGAAGCTCAAGAGAAGGAGGGGGCTTGACAGCTCTGCGATCGACGCAAGAATAGGCAAGATCACGGCGGATAGACCAGAAGTCAAGCGGTCGGGGAAAACGGTGCAGGACGTTCACCCGAGTTTCTAAGGACAGGTCTGGTTGAGGGAGATCAGGCCGAGGGAATTGTGGAAGGTGGGATGGGGAGGTTGGTGGGGAGTGATGGAAAGAGATATAGCAAGAGAGGGCGATCTCTCAAGGCTAGAAGCTGGAAGAGAAAGAGCGTGACCCAAACGAGTGTCGCGCCAAAGCTCGTCCTGCCGGCAGAAGAGCGTAGAAAGTTGGGCGGAGTGGTCGCCGACGGGTGCCCCGCTAAGGCGGTCAGGCGCTAAGGCATCAGTGCTGGCTGTCTATCTATCGCCAGAAAGGGAGTCCTCAACGGGGTTGATGGTTCACATCCTCAAGTCGAAAACATACGCTCGGGTACCTACGAACACCTCCTCCAGCAAGAGAATGAGAAGACCCCCGATTCTGATTTAGTAAGATTGATGTCAAAGGTAACATCAATTGGCTCAGCTGTCAAAGTGGATGAGCGACTTGGTGGACACATCCTATCATTTCTTTTTTTTTCTTTCTTGGCAGTCCGCGACACATGTTCCTGATTTCTCGCATTACGTAGCCGTTGGAGCTTCTCAGCTGGCGGGCACTTACTCTCTCACCGAAACTTGCTGAGATTCGCGACACGAAAATTGGGCCGCAGGGCTAGGCGCAGCTACACGTTGTTTTCTACCCCGAGTCAACACCTCGGGACGATGCCACAAATCGCTGTCTCGGCTCCGGAAGGCATTGGTCGCTACATGTGCAACAAAGATGTTGTACGATGGGAATCGATGCATGGATAGCATATATCATTTCAACTTTCAATCCACGTAAAGTCCAAAAAGGAAAGAAAAGAAAAGAAAAAGTCGTGTAAGGGGAATCAAGCGCCGAAACAAAAAAAAAACTCCACGTCTGTTGCCAAAAATCGTACCACATCATCGACCAGCCATCCCTTTGGTTTTAAGTGTATCTCGCCTTGGGCAGCTCACCGTCCCACTGGATCTTCATCGTGGAGGGATATGGCGAGATCGAGCTATGATCGGCGTCCATGTACATGGTCAACCCTCCCAGAGCAGGCAACTTCTTCAGCTGACCCTGCAGTCCAGGAGCACGGCGGAGGTTCTGCAATTGACCTACGACGCGGAGCATCGTGGGCAATGCCACTTGACAGACCCCAAGACCGAGACACTGGTGGGGGCCGAAGCCAAAGTGTGCGTACTGGTTCAGATCGCGGTCCAGGCGGACCTCCTCAGGATCAGGCCAGGCCTTGGGATCGTGGCTGGCAGATACCTAAACGTGGAAGAGAGAAGGGAACTGATTAGCGGACAATCGTGATACTTGGGAACAGAGATACCACTTACCAAGTTCAGGAAGATCGCTTCACCCTCTTTCAGCGAAACTTGCTCGCCGTTGTCTTCGATCACGGTCGACTTTGCAACCACGCGGGGCAGCGCAACGGACGAGCAAATACGGCCTCCCTCCATGAAGCTATAGATTGGTTAGTGGATACTGAGACAACGAGGGTGCATCAACGGGATAGACTGAGAGGACAACTTACTATCGCAGGAGAAGCTCATCAGACTCAGGAGTGTCCTCCTTGGACAAACGCTGAATGTCAGCGAGGTGGTGAGCGTTCTCGGGCTTGAGGTAAAAGTCCAAGCATTGAATGAAGAGTTGCGCCTGGTTGGCGACCATGGAGCTCGCCGAAGGAAGGATATGGGTCCAAACGATCTCCTTGGGCGGTAGGCCACTGTCCAGCAGACGCTGAATCATGTGCACTCCGTAATCGGTCAGGTGTTCATGTCGATGGAGACGACTGATGATATCGGCAACGAATCCGGACTTTGAGACAAGATCGACGTTGGCCATAACCAGCTCACCGAGCTGTTGGGCGACCTGACGAGAGGCCTGTTCCAGCTGGAATGACTTGGTCACCTCCACGTCGTAGAAGATGCAGGTGAAGACTAAGGCCATGATCTCATAGAGCTCCTGTTCCGTAAAGACACCGTGAGGGTTGCTCTCCGTCTTCAAGGGCAGTGAAAAAAAGTTGGCACAGAAATGAATCTGTGCCAAATTGGACACATCCCGAACAATGTCAACTTGATTGACGCCCGCCAGCTTGTACGATTTCTGTCGAAGAAGCTGCAACGTGATGCTCTCATAGAAAGACCGAACCTCGGACTTCCACTGGTCACGGTACAACGCATTCCCAATCATCTTCCGAGACTGGGCGTGTGGCGCTTTGTCTCCAGACAACATGAAGTCGCCACCGTACGAGTGGCCATCACGGCTGAGAATGAATTCGAGCTTCTGGCCCCATGTGACCTTGAAAGTCTCTTTGTCTGCCAGAATCGACATACACGCACCATGGGATTTGATCATTCGAGGCGGGGGGGTATAGGTCGGTCGGCTGTAGCTATACTTTTCGCTCTTGCCGAGGCTGGTCAGAATCTTCTTGTTCTCGCTGGGAACAACCATGGGGAAATGAGCATAGACCGAGTCGCCACGAACGTGGTTGGGGAACGCCCTCAAGACCAGTTTGTAGAAGATGGCGCCGTTGTCGACCGAGTCATCATAGCTGATTTCATTGAAGGCCCAGTTGGTGAGATGCTTAGGCGTATAGTCGACGGTGTAGAAACGATCCCCACGAACGAGCGTCACCGCGTCTGAGAGAATGGCCCTCGAGGTGGTGTAATTGGTGCACAAGCCACTGCCGGGAAGCATGGGCTCCTTGGCATCTTCGACGACGAGACCAGGGTAGAGCTCGACCTGATCCGGATGGTCATAGAGATGTCTCAACTGGTCCGCAATGTACGGATCAGAATTGATTTCTTCGAATGTCTTGTACGGCTGCAGGTTGAAGAAGGACCGGAACTCGTTCAGCGTAGCCAAGTTCCACGAGCGCGCCTGCTTGATTCCGAGGACCTCGATTGTCCGGAAGACAGTCGGTACATTGGAGGCACCAAAGGCACCGGCAACGTCCTCGACACTCTCCTCGAAGAAGCGAACCAAATCGTCGTCGCTGAAGCGGCCATCAGCTTGGCGCTGCAGCTTGGCAAATGGACGCTCCATGGGGTCCTGAGGAAGGGTTCCTTCCCATCGCCCAACACCCATGATGAATTGCTGGGTAGACAGCGTGTTGGAATCCTGGCCATTGAATAGCTCCCGGTACAGATCCTCAGACCACTGCTGGTCACGGGCCGAGATGCACGAGTGCCAGCGGTACACCAGGTTAAACTCGGCCGAGACCTGGTTTCCAGTTGCCTGCTTGGCCGCATGGCTGAGAACTCCATCCTTCATCTCGGCCCGGGGGTCCAAACTCCAGGTGCTGTCTGTCCGGTTGATGTTCAAGATGGTTCGAACGTAGTCCTTCAAGATAATGTTCACGTAGAGACCACAGGTCACAAGGCGTGAGGTTTGGAACAGGTCGTTGTCCCAAGTGGCGTAGGCTTTGGTGTTGGACTCGGCTGGCTTGGTGAAACGTCCACCCTCATTGATCTGGGCAAGCTGTTCCGCGACGTAGTTGTGGAAGCGGTTGAACATGATCAACAGAACTCCAACGCCAGGCGGGAAGCCCAGAATTCGCTTGGATGAGAAACAATCGGGTTTCAGCTTTCCGTCTTTGAAGGTTCGAACAGCGTTCTGTTCATCTTGATTATTTCCATAGAGGGGGCCCAAATCCAAGTAGGATGAGGAAAGCGAAACGGTGGGGTTTCTGGGGTCGGTTTGGAACAAGTCTTCCCATTGAATTTCGTCAGCGGCGGGAGGGCACAGATGGATCTCAGCGTGATTGTGAACATACCGTGAATGATTATAGATGCAAGGTAGAACAGCACGCTCGAAATTTTATTAGGATGTTCTTTAAATTTTTGTCGAGCAAGCAGACTGTCGAACAGTGTTTCCGGCTCCGGCAAAGCCCCGGGTTGCATCGTCTGGGGACGGACGGACCGAGCATAAGGTGTACCTGCCGCGCCAATATTGGGCCAGAATGGATTCTGACAATCCGATCTCAGTCTCCAGTAACCAGCATTACATATCGGGGATAAAGAAGACTTACATTGCCGGATCCATCTGCTTGGCGATAGGCAGAATCGCGTCCAAGGTATCTATGTTGTTCAACCTGGTAAGCCTCGAATCGGCTGACTCCTGCGACGGGGTCCACTCACGAAGTAGGAGGATGCTGCAGGTCATTCCACAGTGTGCTGAGGAAGGTATTTGTCAAGTCCCTTCCGTTCTTGGACGTTGTTGGCAAGCCAGCCGCAAGCTGATGAAATCGTCCGTCAGTACACGCATTCCGCCGGCTTTTTTCAACGCGATTCGTTTCTCCAATCTGACGTACCTGAATCACTCGCTCCATGATATACTCGCGATCATTCATTGCCTCCCCGGTGATCGCGTTCTTCGCGACGTCTGCCAGTGTCTTGACATCAACGAGGTCCACATGGCTCAAATCTTGCGCCAAGCCGGTGAGCTTGGTGTCCTTGACATAAGTGCCATCTCCAGTCTCGGTGGGCAGCGGTCTCAAAGCCGCCTTGAAGACTTGTTCGATCTGCACCAGTGGGCTCTTTTCACCGTGGGTTTCGCTGCCGTGGTGTCCGACCATGCTGGGCTAGGATGGAGCAATAGAATTATAGAAAAGTAAAACAAAAAAAATGGTGGCGATGATGGTACAAGTCGAAGGTGTTCAAAGCGCCCAGCTAGAGAATATGGGAATCAGCTCCACCTACTCAATTCCAACGAGAACGGGTTACGCCCAGCACAAGTCCCATGCGACAAGTTTCCTATCACGAATACCGTGAAGGGGGATAATAGCCAGGTTCTGGGGGGAATACAGCACGCAGAAATGATCGCGCGTATACCTCACTTTGACCTCCCGAGACCGAGTCAATCAATCACTTACAATAGCAACAACGCACAATGGAATTTTCGGGTGTCAAAGTGTTTTGCCAAGGATGAGAAGTATACAGTTGTCGTGAAAAGCCCACAACCCTGATCAGGCCAACAGATGACGAGGATGATCAGAAGGTTTCGGGAGTAGATGAGAAGCCACAAAGATGAAGAATTGAATAGATGAAAGTCGGGGCAGGAGAAGTTCAAATATACCCGGCACTCTTGGACCCTCCTGTGACGAGCACTGGCTGTCTTTTCCTTTTTAATTTTTTTTCCCACATTCGCTGCTCGCAAGGTCAGGCCGACTGAGAGCCGTGGGCCAACCTTGGACTGAGTCTCATCGACTGGGTTCCATGTCTGCTGAACAGCTGAACAAAGCCTCAGCACACCAACTCCCGCATTTGCAGTAGCGTCTCCACGAGTCGGGACTCACTAATGCGAAATCGTGCTAGTCCAGTCTCCTCGCGTGCCCCGCCCTCAGGTGCAAAGCCGCTGCGTGGTGAGTGGAGAAACGCTAATCGACTAAATTACCATGAGCCTCCGCGCCCTCAGTCTGGCGTCCATACAGGCATCCGCTCTCCAGGTGTCCAGTGTCCACTCGACAGTCACACTGGAGTAACGGGACTAGTGTACTGGACAAGAACCGTGTGCATGGAACGCCCCCATCCAGCTCCGGCCAGACGGACCGGAACTGCTCTCGTAGCGATCGACGAGATTCGAGTCCTCCGGTCAGTTGGAAGATCGATTCTACCGTCCGTACCACCATCTGCTCACGCTCAAGAGGGTCCCTCGAGTCACCGAGTCTCGCAGATGAATGTACCGTCATGAAATTCCAGCGCAGGGAAACATGCCAATTGGAGGGCTCAGGGCTCAGGCTCAAGGCTCAAGGCTCAGGTAGCCACCAGCTTGTCGGCTGCGGTCTCCTCAGCAGGCGCCGCGTGGAAGGGTGGGTTTTCTGGGTTCGGGCTTCGCCGTTGGTACAGCATCTTCGAGTCAGAGTCTGACAGTTCAGCTGCACAAATCTGGACTTGTGAGTGGTCTGCGAGGCTGTCGGTGGAGCCTAGCGTCTGAGTCCGTCTCCTTTTGTGCATCGGGTGCAGTGTCCACTGTCCCACGTCCAACTGTCCCAGTGTTCCACCGAAGCGTTTCAAGTAGTCTTTGAAGAACAGTGGAACAGAGTTAAAATTGTATTGAAACGGTCGAATTCACACGTTGCGGACAGTGCGCCCGTTTCCCGCAGTGCGCTTCTGTGCATGAAGAGATCGAGACGCTCAACATTCGAGGCTGCCCGGCACTGGACAGTCTAGACGTCAGATTCGGCTGGAATATCGTGGTGGCAGATTACTTGGAATTGTAGCCAGTCATACGGCCATACTGAAGTACTGCACCTAGGTCAAGGTTGCCTGCAGTAGGTCAGAGTCGACCCATCAAAAGACCACATGGTAAGCAATTTATTGCTCAGCCACGACTGGCTGACTGGTATTTCTTGGACGCAACGGCCGACTAGGGATACCAGACAAACTATACTCACTGGGGCAGTCATATCCATTATTTAGTCCTGTCCAGGCTAGTGACCAGTGACCGACCATGGAGGCCCCCCTGGACAAGGCGCAGATAGCATGCAATGCAGTTTGCCCAGGCAGTCAGAGCTGAAACATTTAATCAGTCATCAACCCTGCTGGGGCTCACCACAGCAGGCTGTCAGTCAATAGTGAGAAGGGACTCTAGCTCATGCTGTCGGGACTCTGGATCCTTTCCAGAAACTCGCTGTACTGGAGGAGACTAATGTTCGAGAAGTTCCAAATGATCGCTGGAACCATCCTCCATCTTTAAAGGCCAAGCTATACTTATGAGTACACAGGGCAGCACCTAAAAGGGAAAAAAATGTATTCAATCAGAATGATGCCCCAGATCAGTGAACGACCTTCAGCGTCCACCGGGACAGGGAGAGTGGAGGAGGCGGAGCTGTTCAGCTCGGCTGTCGCGATAGCCGCACCATTCCTGCATAAAGTCGATGTCTAGAACTAGGAAGTAGGTACAAGCAGCAGTCAGAAGTACAGGCTAAAGTCAAAGAGTCATGTTCTTACAAGATTATGTTGTACATGACTGCAAAGAGTCCCGATCCCACTCTTCCCTGTCATGTTAACTAAGGCAAGGCATACTTCCTCAATCTCCCCTACGCCACATCTTATTCTGGGGGCTTTTGCTATGGATGCCACGGGGTGAGACTTTGATTCCAGGCAATGTCAGTGACGGTCAGGAAGAGGATCACTACCTGAAGACCTATGGCATGCGGTGAAAGAAGGAGAATTCCGGGATTAAAATATCACGAGAAGACACACGAGGGGAAAAAGAAAGAAAAAGCTGATGAAACGACCCGACAAAGACATCGAACCTGTGGATAGCGACCGATTCAATCTTCTGATTTACAAACTGTCATTTCGTTACCTAGATCATCCTCTTGCCATATGATTGGCCACCCAGGATGGTCCTTATAATTGAGCGTGTGGGCATTCCACAGTACGCGCTTATACTCAGTGAGGTGGTCGAACATTAGTAGCTGGCGGAGGCGTTTGCTCATGGCCTTAATAGGCTTTAACTCACATGACCCACCACGCAGCCATTTGACTCTTCCGCCCATATAGCCATCCCAGTCCTTTCAAAGTAAATACAGCAGAGAATCAAGTTCCGTTCAAAAAAGCCTCCAAACACAGGCTCAATTGTCAGATATATTGAGCTTCCGAAAGCTGCATCGGCAGCTGTGAAGGCGGCGGCGGGATGGAGACACCCTGCTGCCTCAGGCGTCATTATCACGTGGTTTGTACCGAGGTCAGTTGCGCCCGTTGAGGGCTGGGCCCAACGGATATGCGGGCAGCGGGAGAGTAAAATCTTGGGAGCTACTGAAGCTGACTTCCGTTCTGCGATCAAATCTCCAGAGACGGTTACCTCGCTCTGCTCGTGCTACAGCATCAACAATGGCAGCTCCAATCACTCTTGTTGTCCAGCCTCGGGGTATGCCTTGCCAATTTCCATTCTCACATGTGTCAATCGATGAGCTATGGTTCATTGAAGCTAGGAGACATGCAAGACTGACCGCATTAAACCAAAAAATTTACAGGCAAGCCCATTCGCAAGCTCCCCTCAGAGATCAATGTCACACCCACCACATCTGGTGAAGAGTTGTACAACGCCATTGCTGAAGCCTCGGGTGCTTCGGTGCACCGATTGCGCATCACCAAGGGCAGTGACCGATCTGTAGTTCCTAATGCCAAGGGAACCACCATTGGGGACACTGGACTCAAGCAGTCGAGTGTGATCCATGTCAAAGATCTCGGTACGTGGTCTTATAAACCTACGATGGGAAACACCGAAAATGAGAGAGAAAGCAGAACTTGTAACTAACACTGCTATGGTTGTCATTTTGCCAATCAAATAGGTCCCCAGATCGCATGGCGCACCGTCTTCATTATCGAATACCTTGGCCCCCTCCTGATTCCAGCTCTCTTCCTCTTCCCCCTCCGTGACCTCGTGTACTTCAACTTTGAAAAGCCTCTCCCTGAGCCATCCAACGTGCAGCTCCTCGTCTGCCTCCTCTTGTCCCTGCACTTCCTCAAGCGCGAGTATGAGACCCTCTTCGTGCACCGATTCAGCAATGCCACCATGCCCGCTCGCAACATCTTTAAGAACAGCGCCCACTACTGGGCTCTCGCCGGTTTCAACATCGCCTACTGGGTCTTCCGCCCCGATGCGGCGGCTGCCGCCGAGGACCATAGCTCCCTGCTCGTCTGGATCGGTACTTCCCTCTTTGTCTTCAGTGAGATTGCCAACTTCAACGCACACTTGATCCTGCGCGACCTCCGCCGCCCAGGAACTACCGAGCGGGGTATTCCGTCCGGCTTCGGCTTCAACTGGGTGACCTGCCCCAACTACATGTTTGAGATCCTGGCCTGGATCGGTATCTTCTTAGTAAGCCAGCTGAGCTGGAGTGTCCTGATTTTCACCCTGGTCGGCGGAATTCAGATGTGGAGCTGGGCATGGAAGAAGGAGATTCGCTACCGCAAGGACTTTGGTGACAAGTACAAGAAGAAGCGCTCCGTGCTCATGGCAGGTCTGTTCTAAGGACGTGGCTGTTCCTTGCCGTGCGCGCCACAACCAATCTTGACTCCCATCCCTTCTTCGAATTGGCTTCTGATCAGTAGCTGTGGGGGTGAGATATCAAATTTTTGAAAAGACTGCAGCTGCCCATTTGCATCGCCCGCTCCGGTTCTCCAAGACGCCTTTGGGGAGAAAATCAACAAGGCGTCTCTCTACGACTGAAAAGAAAATCTACATGCTGTAGCATCTTTAATACTAGCATCATATGCTTGAGCATTAAAATGAGAACCAAAAAATGAACTTTTACTACGACGAGCTGTAAGCAGCCGTGCCGGCGGTTTGGGAAAAGATGCAACCTAATTATGTCTGTACCGTATGATGCTTGTCCACAACTATCGCCATCTAATAACACTCCCACCGTTGACTGGAAAGCTCTTGAACCGAACCTATCATATACATAACACTGCAGAAACAGACCCACACTGCGCCTTCGACTGACCGTCCCAAAGCGCCAAAAGATGAAAAATCACAAGAAAAGAGAGAAAGGCCCAAGACTCCGGTCCGCCCAATACCAACTCCCCAGACCCTTCTCTTGAAATTTATGCGTTCTTCACAAGACCAAGTACCAAGAGTCTCAAGAGCCCTTGACGCTCTTCAACCACAGTTCGTAGTAGAGTTGGAATTCCTGACAATCTCGACTCCCCGCCTTGTCGCATTCAGGAAAGCTCAAGATCAAATCGCCATCCTGATAAGTCCCATCCGGTGACGCACCCGCTGAATTCTTACTATAAGCATTCAATATCCGTTGAGGAACTAGCGCCGTTCTCGCAAGCACCGTCGGATGCCATTGCAGGATGTGATCCTAAATGATTCCCCGACGAGAGTATCCTCGAGATTAGCAACCATTTACTTTCAACCAGACTCGGTGGATTTGTCCCTCAATTGAAAAAAACAAAAGAAAGAAAAGGATAAAGGGAGAAAGAGAATAGGAAACCCCTCCACCTCCTCACTCACCAAGGCGTGTGTCTCAGCTTTCACAAATTTATAGCTCCGAAACAACGGATCGAACCAAAGGTCCAAAAAGAAACGCGCAAAATCCCCATTCTTAAGAACGAAGCTTGTCGGCCTCAGGTCTTGGCTATCCTGGGTGATGATCAGATCGATATTATTCTCTTTCAAATGCGGGAATGTCTTGATGATGCTATCCGGTGGCACGATAGGTGCATCTTTCATCGTGAGCGATTCGAGACGTGTTCGGTCCAGCAGATGCGACTGGAGAGAGGTGGTCGGATTCATGATCAGTGCGTGCGGGCTCAGGTGGAGGAAGTATTTTGATTTGGGATATGTAGCGAGCGCATGACGCATTGCCGGCACGAGGGCCCAGCTTCGAGGAGCATCGCCTACGGTTTCGTCGTAGTCGGAAACGCTTGCGAAGAAGTTTGTATAGCCTGGTTCAGAGCGAGGGAGGCATCAGCAACTTTGTTAGGTTCAAGTAGTATTAGAGAAATTACTCATAGCTCATGGCAATGTTGCAAATTCACGTCGCTGGCGGAGCAAATTGAGAGCAATGAACGCATGAAAAGGAGAGAAAAAGAAAAGTGAGAAAGATTCTCACCATGGCGCTTCGCATAGTCCTCCCTGTTCGCGATGATTTTCTTAATATAGCTTTCGCTGAAGCTTTGCTGGTCTAGCAGCGTTACAATCACCACTCCCGCCGTCCCTGCCGACGCTGAGAGCGAATGCGAGCTCAAAGAAAAGACATGGGAGAGTAGATATAGAAGCACAAGGATGGAGAGCGCAGTGACTGCTATCGTCTTGAGCTGCTTCCTTCGATACAATGGAAGTCGAGTGGAGTGGTGGCCCGGTAGCACATGTGGGCTTTTCCGCGGAGGTAATGCGAACTGCATTCTGAGGGCTCGCCTTCTCAGCGAGACCTGCGATGATCGAGTGTCGAGAGTCCGAGTCTGGGAGAAGATGTGACTGAACTGGGCCTACCACTACTGAGTCACGTAGCCGGGGGCGGTACTGTTCCTCAGAGACCACGGCAATCGTGGCTGGAGGTTCAACAAAAAAATAAAAAGAGGCCGCTGGGATTTAGACGCAAGGTTGACAGGTACCACGCCGAAAGTGACGCAAGTCAAGGTTCTGGGCGCTCTCCGAATCCGGCAGATCATCCGTCCGCGTGCATTCCAATCTGAAATAAGGGCCTCGCTTGCATTCTACTACTTACTACCTAATGTAAAAGGTGCAGATGTTCTGGACTCTAGATTATCCCTTCAAACCATGAGATTGTGGCCAATGATGTGCTGTGGATAACGATTGATTGGAAGTAAAACAGCAATTCGGTGAACGGACCACTTTCTGCTTTGGAAGTCAGGAAACTCAAAACATATTAATGGTTATCTGGTTGGATTCAAAGGTTCCTTCGATGGATGATCAGGATTTGTGCCCGGTCGCACCTTGGTGTATACCACATATTCGTATACCGAGTAAGACCGATGCTTATACAGCGCAGCCGTCTGCGATGCTTGGCGACAATAAACGTCAGTCTATACTCAACTACGAGTTGTGTAGATGACAGGCTTCCAGATGAGGGATGAAATGAAGCAAACACTGGTTTGACAATCTCGGATTCTTCGCTTCTCACTTTTCAAACTTGCACTACACTGAATATCCAAGAAAGAGCACGGGTGTTGAGTTTGATCTGCAACTCATCTCCGCTAGCAGCGTGGAGTAGTAGATACGGAGATGAACACGCCATCTGACTGTGCCTATGCCTGTGAATATATTGTGTTCAAATGAAAGAGACCGCACATCCTCGGAGCCGGGGATGTACAGAACCGAGAAAAAGCTCCCCATATTGATGAATCACGACTGTGGCTTTGTTTTGAGCCACTGGCTTGCTCCTTGCAACCTTGGGCTCGGCAAGCTTCTGTACAAGTTGACCATAACGAAATGGCCGCGCCGTCGAAACAGGGTCACCAAGGAACTGAATGGATTAAGATTGCATACCGCGCTGGAAAATGCATAAATAGCGACAAGTATTATATAGACGTGGTGCTGAAGGATGAAGATGTTGATGAATTGGAGTATAAGTACAGAAAAAAAAAGTGCAACACGCAGACGCAACAAAATCAGTGTTCATGCGATTAATATCGCTACCGCAGTGCCCGATATCAGTCCGGGGCATCACCGCAAGGAATCAATGGATTGTCGAAGGGAGGTAGTGCTCAATCAGAACGTCAACTGCTTCGTTCGCAATAATGGTACAATGATAAATAGGGGCGCCAGTCTCCAATCAACGCCTCGCCTGGCTTCAGAGCATCAACAAAGCGTCAAAATTCCCGTTTGATTTTGAGGGTTGCGAGGTCTGAGGCCTCGCTAAAGCTTTTCAAGGCAACTCCTCAGCAGCCGCAATTTTCCGAGGATCGTTTTGAGGGTCAGCCTGGCCCTTAGGGCGAGGCTTGGTGATAGGCTTGATGTTTAGCCTCTCCTCAACCTTGGCCTCGATCTCGTCCTCCTTGGACTTCAGCCACTCCTCCAAAGTCATGGGCTCTGGCAGACCCATCTTCTCCCGTTGCTGCCGGAACTGCTCTTTGATCGTTGGGCTTTGCATGACCTGGTATCGTAGGTGCCATCCAAACACACCAAGCTCCTTCAGACGGGCTGGTCGGTCCGAGAGAAGATAGTTATCCAACCCACCCTCACTGATGATCGTTCGCAACGCTCGGCGTGTGACTTTGATGAAGAGATGTTGTTGGAGAGCCTCACTCCAGATCTTCTTGCGGCGAACGTTGGGCTTCCAGCTTCGTCGTGTTTTTCCTTCATTGCGACCCTTGGAGATCTTGTTGCCGAATCGAATCATAGCACCACCGTACAGACCTGTGTCGGCCTGCTTGTACCACTGTCGCGGGCCATAGGGATAGGATGGGACGTCTTCGGGGAGTTTGGGTGCGGATTGAGCTGCTGATGTTGTTGAAAAAGCGCGCTTGGGTGTGGAGACGGTCAAGGCACGGAAAGCTGCCGTGAGCGAGAAAGGAGCGGCCATGGCCGACCTCATCTGTAAGCCTGCCATTGAGCAAGAATTAGAGGCGCAGAGAAAAGCGAAGGATTCCACCGACAAGCACAATTGCAAGTTGCATCTGGCCGTATACAGCGGGAAGAATTTGGGGACCGGCTGACCGCCTTTGACGCGGCTCTGTGACTGGCGCAGATCCCTTGCTCGCGAATTTCGGCCAGAGGTCTTGAGTGACGATAATCAATCCATCGCATCCAGACTCGCTTTCTATCCTCTATTCTCTTCACTGTTAGCGAGCTTCGACAATTTTTCCTTCTTCTTGTTTCGCCAATTGAACTCGTCGCGCCGAATTTTCTTGGCTCCCTGTGGCCATAACCCGCAACCATGGTCCAGATTAGTGAAGTGAAAGGCAACTCGCGCGAAAACAGAACAGCTGCGCACACACATATCAAGGGTCTGGGCCTTCGGTCAGATGGGACATCAGAGGTTACCGGCGATGGCTTCGTTGGACAGGCTGCTGCTCGTGAGGTAAGTGAGGTCGCCGTCTGCGAATTAGCTGGCGCCGGGCATACAAAAATCACCTCCCATCTGACACACTCGTTGCTAACATATTCATTTAACCCTCAGGCATGCGGTGTTGTTGTCGACCTGATCAAGGCAAAGAAGATGGCCGGACGTGCTGTTCTGCTTGCTGGTGGCCCCGGCACCGGAAAGACTGCTCTCGCTCTGGCAGTATCCCAAGAGTTGGGAACCAAGGTGCCCTTCTGCCCTATTGTCGGCAGTGAAATCTATTCGGCAGAGGTCAAGAAGACGGAAGCGCTGATGGAGAACTTCCGGCGAGCAATTGGTATGCTTATCGATGCATTGAGCTGGAATGCTCTTCCATCGCTAGCACATGGAGACTGACTTTTGACTAGGTCTGCGTGTTCGGGAGACAAAGGAGGTGTACGAAGGCGAGGTCACAGAATTGACACCAGAGGAGACCGAGAATCCTCTTGGTGGCTACGGACGTACGATCAGCCATCTGATTATTGGACTGAAATCTGCCAAGGGCACCAAGAAGCTTCGTCTCGATCCCAGCATCTACGAAGCCATTCAGAAAGAGCGTGTTACTGTCGGAGATGTCATTTACATTGAGGCCAATACTGGTGCCTGCAAGCGCGTTGGGCGTTCTGATGCGTACGCAACTGAGTTCGACTTGGAAGCCGAGGAATACGTGCCCGTGCCCAAGGGTGAAGTGCACAAGAAGAAGGAGATTGTTCAGGATGTAACGCTGCACGACCTTGACGTGGCCAACGCTCGGCCGCAGGGTGGACAGGATGTGATGAGCATGATGGGTCAACTGATGAAGCCTAAAAAGACCGAAATCACAGAGAAGTTGCGCCAAGAGATCAACAAGGTCGTCAACCGATACATTGATCAAGGCGTCGCTGAGCTTGTGCCTGGTGTGCTTTTCATCGATGAGGTGCACATGCTGGACATCGAGTGCTTCACGTATCTGAACCGCGCTCTCGAGTCCAGTATCTCCCCAATTGTCATTCTTGCTTCGAACCGCGGACACACCGTCATTCGTGGCACCGACGGCATTTCCGCTGCTCACGGTATTCCTCCTGATCTTCTGGCTCGACTCCTCATCATTCCGACCACACCCTACTCTGCCGATGAGATCAAGACGATCATTCGGCTTCGCGCAAAGACAGAAGGCCTCAACGTTACAGAGCCAGCTCTGGACAAGTTTGCCGAGCATGGTAGCAAAGTCAGTCTGCGATATGCTTTGCAGCTTCTGACGCCGGCAAGCATCCTTGCTCGTGTTAACGGTCGACCCAGCGGCATTGAAGTGGCCGATGTCGCTGAGTGCGAGGATCTTTTCCTTGATGCCAAACGAAGCGCCATGATTGTCAACCAGGACAGCAGCAAGTTCTTGCAATAAACGGGATTATTCATTGACAGTGACCATGCAACGGAGGTCGGGAGTTTCCTTGATTATGTACACCACATGGGGCTTGCTTTATTTATTTGTTTTTCTTTTGTATCGATTCGAAAAGGCGAACGTCTGTTGTCTGGGTCGGATTTTGCACTCTAATGCTACCTGGACCATCGACCCAAATCTGAAAACACCCTTATTTACTAGTAACCCCATTTTTCCTATAAACTTCTCTGTGCATTCAAAAGGTTTGTGAAGGGTTTTTCTATCATGATGAGTAAAATGTTGACCCGCAAAGCTACAATTTCATGAATCTCCAGCTCTCCAAAAAGTTCTAGCACATCGCATTGCGGGTCGCGCGGGTCGTACCTGCTTCGAGCCACATATTTCTCCTCGTCGATCAGGATCACGTGGAGGAAGCGGCGTCATCCGTACAGCCCCAGCCTTCAAAGACTAATCTACACCACAACAACCTGCATCTTCGCAGCTGCGTGTGCTTCGATCTTCAGAAATATCCACTTTTGTACTTTGGTAAAAATTCTACCTACACCATTTGCTGCTCAAGCTGCCGGAGTCTTTAGCGCGTCCGATTTTCGAACATCGCATTCAATCCGCCCCCAGATAACGGTGGAGCCTGCGGCCCGCCTCAACACCACACCCACCAGACTGACACCGGCAGCATTTATCCTTCGCTCTCTCGCCTTGTGAAGACCGCACTAGACTTTGATCCAAACCATGTCGAACCCTCTGGACACAGATGCAGGCTCGGAGATGTTTGCCAGCTACGAGAATGAGCTGAAGCTCGTGCAGGCCGATCTCAATCAGAAGCTAGATCAGATCGCCGAGGCAAGCGGCGAGCAGCGCAAGTCTGCAATTCGACAAGCAGAGCAGGTCCTTGAAGAAGCTACAGAATTGGTGAGTGATCACACAAACGGACTTGACCGTAGCGTCCTTTGCAACCTGTACTGATGTCTTATCTCCTTACTGCTAGCTCGACCAAATGCGCATGGAGAAGCAGAACATCCCCTCCGCGTCCCGGTCCGAAGTCAATCGGCGCTTCCGGAATTACTCGACCGATATCGACGATATCAAGCGCAAGCTCAAGTCTCTCTCGGACGACCGTAAAGCCCTCTTCGGTGATCGCTACACTGATGACCCAGTCGACGAGCATCTGGAACAACGTCAACAGTTGTTGTCTGGCACCGAGCGCCTGGAGCGCAGTTCTGCCCGGCTCCAGGGTGCTCAGCGGACAGCTTTGGAGACGGAGGATATTGGGCGAAACGTTCTGGCCGATCTATATGTGCAACGACAGACGATTGAGGGTACTCGTGTGAACATGCAGAGCAGTGAAGGATACGTCGACAACAGTATTAAGACCCTGAGGGGTATGGCTCGTAGGTAATGTGCCTTCTGTGGCTTTTTTCCTTGGTTAGCAATGATCGTCTCACGTGAAGCATACGACTAACTGAGTTTCAGGATGGCCACAAATCGGATAATCACGATTGCAATCATTACTGTTCTCGTTCTTTTGATTTTCGCCGTTATCTTTAGCAAGTTTCATTAGCGACTCGGGGTTTTGATTTCCAATACTGGGCGTTTTTCTCGGCTTTTTTTTCTGTTGACCTGACAGACTCTTGTGCTTCAGTTTCAGTCGATTGGTATTCAATGAGACCCTGAACTATCTTTAAACATTGCCGACTATTGTCTACATCCAAGCAATACATTGGGATTTTTGTTCTGTAGTATTACCCTACTCGCGTGTTTATCTGGCTCTTAGAATAGGAATTTTTAGTTTGCTTCATCGTCGTGTACCGCTGCTCAACCCTTTTTGGCACCTTGGAACCGTTAGGGGTCTTGGGGGAGTGGGCTCACATAATCGGGACTCGAACACAGGTACAGAGGACATTTTCGAGGCGGAGGTTGAAAGACTCGTTGTGCCACCCTGCAACCCTTGGCAGGTGACTATGATAAGGTCCACCATGCAGTCTACTGTGTGACTGGGATCCGACAGTCTATAAGTGACCTATACCTTCTCTCTCCCATGTATGAGCGCTGTTTACTAACTATATGGGGTACCTTGGTAGCCTGTAAGAGTGAACAGAGAGGAAGAAGAAGAAGATAGATAGATATAAACGCCTCCGCCATGCATCCACGTATCCTAGTAACCCGAAATTGAAATAAAAACAGACGCCCACCGCTTAACCAGTGCAGGAGATGTTAGAAGCTTGGACCTCAGTGCGTGATCCTGAACCCTCCAAACACCCCATTGACAACCAGTCCCGCAAAGACCGCCATACCTTTTCTCCAGCTCCAAACCCCGTCTTCCCTCCTAAGCCATAAAACACACCCTATCGGCCAAAAGAATCCCATGACCGCACCCCAGAGCATATCGTCGATCACGGTCGGTGAGCCAGGCCCAAACCCACCATCATCGTCACCACCACTCCCTCCTGCCCCCACTTGTCCGCCCGCTTGAGCCTGCGCCACCGTCGAGCCCTCGTCCATCCATCGATCCTCGAGGTCCCGGAGCTCGTCCCCTGTGGGCATGGTATCGCGCGTTCGAGAGACGGACTGTACGGCGGAGGAATTGAGAGCGCAGAGCGGTGACTTCTGCGGGAGTAAAGCCCGCTGCGAGTAGACGGTCGAAGCCGCGAGGGGCCGGTGTGGTTGTCGATTCCTGCGCTGACGGTGATTGATCTGGTGACGTGGAGAGTAAGGCGGAGCGTGATTCATCTTTCCTCTTTTGAAGGAGATAGGTTGACGCCACGGCTGCTTCGGCGGCGAGATCGGACTCGGATAAGGCGACATCACCGATTGAACAGTGGATATAGAGACGGGGTCGAGTGTCCCGGACAGGCTGTTTGCCTTTCTTCTTGCTTTTCAGAAGACTTTGTCTCACTGAGGACGACTCGTCTCCATCTTCTTCGACAGCTTCGTCTTCGCCATCGTCCTCCTCCTCCTTCCTCCTCCTCCTCCTCCTCCTCGTCTTCCTCGACCGGGCGAGGTGTCCAGCTTGGAGAGGGCGGAAGTTTAAGAGAGACTGCAAGCGCGGTTGTATCCTCGAGTCCACGACCAGCATAGATGAGGCGTAGTCTATGATTGATGAGGTTGAGTGGGAGTTTGGCGCGGATGAGCTGTTTGAGGCCGGCGCCGGTCGTGGTCTCTGCATTAGGAACGTCGAGGTTGAGGTCGGCGATGGATGCGGAGAAGCGCACGATGATGAGGAGATCATGGGCGGGTGATGGGGCGAGTCTGGATCGATGGGCCATTCTGGATTCCAGAGGCTCTCACAACCTGGGCTCGGGGACTTTCAATGGCACATTCAGACTCTTGAAATGGGTATTTTTACTGCTGACTGATTATCTATGCCGTAATCGGGTGGTCAGGCTGCGATTTAAACGTGGGATATAGACGCGCATGTTGGACTGATTTACGGTGCCTCTTATCGATTACCTCCCGGCATTGCGGGGGTGACTAAGGGAGCGCCGGTCCACTTGTCGAATCAATCATCACATCAACGGTCCGCACTCCACAATCACTGGACTCTTGCCGTGCTTGCTGCTGTGCAGCCAATGCAAGTGGCATTCTTCTGTAGTAGGACATGATTGTATCAGAATTTGCCGATCGTATATTTGATTGAGTCTATTTCTCACCTATCAGCTGATGATCTCGTTGAATACTCAGGGTGTTCCGTCCAGCCGGCATTGCCATCAGGAACGGAAGTATATTTCGGCGGAAGCCATCAGTCTCCAGGCCAACTACCACTCCCGTCGAACAACCTACACCAGTTACCTAGAATCCATACCAACGACAGATATCGCTTACGTGGGTATATCATGACCATACAGACATATGAAAATTTTATAGGCAGGTGGTAGAGCGCTTGAACTTGTCGCCCAGTTCAATCCAACGATGGTGTGCCAGGATGGAAGCTCAGTCACTCAAGTCTCCTACTCGGCTCGAATGCACCACTCTTACCACGGAAACCCACGAAAGCCGCGCAACCAAAACCAGATAGAAATACACAGACCTTACTCGTCCTTTGTCTCTCCTTCTCATTGCCATACAAAAACAGACAGAACATCGTGGAATGATTTTCCAGGAGCAAAAATAGTCGCGCCCGGGATCGAACCGGGAACCTTCTGAGAGCATACGCCGAAACATGTGAATCAGAAATCATGACCATTAGACCACGCGACTTTGTTGTGGAGAAAGGCAGTTTTTGATATTATGATCCTTGTGATGGCTATACGAGATGGGTAAGGCAGATATGGTTCGAGGACGTCTGGTATCAAGTACGTCATTCTACTACTGAGACTAATGATATAATGAGATTTGTCTGGATTATTAATTTCTATATTAAGGATAATTTAGCACATTGGTTTATTTTATAATACAGAGTCTACTTATCCAAATATAGTAGACACCATATCAACCTAACGAGAGTATATATCGCATCTAGTTGGTGAGGTGATGGGCTTAAAGATAGGGGCTCAGAGTCGTCGCCTGGCTGCCGAGGTCAACTTCCGCTCTTGAGGTTGGGACTGACTGGAGCTTCAACTTGGTGCTTGCTCCACGGTTGTACTCCCGCCTCGCATATATTATTGGGTCATATACGCAAAATCCGCCTTCCTAAGACATCAAAGTCGCGTGGTCTAATGGTCATGATTTCTGATTCACATGTTTCGGCGTATGCTCTCAGAAGGTTCCCGGTTCGATCCCGGGCGCGACTATTTTTGTCTTTCCTAAACTGGTACCTATCCTATCGATACAATCCGGCTTCGCCCAGTTAAATTTTATGCGCACTCGCGTGGTCTAATGGTCATGATTTCTGATTCACATGTCTCGACGTATGCTCTCAGAAGGTTCCCGGTTCGATCCCGGGCGCGACTATTTTTCTCTCTTTTGAGAGAGGCCTGCTTGATTACTGCGAGGGGGGGTTGTGGGCAGATGATGCTTTTTGAGTGTATGGGATGAGTTCAGGGGTGAGTTGGTGTAGGTTTCTCTTTTTTTTTTAGTACGGCTACTCTTATCTTTTGGTCGTGATTCGGCTGTATACCCCACAGAGAGATTAACGGTACCTGGGAACTAGTCAGTTTGCCCTTGGTATAGACATTCTTTGACTATTGATACGTGTGCATGTGATTCGAGAATCAAGATTCCAGTTTATGCCATTGATAGTCAAAGTGTCCCGAAAACAGCCAGAGTACATACACACTACGAGGGAGAAAGACTACTGCTAATTCACCCTCTACAAAACAGGTATCAAGCCAAGAATAGACACAAGACGGTAGTTTCACATATTGCAGTAGTATAAAAGAAGGCATTATAAGCCCATATGTCATTCAAGGCGGCCACACAGACCGATTATGGTATAGTAAACTTTTTTTTCCCTTGGGGGTCTCCCCTGAAACATCTCGCCTCCCAAGATGTCTCATCACGGTGAATCAGAAATCACAACAAAGGCAAACAGGTCGCTAGTTTGAACAAATCAAAAAGAAAAAAAAAAGGGAATTGTCTCCAAGACCAAGAGAACAAGACCCGAGTCCAGCATGATAAGACTACCAAGTCTGGCCCCCAATCTAGTGAGGCAAAAACTCCTTTGCAGAAGCCTTGAATCTCTTCACCATGAAACCGGGGCTACAGTTGGCCTCCCAGTCCTCATCAAAGCCAGCATCAGGGTTGTACAGGGTGGCACTGTTCTTGCGGCCTGCAGCAGCGATCATGGAGACACCCAGAGGCACATCGTCACTCTGGATGGAGGAGTCGGATCCTCGGCGCTCGCCACAGGGGCAGGTAGCCGTTATCCTGTCGCCGGGAGTTGTGCAGGGGCATGCGCCGAGGGAGCGGTTGCAGGGCACACACTTGTAGTAGGCCCGGCCAAGACCAGCCTGGGGGCTGTCGAGGCGAGAGGAGACGCGGACACCGGGGAGACCGCATTGAGAGCAGTTCCAGCCGGAGGTTGGGCGTTCGAGGGACTGCATGGTCATTGTAGAATTGTGTGGGTGAAGGTTGGGGGAATGTGCACTCGAGAGACTGGTGATGAGAGTCAGTAAATAAGTTATTGAATGGTCGAGTCTTGTGGATAGATTGTGGTTTGTATATGCGAGGTGTCTGAAAGGAATGTGAAGATGAGGTTGTGACTTACAAGGACCTCAAGTATCGATGAGAGAGATAGGTTAAAGTATAGATCGATGAACGAAGAAAAAGAAGCTTAGGATGATGATGCTTCTGAAAGTGTGTCTTTTCGAGAATTGAACTTCAAGGGATGTGTTTGAATGAATCAAAGTTCTTGTGATGATACTATCGTCTTGAAATCCGGGGGAAGCCACACCTTTTATAGACCAAATCTTTAAAAATTTTTATTGATTTTGCGGGGAAGTGAACGATGGCGATCCTCATGACGCTATTTTGAGAATGAAGATTTTTTTTCTCCTCAATTAACCCAATAATTAAATGATTAATTCCTGTCTCGCAAGATTCCCGAACCAAGATGTTTTCCCCAGGGAGACCGTTCTGGAAAAAATGAGAAAATTCTGCTACGAAAAAAAATAAAAAGAAAATCCTGGAAAAAAGAACCCTTCCCAGAGTGAAAAAAGGCCTCACACGGTCAACCCATGATGCAAGTTCCATGAGTGATTAATGGGCTATTGTCCAGTTGGCGTGATCCTGCCCCGGGTCCTGTCACCCTTTCTCCATCGAACCCACTCGCAGGCGGGAGGATCTTCCAGTTTTTGGCAAAGAATCACGTAAAAAGTATGGGGTTGAACCGTTCTAGAACCAAGGCCCGCTGGCCGCAGACGGGCACGGGGTCACCTCACCAAAGGGCGCCCAGTTGCCCAGTTGTCCAGCTTGGCAGCCGGTGGTCCCCCCCCAAGGCCTTCAACGAGGTGACTGGGCAGTCGCCCAAACGACTGGATGTCGTGGCCCGGGAAGGACCTCCTGCCCCGCCGACGCCAACCGAAGTCATTAGGTAATAATCGCGCAAACCGGGGTCAAGTGACTCGATGAAGATTTGGTATTGGTGGTTGTTTTCGACTTACCAAGTGGATGGAGCAGTAAGGGGATTCTTTTTTCGGTTTTTTTTTTCTTTTACTAATATTCCCTGGAAGAATGGAGGCAAATGGATTGCTGAGATGCGGCATTATGGTCCAGTCGATGCGGTGCGTGGCGTGATTGTTCGGTTGATTAGACAAATGTCTATCGCCGAGACTTGGAATCACGCGGAGAGGTTCAAAGATGCGGACCTGAATATCCGTTTGAGACAATCCACATGAACATGCAATGATGAAATGCACTCATCTTCTAGGTAATGCAGGCATGAAATCGTTGGGGAATCCCCCCCCCCCTGAATCTGAGTTGGGGGTGGGAAATGTTGAAATCCAAGGGGGAGCACTGGGAGTACGAATGCGAATCATCTGATCGTGACTGTGTTGTCCATAGTTCCGTTTGCAATCGGCGTGTCGACATGCTAGTAAGGACCGCCCTCAAGTTCCACTTGAGGGCTCGGCAGGGGCTGATTATTGATGTATACTAACTTGAAGCTCCCCTGGAGGCGGTAAAGATGAATCGCCGACTGACTCGTACGATGTCAGGTGAGACTTGGACCAGTATCTACCATCTCACAGTCAAGTAGAACAACAGTAATCAGTAATAATTGTTTGAAAATCATCAATCAACGAGACTCGAACCATCCCCGCATGTCCGTGGTACATCAAACCGAATTTGTTAGGTTCCCTCTGATATGGAGATTGAAGATACAACACCACGGAAGCTGGCACCAGTATCAATCAAGACCCCCCCAATCATCATACACCTCACCTCACTTCTGCAATGACTCGAGTCAACTTGACACTACTCAGTGATGAATAAGCAATTCAAATCCTCCAGACACCCAGGTACTTCATACTGCACCTAGTCCTACAGTACATAGATCCCATTCAAAAGCCAAGAAAAAAGAAAAAAGAAAAAAAAAAAAACTTCACGACCACATTGCGCAATTTCCTCTCTCTCAGACCTCACGACTCATGGAGCACGTCAAATGGGAAAAAAAAGGAACAAATAACGTGCCACTGCCAAGACGCCTTCGACGTGGAAAAGTCGTCATCACCTGACCCAGAGCGAGAGACGCACCGCCAAGTCCAGACGGTCGATTCGACCTTGCAGCACGTGATGGGATATCCGGCGCCCCAGGGGGTTTTCCTTGTGACCGCCATGGGAGTCTGGTCTTTTCTCTAGAAATAGGGTAGTTACTCCTTTGGTATTGAGTCTCTTTCTCGTTCTACAGGAGTGTCATCAAGGGGTTCAGGTGCACTGCAGGATACTCGGATACTCGGACAACTGATCCGCGATCCGTACTGTACCTGGATCCACCGGGATCGGATCACACGGATGACGAATTTCTAGAAAAAAAAAGGGCTGCATTCCTTCGATATGGGGGCAAAACGGAGGATTGATATTTGCCGGGTTGCCGTGGAAATGTGGAGATGAGAGGAAGGACAGAAAAAGGCGATTGGCATCGTCGATCGTGGATGATGCAAAGGTGTGGACGTGTGAGGACATCCACCCTAGTGGATCCTAACCCGGGAGGAGGATATGAACTTGTAGGGCTGCCTCGAAGGACGAGTAGAGTCAAGTCTCTCAAGGACAATGAAAGCTTTGGTTGATGCGAGACCTGCTGTTTTGGCTTAATAGTTGGTTGATACATACATCCTCAAGTGTTAGAAACTACTCGGTTGCCAACAATATCGGTATACTCCGTCGAGATAGCAATAGAAGCCATGGAAGCCATGACAGATCTATGCAATACCGACATCTTAATATTGACGAAAAATATGGCCTTTTCATTCAAATCGCGTAGATCGTCTTCCATGTCACAGAACCCATGCACTTGAAGAGTATTTCCTGTATTATTTTCACTCTCCACAGAGACCTCCCGAGTATAAGAGCATCGTTGCTTCAATCTCAGGGATCCTTGCTCGGTCAGAAACCGGTATATCTTTTCTATTTCTTTTCAAGCCCCCCTCCTCTATCATCCATTCAAGCAGGGTGTGACTAGCTTAGAATCGAGTGTGCAGGATTCAAGAGTGTACATGTGCTTGAGTCAAAGACATCGGATCCTTCCTAGCGATACTCTAGGGATCGGATCAACGTTTTGTTTCGTAACTGCACAGCATATTAGCAAGTCCATTCCTATATTTCCCAGCCAAGGCCAAGAGATGCAGACAGGGAAACCTAGTCTCGGGAGGGAAGGAAAGCTTGTTGCGGACCATGACTCGAAAATCCCACTGATCCGTTGAGCCGAGGGCTGCTTGCAACTGGGGCTACATCGTGTACGTATCAGTTGAATTGATAGGCAGCAGGATATACAGGTAGTGAGCAAGGTGATAGGTTCCGAGGAGGAAACGGGCTGCACGATGACCCGAGACTGATCCTTCTAGTTTCAAGGGTATTCAACTCTAATTTTAAGAGTGTATTCTCCCCTTTTGACTCTTCCACGTGTCATCCTTTTCCGGGGTTAGGAGGCTGATGACTCGTTGCGTTCCAGCCGTCGGTTGTGGCGTTGAATTCTGTCATGGGTGCAGCTTGAGGAGGGTGGAATGGGATGGGATACCTTGACACGGGCTTGATGATAAGAAGTCCCATTTGAAACTCTAGAGCATACCCGATTCGTTTCTTAAAGATTCTGAGGACGTGCGGGGCAAAATAGCACATGTCGATTCTTGACTCGGACGGTCCCGAGTGATCCTGAGTCAGGTCATTCCATTCTACTTGGTTCCGAACATTAAATGTCTACGACACGTCCGTTGTTTGGACGTCCCTCACTGGTAAAGTTCTCATGGAAGTGCGAGCACGTCTGACAACACTGTGAATTAATCCAAGGTCATTCTATGCAGTGCAGTTCTGACCCCATGATGATGATAAGGAAATGGCCAGGACGACTGGGACTGCAGTAACGAGCAACGGATCAAGCTCAAACTGCACCGAGCTAGAAACCGCAATCTATCGGTCATACGTACAACGAGCCCATCCGTAACCGTAAGTCGAGTCCACCAAGGCGAGATAGCGGTTGACATTCGGAGCCGAGACACGCAAAACAAGATGTGAAAAGCAGAATAAAGTGTATCATCTGGATATCAAAAATATGTACCGACCCAATAGGTTGTCGTTATGCAGGCAAAAACCTCATGTGGAAGATAGAGAAACGAAAGAGAAGCAAAGAGCGCCATCCGATGCACCGTGATTGCCCAACGCCAAACAGCCGAAGCCAGAGACAAAGAAAAAGAGGATCATGGACTTCGACAAGTCACTAAACCATGAAGGACTCGCCACATCCGCATTCCTCCTCTATTGACGGCCAAGTTAGTAAATCGATGCGGGAGGCACCACCCAGAGGGGGGGGGGGGTGGGAACCGGGGAGCAGGGTGACTTACTGATGTTGGGGTTGCGGAAGACAAAGCGCTGGCTCAACGGGTCCTCATGCCAGTCCATCTCACTTCCAATGATGCTGAAAAGGGCCTTGCTGTCGATCAAGACTTTGACACCGTCTTGCTCAACAATCTCGTCAAACTTGCCGGGCTTTTCCACGTATTCGAGATGGTATGCCAAACCCGAGCAACCACGGTTTTTGACTCCGACGCGAATGAACTTGGGGTCAGGCTGATCCATCAACTTGCGAAGCTGCACCGTCGCGAGAGGAGTCAATTTCATCGCCGCCTTTCGCGCCCGCAGTGGCCGACGGGGCTTAGAAGTTTTGGCGGCGCTGTTTGTGGTTGTGGAGGTAGTTGCTGTTGGCTTGGTGGCATGTGCGTCGCGCTCTGGTGTAGGAATGGCCGCGGAATCTGATGCTGATGAATTCTTCGCGGGTCCAGTCGGCAAAGGGAAGTCGGCGGTAATTGAGGCCCCGGGACCTCCGCCGCCGTTCGGCTTCGGGAACGAGGTCGGAAAGGAAGAGGGGAGTGTGTGCGGACGGTACGCCGTTGCGGTCTGCATGTCCCGTTTGGACGACATGTATGAGTTGCCCGCTGACGAGAAGCAGCGCATTGACTGAGCGCAGCGTTGACCGGTGGAGGGCTTCATCCATCGGAGAAGGGTGGCGGATGATGTCACAGGACGTTGCATCTTGACGCTGAAGCTCATGTTTGTGCGAGTAGTAGTGAGTAGGATAGCGAGCCCGAAAGACCCGAAGACAAGGCTGGCAAAAACAACGCCTGCCCAGATCGAGGGTGGTGGTGCTGCGAGAAAGCGAATCGTGGTGTGAGTAATGTGCGGAGCGAAGAAACTCTCACAGTGATGGTCGCTTTTCCCTCGGCGGACGGGAGCCACTTCAAATTATTAGTGAGCCCAGTGGCAGGTGACTGCAGGCGATCAGAACCAATCAGAGCCGAGGCGTTTCTACGCAAGATGGATGGTGCCACTTTCCGCGCCTGACAAACTCGTGTTCTCGGTCAATACCCATCCGAGCTGATTATTCCACGTGATGATATCGACGCTTCGTATGACTGTGAGATATTCTCAATTACTCAAGAGGCTTGTAATGCGATATTTGAATGGGTCAGCAAGTTCACGTCGTATAATATTGGTTGTTTTTTTTTTTGGGGCTCAGCTGAAAATATCTTTCTGTTCAATTAAGCGGGATGCCAGCCTGACAAACAGATATGAGTCAGCCCAGCTAGAGGTCCGTCTCTTTTTCACACTTATGCCTGTCTTGAGGAGAGTGCGTGGATCTGACACAGTACTTTCTGCCTTAGGCCTGTAATTGCGCCTGTCCAGGTACCACATTGCGGAGCCGCTGCTGTCGTCTGAGCACTGATAATCAAAGATCAGCTGACTTTACTCGTCCGGCATTTGTGATTCCCTCTTCCAGTCAATCACGAGATTAGTTCGGAAAATGCAGTAAAATCAAAGGTCATCTTAAATGTGCGCCACAAAGGCCAACCACATGGGATCTTCTAGTCACCCCCGTATTTGTCTCCCAGCTCAGCATAATCGAACGTGTTTCCGTATCCGTCCGCGCTGAATGCGGTTCGCAAAAGGACATGTGGCTGGACCCGCCGACGAGCAGTGGCTGGTGTCCGAGGGTCAGGCACGCCGAGGCGTCAAAGAAGCAACCTCCTCGTCGTCTGGCGCTTGAAGTATATTCCAAATTTCATCGTCATTAAAAACTATCTGGGTGCGTGAAAAATGGAGGCTTCACCTCTCACGCAACAAATTCGGCCCCAGACGTTCAAGCCGAAGATCGTCGAGCTTTACGAGACTCTCTTCAAGGTACTGTTCCCCCCCCCTCCGCCAACCAAAGGGGATGTGACTCAAAATATTCTAATGCATGCGAACAGACGACGGACCATGATGAAGTGGAATTCTCCGAGGGTTTTTGGAGGGAGTTCTTCCTTCTCCCCCCCGATCGCGCTCAGCTGCACTCCCTGCTGGACGGGCTGAGTGCGGATCAGATGCTCAGTTTACAGGTCAGTGGATCACTTTTCGAAGTGTATGAAGAGCGCGATCACTAAATGTTTTTTATTCAGACGCAAACAAATGCTTTGTTCGCCCGTGCTATGCATGAGGCCTCGGCCCGGAATGGCCCTGCAGACTCATATGCATTAGATGTGTGTGCCTCGAAAGCGATACTGACCTCCTTTCGTGCCACGAGAAAAATGCATCAAGGGGACTAACTCTCCGCAATAGACGCTTGCCGTCTTCTTGACTAGCGTTCTGAGCAAGAAGTACACAAATCCTAGCTCGGATGTGATTGCGGTCCTTGCTGGTCTCGACGAGGTAGACCGTGTCATATCCGAGTTTGTGGCCATTCTCGATGGGATCGTGCGTGGAGGCGAAAGTCGTGAGTGACCTCTGTTCTGGATGATACCAGGGGTCATGCATCAATCACTGACCTCCAAGGAAGTCGATCTCCGCCAAAAAGCAATTCGAGTAGCCGTTGCCATGACCGGCGGGGCCTACAAGACAAGCTTGGTCTCCTACTTCACTCACCGGGACCTCTTCCCGTCATTGATGAAGGTATATGCTCCCGAAACTCGACCGGTCAATGTCCTGTCTAACTCATCGATCTAGTATGTCAACGACTCCGAAAATTGCACAGAGATCTTTGATCCGTTCTTATTATTAGGTTTGCTGGCGAACTACAACAAATTTGAATTCCAAAACCCCTACCAGCTGCGACTGGATGATTTTGTCAATGAAAGCAGCATTCAAAAGATCGTCAAGGGCGTGGGAACGGCTTGCGGTGACCTCCGGAATGGATATGTTGCCATTCAGGATGACATCCCCGAAGGATGGACCTTGAGCAATACACTGGGTTTATTGGGGCTTCGGGCATTCACTCCCGGAGCAAAAAGCAAAGCTAACCCGCCGACGGCCGAAGAGGCAAAGGCACTTTTTGTGGAGCTGTAAGGAATCCGCTCTTTCACCCAGCGGCACATTTGCGTGCTACCCATGCATCCAAAACTAATGCGGTACAGCCCATCCCGAGAGGCCGCCATCCTCTTAGCGACATACGACTTTACGAACTCGAACAAGCTGTTCGGTTACCACTTGGTTCATATGATAGCCGAGAAGCATGAAGAGTCTCCCTTTTCCAGCTTTCTCTCCCTTTCATCCTATCTCTTACACCACGCATATCGCTCGCCACGCGTAGCACACTACGCTGAACTCAGTCTTTTCACCCTCCGCATCATTGTCGAAGACCCCACGCTTTGCAAGCGTCTTTGCAGCGATGAAGGTAAACGTCGGGTCAGACTCTGCCGCCAGCGCCAGCCTTATCTCCCGGTTGTCAGTGGAGACCGTGTTCTCGCCACTGTTATTCTCGACGTGATGATCGATACCATTACTCACAACCTCCGACGGCGATTAGACGTCAATATTTATAGGTAAGTTGGCCATGAGTCCGGGGCAATGTGATAATCAAACTTGCCTCTTTAATTATCTTGTCTCTGACCCCCCCGATCCAGTCACACGATCGCAATCACTCTCCGCCTCCTCACCTATCTCTCCATGAATAAAATCCGACTGGCCTACCACTGGTCCGAGCTCTGGCGCACTCTCCTATCACTCATGCGCTTCCTGACAACCTACGCCACCGATCTTTCGTCCACCTCCAACATCCAAACCCTAACCTCCTCTCTCGTCGATCTTCTGGCCTTTTGTGTTTCCGCAGGAGACACTTTTCTACCGGATCCATCATCATATGACGATCTCTTCTACAAGCTCGTTGAAACAGGGCCGGTGATCTCCAAATTCAGAAATGCCTACGGCTTCGCAAATGCCCGGACAGGAGGGTCTTCAGACCTTCCCACCTCCACCTTATCAGCAAAGGACGTTCACGCCGCAGCCATCAATACGCTCCTCTCCGTATCGACACATTTCCACACTCTGCTCTTCCAGCCCGACGGGCAGGACGTCGCAGCTTCGGTGGCAGCGGCCGTGGTAGCTGGGCCCAATACAGAAGGGGAACCTGCACCCGTGCCCTTGCCGTCGATCAAAAAGAAGAATCTGAGCCCACGAGAGGTGCATCGGATTATTAAGCAGGGATATGACACGTTGAGTATTCAGCCGCCGGAAGGGTTGACGGCCTGGTCGCGGTGGAGAGAAACAGAGTGGAAGAGTGAATTGAAGAGGGCGGCGCGGTATGCGGTAGATGATGCGCGGCAGTTGGTTCTTGCGGGCGGAAGTTCCAAATAGCGTAGTCGGCCATGAGCGTATGTACTGCCTGAGATTGAAGAGAAGGGCGTGATTGAAAATTTTGGAGATAGACAGCTAGTACATAATACAAGTGTACGGCAGGGCCGAAATTGAAACTCAAATGGTCTTTTTTAAGGATTCCAGAAATTGAGGAAAATCTCCACTCGTGAAAGGCGATGTTGAGGTTCTTAGTACGGCAATCTGTTAGCCTAATAGGCGAGCAAATTGAGCAAGACTGATCGGCGTGAATGCCGTGCTATTGAGTATGATATGATGAGATACTGTATGACACAGGCGACAAGGAACCAGACCCCCAAGCTGCCACCCCAAATGTGAGTGAGCACTGACGATACAGCACGGGAACGGGTACAAGAGAGATTCTAACACAAAGGGCTATCCTAACGTGAGGAACAGCAACATGGAAACGGGAAGAGCAGAGATGACAGCAACAGATCGACCCCCGAGGCTGTGCAGGGTGTCGATGCACAGAGAGATGAAATTTGTTTGCGGAACGAAGCGAGGGGAATAAATTCGAGCATTGCCACCGGAATCGGTTAGCAGCGTATGCAGGAGGAAGGGGAGGAGGAGGCATGAAGGTGAGGATTTAAATTGAAAGGGGATGAGATCGAAAACAAAACTCAAGAGGCTTAGCGAGCGGCCTTGACAGACTTTTCCACAACAGCGTCCTCGGCGGAGATGTATTCGGTCCGAAAGTATTTTTCAGAGTTCTTGGACAACCATAGAGAAAACTTGGACAGTTCTTCTCGGAGACGCTGCGTGGCCTGGAGATCCATGTTTGTCTGAGCGAGCAGCTCGGGAAGAAGACCTGGCAAAAAAAATGGGCCGGTGAGCCGATAACACTCGAAATATTTTATATTGGGCAAAGTCTTGGGGTAAAGTGAACTTACTAAAGAGGCGGATGAGATGCTCTGCTCCGTACACGTCCACGGGAGTTTTGTCCTCGTTTTCGACATATTTCTCGCGCAAGAGGCGGTATTGTGGCCGCTCGTAGCGGTAGAGGAGGAGCTTATCGAGCATGGTGTCGAAGTATTCAAGAATACCCATAATTACCTCGTCCAAGACGTCAATGTCGATTCGACTTTCGACACGCTTTGGGGCCTCCTCGTCTCGCCAATCTTGGAGAACCTGGCGGACGGGCTTGGGAGCAGGAAGGGAAACGACAGCACCATTCTTGGTAACGCGTTCCCAGTCGTCGACGAGCAACGCTTTCAAATTATCGGGAATCACGATACGAATAGATGGACGCGAGTGGAATGTTTCTTCCTGTTCAAGGTGGGACAGGTCCTCGTTAGCGGCAATTTCACGAGACACAGCAAGTCTGGTAAGAGGACCGGAGCTCATGGAATTATGAGCGCGGCGAAAAAAGCCTTTCAGACCAGACCAAAGCTTTGGGGTTATCATAGTGACGAAGAGGGTAAAAAATAAAAAGATAGAGGTATCAAATCGTAGACCCAAGGGGAGTTTGTCAAGGAAAGAGAGTTTGAAGGAGGGACCTTTGGGGAAAAGGAAGAGGCATGTGTGCGCGTCTGAAGTGAGAAAAGGGCCGAAGCAATCAACAAGAGGGCAAGCATACCTTTTCAATGTCAGTCTCTCCACGAGCCCGCTTGCTCGCGCGGCCAGGCACAGAATTGCCACGCTCCTCACTGTCACGCACTGAGCTGCGATCCGACATGGCGCGCTTCTTGGCCGTGGGCTTTGCATTCTTCTGGCGAGCCGCCGCCTCGACCTCACGACGTAAGTTGGCAGCTAGCTCGCGATTCTCCTCCGTTGCCTTTCGGAGGCGATCCTCGAGAACCCAGTCATCCCAGCTATGATTAGATTGTCAGTAAAAGATCTCGTAGATTTGTGTGGACAAAAACCGTTCGGGCGGTAGGAGGATGGCAAGAGACACCAAAACGGCGGAGTGTTGCCAGACATCTGATATTGGATTGCAGACAAAAACATCTTGATGGGAAGCTCCGGAACCCGTGGGCCTTACAACAATGAAAAGGAAGTATAGGGCAAAAAGGGACAACTTACGTATTTTTCCACCCTTTATAGTGAACCAGGTACTCGAGTACACTCTTCTTATCGGCCGCATCCTTGTGACGAACCTCCAGGATCTTGGCATCGTAGAGAATGTCGTGGTGGAAACACAGAACCTTTTCATCCTTGCTATACATGGCAGGCATGATGGCGAAATCCGAAGAAGATGGAGAGAGCAGGCGAAAGAATTTATAAGTGTAGAGAGAAATAGCTCTGCACTGGTGTAATCCTGATGATTCGGTGCAAGGAAATCTCCTGTTGCAATCTTTGCACGACGAGCTTTATGGAAATGATCGAGCAAGAGAGAAAAGACGATGCTACACACACGCAGCACTCAGGACACTATGTTGTCCAACACCCACAAGAAAGTGACAAGAGGCCGATAACTTTCTGACGCTGGGTGGGTTTTTGCCTGATTAGACGACGTCTGGCAAGACGTGAAGGGAATAATGTCTCAGCCCGGCTGAGAAACAGGTAAGCAGTCTCCTCAGCAATGCCGGAACCGACAGCCTCTTGCGCGAGAGACCTCTGAAATAGCTTTTGTGGGCTTTGAAGGATAGCCCACTTGATCAAAATGCTCTCAATGTGCAGCAGCAATTGAGCAGGTCCTAGGGATGAAGCGGATGAACTCCTGCAAAGTGACCCCTTGAAGACTCTGAGCTTTGAGATAGAACTATTGAAATGTTAGCGAAAAGTCCACAAACCTCTATGTTTATTGCTCAGTGGTCAGTTCAGCCCTACAGTATATGATTTCGTGGTGCAGCAGCAGACATCTCCCCTGTGGTTATCCCATCTCGACGGAAAACACGTGATATCCGCGCGCCTCAAACGAGCGACGCGACGCGGCCGCTTCTCCTTTGGGGAACATCCAACAAGTTGAATTGCAGCACAAAGTTTCAGCAGAAAAATAAAAGAACCAAAGAACAAAAAATCGGTCTGACAAGGGATATCGGCCACGAAATATTTCATCATGGCTCCCTCAGAGGAATCTATTCTGTCTAATTTCTTATTGTCTCCGTCACCGCTGCCGACAGTAATGTCTCTACAGAAATTCACCGAGCTATTTCCAAGGCGGCTACGGGCTCATCCGCACATCCGAGCTCTGTATCGAGAACTACAGCAAGTTCGAGAGCATGACATGGACCGGGTGAATGAGAACATTGACCAGGAGCTTCGACTCGGCGAGCGGCAGAAAGCCGAACTCCGCAAAGCCGTTCGTGCTGCAGGCGTCGAGGCGGCTACAGCTGACGAGCAGCGCGAGATGGAGGTGGATCTTCATCTTTTTGGCCAGAGAAAGACTGTCAATGCCGACGATTACCACTCGGTGGATAGTCTTTTGGCAGCCGTGGAGACGGCATGCGCCAACGTGGAGCGCGAGATAGCCGATATTGACCGGGAAGCTGCAGATCTTCTGAAAGAACTCAACACCACTGTCGGTGACCTGAGTGATCTGCGTTATGGCAAACTGCAAGGCCCAGCAGGTACTGAAAATACTCTGGGTAGTGAGACTATTCAAGCTCTCCAAACCCTCGAGGAGGCATGCTACAAGGGCATGGACACTGATGTCGCATGATTGCCGGATGCCTTTTGAAAGATCCTTTCATGGCCCTGATGTTAATGCCAAGACGAAAGCATGCCTCTCGGAGACTTGACAGTGCCATGCAAATGTTGTAGACGAAACCTTTATCAGACTTCCAAGTCTGACAGCAACGGCCATGTTGTGACTCGAAATGCTCCACGAAAAGGAACCCAGGATGAACGAGGCTTCCTCACGAAGCTCGTTTTGCAGCCCGAAATCATCGATACATACGGTGAAACCTCAGGTCTCATGTCTCTTCATTACTCTTATATCATTCCATGATTGTCACTGGAACTTTGAACGCTCAGAAGATGGTCGAACTTCTGCGAAGGCTCCCGTTCATTGAGATGGACCAACAACAAAACCTTGCTGTGGATTTGACGGCTCTTACACTCTCTCTGAGTTCTTTTTGAGCGCCATGATGAAGGGCTGAAACGATGTATTTCTGGCTACAGCCGGCGGAATGAGGACTGTACGTTGCTTGATCGAATCGTTCTCGGATCAGGAGCGATTTAATATTGCTTTTGAGCCAGATAATGCCCCAGGCCTAGACTGTGCTGCTCCTCAACATATTTCACTCAGCGCAGACGTCTGACATGTCGCAGTAAAGCCTAACAAAGGCAAGAGCTACGGCGACGTTGCTCGGGGTGCTAGGCGCTGGTATGGATGCTGGAATGATTAGCATATATCTGAGAGGAGATGGGGCCTAGTTGAGCATGATATGCTATGTATGTCGACTGAATTTTGGATAACTCTCATGTTCAATCAAATACTCAAGCATGATAATAACATGGATGAAGGAATGATCTGCTCCTAATTAATCTATATTAACGGCCCGCTTCGTGGACAAAGACAAAACACAGTTTTTCTCTGAGACAATAAAATCGTGAATAGCGAACATCTTTCCACTACGAATGTCAATTCAGAGGGGCCATAAAGCTATGAGTAAAAGTTGCGACATTTACCAAATATGGCCAAGTCACTGGTACGAACATCTCCAGGTGGGGATGGGATGCATCTGCCGGCGGACACGCGCTTCGCGTCGCCTCGGCCATTTTGACCCTCTTCAACGCCAACTTCCACCTCCTCGAAATCCCTGCTCCCGCCTCCACAACTCCTCCAGAATCTGAGCTTTTTGTTTCTGGATTGCCATGCCATCGATTCCTCTGCACCCGCGGTCGGCCAAGGGCACGTTGACCGGCACCGCGGACGCCGCGCACAATCCTCTCCCGCAGCTCCTCCAAACGCCGTCGGGTCTTGCTTTGCTTGAACTTCAAGGAACCATCAACGTGCCCACCTCTGAAGCTGAGGGCAATGAGCTGCAAGATGGCCGATCATTACCATCAACGACCTACGAAACACCGATCGGCAAGCTCATGTTCCCAGACTACTCGGTTCACAATCCAGATGACACCAAGTGGATGAAACGCGTGTACTTGTACATAGGGCGATATCAGCGGATGACTGGCGAAGTGAAGAAATTGCCGCGACCGATTGCGGTGATACAGAAGAGAGCCGAGACTGCCGGGTCGGAAGAATTGGAAGTGGTGGAAATCGTTCGATACAAGGTGTTCTTCAAGAATCGACCTGAGCCGGTGAATGATGTGTGAGAGGACTGCCAGGAATATCTTTGGAGGTGAGCTGGGATGTGGCTCTGATGGGCTATCGGTGCTACACACTACGCATACTATCACTTAGTACGTGAGTCAAGGTATCGCAAAGAGTCCAGGTGCCAAAGCAGCCAAAACTCTTCCCACCGCTTCCAGTTGAACTTCCACGCCGCCGTCATGAAAGAGCCTCTCAGCATCCAGCAGGCGATGACACAGAGCCGCTGAGGAAGCGTCGGTCTGATGAAGCTTTCGAGTCTCGGGGACTTGCGGGACTTGTCGACACCTCGGGCGAGCGAGTTGTGGTTCCTAGCAGACTGGGCTTACAACTAAGCCGACGCAGACCACTAACGATGTCGGACGTTGTCTCTCGCAATGGTTCCACAACGTGACTGTGGGAGCCAAGTTGTGAGATGGTCACCCAGCAGTCTTGTCCTGAGAGTGCGGGTCGGGAGACTATATTGAGAACGGAATACAACTGTGAAAAAGACGATCTAGCATCCATTTCTTGTCAAAACCGGCGGGCCATACAATCTGACCAGAGGGCCTTCAACAAGATCTAAAAGCGGATGTGAATGGTTACAATCTTAGCCCTTGCTTGGGAAGATGCTGAGGGTTCCAAGACAGAGAGTTGGTGATGGATAAGTGCGCAGCTTATGTTCAATTTGAGGACACGACTGAAGCCCGTGTAGGGGAGGAACACAAGCCGACTCTTCAGAGAATCCGAGAAATTGCCATCTCTCGACTACGGTTGTGAAACCTTACCAGGACTGGGCGGTTTGATTTGCATTCACACTCATTCTAAAATCCCATTATATCCCCTTTAGCATTCGGCTGCACTTTTTGCTTCGTCAATCTTGTACAACCGGCTGGAGGACGCCTTCCGCACTTCTGCAATGACTTTTGAGAATTATTCAATGCCCCTCGCCCCGATGGCACCTCCATATCAATGTATGGTTCAAACAGACCCTCATTTTTGAACATGTTCGTTCAAGAGTAGCTTCCATAGATCCATGTACCTGAAAAGTGACGTAGCGACCGATGTGATGCGTTCCGGCTGACTTTGGTTCGGATATCCGCGCTTAGCCCGCCGCGGAATTAGAGGAACGTGGCCAGTGGACTCTATTCCGCACCCATCCATTTTCATCCTGAGGTACTTGATGTCAAGTCAACAGTACCTACGAAGCAGTTCCCTTCCAATTTGAAGAGGAAAGTCACCAAAATTCCAGGAAGAAAATGTCAAACATATAAAGAATGCACCACAGTATCTTACGAAGTAAAAAGAGCAAAAAAAAACAAAAAACAAGAGATCAGTCCAAATTGTATCCACCCTCATTGAAATCTTGTGTGAACTGCGACAGTCCCTTCAATATCCGAACTGGACAACGGCATGATTCCGAACCCGAGTGACTATTGGTGAACCCCGCAGAGGGAGATCCGCTCCGGCTAATAACGTCTCACGAGAAAGGACGGACACCTCGTAAATGGTCCGATGAGTGACTCGACGTGGGAGCTGTCAATCGACTTAGTGTTGGCTCAAATATTTGATTGAAATACATACCTCTCCTCTTTCTCTCTCTCTCTCTCTCTCTCTCTCTCTTCCTTTGCTCAGAGTATCTTTCTCCCCTTCTCAAAAGTACACCGCCAATAGCCCTGGTTTCACCGAGGAAAGAAACTCAAATACTAGTCCCCTTGCCAGTAACCACTGAAATAGTAAGTCGCATCCTTCTACCTTATACAATTCCACCGATTATCAACTTCCGAGCATCAAAATTCCGGATCCTGCCATTCAATTCATCCAATTCACAAACTCATCATACCTATCTTTCCAATGAGCAGCTTCAACAGCGACGAAAATGGCCCCTATCGAGCGAATCACCCTCTTCAAGGTCCCCAAGGAAGAAGACCGCCACCGTATCTTAGAACAATACAAAATTCTCGCAAAGACAGCGACCAAGGTATGTCGGGATTTCCCGAGATGAATCAACGCTGATTATCTCTGGATGTGCAAGTTACAGAGAGCTTCTTCTCATGATATCCTTCTGGCTTTAGGACGGTAAACCGTATATCGTTTCGTGTGCGGCAGGCCTCTCCATCGATGACCCACGAAACAAGGGTTTCAATGTGTCGGTGAAAACGACGTTTGCGTCCCTGGAGGATATGCAGTACTACGACAATGAGTGCGAGGCGCACAAGGCATTGAAAGCCGTGGCGGGACCGGCCAAGGAGGATGTGCTTACGACTTATTTCGAGGATGTCCTGTAGAGGGGTTTCCAGAGACGAAGGAGCAAACTCATCAATGGTTTACTTAAGAAACTAAGAATTTGATCGAGAGAGATATACAGACAATTGCCATCCATTCATCCATCGTCTACAGCAAGAGTCCAAAGGGGGATCGTACAAAAAAACAAGAGCATCCCTTCTGGATAATCGTATAGATTGACTTGTATCATGCAGGGGAGAGAGCGGCTGATAGAAACGTATGTGGAATACAGAGATTGGCCCAGACAGTGACCATAGTGGCATCAAGAGGACAGCACCGAAACCAAAAAAAGCGCCAATGACTTGCAAAAAGGGGACAGCTTGAAACACAAAGTATCCGGCCCATAGGCAAACGTTGGGACACAGCACACAAAGGTAAAGGATTCCAGATCCAGTCCAGTGCGCCTGGCTATGCACGAGGGAAAACGATCAATATACATCACGACAGAAGCCGAACAAGACAGCACCAGGGATAATGACGAGACGCGGTCAATTCAGGTGACGATCAACACAAGACGCACATTCTCAATCAAGCGCCCGACGGAGGTCGCTCCATTTCTGTCGAAGGGTCTCATGTTCTTCAGAGATCTGCAATGCGAGAATGTTAGTCACCCAGCTCCCTGGACTGATATCTCCTCGGCGGCCGCATCTCAGGCGATCAAGACGTACCTCGGCCCATTTCATCTTCGTTGCGACCAATTCCTTCTCCATTTCCGCCATGGATTCCTCCATTGAACGGTTCTCATTCTGCACCTCAATGTTGCGCTGCATGATCCGATCCATCTCGGTCCGTAACTTCTCCTCGACTTCGCCCGGCTGCTTGTCGACGACATTCTTCAATTGCTCGACCTGCAGTTTCAATGCATCGTTCATGTCCCGAAGTTCTTCGTTTTCAACCTTGGCATGGACCAGCTCCGAGGCGAGCTGCACATGCTCCTTATCCGAAGCCTCGGACCGCTCTTCCAACAAACGCAAGCGGGCAGCTTGTGCACTCACCGTGTGCCGAAGATTCTCGAGTTCGGCCTCACGCTCCTTTTCACCAAAGATCTTCTCTTCCCATTCGGTTGTGTAGGATTTAATTGTTTCCTGAGTCAAGGGCACAGCACAGGCGTCCTCAACAAGTAGTTCTGCACGGTAAACCTCCTTGTCAGCAGCCCCAGAGCTGCCAAAGAACCCAGACTCGAGGATGGAAGACGCAGAGGGCTGCTTATCAATGTAAGCATCAAACAAGCGCTCCTTGAGGAAAGTGGTCAAGGCACTCATGTCTTTCATCTCCAAGAGCGCCTGGGCGTTGCGACGCATGATGGCGATTGAAAACTTGAGCAAGGTGAATTCCAGGCCTTCCTCAAAGATCAGGTCGTAAATTCGCAGCACCAGCTGCAGCGGGAAGCGGTAGGCGAAAAGGGTCAAGAACCATTGGGTTGCGTACAGTTGCGGAGGAACCCCACGGCGCCGAAGGTGACAGTAAAGAGCGGGCTCCAAGTCTTCCAGAAGTCGCTCGAACTGGAATAGACAGCGATGAAGACCAGGCATTTCGGAAATGAACATCTCACGGAGACGGTACTTGTTCATCAGCTTGACAAGAAGCTCAAAGGCATCGGCCTCGTCCATCTGTGGAAGATACGGTCAGCCAAGCGCCAGAGACACAAGGTGAAGGGCCGGGATAAACTCACATTGAAGAGCAGAGGCATGACAATGAAATTCATGCCCTGTGCATACCCGACAGCTTCATCGTACAGAGCGTAAGCCTTGCACAGGCCGAACAAACTCTCTTGACTTCCCTGCGAAACAAAGTACTTCGAATAGCTGGTCCGAGCTCCAAGATCTCGTCGAATAGTTTTCTCTAACTTGGACAAGGCAGAAGCTTCCTCCTTGGCCTTCTTCAATCGAGCTGTCTCAGCGGCTGCTTGCTCTCGTGCTAATTTCTCCGAATCAATTTCCTGGGAGGGACTGGGAATTGCACTCGTCGGTTGACCTGCTGAGCCCGAATTGGTCGACCGAACAGACGATCGCGATGAAGTGACGGATTCTTTCTCGTTCACTCCATGGATCTGAACGCTTGGCGCACGACTATCCTTCTCAGTGCCCCGAGCTACCAGATCGCGGTATATCTCCTCCAGCTCACCTCCCCGGCAATCAGCCAGGATTTGCCAAATCACTCCTCGAATGGTCTGCGGAATACCCCGTTTGATGGCTGCGTTCAATTCCTCTGAGCTGGCGATTGCGGACGGGCCATTGTTCACCAGCTGTTGCCACAGATCCCAGTCTACCGGTGCAGCAGCATCGGTCGCAGACTGAGAAAATCCGGAGACAGTTCCGGGCGCCAGGCCTGGGTTCACTGTCGATGGTGAAGCAGCTCCGGGCGAGGTTACGCTGGGGGCAACTGAGGGCGTCCCCGAAACACCATCCTGGCCTTCCTCCGGGATTATATGTGGGCTTGCAACGGAATGGCTGAAGCTCCCTTGACCAGATCGCACACTGCTTTCGTCATTCTCGGGGAGCGCAGACTCTTCTCTCATCCGCAGCATCTTAAATTGATCTTTTAGGCTATTCCGTCTCGGTCGCCTTGAATGAACACTTGAACCATCCCCTTCCACGAGATCCAAATGACTTGCGACGGTTGATACGGAGGTAGATGTGTTCCTGCGTCCGTTCGCGGGCGGAGACTTGACGTCCTTGGAACTGGTCGAGCTGCGTGAGAACCAAGCAAAAGGACCGCTAGGCTTGCGAGTCGGAGGTGGTGGGGGCGGTATCGCCGCAGGGCTTTTGTTCGCAGGGGAGCGCTCCATGGCAGAGAGGGCAGGCTTCCCATCAAGCCTGAACTCGGAGGGGGAGACACGACATCATCTTTTGGCGGAACGGGTGGTGACTCCGAGTCGAGATGCAGTGTCGTTGATTGATGGGTGGGCCCCTCCTCGTCTTTGCTCGAAGTCAGGTTCACCTCGTCCAGCGAAGATGTTGTCGATAACCGGTGGGAGGTGAGTAAGGGGGATTTTTGCGCCACATTTCGCCTAGGGGTCTCCTCTTCTTCACCTGCATAATCTCCTTTCACTGGTGTGGCTAGGCGATCCTGATCCTCATTTCTGTCGATTCCTTCGGATGTCTCTATCTTCAAGCCCTCGGCCATTGCGTCCGGAGCTTGAGGCTCGGCCTTGGTATGGGGATCGACTTGATCCGCATCGGGCATATCTTCCTTGTCTTCGTCTTGGTGATTTTGCTGTCCAGAAGACCCAGAAAGGTCTTTTGTCTCAGTATTATGCTCGTCCTGTGAGCTAGAATGAGGGAATGGTTGCTCTGGAGTTTGTGGTGAAGCTCCTGAGCCGATCGGTGGACTATCAGTCAAGGATCGGGCCGACGTTGATTTGGGTATGGAGACACTCAAGCTCTCGGGAACTTCAGGGGCATCGTCAAACGATTCCTAGTGACAGTTCAAAATTAGCGGTTTGGTGTGGACAAGGGACTGGTGGAAGCACGCTGAATCACGACCATGCTTACCCCTGCGTAGTCGCCGCTGGTCCGACTCGACATCCTGATCTCCCTATGACAAATGGATGGGTATTCAGGGAGCACAGCACTCCTTCAAACCCGGCGTCCGTTGGTGCAGCTCAGGTCATGGAAGAAAGAGAATATTGCAAAGTCACACGAGGGAGAGCAGGGTTCAATAAGAATGAGCCAGCGTGGAAGGAATTCGGGAGATGTTTAATTTGGGGAATCAATTAGAGGGTCAGGCACGTCCGAAGGTGATTGGACTGGCTGACTTTTGCAGGTGGGGTAGACTTTTGGGGATGTGGTGTGTACTTCCTTTTTGGGGGGAAGTGAATGCGTTCTCTGGGTAACCCATACAACACCGTGCTCCTTTAATGATCCAACCATAAGATCATTCCAGTCGGTGCATGCTCTCCAGGAGCCAGGGAGAACGGACAAAAGATCTTTCATTTGCCGAGACAACTATTTCTTGAACGGCATTGTTCAGTAAAGACTGCAGGTTTCTAGCAAGAATGGCATGACGTGCGCAAAGAGGTATCCCGCACGGATCCCACTGCACATTCTTTATCTGGCAGCTTCAGCCCTGATCCATCTGCAATGACAAGATGCCAAGATGTCAGAAAGGGGCCAAGAAGTTCTTATTGTACCAGATTCCCGACAATTTGTAGATGCGATGGAAATGGAGCCGAGGGACATCCGAAAAATAAAAAGACTACACCGAAAGGGCTTTCCCAGATAGAAGAATGACATTGGTATCACATTTATAGATTAGCAAGAGTTTTCTCAAAATCTAACCAGCGGTTCTTCCGCAAGGGGTCAAGTTGCTTCAATTCCGAGAGCCAGCCCAGAATATGTGATCGGTCCTCTGGGGAAAGTTGTCCCGCCACCTTCGCAATCAAGAGCATACACTCAATCAAGGACTGGTAGATGTACTTGCAGTCCTCTGCTCCATCGAGCATCTCTTCAATGGCAGCAATCTCGTTTCGAAGATAACTAAGTCGCTCTGAGGAGCTCAAGTTCGGTGCCATTGTCCGATGCGCAAGTGTTGGGTCAAACACGGACATCAAGTTTTGGTGATAGAACCATAGAGACTGATCGTAGGGATCGATCAAAGCCTGATGAATCAGGTCCAGCTCTATTGACGAAGAAGCACAAAGCACCGATCAGCCAGGAACTGTACCATGAAGACCAGAAAACCTGGTAATCAGGAATGTCAAACCTACCATCATCCAACATCTTTCTTCGCTCTTCATCACTCGCGGACTGTTCTTCAAGAAGTCGTACGATGAGTTTGGTGCGATAGTGCCACGCCGAAAAATTCGACAAGTTGGCTCCGATCATCTTCTTGGCATATTCATACTCCTTCTGCGTAAGACTCGCAGCCTCGGCGGAAGTTGCCAATTGCTGTAGAGTCTCGACCACGAGGCGCCGGTAACTCCACCCATGGAAATTTCGACTGTCCAAGGTCAGCATCTTACCCACGAGAATAAGCTCTTGCTGCCAAAATTGAGTCGCCGAAGCTAAAGGAAGCAGCCGTCGTGCTTCATCCAAAAGCCACACTCGATAGTTCCAGATCCAGTAGCATTTGGGGAAGCTGCGCAACAGAGGCATGAGGAACATTAAGTCGTCGCTGATCAGCTGTGCGATCGCACTGCTTGACGACTCTTCGTCTGACTTGGCCGTGTTTGAAAACTGGTCTTGAAGAACCTGCCGCCGATAGTTCCAAACGGTGTAGTATTCTGGATTGCGAGTCAATAAGTCCGAGATCTCCTTGAGAGTCTCGACTGAATACTCTTTTCGAGCCACCTAGATCAACAAGAAATGGCATAAGAATAAACTGTGAAAATGTAGTCTCGGGCACCACGCAGTGGCACAGTAATGACCAACCTTCTCCGCTACCAGACGTTCTAATGACTTGTATTCATCAATCTTCCGAAGCTCGCGTTCCTTCTCCTCTGCGGTTTTCTCCGTAGGTTTAAAACGACGAACGCCATGCTGTGACGATATCAATACAACGTCGAATATGATATTCAAAAGACACTCAACTCACACTCGCCATTCTGGAAGTTTTTGCCGGCAGCCTGGAGATTTCTACAGTGCGAGATTATGTCAAGATATCAGCCTCCGCTAGGCCCAGACACTTCAGGGTTCATCTGGGCATGATTTGGCCCTGGTGGGTTGGCCCCGACCGCCTGAGGCGGCTGCTGAGCCTGAAATCGGGATCACGTAATCGACGGACTGGCAATGAATGAACAAACTAAAAGGTACTGTATGAATTATGGCCTAAGGCATTCAGGTCACGGCAGGAGCGCAGTGAGGCTCTAAGGCATACACTTTACTGCCTGAGTGCCTTGGGTCAGTCAATGGTACCTACCCAATTAGGAAGGAACTCAGCGGTTGTTATAATTGAGAACCAAATTCACTCACAATTCGCAGCAGCACATTTCAATTTCTCTCTCACTACCCGGAATTTTCATGAGAGACTTTTGAACATTCTTTTGGTTTCCCTTTCTATAAATCATCTCTTCGAAGAAGGGCCTCTCGAGAGACTTCCCAACGCCTTGCACGAACAATGGGTTGCTCGCGCCGTCATTCTTTCAAAAGCAACGTCTCCTCCAATTACAAAAGACTTGAAAGCTCTCGTTCATCTTCTATCGAGTTTTCCGAAGATGGCAAATCTCTTCGTCTCAGCAACTTCGCAACAATCACTTTACGCTTAACCGACTCACCGGCCACGTCTCAAACTTCCTTGCCTCTGAAGGCTCCCTCGGCAGACCACGGCGCGGTGTCATACCCGCAGTCCGAATTTCATGCTGCATTGTCCTTTCAATCGCCTGCAGAGCGAGAAGAGACCATGGAGACAAAGGGCAAAAGGAGGGCCTCTCCACGAGCGGCTTACTCTAGCCCGAACTCTCCGGACAGATTCATTCCAAGACGAGAATTTGACCATCACAAAGCGACCTCTTATCGTGTCAGCAAGCATCCACGTCAACTATCTCCTCGAGAGAAGGCCGCAAGAAAGCGCCTGGACTGGGAGGACCCTTTCCTTCCTTCATCTGGTCAGCCGGCTGAGTTCTACGTACCTGCACCAGGCCGGACTCTACCTCCCCAATTACCGCACCATCGGTCTCAGCTCGTTGCTGACGCTGATGAATTGAGTGGCTCACTTCCTGCACATCCTCTCCGAAATGCCAGTGCAGGCAATGCCTGGGGCGTTGGAGGTGCCTCTGCGTCAATTGGGCAACCTGCAACGGCTGACCCAGACGTGTCGCCCCACGTCTCTGGTCAGAATCCAGCGGCTTCATCTTTCGTGGCAAAATTCCTGCCCCTCTCCTCTCCTCGAGGTGACACACTTCGACATGAATCGAGGCTTGCGCTTGCGTTGGATTTTGATCAAACAACAAAAGTTCTCGAGACTCGCACAGTGGGCCATGAGACTACTCCCAGCCCAACCTCGCCGGATCACGAGCGATACTCCCCATTTATATGGAAAGATGGCGCATGGAAGAAGGCTGGAAAGGGTCACTGTAAGGGTTTCTCGACTTTTCTCCCCAATAGATTTCCCTGCCTTGTGACATCCCTTCCGTTTCCTCCGGACGACATACATGTCAAATTAAATAGCAAAGACTGCTCATGCTATATACCTTTTATACGAAACTTTGGAAAGCCTCCCAGAAATGAACACATGACAGATGAAAGCCAGAATTCCTGCAACTTGACCTACGACACTAACTGACACTGTGGGGGTTTAGGGCCGACCAAGCCTACGCGACGAGGAGAAATCGTCCCTTCCAAACCTTACCGACTTCTTGATGCACCATGTCTTCGAGATGATTTTTATTGCTCGCCACTGGCATATTGCTACACTATGGGCTTATTGGCTGTTGCTCTTGGACATCGCGTTTACGTTTGGACCGAAGATATGGCCATGGATCCTCCGCCTTTTGAACACGTTCATCCGTCGAACTATGTGACAAGCCTGTCATTTTCTTCCGAAGATGGAGCAAAGAGTATACTCGCTGTGGGTCGTCACCGTGGCCATTTGTCTCTTTGGGGTGCTCTTGAGCCCAAGGTCAGATTCGAAATTGGCCACCCTTACCCTGTCACTTGCGTATCTTTCAAGCCGACGTGTTCTCGTAGGCCTTCGGAAAGATATCCAGACGAGATTGTAAGTGTTGAGGATCTGGTTGTGGGCGACGAGATGGGAAATATTTGGTACTACTCGGTTGAGTGGCCGGCGATTCACAATGATTGGAGCTGGACAGGCTCAATGACCCTGCTTGCAAAAATTCAGGCACGCACTCAGCAAATTTGTGGACTGGCGTGGTCTCCAGACGAGAAATATCTTGCGACCGGGGCCAATGACAACGCTTGCTTGCTATTCGAGCTTTGCCAAATAGTTGGGCCACCTTTCAAAGACACAGACGGACTTCTCACCCCCTCGGTAATATCATCGAGTTCAAGCTCGTTCGTCCCTCACGCAGCTTCCTGGCCTCCCGCGCCAGCTCCTCTCCTTAGCCATGCAGGCACTTTGATTTCGGGGAATGGGCGGAGTGTCGTGATTCCTCTCGATCAACAGAAGCACTTCTTCCCTCATTCAGCAGCTGTCAAGGCTATCGCATTTGCTCCTTGGCAGCCGTCACTTCTGGCGACTGGAGGAGGGGGCAATGACAGAGCCATCCATTTTTGGCACACTCACACAGGAATCTGTCTTGCAACAATCAATGTCTTTGCCCAAGTTACCAGTCTTATATGGAGTAGAAAACGGCGTGAGATTGCGGCTACATTTGGCTACGCCTCGCCTGACCACCCGATCCGAATCGCGGTATTTGCATGGCCTAGCTGTGCTCAAATCTCCGTTGTTCCCTGGGGGCCGTTTGATGAAATATGGGACAGAATCGGACCTCAACCCAATTATCACAGTGGACGTGCACTCTGGGCAGTCAGCTATCCAGGTCGAGTGCCTCGACTGGCTTCAGACTCACTGGAGACGATCACACCAACCGTGTCGCGATCAACGACCCCCTCGCTGGTTAGAGCAGAAGATTGTCACGATGAGTGTATAACCATTTCAGCACGCAGCAGAAGAAATTCTCGCTCAACCCGACCTAAGGAAAAAGAGGGTGGAACTTGGTGCTCGCGCACCAAGGAAGAAGGCTGTATCATAGTTGCCTGCAGCGATCAAACCATCAAGTTCCACGAAATCTGGTCAAGCCAACCCTCGAGTTTCGGAGACCCGCCATCTGGGAACCTGGGTGGCAGTAATATTCTCGAGGGCATGGAGGGTATTGAGAGGTCCTCCGGTGAGGTTATCCGGTAGACCTGAAAAGGCAATCAGCCCTTATAGGCTTCGATGCACTGGAGAAGACTTATTCTTATGTTCTAGAGAATAATACATTTTCTGTACACCAGCATTTCTGAATTACCTCGCGGGCTCAGTAGTGAACGTCTTACTGCCCAAAAGAGTTCAATCCAAGTATGAGAGCCCACGTAAACGATTTTGCAAGCTCGCTAAACCAGTGGCATACAACAGTTGCAAGGTCGGTAGGTAATCTCTGGCATGAAGCTATTTGGATGCCGAGTCCCACGAATTTTAGTAGATTGAACCATCCGTCTCGCAAAGAATGCGTCCTTAAAGAAAGGGGAAAATCGCATCGCAGAATGATCTTCGCTTGACAAATATTGTATGAGTCTCATGTTGAAGTTTTGCAAGAATGGGGTCAAATGGAGAACGGAGACGGGCATTTCTTGATTTACTGTGTGTTAATTTCTTAGATGTGTTTTACGTGGGATTAAGTGGCGAAAGAATACATCTGATGTAGTGTAGGGTGTTTGTAGAGTAAGGTTAGTACTGACTGGACAGGGCTTCTGTTTGACTTTAGATGAGTGAACCTGGGTGATCAGGGCCTGGAAGAGGTATGTCGTCGCAGATGGAGTCTACGACCTAGTCGATGTCTGGGATAATGCTCTACAGATGAAAAGCAAAGTATGTAGTATGTTCCTCAGTCGCATGATCTTGTACAAAAGCCATGAGGGATCTACCTTTTCAAAAAAAAGTGAAGGGAATCAGGAAGAGAATATAGATAGAAGAGATGAAAAGAAATTCAATAAAATGCAAGTGTCTCATGCATCCGAGTATATAAAAAGAATCTTTTTAGACAAGCGAGAACAAAAAGAAAAAACCAAAGGACGTCAACTTCCACGGTTCACTCCCTCCCAGGATTTGAGACATGACAAAAAAAAGCCCATGGTGGAGAACATATAACTTTCAACGCCAGACTACATCCCACTTATTTCTTGCCAGTTTTTCTCTTGCTCGCGGTAGTTTTGGTCTTCTTTGACGGGGGAGGCGCCTCAATCATCTCGTCGTCGGACTCCTCATCTTCGGTGTCGGCGACAAAGTCCGCCAAGGAACCTTCGCTGTCCTCATCTTCGTCATCCTCGTTCTCCTCGAGAGACTCTTCGGCATCAGATGAATCAGCTGACTCTTCAGCCTCGATGTCCAAGACACCCTCGTATCCATCTTCATCCTCCTCATCCTCATCGTCGTCATCGTCGGACTCATCCTCGACACCGTTCATCATTGACTCATCCTCGTCTTGCTCGAAGGCTGAATCGCGGATTGACTTGGTTCGAGGCTTGCCCTCATCATCTTCTTCGTCATCTTGACCCTCTACATAGATAACATTATCTTCATCCTCACTGTCCATCTCGTCGCCTCCACGGATCGACTGTCGAAGGCCGAGCTGCGCGTCCAGCATGTCCAGCTTGCCCTTCAGCAAGAGCAGAGATGGCAAGCTTGACGACCGCTGGTCCATCACTTTGTAGAGAGTCGCCATGCGATTCAACAGCTCGGGGTGACCGGCCAGGGCACCTCCGTGGGCAACGCAGGTCCACTGCACCCAAACAAGAAGGTGACCATAACGACCGGGTCGGGAAGAAAGACGCTCGGCAAGCTTCTGGAGAAGAGTGGCAGCCAGAGGAGACTCGAGGCGTTGGATCGTAGTGCGGATGATGGAGGTGTCGGCGGTGTGGAAGCAGGATTCGAGCATGTCCTTGTCGTTGGTTTTGAGAGATTGGGTGAGTACGGTGGCAAGTGAAACGCCTGTAGGGATTTGTTGAACAGCGGTCGTGGGCTTGCCGGGCACCAGGGCGCCCATCAAGTTATCCTCGTCCAACTCCGCCTCGACATCGACTTCTTGACCAGCATTGGCGCGCATGATTTCGCCAAATGATGGCTCAGCGCCTTCTTCTTCTTCCTCCTCCTCTTCCTCTTCGTCCTCTGACACGCCATTGTCCATGTCCACGTCCTCGCCCGCGGGAGCAGCCTGCTTTGTAGACTTGGACTTCTTTTCGCTTGTAGGCTTGGCCGAATCTTCAACGTCGGAATCAACATCGCTGCCGGAAGCAGAGCCGGCGGCATCGTCATCATCCTTCATCTCAATGTCGTTATCCATTATATTACCCGCTGCAACGACGACGTGTGTCTCGTCTACTCGGCCTTCTGTGGCATTCTTCGCACCATTGACAGCCGCAGATGCGATGGCAGAGCTAGACTTGGTCTTGACAACGGCCTTGACTCCTGTGAAAGACAATTCATCGGTAGATTCGTCGAGCAGTTTAACGCGTTGGAAGACTGGGACCACCCCACCCTCGGCGTATGCAACCACGATGTCAGGACCAAGGAAAGCAGTCGAGACCACGGGTACACAAGACTCCGATTCACCGGTGCGCAGTACCTTGAGCGAGGCATTTGCCTTCTGGGTCATCTGCTTGCGACTAGCCTTGGCACTAGCGGCGGGGGCAGGAGCGGGGGCGAACGGTTTCGTAAAGAACTCGATCGTTCCATTCTCAGTGACGGCGGCAAGAATCTGCTTCTCCGGGGCAGTGCTATCAAGCAGGGAGACAGAGGTAACATCCTGATCAGCGACAAGGTTGCGCACGAGCTTCTGGCTGGAAGCTTCGAAAACGTTCACGAAACGTTCGCCGTCGGAAGCGAGGAATGAGCCAGATGAAGCGATGACGGTATGGATTTGGTTGCGCATCGCGGGGAACTTGATCGGTTGCTCTTCGGAGTTTTCGACATTGACGAGGTAAGGAGTCTGCGAAGCGCACACGACGGGGGTGTTGGAGGAGATGGGGCGAGAAAGAGCAGTGAATGTGGATGATGCAGGCAAGTGGATTGTCCTGTAGATTTGTGTATCAGTCAGTTGTGATCTCAATGGAAACAGATATGCCTCTCCTGGCCGAGGGACAAGCGGGAATAGTCATACCTTACGCTCTGACCAGTGCGGAGATCCCACTGGACAAGCTTGTTGTCTCCGCCAATACTCCAAGCCTCCTGGCCGGGCTTCTCTGCGCTGAACTTGAAGTCCTTGATACCCTTATCGTGGGCTCCAGCCAGAGTGCCGACGATCTTGTCCTCGGATGGGGAGAACATCCGAATATCGGAAGTGTTGGTACCAAACGCAACCACGACATCGCCCTGGTCCAATCCATCCACCGCACCGTTCACGTCGGACCCGCGCTTGCGCTTCTTCTTTGATTGATCGCGATTCTTGCCGCCAAAATATCCCCAGTCCAATGAAGTGACTGTCTCCTTAGGTCCCAAAGCATGTTCGCATTGTAGGCGGCCGGTGTTCACGTCGTGAATTCGGAGGTGCTGCGCATCCAGGCCTTGGATCACTGAGGCGAACAGAGCCAATTGGTACTCTGACGGGGAAAACGCTGCTCGCAGGATCGATGATTTGCTGCTTGCACCAGCAAGGTCTCCGGCCGACGAGGCGGATGTGCCAACCTTGGCCGACGGACGAGAGGTCTTCTTGCCCATAGTTTTTTTTTTCTGTCAAGTAGATACCTTGACTTCTTGACTGCGCAGAGTCGTGTAAATTTCGAAGAGAGCAATCGATTCCCTTTGCGATACTCGATTCTCTGTGTAACGAAGATATGTCGGTATCAATGTACTGTAGCCCGTGAGCGGTTGGGCGAGCAGATACTGGGATTGATAATATTGTCTTTGCGGAAAGGAAAAAAATGTTCTGTAGACTCTCCGTCCAGGCGCTAATCCATTTCTGGAATAGAAAGATTGCCCGGACTGGCTGGCCTTATCTAATCAGCGTGCCCCCGGCATTTGTGGGCCTGGAAAATCAGGCCTTCATTAGGTTTCACCTAGGTAAAAAGGAACTGTGGTCAAAATGGGGAAATGAATGCCACTAAAATACTTCGTAGATTCGCGTTCTCTCAAAAGCGTATAATTCTTCAATATCTGGCAAATATTCAGACTTGTGCCTCGAATTTGTAATCTTCAAGTAGCTGGTCTTTGATTGGATATTGGATATTGGATATCAGTCTACCTAAGATGTACATGAATTGACGCTTTGGATTTGCGGTGTCTACCTATTGCAGCACGATCATGACCGAATGATGTTACGATCTTTCCTCTTGAGACGCCTATATGTTGAAATCTGCTCATCAATTTGCCATTTCTAAAGTTTTTCTGGTTCATTGCATGTGGATAATTCTTGGGCTGCCCGTGGGCCTCATCAAGTGGTGACATTGATGTTAATGATGTGGTAGGTCTGTTGAAAGCTGGTATGATACATCGCGGCACCCATTAGTTGCCTTACCCGGCCAAAGGCGGGAGTGAATTTGATCAGTCACCCGGCTGTTTCAATGAACCAAAGACTGTTCGGGCGGACGTCCATAATCAAAATTCGTTACCAGTGATGATGAACGCAGTTACACAACATCAAGTGAAAATCAAATGGAAACGGAATTGGGAAGTAACCTCACCTCCCATCGGGCTGACCTAAGCAAAATAGTGTGCCACCCTAGGAGGTAGGTAACATATTGAGGGAGATGAAAGCCTACTGCGGGATCACTAGGAGCATGGTCCACGTAGCTGCAAACCTAAAAAAATCAAGGACAGGCTCGCTCACTAGATCCGAAAAATCTGGGTACGTTTTGAAATGTTGATGAAGCTTAATCTGCATTTATCGCAGCACACGGGCAGATACCTACCTTCGTCTGTTAATAGGTTTAGACGAGGCAGCCTGAACGAGAGAGTCCGTAAATCATTAATTCACATAAGACGATTGAGTATTTCTGACCTCTTGCCGTTCATTAAAGAGACGAAGAAACCGACCCCAGTACTATAATAGTACCCTGAATGTTGAATCTAGGAACGTTAACTGTGCAAATCAGTTGAGGACAAGGCTATATACATCTTACAGCGAACAATTAAACGTTTGTAGTAGCCGCACCCATTGTGTAGCAGCCAACTTGGTTGTTTTAGACTTTTTGATCTCTCAGGTAAACACTCATCGTCTCGGAGACCCTTTATCCGAGTGCATCGATAGAACAATAATCATTTAGGCTCAGAGTTACTGGTATAGACTAGCGAGTTGGATCATGGAAGCTTAATTATGTCCTCTACTTCACATGACACGTGGACATGAAACCGTGTCGTCCATGATTATCACTCCGGTCAATCGATTTGACCACAGTCTCTGTCTCTTCCAACATTATTGATGGCAGTCACTTGCCGGATCAACTGCGAATAGGATCATAATATTTAAAGCCTAGAATTGTGCTATTCATTGATGTTCTAGTAGATGCAATGCAGTATATAATGTGGCTATCCACGTGATGTACTCAAGCTCTTCTGCCTGATCTGTAAGGGTCCGGACACCTCCTTCTTCAATTGGCAGGACCTTCCCACGACCACCCCAGTCCCTATCTGCAAATCACATCTTCCCGTCCGTCAGCTGCTCGACGGTAGGTACACCCATCCACAGGTCCTGTGGGTTCGGATTCGGAGCTAGTGCAGTTTCCACTTCTCGGCAGTAATTTACTCCTGGCATGTTAGGACCCCTTCTATAGCCAGCTAAATATCCCTTGTTACATTTTCATTACTTCCGACTCTCCTTGAACATCTGATCACATTTGATCGTTTTACTGTTTCTTCAATATCGCCACATCCTCACTACAATCTCTGAATTCAACACTGCCGGAGCTACCGAAAGTAGCACAAGACACGTGATATGACGCCATATATGAGGTACAGATGACTGCACTAACCCGCGTTCGGCCACAACCCTAGGGTTATGGAAGAAGAGCACAAGGGATCAAACTGATGACACCGCGTTCTCCCTCCCATAGTCCCATAGTGATCTCATTCCCAAAAAAAGGGGAGCCTGGTTTGTTCTGAAATGCAGCAAGAAAAACCAAATCACAGATTCATCAGAGTTCACACTGGAGTATAAATGATCTGAAGCATTCTGGATGTGCGAGGGATTTTTTTTATTCTAGTGCGTCATTGAAGAAGGAGTGGAATAGTGAGCACACCGAAAAAAATTTGATCAATTGAACAAAAATTTTTGGCTTCCTACTTCCTATGAGCGATTCCACCATCATCCATTTGCGAAGGGCACAGTATGATACGAACGAGGAAGAGACCAATCACAAGGGTGATCAAAGAATCAGACTCCATCACACCAATCAAAGAGTGCCAACGCCAGGCGGTGGAGTGGACGGTGGCAGTGAGCGCAAGCCATTTAGCGTTCTGCCTTCTCCGACTCCCGAGTTGGTTCTTGGCCTGGGTCGCCTGGATCTCCTGGCCCGCCTGGCCCATCCTCGATGGAACGACGGAGCGGCCACAGGCGTCCGCTGTACTTAAGCCAAATGGCTCCCGCCTCCGTAAATTCTCTTGCGACCGTCCTTTTTTGCCCTGACCGCCCCCCCTTTTTTTCCTTTTCCTCCCTTTAATCCGCTCCGAGCTCTCCGATAGGCAATTCCATTGGTCATTGGTCCGTGGCTTACATACTATAGCACGAACCCCCCCCTTCTCCAACAAACAACGCGTCGCGACGCGTTATCCTTTTCTCTGGCCCTCATAGCTCCGGCAATTGACTCATATACTTGAGCTGGGCCACTGAGGATTCTCCCCCTTTTTTGTTTTTGATTTTACTATCTTTTTTTTTTTTTGATTTCTGGTGTTATCCGATGTCCGAGGTGAAGCGCTGGGTTTATCTTCCTTGATCGTCATACTTGAGGCACGCAATCCAGGCAGAACTTATACTTCCTACTCGAACGTTCTCTCCCCATCCATCCTGGTATCTTGACCGCCCGCCAAGCACGTGATATATAATTGTCACACTCGACTGCACTGTTCAATTTGACCAGATCCACCGCCCACGTGATCCAGAGGAGCTTCTTGGCGATATAAATACTTCGCCCCCCGATCGCATTCTCCACTCTTCAAACCTCACTATCGCGGAGCTATCAGAGCTACCTTTTTGAACGTTAACCACATTTTCACCACCCTGCAAGAAGGCTTTTAGTCATTCCAGACACTCATCTGGAAGTTGAGCTATTTTTTCCAACACAGGCGTTACGCTTCGCACAAGTTGCGCGCCTTAAATCGTTGCGCGAACCGTTACTCTCGTCTTACTTTCCCCCACACCTTGAAGCTATCCTCCCGTCATTTCCTCCAGAATTACGCGCGTTAATACGTTTGACTGAGCGTCAAGCAGCTGTTCGCTCTACCCAAACATTACTATTCGAGCAAGTCGCGCGACTCAAAGTGTTGCACGAACCGTCACTCTCGCCTCACCTTCTCCGTTTTCCGAAGCTACCTCTTCGTCGTTCCCCTTGAACTTACGCGCATTATCATCTTTTTTGAACACTGAGATCCTTTTTCCACTCAGAAGTTACCCCTCAAACAAATTGTGCAGCTCAAAGCGTTGCGCTAACCGTCCCCATCGTCGTTCTTCCCCCCACACTTTACAGCTGCCCTCTGAGTGTTCCGTTCAAATTTGCGAACGGGATTATTCCAATGGCGACTCCGCCTCCAGAGGCTCCTGCGGCCCTGAAGCAGGAGAAGCCCCAGCTTCCGCCTTCTCCAACTGGGGGTTCTGGGTCTGAGCTTGCCCCCAGCAGGTAAGATCCACGCAGTCATTAAGTTACTCATCCCTATTGTTCTGCTCACTTGCCATTTTGACCATGGAATGCGCATTCATGCCTGTCTCCGCATTTTTATGCTGCCGTGTTTCGATGCCCGACGCGTTTGTTCCTTCCATGTCACACATGCAAACAGACAACTAATTCCTCCTTCACTTACCAGTGCCCTGACTAGTACCAGTCCTAAGTTGAAACCAGAAGACCCCGCCGAGATGGATACTTCTACCCTTACAACCAATGGTGACAAGTCTCACACCCCGCACCCACTAATGGTACTGGCTCCGCGGCGTCCCCCAAGTCACCGGACCGTGACACGTCAAAGCCTGCCACAGGCGATGTTCCAGCATCCATCGCTTCTACCAGCATTCCTCCCTCCGCAAACCAAGAATCAAAGCTTCCGTCAGAGCCCGCTGCCTCAGTCGCGGCCCACACCCTTCCACTTTCTACAGCCTCCGTCGCTACAAACGGTTCTGCTGAGGGAACAGAGGCCAAGTCACCTCGATCCTCTGGCAATCTTCCCACCGGCAGTCAGGACTCAAAGGACGGAATCGCTTTGCACCCCACAGGCGCCAAATCTCCCCTCGTGAAAACGGAGCTTCCTCACCACCCCTCTGCCGATTCTGTTGCCACTGGCATGATTCCTGCTCACACCGATCACGAGATGAAGGATGCGCCCACTCCCACCATGTCTTCTTCAAAGATTTCTCGTGAGCGTGAGGTCGATCCAGTGGAGGAACCTGCAGCCAAGCGAACGAAGGTCGAAAATGGGAATAGCACGTCCACAAACATCAAGACAGAGGCGGATTCGACCATGACCAAGCTGCAACACAAGTTCATCACCCGGCAAATTGCTGCCCTCAAGCGTGCCCACGACTCACGTTTCTACCGGGTTCCGGTCGACCCTGTCACTCTGAACATCCCGAATTATCCTATGATCATCGATCGTCCCATGGATCTTGGCACCATCGAAAGAAAGCTAAAGAATCAGGAATACTCTACAGCCCAAGAAGTGCGGGATGACTTTTCTCTCATGGTTGAAAACGCAGTCAGGTTCAATGGCCCTGATCACTTGGTGGCCCAAGAGGGCGTGAAATTGCGGACTGCTTTCGAGAGGCTGATGATTCACTTACCTCGTCCTGATGAGGTCGAGGAAAAGAAGAAGGCCAAGAAATCTGGGGATAAGGCTTCCGCGGCACGCCGCGATCGTACCTCCATGGGAAGTCAAGCCGCAGCTCCTGCTCCACGCGCTCCAGTTCCACCGCCCGCCGCCCCCAAGGCGCCTTCTCCTCAGAGTTCGACCTTTGCCTTGGGACCCGAGGGTCTACCCGTGATCCGGCGTGATTCGGCTAATGCGGATGGGCGTCCCAAGCGTTCCATCCACCCACCCAAGCGGGATCTTCCGTACTCCACGAAGCCGAAAAAGAAGAAGTACCAGTGGGAATTGCGATTCTGCCAGGAGGCTCTCGAGGAGCTTTACAAGCCCAAGTACCAGGACATTGCCCTGGCATTCTACTTACCCGTCGACCCTGTGGCCTTGAACATTCCCACCTACCACAGTGTCATCAAGCACCCCATGGACTTGTCGACTATCAAGGCCAAGCTCGCGACCGGACAGTATGAGAATGCCAAGGAGTTTCACTCGGACGTCAAGTTGATGTTCAGAAACTGCTACCGTTTCAATTTGCAAGGGGACCCAACCTGGGTTGCTGGCAAGAGCCTTGAAGAAGTCTTTGACAAGAAATGGAGCACAAAGCAGGAATATCTGACGAAGCATGAGCCTCCTCCTGAGCAGAACAATTCTGAGTCCTCCGAGGAAGAGAGTGAGGAGGAGGCTGAAGAGAGCGATGAGGACAACGAGAAGCTTCTCGCTCTGCAGCGCCAGATCGCCGAAATGTCACGCCAGGTTGAAATGATCCAGAAGAAGAAGAAGACTCCTCCTGCGAAGAAGGTCAGCAAGTCCGGCAAAACCACCGTGAAGAAAGAGGCCAAGAAGCCCAGCGGCAAGAAGGATAAGAAGCCCAAGACCCTGTCCAAGCCGGAGAAGACTCGCAACATCTCCTATCATGAGAAGCAGATCATTTCCAATGGCATCAGTAGCCTACCCGACAAGAAGATGCAGGAAGCGTTGAGCATCATTCAGCAGAACGTTCCTGCTCTGAAGGTATGTTTTCTTGTAATGCTTGATTTCTTGCTGAGATCCTCTGGCTGACCCTATCTCTCTCGTGGTATCAGGGTACTCAAGAGGCCGAGATTGAGCTTGACATTGACGAGCTTCCCAACGATGTCTTGCTCATGCTCCTCAAGTTCGTCAAAAAGAATGTGCCCCACATTCTAGATGATGAGGAGCCTGCGCCGGTTGGCCTGAATGTGGCCCCCGCCGCTCCTAAGCCCAAGAAGAACAAGCCGATGAGCAAGTATGAGCAAGAAGCTCAGATCAACATGCTCGAGAGCAACTTGTCTCGTTTCCAGGGCGGCAGCGGCTCTCCAAACCCTATGCCTTCTGTTGAGGCCAATGAGTCCAGCGATGATGAGTCGGATGATGACTCGGAGGAGAGCGAGGAAGAGTAGACCTTTTTTTTCGGTCTCCGACCTCGCGTGGTCATTTGCCCCATCTCTATGACCGCCACGCCTGTTTTCCGCGTTCTGAGCGTTCTTCTTCTCGTCCCCTTTCTTGCAACCTCTCCTCTTTCAAGCGCTCATCTCCCATCCCGAATTCCTTCACCCTCGAGTTGTTTTGGGTTGGCTCTCAGCTTTCCCATTTTGCGATTCCCCTCTCAGCCTGGCCTCGAAGGGTCTGGTCTCCTGATTTTAACTGTACATATCTTTTCGATTTTTCCTTTTATGATGCGTCCGGAAGCGCTTGAATCAGGCTGAACATCATTCCCTGCCACTTTTGCAGGTGAGATTTCGGCGAGATGTTTCTTTGACGATCTGATTGGATTGTTTTCTCTTTCGTCCATCCTGGTCCTGAGAATGTCGTTGGCTTTCTTGCTCCCCTTGCAAAGCCTTGCCTTTCCTGGATTGCGTTCTTTGCAGCCATTGCTTCACCAAGCCACGTTGAGGAAAGGGAAATTTGGCGAATCGCGAGCCTATGGAGCTGGCTAATTCACGCTCCACATGTATGATTACGAACGAAATGCTCAATCAATAATGAGTGCATTTCTCATTCTTCGCTATCGTTCCGCGTTTGATGGGGTTGATTAGAGGATCGTTGGTCCTTTTCCACGGTCTCCGACCAACTTAATTCGATCTATCAATGAAATTTTGTTTGAGTATTCACAGCTTTTCCATAGCACCTGGGATAAAGATTGTATACGGAGTAGGCCGACAGCCCAATAGACTGTCAAGTATAGGCGATAGAGCAGGTACCTGTTGCTTGTGTTGCTGGTACCATGTCCACTTGTGTATAGTGCAGTTCAATCGCCGATCGGCGGTGAATCAAAGTGACCTGAGCTGCTTATCGTCTTTCACCCCCATTTTTCCCTTTTGACAATGATCCCCCCGTGTGATCCATGCATTCTCGAGCAAAACACTCAATTCAAAAGAGTCTATGAGAACGTGACAAAAAATCTTCTGAACCCAGATGGCTCGTCTTGCGCGCAAACAGCTGATCCTGCGCGGAAGATCGTTGAGGATGTATGTTGTTGACTCTGGGCATGGTAGCAGCTCAGCTCAGGTCGCCCGCGAGGCTTATGTGCCCAATCCCTCCCACAGGACAGCAGACTAAGCAATTGTACAGCAGTTGAGAGAATGTCAGTTGCAGCGTGCAAAAAGTAGAATCAAAGAGCATACATTTCGACAACTTGCTTTTACAAAGCAGAGCGGCCTTTCGGATGAGGTAGGTAGACCTCACCTTCTCCAGAAAAGCACAGCGGCATCACCACCTTCGGAACGACGTGAAAGCTCACATCCCTGCTTTGCCATTCTTCTAGTGTCGCGACACTCTTGCGATCATATCGCTTTACCTTGAGACCGCCCATTCAGTCGTAACTGCTTTGAATGCCCGGCAAGATGACCAGTCGCAACCACAACCCCGCGATGACACTCTCACTCTCCTCACGCCAACAATATCCTCCTTCTATGCGTCTCTTCCTTGCCTCATAGCACCGTTTTCCAATATCCTCTCTGATACCCACTCAAATCTCCGCATCTTATCCATATCGCCAGACCAAGACCAAGATCATGATCACGGTTTAGCCCGACAAACGGATGCAGTCGCTCCCTCTGCGCGAGACCATCAATCTCGCGCTCGTGCTCGGGATCGTCGGGTCCGTACATCCCTCGTACCTGCACCAAAGCTAGCAGTGCAGCTTGGTCAACGGATTGAAGCCCTGCGGCGGAAACAAATCGCTGAACTTCCGACGGCGCGGCGAGAAATGGTCGAGACAGCGGCCCAGTTGATGAATACCCGGGCCGCAGTCCTGGAGCGATTGATTGTGATTCTGGAGAGAGTGAAACATGGGACCCTGGCAAGGGCGATGAAGGCCCAGGCTGACAATTTGGCCGTTGGTGCACAAGTTGTGGAGGGTAAGATTGAGTATGTGTTCCCTCTCCCTCCCTCTCTCTTTCTCTCTCGCTGGGTTGGTCTTTTAGTCGTGGTTGCCTTTGATCGATGGGGGCCTGGACCACCAAAATTGATAAATGACAAGATTGGAGCTGACAGCGTTTCTCAGACTGACAAGACTCGAAATTGCTTCGACGTTACACACACCCGAGACTCTGGCTGCGTTGAACCGGTACCAAGAGCATTTGCATGACACACGTGCGCGACTAGAGGAACGAAAGATGAATGCGATTGCAGAGTTGAAGAAATACGGGTGGAAGGAGCTCTCATCTACAGCACGGGGCAATGAGCGCGGGGGACACGCAGATGCAAGTTTGACTGGGAGCGTAAGAGGGTCCTGGAATGAGATTGCTGGAAAGTATGCCAAGTTACTGCAGGAGGTTGAGTCTGTGAGGATGGAGATTGAGAGGCTAGGGGAATGATATGGTGCTCGTGCCCGTGATCATTACCCATGATTCTATATCAAGGGCTTGAACTTGACAACTGATTCTGCATCGCTTGTACGCCATATAATAATCCAAGTGTCAGGTATGCCGCCTAAACGCCAAGTGTGAAACCAAGATTACGGAGCAAGACAATCAAGCAGCACTTGACTTTGAATCTACCTAGCAGTCCCGACGTGTCAAGCCATGGAAACTTATTGTTTTTTTTTTGGTCTCAACAGGAAAGGAAACACATTCGGTCAACATGAAAGCTCTTGCCTGTCCGTATCATTGCAAGTTGACGTTCTACCCGGTAGCCCAAGTCATCTACGTACAGTACACTCTTGTAACCTCTACACTCCATCGTTTCCTTTGTCACCGATACTCAACTTTCTGCGATGCCTGGTTTCCCGTCCGACCTCGCAAACCATTACATGTGCGGAAGACAGAGCAGGAGGCTACATTTAGCGCACACGAGAAAAGTCAGTATCGTTCTGTAGAGCTTTATATCTTGATAGTATACTATACCTTGCAGCGGTGCGGAGCGCACCGACCTGACATGAGGCAGACATATCAGACATGTACCTACAGATGACTTGACTCGATCGAATACCCTATCGCCAAAGGGTGGGAACCGATGATTTGGGATCTAACAGAATCACCACAGCCAGGACCCGATGATGAGATGGAAGACATGCGCAAAATCGACACAGAATGATGGGCAGGGAGTGACAAAGAATGAGAGGACCACGAGAGAGACGGGACTGAATGCTTCCAATTAAATGGATCGGGCTCATTCAAGAAGAGTAGAATTAGCCACGCCACTAGGAACTCTTGCTTTGAACGTGTTCTTTTCTTTCCTTTTTGGTCTTCTAGGCACCAGAGAACGTCGAGTCAGACCTGGTGGCATTTATCTCGTGGCCCAGTCTTCGGGGGTCAGGTCATCTTCTGTGAGTTCTGACAGTTCTGAAGAAAAGCCGAATGAAGGCAAGAAACAGCGTGCCTCGCGGAGCTCCGAGATTCCGAAGGTATTCTCGGATGGCTCTTCGTCGGAATCTGAGAGTGGGTTGTGGCATACTTGGATCAGAATTAGAATCAGATGGTTGGGTTAATGTGTTGATAGAGAAGGAGAGGGAGTAGCTTGTGGGATAGGTAGAGGTGTAAAGCGATGTGAAAGGGAGGGTGGGAGATGAGAGATTCAAGTAGGGAAAATTATGACAGTCATCTCCGGTTTGATGGAGAATGACAAGGTATACTATGTCTTGATGACATTATAATTGAGGAGCTGAGTACTAGTCCGAGTCTGTAAAGAGATATTCCTCCTTTGAATCGCGGGTGTGTGTTAGACTCTCGAGCAGTCCGCTAATGTTCGGTACCTGAAGAGAGATCGCAGCCAGTAGGCGCAGGGAAGTGAGCCTTCATTTCGTTCAGTACGGCTTCTAGAGTAACTCGCCTCGGGGTATATTTTATGGAATGCCGAACGAGCTTATCAATTATTCAGAGCTGTACATGAGGTTTACTTTTGAAACAGGGTCGAAACGGGTTTATAATTGATTAAAAACATGTTCAGCGACCCCCTGCAAGAGGTCGATCTGGATATACTCATCGATAGCCAATAGGAATGAAGCAAGTAACTGCGCAGTACCCGACAGGCTCTACTGGACACACGTCCAGTCAGATTGATCCTTGGCATTGGAAAGTGTTCACAGTTCAAGATTCTTTTAGAGAATCATTCGCGTTTGAAGATGGTTGGAAAACCTCATCGTCTTTATTTACCGATTCAGTCTTGGATTCCTGGCATTCATGAATTTCAGATGAGTTGTGAACTGGATATATTCGTAGCACCAATCATGATATTGTAGAGGCGAGCTTTCCACATCAGCGATTATGACTTATTTGGGTGTTTCTCGAGGAAAGACGTGGTTGCGGTAGGGCGCACGGGATCGGGATGTGAAGCGTGGAGATCAATTCTCTTTCTCTTCAATCTTCCCCTCCACGCTGATCCGCTGATTATCGGCTGTTGCACTCTCGACTACTCCATAACCCGTTGCTCTGTTGGACTGGAAACAAAAAGGAAATCTCATCTTATCTTTGGGAGAGTCGGCTTCTGATCGACCCAAGACCTTTGAAGCGAGAGATTGTATTCTACCCAAAGCATCGGTCCCCAAAGAGCCCTCACGACGAATTACCGCGCAAAAAGAACAAAAGAAGAAATGGCTGACCAGTCCTTCGTTCTTCCCTGTTCCCCCTCAATTTTGCGCCTGGATCGATTCGATGTGGTCGGTTCGGATGAGCCTGAAGTTCCCTTTTGGCAGATCCTGTCTGGTCTCTTGGAGGAGTCACTCCACTCTGTCCGTGACAGCGCCTCTCTTATTGATCTTCTGCAAACCATCTCCGTTGTGTTACACGGCGAGGCGGCCAAGAATTACGAGTTCCTACGAGAATTTCTGGACCAGCATCTGACAAAGTTCACTCCGGAACCAAGCAAATTCATTGTATCAACGTGGCCACGTCTAGTCAGTCTTGCACTGCAACTACCGTCTTTATTCCCCACCGATACCATTCCTCCTTTCCAGGGCGACGAGACCCGACAGCTGATCTTCAGTAGAAGGCACGTGGCATGTCTGGTCGTCCACCAGTTCCTGTGCTCCTTGCCGGCCCATCCATGGCAGACAGAGTCCTTCGTTGACCTATCACCTTGGTACTCCCGTGGAGAGGCAATGCACCAAGGAGCCGTGCAGGCTTATCTCACCGCACTCTTTACATATTTCGAAGCTATAGGGGCTGACGAATCAAATAATGGAATCCTACACCACTCGGTGGAAGATTGGCCCATCATTTTCAAGTTGTCAGAACGGGCCGAGAGCACAGCATCCTCTCTGCTGCGCAATATGGCAGCCTCCTTGAGCCGTTTAACCGTGATTCAGCTCCCACACGAGTCAACAGACATCCCATATCTGGGTCTTCCAGACGGTGCATGCGCGATATCCGCCAACAAATGCGTGGGATCGGGGGCCACGGGAACTCAAGAAGAGCTTCATGTGGGGATTTCCCCGAGGCGTACCCAGCCACCCTTCTTGCGCCCCCTCTAAAAGACTGTCAGGTCCTCATTTGCCAGGGGGCGGAAGCAATGGTGACGATCAAAGGACATGGCAGACGGGCCTCCTTGGACAAGATCCTGCATACCAGATCACCGTCATCGTCCGCCAACTGGCGCAGCCGGACCATGCTCTTCATGGACGCCCTGGAATTGGATCTTGTGGTCCGTGCCCTTCCACACGGCGGAGAGAACATCCCAGATCTGATGCCCAGCTCTCCCCATCGAGAGTTGGCAAAGGCCTACACGGCGTTTTGCTCACACTCGAAAGGGACTATTCAAACACCATACTCCTTTGCGACGACCGGAAACTGGGGCTGCGGTGCCTTTGGGGGAAATAAACAGGTGAAAGCGATCATACAGTGGTGTGCGGCGTCCATGGCCAATGTCCCGGAGCTTCGATATGTCTTGGGTGGCGCAGAGCAGAAGCGATTTGGGGAGGAGCTCTCACGGTTCGTTGGCCAGGTAGCAGAGTACACCGGGAAAGCATTGGAGCCTCGAGATCTTTTCAATGCCCTGACCCGTCTGAGTGAAGACATCCAGATTGGGAAGGCCCGCGTTCCCAATCCAGATGAGATTTTTGAACATATTTGGAGCAATCTATAGGGACATCGTCTGTCACGATATTTCGGTCGGATTTCGGTCAAAGATGAAATTTTGGGGAAACGGCATGCAATCGCTAAGCTTTCCTGTTTCCCGTTGCCTCGAAGAAAAGCGTCTTATGGGTTGGGGGAGCTTCCACTCATCGTGAAAGTAAATCAGGGATAAATCGAATGAAAAGACTACACAGCGACAATACCGGTCAGACTCTCCCAGCCTCTTCCCTCCTCACCGGTCGCCGAATCTCAATAGGGCGGCTGGTGATTACTCGCAAAGGTCGCTGCCGATGATCCAGACAAGCCAAGCCCATCAGATGGGGCAGGGTGTGGAAAGCAAGCAGGTGATCTACAACGTGCTGAACAGTTCCAGTCATTTCTGTCGAATGCTAGCGGCTATAACTCAGCCAGTGGTACGAGACTGCTGTCATTCGGTAAGAACGGATACCGAGATCTTTATCTGACAAGGCTGATCAAGAGGTGAGAACTGGAGGTGTGACCAACTTGTATACAAAAGCCTCGAACCTCGCGGCCTCAATTATCAGGCATCAAAAGATCTGCGGAATGGCACCGTCCGTTTCCGCCCGTCAGTCCGGACTCGCCACAAACTTTAATTTTTCCCTTTGCCTTGACCCCCCACTTACGAATTCACGATAACAACCCTCAACCTCAATCTCGCACCCATACTCACTCCGTGTCGCCGCATCGGAAGAAATCAAGCAAAGTGAACAAAAAGCCTGCTCATCCATCCCGCCATCTCCGCATCCATCACCTTTCCAACATGGCCGACGACTCCCTCTCCATCTACGACGAGATCGAGATCGAAGACATGACCTTCGACCCGAATCTCCAAATCTACACCTTCCCCTGCCCCTGTGGTGACCGATTCGAGATCGCCATCGATGATCTTCGTGATGGTGAAGAGATCGCCGTTTGTCCAAGTTGCAGTCTCATGATTAGAGTGATCTTTGACCTGGTACGTTTTTTCAAAAAAAAAAAAAATAAATTTCACCGGGATAGAAGGCGAAATTTTCCCAGTGATGGTTGAACTCCATGCCATCCGACGGATATCTAACTCTTTTTTTGGTTGATCAACAGGCCGATCTACCTAAAGCGGATAATGCGCAGACTTCGGCTGTGAGCGTCCAGGCTTGAGCCATTTCGGTGCCTAGGATCTCTTCATTATCTTTGGTGAAGGTTGTTCGATTTCATAAGAGTCTTTGGGGTGTGCTTTTCGACGGGCCATGGCTTGTTCCAAATTGGACTTGGACTTGTGGCCGTCGACATATCTGTCTTGAGATCGGCATTTGTGTCGATCGTGCCGTTGGGGGGAAATTGAAATGGGGTTTCCTCTTTCTATCTTTCCACGGGAAAAGGATGGCGATTGCAACTGAGGTGTGCAGATCGTAAATCCCTGGTGATCGCCTCGATCTTCAGGGACTTTCTCGCTTGAGCTGGGCGATATGTGCATCGAACGGCAGGGGGTGAAGGGGTGTCGCAGCATTTCTTCCAGCAAGTTCTGGCTTTGTACAGCACAGAGGATTGGCCTGGACTTGATCCTCGCCGCCGGCTTGGATCTCTGTCGACCGGTGAGGACTTTCAAGTTCCTGGCACGACGGGATATGGGATCCGGGATCTTTTGGATAAACCCCGGAATGAGAATCGGCATGTCGCCAAGGTGATATCTCCAACTACTCCCGACGAGTGCAGAGCGCATAAGTGTCACCAGATGGGCAAAGTTTCTCTTCTAGGCTTCATTTGCTCAACCGAGTTTACGTGATGCTATTTACAAGAATGAATAATTCGTGTGCATTCAGCGATGAACTATATAGCCGCATTGCCATCCTGATATCCGTGTCTGCCGGGTCATGTCAACAGGTCCGGCAACACATGCTCCTCGGTGAAATTCCACAACATGGACGAGTCCTGCGTATCAAATGCCGCCCCCGTGTACCAAGTATTCCGATAGCCCTGCAGCGCATACAGTTCCTTATAGAATCCCTTTGCAATAGAGTCCCTCGACACAGTCAGCTCAAATGGGGTGTGGCTCTTGAACGTAACAAACTGGGGCTCCCCAGACACTTGTTCAGCGTATCCGTTGGCCTGCAATTTCTTGACATAAGACAGAATTTCGCCGCGAACCACATCATCAGGTAATCCGTTCGGACTGCCATACTTGACATCAAATACCCCATCGATGGCTGTTGCACCGACGCCGTAGACCCCAGGCAATCGGGGGATCTGATGCGGGGTGTTGGTACCCACAGACACGGAGCTGAAGTTCGCGGGCAAGCCGGTATTGTTCACCAAACTGGTGTAGTAGCCAGTGTTGCCGAATTTGCCAAAGAGATTCGACTCGCGGTTATCGAGGGCAAAGGCAGCGAGTTTGTTTAGTTTCTGAGGCATGGCAATCAAGAGTTTCTTCGCTTTGACGGTCCGACGGCCTGATGGCGTTTGAATCTCGAGCTGAATACCGTGCTTGTCTCGACAAGACGTGGATACCACATGGCTGCTCGTCCACGCGTCCTCCCCCAAGACCTCGGTGGCGTGCTCATAGATCTCCTGGTTGTTTTGGCTGGTGGTCACCAGGAACCCGGTTGCCATGTTCTGGATGATATCCAGACCAAAGTTCTTGAACACGTACAATGTGGGCTGGGAAAGGAAGTCCCCTAGGCCCTGTCCGTAGCTGAAGATGGTCGAAGCGGCATCGCCCACGTCTGGGTATTTCTTCAGAAACTCGCCAAACGGCAAAAGTAGATCTTCGGGAACAGGGTCTGGAAGGTAGAATCCGGCTTCAACTTGCGGGTACTGAGCAAGATGTGCCGCGTAGGCTTGTAGTGCAGCTCTTGGGTCTGGCCTGGTGTAATTGACCGGCTTGGCCGACTGATCGTCAAGATACAAGGGCGTCGAACCGCCGAAGTTGGGCTTGGTGATGACCCATGAGACATTCAGTCGATCAAAGTAGTCTTTGACAAGCTGCTGATTGTGGAACACGACCACGCCGTAGTCCACATGAGTCTTGGTGACCGGATCTTCGTAGGTGTTTGTATGTCCGCCCAGAATGTCTTCCTTTTCAATGAGGATAACTGATTTGCCTTGATCGCGTAGTCGGATCGCAGCGAACGTGCCCGAAGATCCGCCACCTATTATGGCCACATCGCGTGTGATACTCTTGTCTTCACCCTGAACGAAGGGTGCAAGGGAGACGAGTCCGAGGACGGCGAGGGTCTTGCCAGCCGGGATGATCATGTTGCGTTAAGGAATATCAAGAATATCAAGAATATCAAGCGCAGTTTGAGCCGAGCTCATCAATGGAGGGGTGATGACTTCGAGCCTTTTGTATCTCCCAACCCTGGATGCTTTCTGACCGACGTGATTGTAAGCAAGGTATAGAATCCACTGCAGTGTATCCGCGAAAACGAACAAAGCTGGGGGGAAAAAGCAAAGACCAGCCCACTACAGTTGCTTGATTTCTTCGGCAGACGCGGGTTGATCTTGGTCCCACTAATCTCAGCCCCTCTGTAGCATTCTTTGCGATCATCACCAGTCAGTTGACCCGCCCCTCGGCTCGTCTTTCTCGTAAATGAACCGGCTCTTCTATAGGCAGATCTTTTGATTGCACAGAGTTTCCCCTCCGCGCGACCATGAATCGTTCTACCATGGTCGCCAATTGAAGCAGGGAAGCCATGAAGCTGACCACACATGCCCCCGGATCGTGCGGAAGCGGATCGTCCATTGTCGCGGGAGGATAGGCTGTTCTGGGGTCGCATTGCCGATCTCAAAAGCGCCTCAAGGGACGAATACGGACTCATCACACCGGACGAACCATTGAATGGTGGGTTGAAATTGGCTGTGATGCACGATCCGCCATTACAATCTGAGACACGCTGTTCCTGCCGAAGACGATCGGCTGATTTCTGCGACGAGAGGCACAATGAGACCCACCGAGAGGATGCTGACAGTTGGAGTTCTGGGCCCTCCCCTATTCCAGAGAGAAAGAAAAGGCAACTCAAGGTGACGATGGTGTGTTCCCATCAAGTGTCGAGGGGGTCGAGGTGGTAACGTACTATTCTCCTGCCTACTTTGGTAATCGTGTACGGCTCGGGCCGATCAGCAGCGCTTGCGTGTGATCCATCGGGGGGGAAAGTGAGAAATACAAATGATATTTGGAATCTTTGCTGGTGGCGTGCACATCGATCCGGAAGTCAAAGTCACGGGTTCAATAGCCTGGGACTTCTATTCACACAGTGCGGCCGTCGGACTGAACGACTCTTCAAGTAGTCCCTGAATCCGCAATATCGCACACTCATTCCAATCAAAAGGGAAAATAAAAATTTACATTGCAGATAGTGGACCTAATTCCACCTGGATACACCCACCTGGAGGGAGAAAATGGTGACAAGAGAGGGGGGAAAGCATGCTCATTTCTTGACGAGTTGATGCATCTCCTCTGAATCAGTTGCAGCCTGTCCGGCACACCTGCTTATGAATCCACCTGCTCTCCATAGATATCCCTGGGCAGCTTGAGGGTCAATTCAGAGTTCAGAAGCTCCGTCAGATTTGATCCATCACGCAGGTAAATCCATTGCCCATGGGCGAACGGGCGTGAGTCTTGCTTCTCGTGCATGCCATCCCCCTCGAGGATCCAGTCGTATCTCTTGGGACCGGAGATCGGTGAGCTCAGCCAGATCTGCTTGTTGGGGGGCTGCTTGTTCAGAACAAAGGTTCCGATTGCAGGCACAGTAATGTTGAGGACACCGGCCTAAGATGATGGGTCAGGAACTGGGTATACGTGGAGGTGATTGAACGATGATGCAGCCATTTTCCCTCGAGACATCCTCAGTGAGAAAGACTGCAGAACTGGCCTGGCGGCTATGCCAGAGCGCTTCACTCACACTGTACTCTGCTTCAATGTCGGAGCCCTCCTCCTGCGCCTTCTCGAGCTCTGCGAGGAGTACATTGAAGTAGTGCTCCGAGTACTCGTAGTATTGCTCCGGAGTCAGAGGGGATGGCTCCGAGACATGCGCACTGAATCCAGCACCGGGAGCTTTCTGCGGGTTGGACGGCTTGGGGTCCTCGGAATCAGGCTGCAGACCTTTTGACCAGACTGCGGACGAGGTAAAGGTTCGCGGCTGCGCAGGGTAGCTTCGGTGAAAAGGTGCCACCGCTGGGCGCAACGGAGCTGGGTGTGAAGATGCACGGAGGGCCGAGCCCACTCGGAGCACACGAGGCACAGTTCGGTAGAGCATTGTAAATAACTGGGCGTGTCTCGTATCTCGACAATTTTCTTGACAACCGTTAAGAGTACCTCGGAAGGTTCTCGTGGAGCTTGGGAGCTGCGGAGAAAGCCTCCATCATTGCATCCATTACATCACACCGCCTTCCAGGTACGGAAAGTACGTGCATATCTGCGTGGGCGCTCGTCAAAAAGTAGTGGATTTTTCGACGCAAACCACAAGGCAGGACCATGAAGAGTGCATCACAACGATCCTCAGGGTCCCTCGTTTCTCCAGTCATGCGAAACACGGGAATGACCAGGCTTTGAGGATCAGTAGCAATCTGAGAAGATGCCAATGCTACTATGATTGTCGCGACGACCTGGGATGCAAATCTATGAACTTTCATGTCCAGGCCACAACCGATTGCATTACTTGGGCAGAGCGTGCGCTGCAGAGAGCTTGAGATAACGTGTGTGTTTGCGTAGACAGACTAGAGAAGACCGGAAAAGGAGCCCAAGCAAAGGTCATCAGCAGGCGACATTCAACTGAGACCTGTATGTCCGGGGCCTCGAATGCAATTTCAATTGACGTCTATCCAGTAGTATATCCTGGGAGGATCGCTATTCCCGGCAGTCGAGCATGAAAGACGCTTTCTCGGAAAATGATGGATATGGTTGGTTGGAAGAGTCAGCTTCACTCGCTCGACCTCACCGGGCGAGTGGTCAACGCTCTCCGGTGATTCGCTCTGGATCCACCTTATCCGAGACCAGGTCGACCGTCGACACCATCCTGATGGACTGACTCGAGGAAATCTTTCTGAAAGATGGGGGTGGATTTTGTTCCAACTCACGGAAGCTCTCCAGAGCGCAAAGACGAGTCCTCGCATAGACCTGCGACACGCTTGGATTCAGCACTGCGCGTGGGCTACCGGGCAATGGGGGTCTAGACCAGCGGAACATCCCGAGCCTAACGCCACCTGGTGATCCAAGGTGAAATGTCAAAATCACAACACTCATAACGATCATCATGTTGAATGACAAAGAGTAATGAGAAGGGTCACCTGCTGGAAGTGCATCCATTTGTTTACATCATTTGTCCCCGTAGGAATTAGGTCGAGGTCGACCGTTGCCAGGCTCCACTTCTCGCGTCTGCCCAGCCTTTTCGTTGCACACTACGTCAGTGGGTTTTCCCTGAATTGATCGCAACGGATGGAGCCGCCCAGCTCCAAGCCGACACATGGCGTAGGGCTGGCTGCCCAGGCCAGGGTGGGACTGGGTAGTAGGTCATCGTCAGCTTGTCATATGAGAGAGAGAGCTCTGAGAGGGATGGGTCGGACCTATAAAACCGAGCCGGTCTCATTGAGGACCAAGGAGATCTCATCGCCCGGCTCTCATCATCTCACGGACACGGCAGCTTCTCCCAAACCCTCTTGGCACCATGCAGTTCAATCTTCTGATGCTGGCTTTGACGGCCACGCCGGCCCTTTCCTACTTTCACTTCAATCCTCTGGAGCACTCTGCCGGCATCTCACCGTACTTCACTCCCCACAACCCTCCCATTGATGCCTCACCGCCACAAGGTTGCAATGTCACTCGAGCAGCCTTCCTCATCCGCCATGCCGCTATTTACGGCAATGACTTTGACTATGAGAGCTACCTGGAGCCGCTGGTGAAGAAGCTGCGGAACTCGACACAGGACTGGTCCTCAACCCAGTCTCTGCGTTTCCTGGCCAACTGGACTGCACCGGTCGATGAGGAGCATCTGGAGAAGCTGACCCGCATTGGGATGCAGCAGGCCATGTTGCTCGGTGCCAGTGTGCGCCAGAGATACGATCACCTGAAGATGCCCGAGAAGGTCTGGTCCTCTACCGCGGATCGCACCGTGAAGAGTGCGGAATCTTTCCTTGCCGGATACACTCGCAACCACACCAATCAGGTCAATTTGACTCAGATTGAAGAGAGCAAGAAGTCCGGAGCCGATTCATTGACTCCCTACAAGAGCTGTGGGGCGTACAGTTCTTCCTACGGAAGCAAACAATCTTCGGTATGCCCTACCGTCCCGGAAACGGAAGACGTGACCACTGCTCCGGAACCCTGCTAACCCAAATGTCCAGCAATTTGTCGACGTGTACACCAAGCCCATCATTGCACGTCTCCAGGCCGAGGCCCCTCGGTTCAACTTCACCCAGGACGATATCACAGCCATGTTCGAGCTCTGCGGGTATGAGACCGTCATCCGCGGTGACTCGCCTTTCTGCTCGCCTAGTCTCTTCAATGCCGATGAGTGGCTGGGCTTCGAGTACGCCAACGACATCATGTACTTCCACAACACGGGTTACGGTCGGGAGCTCTCGCCATCTCTCGGCTTCCCCTGGGTTAATGCCACCGTCGCTGCTCTGAACGACGAGTCCGCCTCGCAGGAGCTCTACGTCTCCTTCACGCACCGCGAGCTTCCGCCCACCGTGATCACCACGCTGGGTCTCTACAACAACAGCGCCTTCACTGGCGCCAACAATGTGAACCAGACCATGCCCAACAACACCATCAACTACAACCGTGCCTGGAAGAGCAGCGAGATCCTCCCCTTCCTGACCAATATTGCCATTGAGAAGATGTCCTGTGAGAGTCCTGGCTTTGACGAGGGCACCTACTACCGCGTCCTGAATAACGCCAGCCCTCAACCGCTGGTGGGATGCCGTGATGGGCCCGGTGGAAGCTGCTCCCAGGACGAGTTCCTTGACTGGATCAAGACTCGCGGCACCATGTATGGTGACTTTAACAAGGCGTGCGGTAATGACAGTCTCCCGTCGACGCTCTCCATTTACGAGGCGTAAGACGGCATTTTTCCAGAAAAGGTTCGAGGCGGGAAGCCCGAGCGTGATGGTGGCTTGAATGAATTGGGGATAATGATGTTCAAATTATATGGAGCGATATACATTTATTAATGCACATAGTATCTGACAGTTGCACCTGCTAGGTAGTACTCCTTTGAGCATCTCTGCATAAAGGGTTTTTTTCTCTAGATCAAGCATAGAGAAGATAAGGGTGTGACACGGACCCCGCGTCGACACTATCGTGGAAGCTCTTGAAATTCGGGATGCTGATTTATCAATCACCTCGCGCTGCGAGTAATTCGAATTTATCCCCGCGAATGGTAAAGAGAGGAGTAGGTCTGAGGGTCATAGAACTTTAAATCCATGTGTGTGAGTGCAATTGCCGAACTACTCCAGTAAAACCTTTTACCTCAGTAGTGAAAGATGGAGAACTCCCCCCCATTCAAAGCCGATACCCGAAACGCAGCGGAGCCATTTCCACGATCCCAAAATCAAACTCGATCCACCCGACTTGAACTCACACCTGAAGTCCTGGCTCTTTTTACGTTAAACTTTGTCAAGTGGACGGGTTCGGGTTTGGTAGCAGCACTCAGGTTTTCTGGTTTGAAAGTGGTTCAGAGGCTTGCAAGACTGGGTTTCAGGAATAAAATCCTATCATCAGTTCCGACTATCATCGGCACTGTGGTGTATATCTTGTCCGTTGGCTGCCCTTTCTCATTCATATTCCTTCAATCAATTTAATCTTCTCCTCTTTTTCCACTATTGCAACTATTCACTGCTTGGAAACTATCCCAAGATTCCCAATTTACCCCTCAACCTGGGCTCTTTTTCATCCATCAATAGGTCCTTGCCTACAATCCTCAGTACCTTGACTCGAACAACCCGAAGACATCCATCCTCTTTGAAACCACTGGATATCTTCCCACCTACCACTCCAACGGAATCTATCACCTCATCTCGCCATCTCATCTAATCTCATCCCTACCTACATCTACCATCCCTTCCTTGACCTCCATCCCTCCCCAATCTTCTCCAACATGGCTCCCACACCCACACAGTACAAACTCATCTTCCGCGTCCCCCCCTCCCACCTCGAAGTCTGCAAACAGGCCATCTTCGCCGTCGGCGCCGGCGCCTACCCCGGCGGCATGTACGCCGACTGCTGCTTCGAAGTCCTGGGCATGGACCAATTCCGACCCACCGACAAAGCGAGCCCGTTCATCGGACAACCGGGCCAACTGGAGCGCGTGGCAGAGTATCGGGTGGAAACGCTCTGTGTGGGTGAGAGTGTCATGCGCGAGTCTGTCAAGGCCTTGCGGAGGGTGCATCCGTATGAGCAGATTGTGATTGAAGTGGTGAAGTTGGTGGATATTGATGGCGGGGAATTTTGGTGAGAGTGTACCTTGACGAAATGGGGGAAGACTTGTATGGATTTGAGGTTGTTTGTGTTTTACTCAAGGCTCTGTGATTCTGACGAGTTTTTGATAATGCGGTCTATGCTTTGGAATTTGGTTATTATGGAGTGGTGGGTATTTCTTTTCTTTTCTTTTTTTTTTGGACTCTTTTTCTTTTTAATTCGAGACACTTTTTTTCCCAGGACCAGATGAGATTTGTAGTTCTGGGCCAATCAGCGGGGCGTTCACGTTGGATTAAGTAATGAGATGCAGGTCCGACAGGGATCGGGTTTCGCGGGAATAGGGATGGGAAAAAACCTTAATCCCTTGTGGATTTCCCACTGTTCTACTATTAGTTGCCACGAGAGTATTGTTGTTGTTGGCTCGATATCAGAAGGGAAGAGAAAATGAATTGTCTATAGTTTCTCATTCGAGTATAATATTTGCCAATAGGTCAAATGCAATGTCTCGAGTGTTCTCACTTTCACCGATTTGCGCACTGATGATGTCCAGTGCGAGTATCACAGTCTACCAGAATTCTCTCTGGGAAGGTGGCATGGGTCTGGCACGAATAGAGATAGGAGTTTGGTGATCGGTTCTCACTTGGGGGTCTGTGATTTAAGGTTGGAAGCTTGGAACATACTGTTTACGACGAGCTGATACTGTCGTACACCGAGATGGGATGGGCAGACGACAAGCCGAAAGCCGACGACTGTATGTCTCGATCCCAATCGACACAGCCGGAGAGTGAGCCATATTATTTCGAATTCAATGGACTCGCCGTGCCATGCTGAAGCATAAAGATTGATTTCATGCCCAATTGAGACACATGACTGGTATTTCAGGGCTCACATATTTCCTGCTCATTCCCGAGTACAAATTTGTTGCTCTACAAAGGCCCCAAGCCTTATCCATTTAAATCAAGTCAACCCTCTGGAGCGCCTCATTGAACTAGCTAAATGTAGCGTTTCATATCCCCAATTTTAATTCTCGATGCCGATCTCAGGTCTTGATCGTCGGAAGGATAAATTTGCAGAACTGTGCAATTCAGATTCGAGCGACAGTAGTACCTTCGGAAGTCAGTAGTTTGCTACTGTCTCTTACTTCTCAATTCCGCGATCCACCCACTGGTCATGCTGAACGTCGCCCAACCTTTTGCTACGAATTGTCGTTGTCCTTTCCATCTTCTACCCCTCTCCACCCCCCTTTGTAATTCTCCCCATCAGGTTCAACCCCAAATATGACAGAATCAGTCTCACCCAAGGAGATTCTGCCCGCTGGTGCGTGTGCCAAAATCTCCGCTATCAATTCGGCCAGCCTCAGCAATCTTCCTCTAGAGCCCTACTTCCACAGCGACCTTCCCCGGCTTCAACGGGTCACAGTCCCGGCCTTTTCATTTGTCATTACCAATGCACACGGTCGCTGTGTCCTATTCGATTTAGGTCTACGGAAGGACTGGACCGAGCTGTCTCCGACCGCGGTCGCCGAGGTCTATCATGATAACCTGGGGATCCAATGCGAAAAAGATGTTCGTGACATCTTAGAGGCGCACGAGGTCAGCGCTGAGAGTGTGGAAGCGATTATCTTGAGGTTTGTCTTCCATCTTTTTGCCAGGGTCTTTCCTATAGATGCGTTCCGTCAGGGAAGGAAAGGGAAAGGAGAAAGGCTCCTTGTACGCTGACGCGTCGACCCCAGTCATCATCATTTCGATCATATCGGCGATCCGTCTCGCTTTCCCTCGTCCACCGCGTTGGTCGTGGGGCCTGGGGTTTGCGATGCGCTGATGCCGGGGTACCCTGACCAAGAGAATGCAGAGATCCTGACCTCGGATTATTCGTATGCTTGCACATCTCTCCTTGCCTCCCTTCTTTCCTGGGTTACCCTGGAAATTCTACTGACTGGAGCTATCTCGTCCGCAAACATGTAGAAACCGACAGGTCCGTGAAATTGAATTTACACAGACCGGTCTCTTCATTCTTGGTCTACCGGCGCTTGATTACTTTAACGATGGCTCATTGTACTTGCTGAGCACGCCGGGCCATGCAGTCGGCCATATGGCTGCCTTGGTCCGCACCACCACCAGCCCGGACTCCTTCGTCTTGTTGGGTGGCGATGCCTGCCATCATTGCGGTGAACTTCGTCCATCAACAGGACAATCCCTGCCAGCTTCTTTTCAGTCATCGTGTCTGGCTCGTTTCCTGAAATCCCAAGATCTGGACGGATCGCAGCCGTTCTTTCGGATCCAACGAGATCCTCAATATGCGGCTTATTGTCATGACAGCGACGAAGCTGAGCAGACCATCGCTCATTTGCAGCGCTTTGACGCAATGGAAAATATCTTCATTATCTTTGCCCACGATGCTAGCTTGAAGACGGTCATCGATGAGTTTCCGGCGACTCTGAACGACTGGTTCGCGAAAGGCTGGGGCCGCAGTGGGCGATGGCGCTTTCTTCAGGATTTTGAAGAATGAATGTATATATGTTCTTTCATTTTCCATGAATGGGTTCACACAATTGATCATGGGGCATTCACATGAAGGATGATTTCGGGTGGCTCGGACTCGACTGCAACTCGTCGTAGCACTCCCGCTGCAGAGATAGAAGCGATCGGCTTGAATCCCTCCAACCGACGAATGAAGACGCTGCACATTTTCCCTGCTTACTCTGCTGTTTACTACTCAGCCCGAATTGTGCTGTCATCAATACCAAGATGTGTCAAAAGTGGAGGGCACTCCACCGCGGTGATCAGAAAGCCCTCGGCTTTGAATACCCGATGCCGCAGAGCTTTCAAATCCGAAAGCCGAGCCCGGCTCAACGCGGCCAGACGGACTCTCGATATCATTCAAAGGCACACCAATTTTTGGTTCAAAAAAAACGACAAAAAAACATATCTCAAGCATTAAATTTGCATGCAATTGCACCAAAAAGAAACAATCAACAAACAAAAATCACATTGCAAAATGACCACGGAAAATACCTCTTCAGGATGCGATACCGACTCGGAGCGAGCCCAATACTATACCGGCACTACGAAGCAACCATCAATATCTGAAAAAGAAGACCAGGAAATGGATGGCTGGCGTGGATGGCTCGTGGTCACAGCAGCTGCGTGCTCTCTTTTTATCTATCTGGGAGAAATCTATTCTTGGGGGGTGCTGCAGTCCGAACTTGTCAAGACTACGACGTATTCAATGACCACCTTGACGTTTGTGGGCTCACTGGCGACTTCGTTCATGGTATCACTGAGTATATTGGTAGGAATGACTATTCGACGATTTGGATACCAGAAGACGGCCTTTGCAGGTGCCGTTTTGATGGGGCTGGGTGAATTTCTGGCGAGTTGGGTGACGACGAACTTGGCCGGGTTATTCGTCTGTCATAGTGTTTTGTTTGGAGTGGGAGGAGGATTGACAATTATGGTATGATCTGAGCATAGACTCCGTTGAGAGTGATAACCCAAACACTCTCGAGAGACAGAGACAAACAAAACTAAAGAATAGAAAAAAAAGGAGCTCGTTGCTAACTTCTCCGCCAGCCATGCTCTACCGCTCCTCTACGATGGTTTCGCAAACATCGTGGTTTGGCAACTGGAATCGTCTTTGGAGGAGGCAGTCTTGGAGCTGCAACCATGAGCGTGGCTGCCAACTTGCTCGTCACCTCCGTCGGAGTGCAGTGGACTCTTCGAATCTTTGGGCTTCTCGCCTGGGCAGTGTGCGTGCCTGCAGCCTGTCTGATCCGACAACCCAAGAGCGCAGCAGCAGCTGTTCCTCAACTGCAATGGTATGTCCCCTCTATTAATTGGCCAGTCCACCCTCTCGGTAAAGCAAGAGGCCCAAAAGAAGAAGAAAGGACACGCATCGCTAATTACCTCGGACATCGTCGCTCTCTACCTATAGGTATCGCTTTCGAGAACGTGAATTCATTCTTCTGTTCATCGGCAGTGACCTCGGCTGCTTCCCGCTCTTCATCCCTTCCTATTTCATCCCCATCTACGCTCGAGCTGTATCCACGCAGCGTGTGGCGGTCATTATTCTGGCCATGTGGAACGTCGCATCGACAGTGGGACGCGTGCTCGCCGGATTCCTCGCAGATGCTGTGCTCGGTCCACTGAACAGCCTGAGCCTCTCCCTCTTGCTGGCTGGAATCAGTGCGCTGGCCATTTGGCCATTTGCCAATTCCGTAGCTGTGCTCTCCGTGTTTATTGTTCTGAATGGACTTGGATGTGGAGCCTTTTTCAGTCTGATTCCGGCGACGGTTGGGTCCATGTTTGGCGCAAAGAATACGATGGGAGTTCTCCCGGTGCTGTGGGCTGGGTGGTTCTTTGGGTATTTCTTCGTAAGTTTCTTCTTCCCCCCCCCCCCTGCTCTGCTTTTCGTGCAGGAATCTCGGATACAATTGATACGGGTCGATTGGTTTGGTGGAGAAGAATGATCGAGATACTAATGATTCCTATCCATGTGACTTTGTAGGGCTCACCAATCGCCGCGGGAATATACTCTCTATCTGACAAGGACGCTGGTACAGCGGCATATCGACCCGCTGCCTACTATGCTGGTGGCATGTCTCTGGTCGGTCTGTCATTTATTGTTGCGATCCGGTGTCTTTATTCCCGCAAGATTCTTGCACGGGTGTGAACGAGTCGACAGATCATTGATCAGATGTTTTTCTCCGTCACCAGACTCGCAGGAAAGAAGGTGGAGCAGACAGTAAACAGAAAACACCCTTGATGAGCCATCTCATTCACACACTGTGTTCCAGCTTCACTTCCATATCCGAAAACCATGTCAAATTTGCTCAGAGCCTGGCTCTCCAAAGAACTGGTTGAGCAGCAGCGCATTCGACATTGTCCAGAGAGACCTTTCCGCCTCACTCGAGACATGGACCGTCAAAAATCTCCGCGACCAGGTCTTCCGGAAAGACAAGATTCAGACGCTGCTTTCTTCACTGGACCTGGTGTATCCACCAGAGGCATTCACTAGGTGGGACTGTCCAGCAACGCAACGTCACGTAACGCTCTCTCTATATGCCCTCCCCGCATGGAAGGAACCGGCGACACTCGTGGTCCTCAGTGCGGTGTATTGGATGGCTTTCGAGTTCCGATCCATGACAAGGCAATGGCTATCTCGATTAGGGAATCAACCACCTGTCAGCCGTTCCTTTTGGCCTGTGAGTATACAGCTATCAGGAAAGGCTTTAGGCCAGACTTGTCATTATTATGACCAGCCTTTGTTAGACGTCTTCGACCTTAGCTCAAGATTGTCAAATTCCATAATTGATTGAATGGATATCTTTCTACAGTATTTTCAGTATGATTTCTTGGCAGGGTTGAAGAGTAACCGTTTCACGAACAGTCTACGATATGAGTCATTTTTAAGCCTCGACGAGCAGAAAGAACTCTCAATCCCGACAGTCATCAAAACAAATTGTCGATTAAATGATTCACGACTAGTTTGAGCTCTACCTAATATTTAAAAAACAAAGAAGAAAAAACAAACGCTACCAACGCTCTCCGGCTTACCATGAAACTCAGCAAAGATCGTGCACATCATCATGATTCCCGCGGCTCAAGGAAGGAAAGTCTAATACTCGGTCACAAAGTTGTCCAAGGCTGCACCCTGACGCACCAACGGAAGAAACGGTGGCTCATCTCCCAGAGCTAAATCCAGCACTGCTGGGCGGTCTGTGTGCAAAAGCCAGTGAATCGCCTTCGGCAGATCTTTGATCAGTGCACATCGCTCAGCATCACAGCCCACGCTTTGAGCCAATTTCACGAAATCGGGATTGAAAAAGTCTGTATTGGCCCCTTGATCCCCGCAATACATTTGCTGGTACTGCTCCATCATCCTATGCTGTCCGTTGTTAAAGATGATGGTCTTGACCCCGACGCCGTTGGATGATGCAGTCAAGAGCTCCTCCATGGTCATACAAAAGGATCCATCACCGTCAATATTGATGACCAGAGAGTCTGGTGAACCCACTTTTGCTCCGATCGAAGCAGGAAGACCGAATCCCATAGTACCGAGGCCGCCCGAGGTTACCAACGACATTGAAGTTCGCCAGCGCAGACACCTGGCAGCCCACATCTGGTGCTGTCCTACTCCCGTGCACACAATGGCTCTGCTGGGCGATAGCGATTTGATCTGACGATCGAGTTCTGATAAGAACTTCGCCGGCGTAATGCTGTGGTTCTCTTTGGATGCATTGGATGGAAATGGATGGTCGGCTTTCCATTTCTGTATCTGCTCAGACCACTCGGGCCGTGAGCGCTTCTGGAGGTATCTCAGCAGTAGCGGCAATGTATCACTCAAGTCGCCCTGGATGAAATGCGTCGGCTTGATCAATTTCCCCATGCTGCCGGGGTCGATGCCAAAATACACCACGCCCCCTCGACCTTGGGACCTTGCTTGTGGTGCAAAGCCATCTGGATCGCCAACTACTCGCTCGTCGAGTCTCGCCCCAAAGGCAATGACTAGATCTGCGTTCTGGACGGCATAGTTGGCATATACAGCACCCCAGGTACCGACCATATGCAAGGACTCGGGTTTCATCTCATCAAAGCACCCAAGACCTAGCAGAGTGGTTGCCACCGGAATCTGCCCGAGGTTGGAGATGGCGTCGAGAAAGAACCGGCCGTTGATGCTCTGGAGAACGCCATGACCCGCGATGATGACTGGACGCTCCGCTGCGTTGATCAAAGCGGCGACTTGCTGAAATGAATCATGAGAAACGCAAAGACTGCGCTGCTGCACAGGCGAAGCCGACGCCGCCTTATCCTGCTTCCAATCACCAGAAGCAGCCGTTCCTCTCACGAGAGTCATGGAAGTGCAAGTTGACAAGCTCACGTCTTGCGGTATCGCTACCAGTACCGGTCCGGGACGCCCCTGGGTTGCCTCGCGGAATGCGTCGTCAATTGCCAGTGGGAGGTCCTCCACTGCCTGAACAACAGTGTGCCACTTGGTGCATGACTGGGCCAGAGCAGAAACATCGATCTCTTGGAAAGCATTTGTTCCCATCTTACTCGTTGGCACTTGGCCGCAAATCACGACCACGGGAATTCCATCCAATTGGGCGTCGAACAGGGGTGTCGCGAGGTTGGATGTACCAGGACCAGAGGTCACCAGGACTACTCCTGGTTTCCCAGTCGCGGATGCGTACCCCTCGGCCATGTGCCCAGCACCCTGTTCATGACGAGATAGGATGAAGCGAAGGATTTTACTTTGCTGTATACCATCGAAGAGTGGAAGAGCCGCTGCTCCCGGGTATCCAACTGGGGGCGCAAGGCAATGGTTCCACGATCAGCATGAGGGTCTGATGGTCGGTCTCGGAAGTGGCCCCCGGTGTTTGACTCACATAGATACTCAACACCTTTTGCTTCAAGGAGCTTATAGAATATTTGGCTGCCTTGAAGGCCACCAAAGTGATCGGGAGCTCCAACAGTCATGACTTTCGAAAGTGGTTTGCAAACCAAGATAAGGTTGAGTAGAATCGGAGCAGTGTGGAAGATGAGCTTGGAATAGATTTCTCTTGCAATCTAGCGGCTACTTGATGTCCTCTTTTTAAGTTCTACGCTGATACGAAAATTCTCTCCTTTTCCATCTCGCAAGTAGAGAGGGTGGGGGTGATAGACCGGATTGTATCACGCATCACGCTGCCACCCTGAGTTTCTCCACCACCTGCATCTTCATCACCTTGACGATTTATTCATAACGAGATCTTCGATCTTGTCGGAATAGTGAGTGCTCAAGCATTCGCAGTAGAGATTGATCGCAGAAATGTGACGTAATGAAGGGGAGATGTTGGGTCTCGCTAGGTTACATAGCGTCTGAGGCTACCTGGCCTTGATCGGCAGAGATGTACGAAGACCAAAAATTCGCAATAGAAACGTTTTCTAGCAGCAGATACATAGCCAAACTTTGGGTCCAACCACGGTGTTACGACGTCAACGAATGTTGTTTCTGGCTGAAGACATGAATCGACATCAAAAAATGACCTCTCGTTGGCAGACTTCTCCTCTACGACCATTCACGACGTCCAATGACATGTACGGCCTGGATATGTGTAGTTTCATTCTGGTGACCATTGTCCAAAAGACAGTCCAGAAGGGAGAGGCGCATGACCGTGTGTATTATCTTATGCATGCAGAAATTTCTGGTACATGCGCTGGAAATTATTTCCAGCGACCAACACCACAAGCAATGGCACAACCTCATTGCAGTGACCACCGAATGCATATGCATAGTATCCGATGACCGGAAAGTCGTCATCGAGTCAGGTTGGGTAAGCCATCAATATTCGGGATGTCCAGTCTCACACCTTTTCAAAAGATCTTCTGCGATACCCAAACAGCTCGAGCGCAGCCTGTGGCGAATCTGTCCCTAGAATACGAGAATGCACGTCCAAAGCAAGTTTTCGACTCTTTCTTTCGAAAGGTCTCTGTATAGAGACCAGAATGGTAGTCCTGACACTCCCAGACCGATTGACTTGATGTCATTCCCATGGCGATCGTCATTCGCACCTATCGGTCTTGGTCGCGCGCACATGTATATTTTCATTCCACCATCCTATCTCCCCCATCCATATCGTTCCCAGCCTGTGCACGATTCTTTGTCTCTCATTCCACCATGGCAGCTCCCAACCACCTGTACCAATATTCTCTCATCAGTTGCTTAGCTCAAGGCCTATGCGGGGACGGAATCCCAATCTCTCAGATGCTTGCCCACGGCGACCATGGCCTCGGCACTCTTGCTAGTCTCGATGGCGAAGTCATTATCATCAACGGAAAAGCCTTCCAATATACCTCAGACGGTAGTACGCGCGTCCTCGCCCATTCAGAGATCACCGCCTTTTTGATGGTCACCTTCTTCCAGCCCACTCGATCTGTCCAGCTGAGAACGCTGACGCATCACACCTTGATGGACGAAATGTCAACTCTCTTCCCCTCGACGAGCAACCATTTCTGGGCCATCAAGATTGATGCACACTTTGAGAGGATCGAGTACCGAGTGGCTCCTCGCCAGAATTACCGCGGTGAAGGGTTGGCCGAGGTGACCAAGCGTCAACGACTGGGATCTTTCACTCAACGGCGTGGAACGATTTTTGGATTTTATTCGCCTTGTTTCACGAGCGCTTTCAGTGTGGTCGGCCTTCATCTCCATTTTATTGCCGAGGATACCAAAGTCGGTGGCCATGTTTTGGGATTCAAGGCACAGGAGGTTTCCTTGCAAGGGGCTGTTGTAAAAGAGTATCAAGTGCAGTTGCCGGAGACGGAGGAGTTTCAATCGGAACTTGTGGTGGAACCTGATCGGGATATGATTATGACGGCAGAAGGATGGCCTCGCTGATTACATGCTCAGTCTTGTTTATTCCTTTTCATTTCATTTTTTATTTTCTTCTCTCTTTCTCCCGTCAGAAGGTAGATGTACGGGGATTCCTACGGCAGTAAAAGACTGTGAGTGTGGGGCCTACGGGGTAGGAGGTAGGAGGACAGGACGAAAAAAGAAACGCGAGAGGATGAAGACAGTAGAGGATGAAGACAGTAGAGGATGAAGACAGTAGAGGATGAAGACAGTAGAGGATGAAGACAGTAGAGGATGAAGACAGTAAAGGATGGCGGTGTCCGGAGATGTGAGTTTCTGTTATTTCCACATCTCTTTCCCTACTCTATTCAGTCTCCGTCTGAGACGGGACCTTCTGGCATGTATTGACGGCCGTAAGGTGTCATTAGGACGACTGATGCAATGCATATGCGCTGCTGCTGCTACTGCCGCTATCACCGCGATTACCGCAACGTTAAGATGCGCGCCACCATGGTAGTGAACCGTAATTCCATTCCCTTTAAATGTGGTCTTGTCTCTTGATAGGTGCTTTGCCCTTACAGAAGACCTCATCCTCTTAATCTTTCCTTCTTGCCTCAAGTGATTCCAAATAGCTCAAACCCAAGAGGGCGCAATTGAATTTCCAAAGTAGGTATGGATGGTGCTTCCTCATGAAATATATAGTTCAAACGCCTCCTAAGCGAGTGATAGTTACCTTATATCATATATTCCAGGAACCTCGGATTGTAAAGAGAACTTCTGCAAAACCTTCTATCGTAGGATAACAACCTGATTAGCTAGCTGGACACCGATAATTCAATACCAAGAGCGATTGTGTTGTCCGTCCAGAATACTCGAAATCTCAAAGTCCCCAAAATTCGGAACTTTCCATAAACTGGCCGAATCGAGGGGAATCACAGCCGAAAGTTTCGGAATTCCCGACTGAACCAGGGCCTCTCCCATCGGCTTTGATTTTTTCCGCAGAGGCAGAGCCCAAGTCGTTCGATGCAATTAGGAACGCCACGTGGGTGCTCAAAGACACTGGGATATCCGAGACTCCGACACATATGATAGGTCCAAAAAAAGTAAATAATAAATTCTCAAAGTAGGAGAAAGGCGGGGGAAAACTTCGGGATTTGCTCGGGTTGAAATTCTGGCCCGGAGTTGGGGTTGGGTGGAGGTGGAGTGGAGTGGAAGTCGGGGGAGTCGATGGAAAAGTATGGGGGAAGAATTGCTGGGAATACCTGATCAAGGCATAGACACGAGATGGGAGTGATGAAATCCGTGGATGCTGAGACTTGCAGTTACGGGAAGAGGAGAGAGGAGAGGAGAGAGTACAGGTGGTATAGTGGCTCCACGGCTCGGTGTTATTGTGAGCGAGTTGACGTCTGGACGAACTTGAAGGGATCTAATGAAGCCGAGGCGAATCAGGAGAAAGAGACGTAACTTTAATTTCGCTGAAAACATGGAGAACCCGGCATGGAAAAAGTGGAGAATCCGGGGTTGCATGGATGGTATAAAAGGGCGGATCGATTTGCGACTGGTTTAAAGAGTATCATTACGGATTGTGCCCTCCAGGAGCGTGGTGAAGGTCGGGTTCAAGGTTGTCTCTTACAAAGATGCGTCTTCTCTCATCAGTATCTTGCTTTGCCATCCTGGCAGTGGCGGTGTTTTCTGACAAGATACTCGCCTCTCCAATAACGACCTCCTCCGATTCATCGTGCAATCTCTCGGGCAAAAGCCCCAACTCCAACCCCAATCCAGATTACATCAACTGGCGCACCTTCTCCGGTCACGGCGTCAATCTCGGAGGGTGGCTCGAACAAGAATCCACCATCGATACAAAATGGTGGTCTACCTACGGCGCCAACGCCTCAGACGAATGGACCATCTGCGCCACTCTTGGACCGCACCGCTGTGCCCAAGTCTTTGAAGACCGTTACAAGACCTTCATCACCCCGGAGGATATCGACTCGCTCGCTGCCGCCGGGGTCTCCATCCTTCGTATCCCCACTACCTACGCGGCGTGGGTCAAAGTCCCCGGCTCCCAACTGTACTCGGGTCACCAGCAACAGCACCTGCGCAAGATTGCAGACCATGCGATCCACAAGCATGGCATGCACATCATCATCGACCTGCACTCACTCCCAGGCGGGACTAATGGGCTCGACATTGGCGAAAAGGTTGGTCACTGGGGGTGGTGGTTCAACGACACGGCATTGGACTGGTCACTTCGCGCGGTGGACGCGCTCGTCGCGTTCGTGCAGGACTCGTCCAGTCCGCAGAGCTACACGATCGAGCCGATCAACGAGCCCGTTGACAATCATGACTTCTCCACCTTTGGCACGCCCGCGGCCTTGTCGGAGGACGGGGCACAGTGGCTGACCCGATACTTCCGGGCGGTGATTGCGCGCGTGAAAAAGGTCAACACCCGAATCCCCGTGATGCTGCAGGGAAGTTTCAAGACGGAGGAGTATTGGGCACCCTTTTTCGATGCATCGGAGAATATCGTGTTTGATCTGCATCATTACTATTTCCAGTTCCCGGAGGCGACGAGTGCGAATGTGTCAACGTATATCTGCCGCGATGCCCGGGCGTCGGCGGGAGATGGCAAGTTTCCGACATTTGTGGGCGAGTGGGCGATTCAAACTGGAGGGAAGAATGAGTTGGCCCAACGAGGCCAAAGTCTGCGGGCGGGATTGTCGGCCTGGGCGCAGTTCACGCGGGGCAGTGCCTATTGGACAGCCAGGTATTTCAGCGATGCGGCGGTGGTGGGGGAAGGGATGAAGGAGGATTACTGGAGTTATGAGAAGTTTGTCGCAGAGGGTTTGTTGGAGGGAGAGGTTGTGGTAAAGGATTATTGTCAATAGAAGGTGAGAGGACGTGTGTGATTGATATTGGGTGACCCTATCCCTCCTGTGAGCAACTTTATCATTCAGCCCACGAGTGGCATAGTTTAATTGAACTGGTCTTCTTCTGCTTGTGCCAGGCTAACACACCCTTGGAAGGACTGACCATAGAGGAACTCGAAGTGGTTGAGAGAGATGCCACTCGTAGATTACATCTCCTCTTCCGCAAGGCACCGAATATCACCGCGGTCAAACACCGCCATATTCCTAGTATACTCGATAGTCCGCGCTCGACGCTGTCAGCACTGCACTGGAAATAGGGCCATTACTGTTTAATCGCCCATTCCGCGTCCAAAGATGATGGTACTTCTGGTTCTGTCCACACTACGAAACAGAGTCCGTTCTCAAAATCGAGGCTGTGAAGATTTTCGTACTCCATGACGGCAACAAGAGGTATCATATTTTGATGAAAAGGATCATATGCAGAACAAAATCAAGAAAACAACGAGCATCCAGATAAAATTCAAGCAACAATGCGCCAGGAAAAAAAACCCCTCCCCCTCAAGGGACACATATGCGAATGTACATCATGGTGGATATCGAGCAGAGCACAAAGACTGTGAAAATCTTGCGTACAGCCGGAAAGAGGCCAAAAAGGACACCGCTCGGTACACGGAACAAAAAAAGTCAACAAAACCCCCGCCCATCGAGGGCCAGGAGACGTAAATCGCAAGAGAGAACGGCCGAGAAAACCAAAAGTGGCGGCAGGTCATGCTATCGTGATAGCGAGAGAAGGTTTTCTTCGCGAGAAACCCAACACCTTCAAAAGAGTTGACTCCCAACGGCGACAATCCTCAAGGGCCCTTATCGATTTGCAACGACCTAGTTAAACTCGTTATCCCGCATGCGCAGGATAAAGTTCACCACAACCGCGGCCAACAGTGCAACGGCCAGGACGGTAGGACCGAAGCGGTCATCAAATCCACTCTGACCCCGACGACGAATACTTTGCGCACGCCAATGGAACGTGACGACGGCGTAGATCATCGCCGCCATGGCGATAATGGTGAACAGGGCGGCGGAAATGCGGCCAATACGGTCACCAAAGTTGAGCAGACCGACGGCGAGACCGCCGAGAATGACGGTAAAGTTCAACCATGAGAGAAAGGTACGTTCGTTGGCGAAAAAGACCTTGGGCTCGACGCGAGTGGGGAGAGCAATGCGCTTGCCTGAGGAGAACAGGGAGACAAATGGGTTAGTGAAGGAGAACTCTCATTGATCGGAGTGTGTCTCTTGGGGGGCAGTTGTGCAGGGCAATTGGCAATTGGCAATCGACGTGATGGTAAGGCAAGCAACTGGATCAAGAACGATCTTGCCGCGTTCTCGACTGGGGCAGGAAGATGGGCATTGACTTACCAGGAGCGGTCTGAAGCAGAGGTTGACTCGACATGGTCAAGGATTCAGACGAGGGCAGAAAGAGTAGGAGGAAGACGAAGATGGGCAGGAGGAGGCGGGGTGGTGTCAATTGGAGGATTGAATTGCCGCAACAGGAAATGTGCACCACGGGTTGCAATTTCAATGGAGCAGACCGACGAGGCAAAGACTGGAATCAATTGAGATGCCCTGGAAAAGCCGCGTAGCAAGTGCTTTGAGAGGAACCCAATAAACCCCCCTTGTGATCGGTTGAGCTTGCGAGAATATCTGACGGTGAGGGAGGAGAATTTGGAAACGAGGTCCGGCACCGCGGTGGAAACGAAGCGAAGTTGAGCTATTCCCGTGGCAGTCTTGAGCGGAGCCGATTGAGCTCCCAATGACGGCAGGTCACAGTCGAGACTCGCCCCGTCGACACTCGAGAGCTTGCGACGGACTCACTGCCCCCCCTGCTAGTCCACATCCGGACTAGGGCGGTGTGGCTCGACCGTTCACATGAAGCCCAGCCGGCACGTGCGTCCCTTTGCTGTGAGAACTTTTTCCAAAGTCACCTGACCAGCCAGTCGGGCTCGGTTGGGGACTGAGACCAGCACACTGGGACTGGCCACGGCTTTGTGCGACAACCGAGGATGGAATGTCTATTCTGTCTACTCACATGATCTGCGGCCATTGTCGATTCTACTATTGAGTAATGAAACACACACACACACACACACACACATACAAAAGAGGCTGTGAATACCACCTGCCCCTCTGCCCATTTAAACCGTCCTTGTCGGGCAGTACAATGATCGCTCCACGCAGTCACAAATAATGTCACTACTGCACTGGGATTGGCGCAGGTGCGTCATGACGGACGGCTAAAAGCTGTACAGAGATTTTAGGCCTCGAAACTAGCTCGGATGAGCCCACCAACAAGACTCCGGCCTGGCCGGCCCACCAACGACCCTGCAGGTTAATGTCGCATCATCCAACGGCGCCGCACCACCGGGATCTGAGCTTCAAATTTAGCGGCAGCCGACAGGCTACATCCTGTAGACGGAGAGCACTAGAGTCCCGGTTCAAAAGCTCCATCATAAACCAAGGAGAAACTACAGCCAAAGCATAGACTGAGAATCACCACCGCCCCCAAACCTTGATCCGCTTATCGCATGCATTATCGCTCACCTCGTGTCTGATCCTGTGATGCATGGGCCCCCTCCATGTCCTGCATAGGGCTGAGAGCAGGATCCTATCGGATACTTTCCACCCGCAAGCCATCATGGATATAATCAGTTGAGATACCTAACTTAATGAGACTGCGATCATGAGTATTGCAGGATGGGCTCGTTGCCCCGATTCTCGCGAGAAAATGTCGAGCTGCTCAGTACTTCGCTACTGAGTCGTGGCTCGCGTCCTTTTCTCCCTCTTTTGTTCCTCCCACCTGCTGCAGAGTCCCTTGGAGTCGGCCAGTGGAGGGACCAAAGCCAAACTGGGCAAATTGTACTTGAATTTTTGGTCCTTACTGGTTAGTCACGGGTAGAAAGGACGGTAGACGAGGACGTCCGCTCTGTGAAGGTGTTTTATGCTTTTTGTTTATACTGAGAACTTGCCGTTTGTTATGGTTTATCGCACTAGAATGGATTACTCTGCTACGCAGTACAGAATATACACTTCTTGTTCGATCTGTGCTACCCGACAGGATCTCATATTTAATCGGTCAGAATGTGCATCATGTTGTCGCGCGCTGGACACTATCCAAGGTGTTCATACTCCATTCTCTAAAGTCCACAGTTCAGAGAGAAAGAGGGAGAAGCATGACTCGCCAAGAAAGAATTGGAAAATGGTGGATCCGTCACAAGCCATTGAAATAGCTTAGCCACCCGAGTCATGCAGCCAAGGTCCTGTGTCCACTCTACTAGAGTGACTCTAGTAGAAAGGGAGGATTGTGACCGTCGCACGGCGAGAAAAAAAAAAGACCAAAAGTACCATCCACCGACAAATTGCAGTCGGAAATCTAGTTCCGAGTTCTCGACAAAAAATGGCAATCACGATTTCAAAGCACTCCAAAGCGATGCACATACAGAACGAAAACGAATACATAGAGACTCAATCTAGATCGAAAACTCGATGCGATACAGTCCCCATAATATATGTGCACGATACTGGATCATTGACCCTCGGATTCTCATCTGGAAACAAAAAAAAGAAAAGAAACATGGAAGAGCACTTCAAAGGTCCATAGGTACCTACAAGGAGGGGAAACCCCCCCCCATATAAACATTTCCTTCCCACCTTTCCGCTCACGCCAATAGGACCTTTCACTTCACCTCCGACCTGACCAGGAATCACACCACGGTCTCCTTCAAAGGTGCAGAATCCCAATCCGCACGGATCATATCCGCCGCTTTCTCAGCCACTGCGTATACGCTACTGACAATGTTCCCACTCACATTGTTCGGGAAGATCGAGGCGTCCGCCACTCGAAGCCCCTCGACGCCCTTGACACGCAGACGAGAGTCCAGAGCGTCGCCCATTGCGACGGAGCCGCAGACGTGATACTCACCCAGTACGACGTCGTGCACAGCTTCCTTGGCCGCGGCCATATCGTTTAGATCCACGCTCGGGGCGGGGACCACTCGGCCGGTGATGGTGGATTTGAGGTGTGATGAGTGGCGGACCTTGTCGGCCCAACGGAGACCGGCGCCCAGCACTGCGACGTCGGCTTCGTGGCCGGCGTAGTTTGGTTGGATGACGGGTGGTGCAGTCGGATCTAGAGAGGGAATCAGCAAGTCAGTAAGGAAATCACTTTAAAAAAAAATCCAGGTGGGTGTCAGGTTTGGCTCTTTGAGAGGGCTGGCGACGGGGGGGTTGGGAATCGCCGTCGTGCAGTGAGGGGAGGTTTACCAGAACTATTGATGTGAACGTATCCTCGAGCGACGGGATACTGCAAACACATGGCAAATGTCACACCTGCAGGATTCTCAGGCGACGCGGGTGGGAAAATGACTTTTTGATGCTCGATGCCGTCCACGTTGCCCGTTGCCGGAACCAGAACCATCTGGATGTTGGCAGACTTGTCACTCTCGAGATGCTTGATGACCTGCTGCAACTGTCGCTGGTGGAAATCGCTGGTGGGTTTGACCTCTCGAATGCTCTGGATCGCAGCCTCGAGTTCACTCTGAGACATGACGGTCTTGGCTGGGAAAAAGCCCTGCACGGTGGATGTACAGCTCAGCGGGCCACTGGCCATTTCGGCATACTGCTGCTGCGCCTGCTGCATTGCCTCGGGGACCTGATGGAGGGTATCGAGAGTCATGGTGCCGGGCTGAGTGGTAAAGACGGCAAAGGTCATCGCATGATCTTGGAAATTGGCACCAATGGCCCGGTTCACCACTTTACAGTCAACGCCCGCGGCCTCTAAGACTTCCGGGTCGCCGATACCAGAAAGCTCAAGGATCTGGGGGGATTTGAGCGCGCCACCGCAGACAATCACCTCGCGTTTGACGCCCACTTGGTAGTCTTTGCCACCGTGGGAGAGGCTCACTCCCGTGGCTTTGTGGCCGTCCAGGACGACCTTGTTGATCAAGGCGGAGCACAGGATCTTGAGATTGGGCCTTGTCTTGTTGGGCTCGTAGTATCCACGACCGGCGTAGCTTCGCTTGCCCTTGTTTGGGCCGGTGCGGACGATCGCACCGAGGGTATGGTAGAACCCAATGTGATCGCCACTCCAGGGATCAGTGGGCTTTTTGGAGATTCCAGAAGTCTCATCACACGCCTTGATGATGTCTCTTTCAATGGGGAGAACGGTGTCGTTGAAGCTTGTTCGGACCGGTCCAGTTGTGCCGTGGAATTCACCGACGAGCGGCATTGTGGAACGATCGGTCATGGCTTCATCGTAGGGCTCGAGAGTCTAAATTCTCCCCGGAACCAAATTAGATCTGAAACCTCGCACGCTTTAGGAGACTGTCTCGTGGGAATGGTGCATACCTGGTGTCTGCGCATATATTGCTGCATAATATCGGCCCGCCAGCCGTCATCCTCGACCAGCTCCGCCCAATCATCGTAATCTTGGGTAGATCCTCGAACATACATCATATAGTTGATACCACTCGAGCCGCCCACCATTTTCCCTCGGGGGATATGGTGAACGCGTCCTCGATTATGTTTCTGTACGCTTTCAAATCAGAGTGCTGCCCCCTTTTTTACTCTCTCGTCCGCGTGAAGATTTTGATGCGCTGGTTCTTACCTGTGGTGCACTGTACAAGCACCAGTCATATTCAGGGTCCTCAAACATCTGGAAAAATGCCGCCGGTGTATCCACGAGAGGATCTCCAATGCGATACTTGCCCGCTTCAACCACTCCCACCGTCACATCCGGGTTCTCACTGAGTCGTGCAGCAATCGTACAGCCCGCTGTGCCGCCGCCACAAATGACATAGTCAAACGAGGTGTTTACAAACTCATCCACAGAGCACATGGACGCCCCGGCGTCTTGTGCTGGACCGTGTGAGCCCATGGTTCCGATTCGAGTTGACTGGGAGAGTCGCCCAAAGATGATAGGGAAGAGATGGATAGAGAAGAAAGACTTGAGTCCAGCGTTGATTACTGACACAAAGTCAAGTCAATATCGAAAGTAGACAGAAATGAAGAGCAATGGCAAGTTGCCTCCCGACCGCAGACACGAGTGAACCTACCGACTATTTGTACATTCTTGTCCCCTCCCCCTTTCTCCTTTCCCCTCTTCTGCTGAGTATCCGGTGCCCAGCTTTCTCTTTGTGCGACCAGCTGCAATCCACTCGCATCACTCCACCGCGCAGTGATCAACACGGTCAAATCTTTCCCCCGCTCTCCCCCTCCCCCAAGACCCCCAGTAGTGAATGATTTGCGGAAGAAAGTTTCAACAGATGCCCAACCCACCAGAAAGATCGAGACGAGAATTCTTGGCTTGCAGGTGCTTTCCGCCCCCTCCTTACTCACGTGTCAAAAATTCAAAAAGTCTAAGAGAGCCAAATGCCGCATTCTAAGGGAGGCGCAACGGCAGACCATTCCAATTGCGTCGACTTAATCGAGACTCGGCGGAGCCGCGGCATCTATTCAGTTCTGGCCGATCAGCAAAATCAACCTTGAAGCATACGCCTGAGGGTGTCATATCACTTTGGAAATTTGCAGAAAATCCTGAAAATTAAAACAAAAACAAAAGTAAAAAAATAAAAAATAGAGCAAAACAGACATCTCCCAGCCTGATCTGTTCACACTCGATCAACGCTCATATACATGAAAGGGTCGTGTCGAGGTGATTGCGCCACGAAGATCTCCGGGGTTACCCCACAGAGCGATCCGAAAATTGAGTTTGGGAGCGGAATGCAATTCCGCGCGTGCGGATGATCTATTGCGTCTGCATCGCCGGGCCTTGAGGTTCGCTGGCATGTGGCCGTGATGTGATGTCGTGGGTTAGGAGGAGGGTATCTACACATTACACAGTCCGTCTTGCAGAAGAGCAGGCATTTGAAGGCCGCCCCATCAGGTGCTTAAATGAGGACATATTTGGAATTGCCCAGGGTGGGGGGGTTCTGCTTTAACTTGGCGTCTCTTCCTGGTCGATGTCGATGCATGGTGGATCCCTGCCGTGATGCAGAGAGCTTCTTAAGGAAGTAGCTATAAATGCTAGGCGATCATAAGCGATGAGAGGGAGAGTTGTTGCTCTTTGGAGAAAGTAACCACATGAGACTTTTCAAACGGTAGAAATGTCCTCCCGAGTAAGTTGATCTGGTTGCGGCTAATTTTTTTTTCTTCTTATTTCATTTTTTTTTCTTTCCCCTCCCAAAGAATCTTGACTCTTCAAGTTATCGAGATTTTACCAGCAGATATAGAACCGCAAAGATTTGAAATCTCTCAGTACAGTTAACTGAGAATACGGGTTCCGTCTTCGGGCCTCAAAAAATCGGGCTAGGCCACGCGGCCGATGCTTCTCGATTTGGGTTGTCTGCGAGGAGGCAAAATTTCCTCATGCAAAGTGCCGAGTTAGGTTCACAGGGATATTGAGCACCTTTCAAGCGGTCTCATGCCGGTAGACATCATGCGTATTTGTACATTCCACCCACGACGTCATGGAGTTGGAACGGAACCCCCCCCCCCCCCCCTGTCCTAGATGTCTCCCTGCGGGTGCACTAGCGGGCTGGCCCGTTTCCGGATCTAATAACCTCGAATCTCAAAATTTAATAATATACATTCATTTTTTAACCTCTTGACTTTGGATCCATTATCATCGATGCCAGGATCGCAAATGCCTCCACATCTCGTTTGTGTTCCCCGTCCCGATCTGTGCTCAGCAGGACTGGTTCTATGTATGAGACTCTTCAGGTGATAATCTCCCCAGAGATCTTTATTCTTTTTCCTCCTAACCTTGTCATTTGTCATAGTCTGCCGATTCGAATACATGGATGGAACATTTCTCTGTGGGACTTCCAAGGACTGGTTTGTGGATAAACCTGCCATCTCTGAGACAGGCCCGGAGGGCTCATGACATCCACTCGGCTGTGGAAGGATGCTTGTTGAATCAATTCAGACTCAACCCAGCATCATCGGGTGGATTAAGAGGCAATATTTAGATTGAAAGAATGACTCCACACAAATCAACGTGCTCATTCACCAAAGAGTAGGTTTATATTTCATGACCAGGTTTCCAAGTAGTTTTCCATGCCTAGTTCGACCGAATGTGGAACACCGGACGAATTCTAAGAAACAAGTTGATCTCCTGCCGGCGATAGTTGCACGGTCACTTTGATCAAGTACCGGCATCCAAGTATGTTTGCGCTGGAGAATGTACTATAGCTGTTAGATGGAGAGAAGGTCCCTCCACGAGAGAGACACCGTCATCTCCACTATCGGCTCAAGACTCGGCCCGAAAAGCACAGACTCGACGCTTATCAGCGTGCGCAGAGAATTCCAACAAAGGCGGCCCGGGTCCACCCATTGGCACAGAAAAGGAAAAAAAAAACTTTAACCTTGTTTGCCACATGGCTTCCTTATACATCATAACCTGGCGCAGATGCATCTCAGAAATTTTTTTTTGGCCTGTAGACGACCAGTACGTCGGATCTTGTGAAGAAATGCCCACCATGTATCGCGTCTCAAGTTCCGGTGTTTGACAGTCGACTGGTCAGGCTTACTCTCCAGTGTCTGGACCTTTGAATACCAAGCTACCACTCCACAATGAAGCCCTGGGTCAAGCGAGTGAGAGTTGGTTCTCCAGGGCCTCGTGGACTTGGCATCTCGTAACAGCTCCAAATGTGTGAATCAGCATGGAATCACGCAATCGCCCCACTCCGTAGAATCATGGGAAAAAGAGCATGTCTTCAAAATCATCGACCACTTCTTCGCAGTTTACTCTTACTTCTTATCAATTTCTTCCTTGCCGTGGTGCAATCCTATAGGGACATCTCCATCTGTCTGCATTTTGTGATCGCGACTGGATCGTGAGACCTGCATATTTTTTTTTCTCTCTCTCTCTCTCTCTCTCTCTTTCCATCACAACGATGGGTGCCGCGAGTCCCGAATCCAAGACGGCGGGTGAGCCAGACGCTCCCTCGGTGGTCGAATCATCCCAGCTGCAGACCCGCCGGTCGATCTTTCGGTCGATTCCCTTCCAGATTGCCATTGCCAGCGGTGTATCCTTCACGGCTCCGGGCATGTGGGATGCCTTGAACAATCTGGGTGCGGGTGGTGCTGCAGAGCCGTACGCGGTGTCGGCGGCGAATGCGCTGGTCTACGGTCTCTTTGCCATCGTGTGCGTGGCGGCGGGAGCGATCAACAATCGTATTGGTCTGCGTTATGGATTGACCTTGGGTGCCATCGGCTATCCCATCTACGGTGCCGGTCTGTACACCAACAACTACTCGGCCAATACATGGTTCATGCTCTTTGGAAGCGCCTTGTGTGGTATCTCGGCTGGTTTCTTCTGGGCTGCCGAAGCAGCCATCATCATCGGATACCCTAGCCCTCATGAGCGAGCCTTCTACCTGGGTAAGTACCGATCAATGATCCTAGCGCAGTCTTAATTGAATGGTGTGCCTAACAGTCTTTGTTCTCTCTCCTTAGCAATTTGGCAAACTGCCAAAGCTGCCGGTCCCATCGTCGGAGGTGCCATCAACCTGGGCCTCAATGCACAGACGTCCAGCAAGGGCTCCATCAGCTCCAGCACGTACATTGTCTTCATTGTCATCATGTGTCTGGGCTTCCCAATTGCCCTTCTTCTGAGTCCCGCCGAGAAGGTCCAGCGCAAGGACCGAACCCTTGTTCTCGTTCACAAGCAGCCCACCTGGGCTGCCGAATTCAAGGCGGCCGTCTCACTGCTGGCCACGCGTCGCATTCTCCTCCTCCTCCCATCCTTCTTCATCAGCTACTTCTACAACGGTTTCCTCAGCACCTGGCTCACAACCTACTTCACCGTGCGCGCGCGTGCTTTCTCCTCCTTCTTCACCAACTTTGCCGGTATCGCCTCCTCGTTCCTCATCGCGGGGCTTCTCGATCGCCAAGGCATCCACATCAAGACCCGTGCCAAGATCGCATTCGTCGCCATCGTCACCATTCTGACCGGCACATGGATCTGGGCCTCCATCCTCCAAAATCAATTCTATAATGCTCCCGAATCTCCCGTCTTTGACTGGTTCACCGGTGGATTCGGCAAATCCTACGCCCTCGTCTTCTTCTGGACCTTTGGTGGCCAGGCCTTTCAACAATTCTTGTACTGGCTCATCGGTCAATACACCACCGATCTCTCCTCGCTGTCCTACCACTGCGGTATCCTGCGAGGCTTCGAAGCCTTGGGCCAGACCGTCGCCTGGGCCATGCAGTCGGAAGGTGGTGCAAACCACTTTGTCAGCATTGGACTCAACTTTGGCATTACCCTGATCGCCATCATTCCCACCTGGATCGTCCTGTCGGAACTCGAGCACAGTCACGAGGTGCGAGTGACGGCCGACGAAGCCGGTGGCCAGAAGACTACTGGTGAGGGCCAGACGGAGACGGCGACGGCTGTTTAACACATTCTGCCCTATGGTCTTCAACACATAAAAAAAAGCAACAGAAAGGGAACACAAAAAAAATGGAGCAGCCGATTTAACATGGCTGCTCATTCGACGACACGCAAGTTTTTTTTTTTCTCTTCTACGATTTCAACATGACTTATGATACCCCCATTCAACATATTACGAGCGTTACTTAATGTCACATTGCTCTGTTTGCAGCGGCTGACGGGATTGTGTGCAATTCCACACCCGTCGCGCCTCTCAGATGATCATCATCACCAAGGAGTCGAGTCTCGCCGGAGGGAGCACCTCCCGAGTCCTTGACTCTCAAAATTTTTAACCTAATATAGACGATGCGATTTGCATTATAATCAAATCAAGTTTAACACTTTGATTTGTCAAATTCCTCTCCGCCTTTTTCATACTAGGCCTTTTTTTTTCCCAACCTTAGAAGAAGACTTTACACTCCCTCGCCCCAGTAATATCTCGACTCGTCGATCTACGCACTCTATTCGCCACACATGTATCTCCCCAAAAAATAAACCATCAATCTCATTCTTAAATCTCGAGCCACTCATTAATGCAACACCGCGGCGATGCCACTTGACCACCTACTACCTATCCCCTACTCCCCCCACCACCAACAACAAAGAGACAATCTCCATTCCCTAAAACCATCCACCATCCCAATCTCATCCCGTCTTCCATCCTTCTCCCATCACGGCACCGGATCCCCATGACAAATCTTCACATGCAACACCTTGGACACTAAATCCAGCAGATTTTCATGAAAGGCGTTAGCAATCAAAATTGAAAAAAAGTGTCCCATCTCCCGAGACTAAATTCCAAATAAAACAAACGAGAAGAAAACAAAGGGGCCGGGGGAAAAGGGCTCACTTTCAACATCGGCCGCGTCGCAGTGCGCAAACAGGCACGTGTTTAGCGCCACGACGAACGGATCGCTCGGACAAGTACAGTCCGTATTGAGATATGTGCCACAGCCGACTTGTTCGGCGGCTTGTTGGTTGCATTTGAGCTGGGGGATATTGATTCGGGTTAGTTGATACATTGATATTGAGTATTCTGAAATTATGACAAAAAACTTGTATGGCTTACCAGACAAGGGGTCATGTTTTGGGGGTTATCTGGGGTTCCTGCAAGGGCGAGGGAGAAGAGGATGGTGAGGGGGGCAAGGATGGAGGTTCTCATTTTTGGATGTAGAAGGGTGCAGGTGGGTTTCTGGGTTGAGATTTGATTTGAGTTTTGGATTGAGGTGTGAAGAAGAGAGGAGTCGGATTGTGCGATTTTTTTTTGATAGATATATACCTCTATTTCTAAGCTGAGCCTCTTATTTCTCATAGGAAGTTCTGGTTTTCTTCTTCATGCAACACACCTCAGCTCAGCTTCAATCGTGTATACCTACGACGAGAGAATCTCTGTAGAGAATGAACGGGATTATCGGGCTCACTCATGCAGGTAGAGTAATCATTCATTTGGAGATTTCCTCATTTCATCCTCCGAGGTGTAACACATATTAGAATTCAAGCATTCACCGTAACCCCCTCGTTGGTTCTGTCCAGTCCAAGTCAAGGCCGAAAAGGCCGTTGAAGCTACTGAAGATGCGGCCTGGTACGGCCCAGATGGAGCTTCTGGTTCCTCGGTTGTGTAACCGCGCGCGATGAATTCGGTGTGACCACATCCTTCTCCCGAGATCCTTAATCCAGGTATCCGAAGGACCAAGGCGAGACACTCGTTTTGATTTTTTGAAGGGTAGTGTGCCTCCCATTCGGCCGACCTACAGATGTTAGTCAGAGCGCATGATGAATCTGGTGGTCTCTGGGCGATTCAGGGTCTGCTCTTTCGATGGGGGAGCGCAGTAGAGCCCTTGAGACCTGACTCAAGCGGCGAGTAAGACTCTCTTTGTCCAATAAGACGCGACACATTGTTTTTTTGGAGGAAATGCTTGCCTCGGTTCGATGCCCGGTCTTTTCGTGGTGAACAGGATAGAATGAATGGGCCATAAGACTTAATTCAAAATGCTTCTTACATCCGCATCTCCACAAGGAGGATCCATGCATTTTTCAAGGTAAGTTTTGAGCTTGCTCTGTGTCCGTGGTAGTGCCCAAATTGACTATTGACATGTCCAAGTGATCAGGATTAGCACTTGACAAGGGCCCCGACTGTACCTGGAGTTGTCGCCGAAAAGAGGAGATCCAGGCGGGATTGTCAGCGATTGATTGATTCCATGAATCTTCCGAGTCATAGAGCAGTCGTCTGGATTCTTGCTGAAACATCTCATCCGTGGGGATGATCCCCATACTCATTTGCTGGCGAGCATAGCGGCTGAGATGTTGAGTCAAAATGCCCGTGAAAGTCTCGAGGGGCACCATTGCTTCATCCCCTACAGGTGATTTGGAATCACCTGCCGGCGCCGCGGATGATGCGGCGGGCTGCGAAGAGGTGTTTTGAGCAGCTATCGAATTCACCCGGGCGGAGATTTGGTCGAGATGATCCTGCGCCGTCTTGTTGGAGGCGCGGAAAGGCACTATCGTGTTTGATTCCCAGCTCAAGAGATAAGGTGGGAGGGAGTTGATGACTTTGGCAGCCACTTCCGGGGCAAAGTCATGTTCACCATGCCAGTCCTTCATGGTCATTCCCTGACGGAAATGAGCCGCCAGATGATCGGTCCTTTCATCCCAGCTTTCCATTCTGTGGTCGCAGAAGCCACACCGTGAGGTAATCGGTGGACCGGGGATTTTCCAGTCATCAAGCGGAGGCAAGGTATCGAGGGCATGCACAAGCCGGAGGTGTTGAACCAGATGGTCTTTGCGACGGAACAAGTGGGTCGAATTCGAGCATTGAAAGTGGTTGTGTCTATCAAGGTGCTCCAACGTAGGATCCTCCATTTCACAGTAGACACATCGTAGCCTCCCGGTCACGGCGGACCAGACAGTACCACCATGCGGTGTGCACGCCCAGCCTCCCAAGTTCAGATGCAGAGACTTTTCGTGCCGAGACCAATCGTACTTGTTCTTGAAGGTGTCGCAGCAGAACGTGCAGCAAAAAATCCGCTCGGTGTCCAGACCACTCGGTTTTCTAGCTTTCCCTCTCCCCTTGTTAACTTTGGGGCCCGCTGCATGAGATTGGGAATTCCACGACGCGGAGATTGCCGACCGTGTCGAGACCGACGACTGCCATGAGGACACGCTGGTGCCGCTTCGTGAACTGGCGATCGAAGCTGGTCGACGATGATGGCGGAAGGACTCTAGCGCAGACCCCTGGTCTACTGAATCGGTCGACAAATCCCTGGAGTCGTCGATGGCGCGCATGATCGCCGACAACGATGCCGGTTCGTCTTCCGGGGGAGATTCTTGCCATCTCCGCATTGGATCTTGAGAATTCGGGCTGATAGGAGTACATGATCCGGTACTTCGTGGCCGCCACCTGGAGAGTGAGTACCGACTTCTCTTTCTGGGAAGACCCAAGGGACGACTTGTCGATCGAGCTGGTACTGGACGATGATCGTTTTGCACTACATCCGTGAGTCCGGATGTGGTACCACTGTTCAGAAAAGGCAAGCCCCATACTTTGCTCTGTTCCGTTGTCTGGACTTCAGCACCGTTAGGAGGAGGCAAAGGTGGAGTTGCTGGGCAGGAGAATCCAGCAACTCCAGAGGCGACATTTGAAGGTTCTGAAGAAGGGCCTCTGTACACATTGAAATTGGAATCGTAGAAACCCAAGTCCACCGGATCCCAGCTCTCCGATACAGAAGGACTTTGCGTCCACGCTGACACAGGTAAGAGCTGGGGAGCGTCATTGCTGATGGGCGAGACATGCGTCGAGCCAAGGCTGCGCTCATGGATGTATGCTCCTTCTCCGCCTATGAAACTTTGGCCTTGAGCTTGATCTTGATCATGATCGTAAAATAGTAGATCATTCAACGTGTTGTCGACTTCAGAAAGGATCAAAATCAGATCAGTCTTTGACCGCTGCTCAGCATCACTCGTTTCGGCCATCTCCGAAGCGCACGCAACGCAACTGACTCACCTGGGGGTGATACATGTTCAAGGTCTCCATACGTCTGCACAGTGGCGTCCAGCTCATATGAATGAAGGTCCCAAGAGTCCTGCTGGTCTACCATGGCGTCGTCTCGATTGCCAACCATCAAGATGCGCAGATGTGCTTGCAACTCCAGGTCAATAAAGACTCGTCCGAGGGGCCAGTTGCCCCCGAGGTCGGCTGGCCGGGACCCGCCCATCGAAGCGGCCAGACTTTGGGGTCATGGGGAGCGCTGCATGTGGAGGTGGCCGACATGCGCAAGCGCTAGTTTTTTTTGAAAAAAAGAAGAAAAGGGAAAAAGGAAAGCTGGATAGTAAATGCTGGATTATTAAACTGTACATGATTCTGCATCTTCTGGACATGGTTAATGTTGAGGCCTACAGGCGCAGGTTCACCCTCAAGGGCTTCTTCCATCAAGAAAAAAAAACCGCAATAGATTGAACCTGAAAGCATCGCTGCTGCTGTGGGCAACATGGATTCAAAGACGGGGAGACTGATATGCACGTCTCACCCCAACTCTCGCGGGGCGCACTGTAATATTTCACCATACTAAAACAGAATACCTAACAACTTAAAATGATCTTGTCATCGCCAGGTTGTGGTGTCTGTCTGAGCAACAATTCCAGCCCAGAAGAGTCAATCCTTGCCATCTGCAGAGCGCGCACCTGATCTCGTAACGTGACTTGTGGCTTCAAGTACCCAAGTACTGTGCCGATCAGGTGAATTGTGATTACCAAATCTCGGTGAATCTCGTGATGAGGCAAAGTTCCCCAGCGGAGAGAGACGACCCACTAAATTAGCACCTGAGGCACCAAAAGGCAGTTGCACCCAAAGGGCAAGTCCGGAGACCATCATACCCACTTATCCAAAGAAGAAAGAAAAGAGAGAAAAAAAAAACTCCCAAGCCGACAACTGCAGAGGATCATCCCACAAACCCAACCCTGTCATGTCTCAAGATATGGAATCTCAAAATGAGTCCATCTCAGGTTCATCAGTCCCGGCTGATTCCAAGATTGACCACGCTGCATCCATTCGGTACTGGAGTAGCCTCCCCAGTACCTCAAGCAACATGCTTGGCATGCTGGGCCAATATCCGTGGTACTCGCGTATCGAATTGCAAGGATCCAAGAACTTTCTGAGCAAAGTTCGTCGACTCCTGCCCACAGTGCCGTCTGGTGGGCAATTCCGCCAGGGCGTGGACTGCGGTGCCGGTGTCGGGCGTGTGACGGAAGGCTTTCTCCGTCATGTATGCACAGTGGTCGATGCGGTTGAGCCAGTGCCCAAATTTACTCAGGTGCTGCAGGAAGGACCGCTCAAGAAAGACGGGGTGGTGGGTGACATTTACACCGTGGGGTTGGAAAACTGGTATCCAGAGAAAAAATACGACTTGATCTGGACCCAGTGGTGCGTGGGTCATCTCACAGACGCGCAACTCGTTCAGTATGTCTCTCGGTGTCGGGAGGCTTTGACGGAGACGGGCTTAATGGTGGTGAAAGAGAATCTGTCCACTTCGCCCAACGAGCAAGACATGTATGATGATGAGGACAGCAGCGTCACTCGGACGGATGCCAAATTCAAGCAAATCTTCGAAGAGGCTGGAATGACGGTCATCAAGGCGGAGATTCAGACTGGCTTCCCAAAGCAGTTTAAGCTTCTGCCTGTCAAGTCGTATGCCTTGCGACCCAAAGTGTGAAGATTCAAGCCATCTGCATCCAACACCATGAGGACGCCCCAAAGCCTCATCCAGGCGCTAGATGTGGATGTTTGCCGATGAGAAAGCCGAGAAACTGGGAAGGCTCGCGGAGCAGTCGTCGGCTAGAAAATTTGTGATCAGATTTGATAAACAGACATCTCGCATGGACGATGAAATCCTGTACGCAGGACCATTGAGGACCCTTGGCGAGGAATTTTCCGAGGAAACTGTGCACTCGGGGTGCAATGCCACGTTTTCCAGGGCACGGGAGTACACTTCTTGGTCTGATCTAGTTGGTCTCCCTTCCGAGTCATGACTTACTTGACTTGAACTCGACCTCACGTTCAGGCGAGAAACACACCTTTGGCGGCGTTCTAATACTTGGTCAATCAACCGACTCATGGCTCTTCTAAAGTGAATTGCGGATTTGTTTAGGAGGATCGCCTGGGAAGTCTATTAAACCGGCAGCAGGTCGGACTCCTGAACTACCTAATACACCGCACTGCCACGAATACAATTTGTACATGGAAACCTCCAGTTGATGTGAACAAAGTGATCCGCTCTATGGTGTGTGGAGTATCATCGGGACCATTTGGTCTCACCAAGATGTTGGCGCTGACTCTATATATCGATGGATAATTTATAAGTTTGGGCGAAAATATGAGAAAACATGAGATGCAAGAAGTGCTGAGAAGTTAACAAAAGATGGAAAGTGAGGACAGCGGTACGGTGATGGGCCGCAAAGGAGACAAGGGCCCGAAGTGGTGGTGCTACGGCATAACCTTGGCGGGAATTTTAAAGCAGAACCTGAATCCGAAAATACAAATCCGTAACTAGTCTCTGCCTATTCCTTTTGTGTCTGTGTAGGCTGTATCTGAATCTGATAAGATTTATTCAAGAAGGAAAGGTCATAGTAAAGACGGAGCGAGGCTCGGGACTCTTCAGTCCGCAGAGCAGTACCCTCTATTATGAATACGAGCTATACCGACAATTGAGCCTGAGTCAAGAAGTTCTATTAGTTTATTAGCACGGCTATCACCGGTTTAAGAGAGGACATACCTGCGGATAGCGATATTATCTGGTTATGGAGCGGCTGGGCCCTACTCTTCCCTACGCTGTGCAAGCTCGGCTGGGGAGACTGCGACTGGTAAGTAGCGGGCTTTTTTTTCTTGCTAGAACAGATTACGCACATTGGAAAGCAGATTCTTTTCACACTGAAATTTATACACAGAAAAAGCTTTATCCACGGAGAGGTGCAACCTCGGAAAATTGCCTATGACCTATCTTTTAAGCGCGTGCTTCTGATCGGGATCGGGACTACTCAAGGCCTGCTGTGGTCCCAGAGCGCATGCGGGAAAACATGCGGGATGTGAGACCAATCGTCTATAAATACCGTTGCAGGACAAACCATCCTAACAGATGGTTTGACTTGGACCTTTTGGCCTAATGGATAAACCGGTGAGCAACGGCACGGTGGGATTTCACTGCAACCGTTACCTCGCCAGCTAGCAGGCGCTGAAAGTTCTATTGTATTTTCAAGCCTGCTTCCGTCAGCAAGGGATTGCTATATCGCGGAGAGATGATATGGAATCACTGGGATACGTCCTTGTATTTCTCTTTCGCGGGTAGCTCCCGTGGCAGGCGCATGGTATGGCAGCAAATTCAATCTTGTCAATGAAGTCTTCTATCGCAACGGAGAATCTCTGCAGTGGTCTGTAGCCACTGTGCGAGTATATGAACTCCGTCAAAGCCCTTGCATCTGACCAGATACCAGATTATGACAACCTCAGCCGCATGTTGGGGCTTCTGACTCAATGAAGTAACTTAATGTCTATGGTAGCTATGCATTTTCGGGCTGTCTTTGGGCCCAGAGGCCTGTTAACTCTGAGGGCAAAACTCCAGTTCCTTACTGAATGATGAATTATAGCTTCCCAACAAGCCCATGAAAGGTCGCTTTATATCTCCCTTATTACACGACCGAGGCCTCACGATCATGGATATGTTTAATTGTGGATTTAAAGCCCTCTGAGCTGCGTAAGTCTAGATCGAAAGGCATTACTTTGCAACAATGGCACAGACGTTATAGGAAATAGAACCAAATTCCAAGGTTCGGTCACGAGCGAGAATAATTTCGGCCTATGTCTTGATTTCAAAACTCTCACAAATGGTAGTTGTCCTCGGACACCGAGGCGAAGATCCCCTGCAGGTCAAATGAAAACGAAGTAGTTGGCTTGGAGCAGTTTTTAAAGAGACCCGTGCTGTAGTCACCCTAACTGTAGACCCAGAATCAGACAGCATAACATGCGGGAAGATGCAAGTTTAAATCTTCGGAGACTGTTTTGAGATGGTCGCTGGCCTGGGTAGCTGTATTCTGTGCCGCAGTGGAGGCGTAAGCTACCTCATACACAACAATTTCCGTCGCGCTGTTGTCAGCACCGGGAACTCCTCTCATTACAGCGGGTGTGTGTACACCAGCAATGCTAAGTCCTCGGCGTACATGTATATTGCTGGGCTCCGGATACTTGTCAAATTTATGGTCTTGGTCGATTTTCGCAGCTGATGAACAGTTAAGTTTGACTGAGCAACCTTAGTTGGTTCGGGATGATTACTGATCATTTTATTCAATTATGTAACTACAATATTGACCACACAACTTACAGTGAAACCTTTTATGCCAAGGCTTTGCCGACTTGAAGGTGTATACGACTTGAATTACCACCGAGCCGGTCCATCAATCAAGCCGAATACCGTTTAGTCCCAACGAGCGGTACCCAACAATCTCAACGATTTTGGCTTCACAGTCTATAATTAGGGTTTCAGGTATGGCTTAAATTAAGTCATGTACTTTACACCTATTAAATTTCCGCAGGGCAATTCCTACACCCAGCTCTGAAGTCTGACTCTATGATCCAGATCTTGCTCTAGTGCAAATCCAGTACGACAGAAAGAGAGGGATCTACTACTCAGAGATTGAGATTGAGGCGTCTGCATCCAAGATTCCGATAAATAGGGTTCTATGGATCATTTTACAGAAGCCTCCTACGAGGGAACTTGCCATTGCAAGGCTGTGCGTTTCTCTGCAAAGCTACCGTCTCCGCTGTCGCAATTGGCAGTAGTCTCTTGCAACTGTACGTACACGCATGCATAATGTCCCCAGCATGCTCACTTTCCCCTGCCCTACAAATGAGTTACATCATGCAATTGACGGCCAGACTAAAACCCATATTAGGTAGCTATTGCCACATTGCAGGTAGTCTGCTTACGTTTGTGGATGATATAGAAATTCACCAAGGAACAAAATCGCTCAAGGTATGACTCAACTATAATACCTGACCTTTCAATATTATCCACTATAATATTAGGCCTACGCAAAAAATCGCTAATATTAATGACTACTGTGATTCAGGAATATCGGTTTGGTTCGCATACTTACAGATCTTTTTTTGCGGAATCTGTGGTGCCAATGTTTACAACAAGTCGGTGAATCCAAAATTCAGATATGGTCAATGTGCTCTTAACGTAAGTAAGCGCTTCACTCATTGCTTGTCATCCATATATTAATAGAAAATACCTCTTCGGCGCTGTGGAAGAGAGTGTACATAAGCTAACAGATATCTCGGGGTTCCAATTTAGATACGTCTCCTACACGACATTGATTTGGAGTCCATAGAAATCAGCAAGGGCGATGGTAAGAATATTCAGCTGCCACCTTTGGAAGAGGATTCACTTTAGATCCCTTGAAAACATGTAATAAACGGCCTTACTGGCCCATGCATGGACTCTTGCCGTGTATGTCATCTCAGCTATCAATATTATAAGGATCCTCGTGGGTTAGTCATTTGGTAAGTAGACTAGCTTAAAGGCGCTTCTTCAAGTGTTCAACATCTTATCTTCGGCAGTTGAAGCGCGTCCACCATCTTTGGCACAAGGTGGTAGGTGTAGGTATGTAGTGAGGATGGTGTGATTGTGTTGGTCGACGTGGTTAGGTGGCGTCAAGCCGGCCCGTGGTGATTGCGAATCGTATTGAGGCTCGCATGGCTTCCAAGTTTGGCGTCCATTGCTGATGAGCAGAACGTGATCTTCCTCCTAGAGAGAAGGAGAGATTGTCTCGGTGGGATTGGCTACATTGCAATAGGGCCGTTCGTTGTGTGGTCCACTTCCGATATCGAAAGAGGAAGTGTTCCACGGTCTCTCTTGCTTGTCCACATGCACACTGGTTTGTGTCTGCAACTTTTGATGCGGTAGAGATAGCTATTGAGTCTGGCCATGCCAGCCCGGAGCTGGACTAGCACGCTCGCTTCCTTACTTCCGCGAAAATCGATCATACATCTGTCGAGTGTGCTTTCCTGGCAGTGCTGCATCTACTCGTTTCACGTGTCTCCCTACGTTCTCTGGCAACTTTTTGCCAGCCGCTGCTTGGGACTGAGCGAGATTCAGCGTTGTCGACTTCGTCCTGGGGCACGATTATTGCGGGACGGCATAGGAGATATGAAACTTCGTTGAAGATGACGATTCGAAGGGTCTACGCAAGACCAATAAAGCAGCGGCGTAGAGGGTGTAGTCCACAAGTCAAGGCACCCAGCCCTTATGCAGTCATTAAATACGCGGTCTAGTCTGACCTCGGACGTGATCATTCCACGTAGAGAGCTTCCAAACCTCTACGATCCAATGTCAAAAAAAAGCGCGACAAAGAAAAAAAAGGCACTCTCACAATTTGATTTGCAGGAAGGAGGTGAGATACATTCAACAATCTTCTTGGAAGTTCCCACTTTTGATAGAGTCGCACCTGAGAGCTCTCAATATCACAAGATCAGAGAGTCCACCACTGGTCTTCCTTGCTGTTCTCCCCCCCCTCCGATACTTTTAATCCACGCGACACAGCAGGCCACTGTGGAGGTCGTAATTCCACTTATCGCTTCCGACGCCACTGAGAACCCACAAACTTTCCTTTGGATCATACTTTGTCTTAATCTTCAATAATTTCTCGTACTTGTCGCCGTAAAAGTCGTGCTTCCAGGTACTACTGAGTCCATTGGCGGCATTCATATATGCACCGGCACTGGGCGCCCATTCCCTCCACACGGGCTCTTTATATTTTTCGTACCATTTGGCTGCTGCTTGCAACGCTGTGCTGGGATCTTGGGTTGAATTGATATGGGCCCCCCACGCCATGGTCAGTGAATATGCGTTTCGCCAGGACCAGTTCTCACTGGCCCATCGATCCTTTGGAACCTTGTGTGTTCCCGGTCCAGCTTGGATATCAAAGCGCAGCAGCGTACCTTCGTCCGGTCTCTCGGCAGCAAACATTCGACGAAGATGACGATTGAGATCTTCCCGTGGCAGATCAGAAAGTTCAGCTCGACCCAAGAGTCGTCCCGTGTAGAAGCGGGATGCCCCTGCGAATGTGCTAGTGAGTACTCTCGGCTTGCTGTACATCCAGAAAGTTTCGGAAAAAGGTTCAGTCACTGTCAGACTCAGATTTCCTCCACTGGCATTGTGGAGTTGGGTGACCAGTCGTCTGAGCTTGTGACGCATGCTTCCAACGGTGGTGTTGAATGCAACAAGCTTGGCCGTCACGGCTGGACCGGAGATATTTCGAGGAATAGGGAGATATTTCATCGCCATCTCTCCCGTCATGGCATCCACCGTGCCGGTGACGCCGGAATCCACCAGGTCTGGCAGCTGCGAGACAAATTCGGCGAATCCAGCCCATAATGCGTCTTCCATCATCTGCGACGTGTCGCGAGAATGGAAAGTCACCGCACTACTGACCACATTCTCGGGAAGAGGGTGAGTGGCCAGCACGTATTCAGTAATTACTCCGAATTGACCACCACCGGCACCTCGGAGAGCCCAGAAGATATCCTGATTCTGCTCATCGTTGGCCACCAGTCGACGGCCCTCGCTGGTGATAATCGTAGCCTGCAAGACCTGGTCCGAGGAAAGACCGTGATGGATGGAAAGGATACCGTGCCCTCCATTTGAGATCTGACCCCCCAGACCAACAGTGACATCCTCACTACCGACGAGCGTCCTCTTCGCCTTGTATGCAGCTTCATAAGCCGAGCCCCAAATGGTCCCGCCACCGCAGATCAAGACATCTGCAGTGTGCTTGCTGCCCGGAACCTGCCAGTCCGACTTGTGCTCGATATTTTGGAAGTTGTGAGTCCAGATCGACAGGGAATATGCTCCTGTAGCTCTATCATCATTCAAAAATCTCCCAGTCAGTCTTGTCTTGATCCAACTTGAGTCTTTTTTTTGGTCTTTTCTCTTTTTCATCTCCCACTCTTCAGGGCAGACAGAGAACGGGGCAAGACACGCGCAATACCTTCCATTAAAATCATGACCCGTCGATTTGACCACAATCCGAATATTCCGCTCCGACGCCCAAGCCATCGCCTTACCGATCTGATATTCCTTCGTCGCATTGACAATATACTGAGGCAATGCACCAAGAGTACATCCCCGTCTCTCATCGTACCCGTTCCCTCCCGGCGGGATACACGAATTATTAGTGAAGATGGAATAACTGATACTCTCCGGCCAGTGAGCATGATATGCTCCATACTTCCAATTCTCCTTCACTTCGGAGCACTTGTGCGGCGAGCCTAGCGGATTACCCTCGTAACAGGAAGAAGCGGCAGGGGCAGTGCGCAAAAGACATCCGCCAATTGACCTGTTCAAAGCATGCCACTCATCATGGGAGGGCCAGCTGTCGCTTTGTGGGGAGGATTTGCATCGTGCAGTGTTGAGAGTGTGGGGGCCTGGAAGAAAAGTAAGTGGGAAGGTGAGAGCATGCAGAATGAGTTGATACATGTTCTGGAGAAATGAGGGTTTGTCTCGAGTACTAGGTTGGGGGGAGGAGAAATCGAGACAGGAGCTGGGTTCTTCTTTTTGAGGGCAGAGGGCTGAGAGGCTTGTCGAGTTAGAGCGTTCTTTAATTTATTCTCAAGGTCTTGGTGCTTCTTGTACTCTATCAGTCTAGCCTTCAAGTTGCTCGTCATCATGATAGCTTGGTACATGTCGGAATACAGATCCGCCGGTCCAGGCCGGGAATGAAGTCTGAGCCCTCGAAGAAAGGTTACCACGGCCATGAAAGACTGAACCTTGGAGTTGTTCTCTTACATGGCACAGATAGTAGTATTTTCAAAATTTGATTGTTGAGACATTTCTTCAGATCGAACGCTTTTGAACGAAGGAGTAGAAAAAAAAGGCTGTAATCAAAAATAAGGATCATGGCTTCAAAAGTACGAGCCGCACCGCTCCTAATTGATGTCAGTGCGCTGATATTTTTATTTTAAATCTTATTATTATTCAAAACAAGAGAAAACGATTTTACCATGAGCTTTCCACGTGGACTAAAGGCGATTCGGTTGAAGGTGACTTGATAGGACAGAAAGTACAATGTCATCCGTAGAGAAGCCGCTGGTAGAGAGTATCGTTTCCGACAGCCATTGAACCGGGCAATAGACCAAAGGTTTTCAATTTTCAGGCTTGCACTTGTTCAAGGAATCTGGGAGCTCGTTTATTTCATCTTTGAAGAAGGATGATATAATGTCGATCAACATCATGTTCCTGAAAAATCAAACACGGTCAGCCATTTGTATGGCCAGGGTTCCAGATTTTTGTGTTCTCGTCATCTTCTCTTTACGCGATTTGTTGTACGACTCGAAATAGGCATCGCCCCCAAAAGAAACAATCCTACGAAGCTTGTATTCAGGAATGACGACAAACAGCTGATCACTTCAACTTTAGTTCACCGAGATGGAAACGGACGTATCCTTCTTACGGGCATCGGCCGGCGAATGACTCACGAGGATAGTCACGCTCGTCCAATCCGGGAGGCAAGGGTCCGAGTAAAGCATCGACATTTTCTTTTGCAAAACTACCATCTAGAGTTGACGCTGTGCAAGCTGTGGAATTAGATCATACATTTCCACCTGTGACTTTGAAGAAGAAGCATCATCTCAACAATGGCCTCAAACCACGTACTCATCGTCGGGTAGGTAGTAGGCTAATGAGATACAGACAGTCACTCAACGACTTCCCCTCCCCGAATACCAACAAGACCAACTGACAGGACCGCAGCGCCGGCGTCTTAGGACTCAGCTGTGCCATTCAACTCTCTCGCTCCAGTGTACACGACAAAGTCACCGTCATCGCACGCGACCTGCCCGGGGACACTTCCATCGACTACGCCTCTCCCTGGGCGGGTGCGCACTTCCGTCCATCCCCCGCCAAAACCGCCACGGACCAATTCGAGCAGCAACTCATGCGCGAGACATACACAGAACTCGAGCATCTTGCAGAAGCACATCCCGAAGCGGGTGTGCGATTCGTCCCGGCAATTGAATACTTTGACTCGGCAGATGAAAACATCGTTCTAGCAAAGGAGAATGGGTACATTGATTGGCCTGATTTTCGACTGCTCCGTTCAGACGAGTACCCTGCCAATGCGGGCGGTCATGATGCTGGAGAGCAGTCGCCAATTCGATTGGGGGTGAGTTACCGAGGCTGGATCTTGAATTCGCCTCTTTATCTGGAGTGGTGTCGTCGGGTGGCTGAGAGGCAAGGGGTGGTGTTTATACGGGCGAGCGTGACGTCGATGGCCGATGCGGTGTCTGTGTTTCGGAGGGAGAGCCGAGCGGATGAGAAGGAGCAGGTTGTTCGTGCAGTGATCAACGCGACGGGTCGCGGCATTGATGATCCAGACTCGTTTCCGTCGCGGGGACAGTTCATCATCGTGTCGAATCCGTGTGATCGGACGATCAGCCATCACTGGGCGGATGGCTCGTCGACGGTCATTGTGCCTCGGCCTCTGGGAGGAGGAACCGTCATTGGCGGTACGAAAGAGCCGGGCAATTGGTGAGTGCACATCCACGTTCTTCATCCCACTTTTCTGTGGTTTTTTTTCCAGGGTGAGAGGCGTGTAGGAAGAGGGAAGGTGTTGATTGCTGACATTGAACAGGTCCGAAGATATTTCGGATGAGGCAACCGAAGCGATCCTGAAAAGAGTTGCAGCCATCTGTCCTGAAATGGTGGATGGCCAAACCGCCGCGGCAACGGCCAAGACTCATGGATTCCACATTCGACAGGTGTATGTTGCTCGTCGGCCGATGCGACGCGGTGGGTTGCGTCTGGAAAAGGAGATCATGGAGGGAGGGACACCTCTGATTCATTGTTATGGGGCGGGCGCCAGTGGGTTCAAGGTTAGTTGGGGCGTGGCCAAGCATGTCGAAGCCTTGGTCAGGGAGATACGACTGGCCTCGCAATAGCCCCGTGGAGAGATCGTAGTGATCCATGAACATGTCAAGTAATTCATCTGGCCCTGGTCAGGCACTGAATCAGCTGCTTGGTAAGCTTTGACATGTTTTCAGATGGACATATAGCTTTGTGTGTGCAAATGCAGGTTCATTCGTTGATTCTCAGTACCTATTTCTATGAACAATCTTATCGAGTGCGTTTTTGGGTGGGGGTCATGAAAATGAGAGAGAAGAGGAGAGAGGGGAGAGAGAGAGAGGAAGACGGGGAATGTGAAAGATGAGCTCAGAGATGAAGAAAAAAACAAAAACTCTCAAACACGGCCGGCTCCAAGATCGATGGTCTAGTTCAGCTTCTTGGCCTCATTCTCGGGAATCTTCCAGTGAAGCACACCGTCCGAGTTGACGTCCGAGACGACCTTGCATGTGTTGAATGTGTCCACCAGCGACTTGAGGAACATCCCCTCATCCAAGTGGTACTGGTCGCCGAGGTACGGAACGATGGCGTTGGTGGCCTCCTCGGCGTGGTAGAAGGGAATCTTGGGGAACAGGTGGTGGACGACGTGGTAGTCGATGATCTCGTGGAAGAAGTGACGGCCGATGAAACCAAAGCGGCGGTCCACGGTGGAGAGGGCGCCCTTGACAAAGGTCCAGGCATCGGCGTCGTAGTGAGGCACAGTGGGGTGGGTGTGGTGCAAGTAGGTGATGGCAACTAGACCGGTGCAACGGGTCAGCAAGTCATATTCTCACGCTGGGTTTCAAACCATTTACGGGTCGATAGAGAGGGGGAAAGAGGCAGGTTTGCTTACCCAGCCAGTGGTGTACCCAGAAGTAGGGCACCACGTAAAGCAGAGCAATCTTCCAGGCGCCCATCTGCGTCGCGAGATAGTACAGGGTTCCACCAACGATCAACAGGCCGAGGTCGGTGATGGCGATGAGGTGAGCCTGAGAATCGGTGAAGAGAGAGCCCAGAGGGTCAAAGTGGCTGTTTCGGAGCGCCTTGGGCCCCGTGGGCTTCTCCGGCAGACTCTTGGAACCTGCGCTGACGTTGAACATCAGGTATGTCTGCCATCCGAGAAGCTGGTGGGACAGCAGGGCGGCAGCATTGTAGAAGGGAGTCTCCTCGAACAGCTCCTGGACCTTGTTGAGCAGAGTGGGCACCTTGGTCTTGAGGTACTCGTCGGTGGGAGGTACGAAGACGGTATCCTTCTCGATGTGGCAGTGGTAGCGGTGGTGTCGGGCGTGGGTGATCTTCCACGAGAAGTAGGGCACCATGAGCAGCGAGTGAGTCGCCCATCCCACCACGTCGTTCAACGTCGAGTATGGCGAAAAGGCGCCGTGTCCACACTCATGACCGAGAATCCAGATACCGACGCCCACGCATCCCTGGAGGAAGGTGTAGGTGATCCAGGCCCCCACGCGCATCCAAGTCGTCGGCAACTGCTCGATATATGTGGACGCCCAGACGAGAATGGAGGCGTAAACGAGATCACGAGCCAGATAGGCGAGAGACTTGGTCGCGGACCGCTCGAAGCAGTGCGCAGGAATCTTGCTTCTCAAGAATCCATAGGTGATTTCTTCGGGCTGTGACGATTTCCAGAGTCAGGTCAGCTTCAGCTCTCAGAAAAGTCTCCAGCCCATCTCCTCATGACCCCTTTTGAAAGTGGGAAGAAGAAAGCGAATGCATACCTGAGCCTCCGCCTTGAGGCGATAGGTCACCGGCTCGATTGTTTGAACCTTGGACGATGCCATGATGATTTTTTGGCGACGTGGTGGTGAATGTTCAATATCTGATGGATACTGCACAGGGAACAGACAAGGGAAGAAAGTCAAGATTGGACCCTTTTGACCCTTCGCACATTCAAATACAATTCTCGTCTTTGGCTTTCCTTTTCCCCCTAGTCCCCAGAATGGCAGAGACCTCGCATCGGGAGCATGATTCCATGATTGGTTCCTGATAAAGGACCCTAAATCATGGAGCCCTATGCGGAGCCCTTGAATTGCCCCCTTTCCGAAGTTTTCTTCTTCCTATGGCGCGGCATATTCCCGTGGATGAAATATCCAGCGTCCCATCTGACGCACCAATACAAAGTATCGGACGGACCACTGATCCATTGCGCTTCCAACCACGTCGGTTACTGGCCCCTTTGGAGAGGTGGCGGCCCCTGGTTCGAGACAGAAAATCGTTGAGATTTCTCAGATTGAACTGTGGAGAATCCGAGTAGTGGTCTCTACAACCGTCTGCCAGATTCGCTACAATCTACACTAGCGTCTCCAGTCTTGGCGCGTTTGACTCAAAAGGGATATTTTTAGGGCCCTTTTTCAACGCAACGACGGCCTTCTAAGTTTGAGTCTAAATCGCTAGCTCTCATGGCGGGACCCGCTGATTCTGTTGGAATTTGACTCTACTTCGTCGTTTCCCCTTTTTTGGGGCCAATGGACGCTGAGTGGTTGGAGCATTTGCTGATCCCATTAACCGCCCACACCAACGTGCACTTTCTTTTTTTTTTTTTTACCTTTAGACTCGATTCTTTGTTTTCTTCTAGAAAATCATCAAAGCACTTTAATTGTGTTGAATGGAAGCTACCGAAGGTTTCTTTTTGGGTCTGTGGTTTTTCTTTTGACCTTGCACAGATGGACGCCACAGACATGGGTAAAATATCATGCCGGGGACCAATCATATGTTTCGTCGAATACGAACTTTGCAGTGTCAATACAAACAACCCCCAAAAAAAATTCACTTATCATTCAGAAGAAAATAAAATGCATCCAAAAAAAAATTGAAAAAAAAAAAGAGATAGTCCAAGACTCCGATCACCGGGGGATAGATCGGACCGAGAATCGTTGAGAAAAGGTGTGAATTGGGAAAGAATCCACCGCGGGTATGGAGGAGCTTTGTCTGACATGTGGAGCAACTAATCCAAATCGAGCTTCTACACGACGACTCCAAACTCAACAAATCACCCATCCACCCGAACTCGGGGATTTTTGATTTCCAAAGAGCAATCACATGCGAAGAGGAGCCTGTTTGATTGAGCATCGACTGCCGACTGTTGCTGTGAATTTGACAATCACGAGCCAATTCAAGGGAGAGTGGCAAGGGTCACAATTACAAATACCGTCACTGCTTCGATCGAGTGCAAGCACCTATTAGCGCTCCTTGGGGCGATTCCTGGGCAGATCAGTGTGCAAAGTGCTCGATGGAAACATCGCTTGACTCTACTCGGTAGGCGTATGTATGGCAATGTGTAGATATCTTGTCGATTTCGGGTAGATGCAGATGCCAATGCACATGTAGCTTCTTGCAAGACTGTCGAGACTGGAAATTTGCGAGATCCACAGGCTGTAAGGTCGGATTGGAATGATGGGAGTGTATACGGAGACAAAGAGTAGTAGTCTAGCGGTCTACCAGTCTCTGTTCTGGACCGTCTCTGTAGGTTTTTTTCTTTTTTTTTCTTTCTTTTTGGCTTGGGTTTTAGCCGAGAATCTTTTCTCAAACAGTCAGTGTACCGTAGAAAAATGAACCGCTGTGGTTTGTTTCATGTTTTTTTTTCTCCTTCTTTTTCCTTTTTTTTTGACTTTCCACCGTGGGGCGAGTCTCTTCTCTTGAACAGCGAGACAGCAGAGAAATAAGATTCCTTGCTTACGTACATTGTGCTCTTTTATTTGACCTATACCCGGAATCAAACCAAGCAATTGGAATGGAGATCGGAGGTTGCAAGTTTCTTCAATAAGCATACATGCAAAAACAAATGTCCCATGATCTATTGCTGTACTGCGTGATGATGATGATCAGCATCCCTCGTGTCCATTCAACACACGGACCGCCCCGAAGAGGCAGCGCCAAGATCGTCCTTGCGTGATAATAAACCAATCATGCCCCGACTTTGGAGGATGTATGATCCACTTTCGAGCGTTTTTCCTGAGCAGCGATGATGAAGATAGTATAGTGACTATGGGGAGGTCAGTCTAAGAGTTGCATCCGATTAAGCTCTTTCAGATCATGATATTCATCATCACGCCGCAACAGTACCTTGCTCAGGCATGACATGATTAGTGATGAGCTTGAGTTACCCGGAAGAATGTGAGTGTCAACCCTGTTCAAAAATGGAATTAGATCCCCACGGAACGCCTAGCCTGCATGGACTCTTGACTCTGAAATGATGTAAGCTTGCAGGACATTCCTCATGATGCTTCTCCTCCATGGCCCCGACGATTGTGCCCTCTGGGATCCGAGAGATGATGAAGCGGATGAACTACTAGAAATCACCCGCGCGTGCAGCAATGCCTCAGGTGAGAGGTATACTCTGCATAGCCGCGTTTCCCAGATACCCTGGTTGAATAGTAATACTACCTAGGCTGTGTCGATTTACAATCATGGTATACCGATTCATACACGTCACTTATCAAAATAGTCTTCGAGAATGTAACTCGGTCTGCAATGTTGTCAAAAAATCCCTCATCAAGTGATGATGCGGACCATTGGGAAGCAGAGAGGACGATTGCGCGTCTTCTCGTATGTCTCGTGCCGAAACTCTGAGTGATCAAATTGCACTCCTCCTAGGAGTAGATTCTATTCGGTGGAAGCAAGAGGCAAAGTTGTGGTTTCAAGGTGTGAAAGTACCCTCAACCCTGAGTCTGTTGGGTGTGAAACGGCCTGGTTGCGGGATTGTGTAGCCCTAATGGACACCCGAGTCTGGGATTACATTTGGTGAACCTGTCGAAGATCAAGACTGGAGGAAACTTCTTTTACAGGGAAATGATGAGGTGAGACCTTCCAGAAACGTCAAAATTTCCCATGAACCATTGGGAGCTTGGAAGACTTGCTAGTGCCCAAAGCACAACTTTAATAACCAATTCATTCGAGGACTGAACAAGACAGTGTCGGCCAAAGTCACGTACTGCACGTGGAACCATGGCCCATCTATTGCGGCGGTAATTGTCTTGATGTAGGAGAGAGTCGGGCCGATGTTCGGTCCGTAGACTGGCAATGACATTTGCATGTATCTCGACGACCATAAAATTGAGACGGGAATATGAAACTGGAAAAGGGTCGTTCCGAGATCCCGTCGATTATTGTGAAGAAATCGTGATTAGTATAAAACTGGACATGGAATGTCATTAATAATAAAGTGCGCTAGAATGGTATGTAGCTTCGTGCCTCGTTCGTATCGTCTCTCCCCACCGGGCAATCAACAAGCCAGCAGAGCTCATCTGAATTGACTTTCTCATTCAATGAGTGGGGTGATCGCTCGAAAGGAATCGATCACGAAATCAAAGAGAGAGAAAAAAAGATAAGAGAAGTAAAGAAAATAAAAAGCAGCCCTGATACTCGCAGTGTGCACACATAATTACAATGTAAGGATATGGAGCCAGCAGAGCACATATCAACAAGCGGGAACTATGTCTCGGTCTCACCGCGGCGGAGAGCCAGCAGAGCCCGAACGTCGGTAACATACTGTAAAGCTTCCAGCATGGGCACCAGGTGTAGCAGGCCATTGTCCGTGGGATCATTGATCCACCCTTCAATAGGAATGGCGTTATCTACGGGGACGTGTTAGAGACAATCTTGGAGGTAAATGACTAACGGTGAGTAGGTTCTCCAAACGCACCTTCGTGGAACAAATAGCTCATCGGACTATTGTCCAGAATCATGACCTTGCTCAGGTCAGGTTCCACCGAACTGAGATCCTTGATGTAAGCGCCATTGCGAAAGGTACAATGTTGTCGATAGTAGCGTGCCTGGAAATACTTGCGTTCCTGCTCAAGCCAGTCGATGACAGGGTCCGCATACTCTTGTACCGAAGCCGTAAAGACGACGAGCTTGTACCACCTCGAAATCTTTCGCAAAAAATCATCGCAGTGGGGTCTCTTGTGAACATAGTACAAAATCGGGTGCTGCGGACCCAATGTAGTTTGCGGGCCTCCGGGTGTGAGAGCCGTGCTGACAGGCATGGAAAGCTTGACCTCCACCATGTGTCCACTGGACATGCGACCACCCTTTGCGAGTGAATGGATGAGTGTTTCATCCAAATCCAAAACCAGTGTTTTTTGCGGAAGATTGGAGCTGCGTGTTGCCGCTGTGTATGAAGGCACTCGTGGTGGGAGCAGCGGACGCGGGGGGCCGGAGCATGGGGGTACTTGGTGATGCGGTGAACAGATGGAGAAGTAGGTGATTTCAGACTGTCGAGGTTGACGGAGCCTTGTACTCGAGATGCACCCTCGGGCAAGGGCTCCCCCGAGTCTGTACTTTGATTCCGTCGATGCTGTCTCTGCTTTTTGAGCGCTTCTTCATTATGTAGCTTGATGCGTATGGAGCGTCGCGGGGTGGGCTCGTCCTGGGTGCCGTCCACGCCCGGAGCCTGACCCTTAACTGATCGTGCCTTTTTCCTTCCTGTACCGCCCCCGGTGGACCCATGGTCGCCCTCAGAATCGGATGTGTTTGAATGAATGGAATCACGCGATACTTGTGACTTCACCTGGCGAGTCGAGCCACTTCTTCGCCTGGTTTGTATACGTGATGCTTCTTTAATCGGTCGTTCCCGTGTACCCACAGGTCTTCGCCAGATCCATCTGACCGGTGCAAATAATGAGAAGCGCCCGTCGTTGTCTCGGAAAAATTGCGCAACAAAGATACCAGGTGCCGCAAGCGTTGAGAGGATCCACTGGAGGGTCTCGGTCATCGCGTCAACAATTCGCTTCGTGAGAAGGCGCCATGAACTCTTGGAAGTGACCACATCGTCTGTCTGCGCGCCATTCATCAAAGGTGTCTTTTCACCAAAATCTTGGTTTGTGTCATCGGAGGCGTCATCCCCCACGTAAGGAGCTGCATGATTGTAACTCTGATCAGAGGCAACAGAGCCTGACCGAAAATTGTTCTCGCTGTAGGACCGATGCTTGCTGAAGTCAAAATCTCCAGGTGCTGCTCTGCGCCGCTTTTCGCTCTGTGATTGCGATCGTGGGCGCGAAGAGCTGGTGGACTGCCCAATGACCCGCGACGATAGGATGTTCAGAGAGTTCATTTTCCGTTGGAGTTCATGGGCAACAGGGGCGACGGGAATCTAATCTACATAGTTGGTTCATGAGTCAAGTGGTCAAATCACTGGCAGCGAGTCACCTTCGGAGTGACAGGTGGGCTGGTGGGTATCCTCAGAGAAGGAAGGGGGTGTGATGCAGGTTGTAAGTAGGCTGAATTCAGCTCTTGTTGAAACGGACCTCAAGGCGCAAGTCTCACCCGTGCCTCGGAAGTATTTCCGCGCTCGACCCCGGGTCAAATCACGTCGCAGCAGCAATACAGACCAGATTGCTGCAAGAGCTCAGGTCGGACCAAATGCAAAATCAGAGAAGAGAAGAGAAAGACGTAATTGTTATGGAGTGTCGAAAGGCGATAGGAGCCCGGCAGTGACGGAGGAGCCAAAGTGTGGGGAAGCGGACAAACGTTGGACGGCAGAAAATCGATTGCTTTGTCGCGCCCACTTTACATGATCTTCACCAAAGCCTGAGACGACTGTGACCGGCTGGTCTTAGCATACACACAGTTCTAGACTTGATTATCCAGGTAAAGACTTTGTTCTCTGGCACCCGTGTCCATTTGATTGTCATGACACCCAAAAAATAGCTTGCTAAATCGGTTAACAGGCTGCCCTGCGCTAGCGTGCCAAAACATCCCACTTTCTCATGCCGTCAACGTCGCTTGCCCTGACACCAGGGCTAGGGTCTTTCCTCAAGTCTCTCAAGACCAACCCAGTCGAGACATCGATTGAGAACCTCATCTCGTGCGCCCTCTACTCTTTCTCCCCGCGACGCAGATGGCGCAGAATCTTTGATTGCTCACATGTAGATCGCTTCCATTAGATTACTCAAAAGACGCCAGATCCGCCATTCGCGATCATGTGCCACCGCAACTGCCTATCTGCTCCGCCATGTTGTTTCGGTTTGCAAGACATCCGACCCAGTCAAGCTCATTGAGCGAGTACAGACTGTTGGCAGGCGGCTTGTCGCGGCTCAGCCGCGGGAAATGGTGGTGGGCAATGTGGTGCGACGAGTGCTAGGCCTCATTCGTGATGAAGCGGAAGATGATCATGATGCAGAGTTTGCTTTGAGTGAAGCTGGATCTGAAAGTCAACCTCATACGCCACGAGCTTTCGATGGTCAGTTCTCCGCAAGTCATGACTCATCTTCTGTGACCAAAGATTAACCATCACTCTTTTTTCTTGGCCAGACCCATCTTCATCATTGCCCTTGGACCGTGACTCCCTTTCTCTTCGCGGGGACGGTGCAGAGCGTCAATCTTCCCGGCCTACGCTCCATTCCATGTTCAGCCTCCTTTCGCACCCTGAAGCAGAGTTCTCGCCAATCAGCACTCCAGGCACACAATCTCCCAATGGGCGGATCCCCACTCATGGTCCTGGTGGCAAGGACGTCAAGGCCGAGGTTCTGGAAGGTATCGGTGAGATCATTGACGAACTCGGACAAGTCGATGACCAGATTGCGTCGTACGCTCTGGAGCACATTCACTCGAACGAAATTATTCTCACCCACACTTCATCTACGACCGTACAAAAGTTTTTGGTGAAGGCTGCAACAAAGCGCAAATTCACAGTGATTCATGCCGAGTCCTTCCCAAACAATCACGAAGCTACTCACGCCACTGTCAGTGGCAAGTCGACCGGCGATGATGAGAACCTGAGCACCGAGGCCTTCCAGAAGCCTTTGACCGCTCTTGGAATCACCGTCATTCTCATTCCAGACTCGGCAGTATTTGCTCTTATGTCTCGGGTTAACAAGGTCATCCTGGGCACTCACTCCGTGCTTGCAAATGGTGGTCTGGTCGCCGCTGCTGGTACTCGAGTCATTGCTCGTGCTGCCAAGGTTCACCAAACCCCTGTCGTTGTTGTCAGCGGTGTATACAAGCTTAGCCCGGTCTATCCCTTCGACTTTGAATCGCTCATTGAATACGGCGATGCCAGCAAGGTCCTTCCATACGAAGATGGGGATCTTGTGGATCAAATCGACGTTCAGAATCCGATCTATGACTATGTTCCGGCTGAGCTTGTCGACCTTTACATTACCAACTTGTAAGTTTTATGATCAGGGTGATTCTGGTACCGTACAACTTGACTGACATCAAAATTTTCCTCGTCTTTTCCAGGGGAGGTCATGCGCCGTCGTATCTGTACCGCATTGTGTCCGATCACTACCGAAAGGAAGACATCAGCTTCTAAACAGCTCACTTGACGATTTGTGGAAGCTCAAAAGTATCTGGCCAATTTTCACATGCTTTCTCAAATGGCATGATCAAGCCGGATGAAAAAAAATATATAAATATATACCCGAAGGAAGACGTGTGATGATCGATCTGCGGGAGTCTTAGACACGAAGGGCTCTCAATATTTTGATTTAGATACCAAAATGAGAGAAACGTTTGACGAAACTATTCGTGCTAGTCATGACTACAACACCAGCTGAATATGTTTCGCAGCTTTAGACGTATTCTCTGGTGTCATCTACCTAAGTTGGGTCCTCATATATATACGGGCAGGACTCGCAGCCACATAAATATCTTAGTAGGTACACGCTGACTAGGTGGACTGCTACTTTTGCTCCACATAGAGATGTACCGTAGCCTGGTAGTAGAGGGGGAAGGTCGATGACTTATATACCAAATACCTTAGATCTCGTATAAGCCACAGTCCATCCGAGGAATCCTTTTCCTTGAGAGCTCCTTCACGGAACCGAAAATACTTGGGCTTATTAGAGAAGGTACAAAAATGCCAGTATCCGGATTCGTAACCCTATTTCCCGCAAAAGGATCAACACATGTTGTATGTAAGGTAGAGTGAAAACCTACTAAGTACCTAGTAGAAGGAGAATTCCGCACGACGACAGGCACTAGCATCCATATACTTATGAACATGGAATAGTCCAAGTCAAGGTTATTCCATCCAGTCCCTTTTACCTGTTACATACATAGGTATGAGGTAGCGTTCCATGGCTTTGCTATTTGATCTATGTATTCAAATAGTGGAATCCAGGTCACTCCTGATTCAAGTGTCGACTTGTCAGAATATATTGTATTTCTTGAACCCCCCCCCCCCCCCCCGACTGGAAAATAGCACACCACCTTGGTTCAAATCGACCTGGAAGTATGCACTAGAGATCTGGAAATCGTACAGATTGATGCGAACTTCAAAGGTATGGCTGTATAGTTGTGTTGGAGGATCAGGAGAGCCTGGGATTGCGTGGATGTGAACCAGATTCCAACTGGAAGGGCTGCAACCTTAGGTTGGGAAGTGAATGAGATCGTAGAGGCACCTGCATGTTCTCGTAGATACTAGACAAAGTACAAACATCAATTGTTGTATCAGAGCTGAAAAAGCGTTGAAACTGTGTTTTGCAAGGTTTCTGGACATGAAGGGACAGAAAGGTGTATCTATGTACTCGTGTTGCGCACTTGACGTGGCAGGCTGGACATGACAAACAGCTGCACGTCGTAATCCCAGGATGCTCAGTCTTTACACCTTAGTCCAGAACCATTGACAATAAAGTTTAACCAATCCAGCTGGTTTGATTACCATAACATGACCTTGACAAGTTAAGATGCAGAGGAGGCAGAGAAGGAGGCCGCGGGCCCAGAGTACACATATCATAGCGCCATCTTTTTGGAATTGTTTCTCAAGTCGTGTTAATTTGCACACATGAATCCAGACGAAAGCCCGCCCGGGTAAAAAAAAGGTCTCATGAAATCCCGGCGCTGATGAAGACGGGCTTTCGGTCTGTCGCCGACCCCAAAAGACTCCATTCTCCTTCCCTTCGTCCACCACATTTTGATTTTGATGGGTATACTCCGTTTAGGAGCGGGGCTTCTCCTTCTTCTCCTTCCACAGAGCGGCGAGACCGACACCGGAAACCTTGACGACCTTGAAGCGGACACCGGGAATATCACCCTTGGCCTTGCCCTTACGACCGAAACCGGCCAGGAGAACCTCGTCGTTCTCGTCGATGAAGTTCAAGCAACCGTCATTGGGGACTAGATGAGACCATGGATGTTAGCATGGAGACATTCAACCAAACGTAGTCGGAAATCCACAGTCGTAGACTACACAACAGACGAGTCATGTAGTTCGGATGCGGAGAGAAACTCACCGAAAGCAGCGACCTTCTTGCCGTTCTTGATGAGCTGAACCTTGACACACTTGCGAATGGCGGAGTTGGGCTGCTTGGCCTCAACACCGACCTTCTCGAGGACGATACCCTTGGCGTGGGAAGCACCACCGAAGGGAGAGGACTTGAAGGCAGTGCCGAGCAGGCGCTTCTTGAAGTGGAGGTCGGCCCAGCGCTGCTCCTTGCGGTGCGCCTGGAGCTTGCGGGCGGCGTTGAGACCACGGGGCTTGCCTTTACCCATCTTGAATTATGCTGGTCTGGAGGCGAAAAAAAATCCATGTTAGTGGGCGGTCCTTTGTTTTTTGTTGATTCTCGAATCACCAATCCAGCCCTGCATTGCGCTGCGGTATCGGTGGAGAATGTAGAAATATGCGATGGTAGTGACGAGGATCGGTATGGCTGCAGGTCTAGTGTGTTCGATCGTTGACATTGTTCGTGATGTTGCTTCAATGACCGGTGATGTTCATCTCGAATCGCTCGTCATCCGTCCCGTCGACATATAACACAATTCCAACGATCGTTTTGCGCATGCTGAAGTAGAGAAAGGTGCGTAGGGATCGAGTACGTACCGACTGAGAATGGGGATGTCGAGAAGGTGAGGGTCGTGGGGTGTCGAAAAGTCGAGAGTTTCGGAATACCCTTGAACGCCGGCACACTCGCTTGGTTTGGAACCTTGCCTCACCTGACTTTGTGCGCATGCCCTAAGCGAGTCACGGGATCGGCCGAACCCCCACCCGTCTTATCGCGACGCTCACGTGGTATGCATGATAAGATACCGAGGCCTATCGATAAGCCGCAGCTGCGTTCTGATAGTGGAGTCACCAGTCCAGACTAGCATTCAGTTCACTCTCGACACTTGATTTGGCTGAAGTTGACGCTCGACTGGCGCAACTGGCGCGCTCCCCTCATGGATTCGACAAAAAAGTCAACAGGCTCGCAAAGACTGCCGCCACCATCTCTGTTCCAGGGTCCACCGTCACACAATGCATCCAATATTTCCATCTCTATGCCGCCTGCCGTGGCCTCCATTCCACCAGCTGGCCAGCCTCCACTCCTTCCCCGCAGCCTTTCTTATCGCGGCAAGAACAACAGCTCTCCAGACCACCGCAAGTCGTCTTCTCCATTCGCTTCAAGGCGCTTATCCAAACATGATGCAGACGGTTCCGACGCCATTTGGCAAGAAATGCAGAGCGCTCTTTCCGAGGTCGAGCTGAGCGCTGTCTCAAGTCAGAATGTCTTTGGTGAGAAGCATGCCGATGCGCTTGAAGACCTTCGCATGAAGCAATTGAACCTTGCACAAGCATGGGCTCGCAGTGAAGCGGAAGATGAATCTGTGGACTCGGATCGAGGCACCGCCGACCCCGCCAACTCTGCGACGAGCACGAAGCGTCCCGGGTCGCGCGAGGGCAACATCACAGACGCAGGAAGTAAAGATCACTCATCAAGTCGAGAGCGCGGCTCTCACAGAAATCTGGACGAAGAGACGGAGAAGGATATCATCCTTGCGCGGAAGCGCCGAGAGGCTAACGACCGCTATTTTAATCAAGTCAACCAGGGCGTACTTGATGTAGTTGCTAAATTGGAAGAAGTGTCCCAGGCAATCCGCGCAGTCGAAAGACAAAGCAAGGATATATGGAGCGACTCGGAGAGCATGACAACTGCTGGCCCTTCGTCTACCATGTCGGGCTGAGTGAATCGGCCGATGTCCTAGGCGCCTCTTATTTGTCATTTGGATCCTGCCATGACAGGCCCAACTTGCGCTGGACGCAAGCGCGGTTGCCCAACACAATACTATACCGCTTCTAGTACGCGGGTGCATATCGTCTCTCGCGCACGAACACGCTAATTAATGAATCATAATCCACGATCAATGCGTGAGGTAGCCACAGCTCGAAACGCTCTTTAAATTACATTCAATAGGGAAGCTCCCGGGTATTCTTGAGACCGCCCGTCATGCGATGCTCCTCTATATCAAATAAATATTCACACGGGAAGCGAGCTCAGTTTCCCAGTGAGCCCAAGACAAATCGAAATCCTTCAGTCTTTTTTGACAAGTCGCAAAACATCATCCCATCCACGGGAAGCAGCATCCTTAACAACCTCCCAGCGGTTTCCATTGGCATTTCGGGCAAAGTTGCCTACTTCTTGGTTCCACCTGTGCTTGAGGACGTCCTTGATGGTGATCTCGCTCTCTTTAGAAGACTCCACATCTTCCAGATTCCGAGGCTTGTGCTCTGGGAGAAAGCGTCGATCGTAAGCTCCGGCAGAGGCGGCGAGCCAGTTGATCTGGTGCACTTGTTCGCGTATTTGCCGTCGTTGCTCGAGCCGTGTCGCACGGTGGACTGTGACGGTGATGTAGAGAACAGAGGTCGTCAGGGCAAAGCCGCTGGCCTAAACTCAGCCAAGAGTGTTAGCAATTGTTTGAATACACACTGAATCTGCCGATTGAGAACATACAAATCCTGAGACGAAGTTCATCTCGATGTTGCGCTTAGCTTTGCGGTCCCGGAATTTCACATGGATTCTTGGCAGCTCCCGAGACGCAGCGTTAGTGGAATTAAAGCAGGAAACGTCTTTCGCAAATCGTCCGATCGGAGAGACAGGAGCGCAAAGTACGCGACGAGTTGTCGTCGGCCGTTTCGCTGCGACGAGAAAGACGGGATGCTCGAACAAGGCGGTGGAAGCTCTCCGATTGGGTGAGCGTACCCGTCGAATCTTTTGATCCCGACCTTCCTCCCTCGCGATCTCCAAGACACTTTTAATCCTCTTGAATTCAAGCCACGTCTGAGCTGACCTTGACTCGGACCAACAGCCAGGCTGCGCCTCTCATCTACCACCTTGCCTTTGATCAAACCCATACGCCCCTTTGAATAATGGCTGGCGGTGGTGGAAAATATCGGCATCTCGGCCGCAAGTCTTCGCATCGACAGGCGCTCCTCCGCAACCTTGTCACCTCACTGTTCGAAAACGAATCAATCACGACAACATGGGCAAAGGCCAAGGAAGCCCAGAGACTGGCAGACAAACTGATCACCCTCGGCAAGAAGAACTCGGAGGCTAGTCGGAGACGGGCTCTGGAGATTTTCTACGTATGTGACGGCGTATCCGCATCCTTTCCAATCAGCCCCGGGGGGCGCTGAACTTGCTAAGATTGAAAGGCACTATGCGTGTCTTCTTTTCAATTTCATGCTGGAGTTTGTGCTTACGCTATGACTACCCAGAAACCCCACGACATCGTCCCTAAACTCTTCGGTCCCCTCCGCGAACGCTATGCGGAACGACCAGGTGGCTATACCCGTGTGCTACGTGTCGAGCCCAAGGAGAAGTTCGAATACTACAACGTTCGCAAGGGTGACAAGAATGCCGTTCCTGAGCGCAAGCCCGCCGACCAAGCGCCCAGTGCGATTCTGGAACTTGTCGACGGACCCAAGGACATGCGGTTTGCCATGACGGCGCGTGCGATTGCGCGTCAACGTGAAGAAGGCCTGTCGGAGCACGAACTCACAAAATTGAACAAGATGAAGGTGACACGGTTTCGAAAGGGCGGGGTGGAAGAACTGGAGGCCGCGGTTCAGCAGTTGCAGATCCGCGATTCCGAGACCGAGGTGGAGGTTCAGTCCGCGTTCCCCGAGGGGGCCGAGTCCAAGGCGTCCCAGGCTGAAGCAGAGCGAAGTGCTGCTGAGGCTAAACGCATTGCGAGGGGGCTCGGTTCGATGGGTGTCGGCTCCAAGGCTATCTAAGTGACAGTCGTCATCAATGGATTCCAACTGCTTGTCGAATCGTTCGATTCGATCGAGTCAATGCCCTCCAAAGTGAGATCACATTCCTTCGTCTATGGGCTAAAATCCATTACCTATCTGCTGTGTCTGTTCTCAAAGGAGTTCTTGCTGCTTCCCATGCCTTATCTTCCCTTTTACTATGATCGCATTTACGTGATATAACCTATGTACAGTACAAATTCATTGATACCTTATCGCACTTCCCTCGTCATGTAGATCGTATAGACTGGGTGTTCATGTGCAATCAAAATTTTGACTCAGAACTGTGAACTTGTGCTCTCAAGGCAATGACCCAATATCGAGACGGGACAAACGAGGATACTAATAGTGTTTCCGGGTTACGTCCCACTTTGAGATCACCAAATTCCTCGGCTGAGCTCATCTAAAATGGGCATAAGATCAATGCTCATCACAAGACACTCAATGCAGTGGAAGGAATCAACCGCAGAGGCTCTAGATGGATTGAAGTGCAGCGCACGACTCGCAACTGCTACCTGTACACCCGTTTATGCATTGCCACGAACGACATCTACTTGCTCGGCGGAGACGGGTTTCGATATAGGCACCCGCAGAATTGGAACGCGGTCAAGTTATTAGACTCTACATGGCTTCATCTCAAACAGAGTCCAACGTGTAATTTTTTCATGTGATATTCAAAGCTAGCTGCCAGTCAGGCTTGACAAACTAGGGGCACAATGCATGTGTCTGGCTACCTGCACATTGGGCGAGCGGGTGTTTGGCGTGCATGAATCAGCGGGCCACCCCATCGTTCCGAAAGCCACACACAGTCTTGGTCGGCCCATTGCAAACGTAGGTTGGTCTGACGTTACTGCTGGGGAACGATGGAGAGAACATGGACCAAACCGAAATTGCCCCTGCCCATCGTGTTATCTTTGTTAATTCATCTTCGTGTTTGTTCCTCCAGATACGACCAAAGGGCCATTGTTGACCACACCCGACAGCCCGTTGCTATTCGCTGTTGCCCCCAAAGTATTTGCTGGAGCGGCGCGATGCTTGATCTCAAAACCCGACGGCACTTCAGAGGGAGGTGGTTTGGGTGGTAAGTGAGATGGTGTCCCCCACTTGGCGATGGAGGTCTGAGAGGCCGAGTTCGAGTTTCGAGACGGGCTGCCATTAGGGTAAGAGTCGGGAGATTGAGGTGGACCAGGTTCCGGGGGTCTCGACCAGTTAGTTTGGGTCACGGGAGGCGGCCGATTCCCATATGCTTGCATTCTAGGCGGCAGACCTTTTCCAGAGTGTCTTTGAGGTCCAGCGTCTCCTGGAACGAAGGAGCGCGTCTGGGGATTGAAGTGGGATCTTGCAAAATTGTTTGAAAGCGCGGAAGCGCCACCGTTGTGAAGAGTGGAGTTCAGATGTTGTCCAGGGTATTGAGCGTAAGAATAGGTAGCAACATGTGGGGTGACGTTCGTGTTGTTCACACCCTGTACCGGGTAATTGGGCCACGGGTTGGTCTGTTGGACTCGTTGATGGACAGGCGGCTGCTGCTGTTGCTGCTGAACATTTCCTGAGAAGGGGCCGTTACTCCAACCAGGACCCTGCGTGAATTGGGGCGAATGGGGTGTTTGATAGTTTCCCGTCGCCTGTGGAGATTTGACAGTAGTCTGTTGACTACCGACGATAGGCTGGTTCATCGAAGAGTAACCCTGATAGGGAGACTGCTGCGTGTTTGTGCCTTGCCAGGAGTTGGCGGCATTCATCTGTGGAGACATTGCCGCTGGATACTGTGGCAAATTACTGATGACTGGTTGCCCCGAGTACATCATGTTGTGTCCATTTGGAACGAAACCCCCGTTGGGAGGGGCCACGCCTGGTCCTACCATGTATGGGACGTTGGTGGGATACGAAGTATCGGACGCGGCTGGATGGTACCCAGAGGTAGTGTTGCTGTACGGAATACCGGTGTAGTAAGCATTGAATTGCGAGCGTGCCTCGAAACCATCATCGTGAGGTGTGCGCTGTTTTGGAGCTTTCTTTCGTCCGGCTGTAGAGCTTGACCGAGACATGCTGGTCGAATCGCCGCTAGTTTCCGATTTCGCACTTTCGGGAAAATCACGAAAAATGCGCTCGCGGACTTCTGCATACTTGGCCTCTCGTTCCTCACGTGTCATGGCCATACGGTCCTTGGCAGACATTGATCCAGCAGATCCAGTACGGTCTCCATCCTGGTCTGCGGAACCTGTCTCCGAGGCGGCTTTTGACGCCACAGAAGAGCTGGCGGCTAAGCTACCTTCGGCCGATGGACGCCCATCTGTGCGGCGCATGATCTTTGTTGGCATGGGATGGGCAGGCTTTTCGCTAGAGACAGGGAAAAGCTCTGACAATGGAGTTGGTCTAGTAATCTCAGTGACCCGTCAAAAGGAAGGATTCTAGGAATCAACGACTCACAGTCTGGAGAAAGGGGTTCGATGAAGGCGCACGGAAGTTACATTGTTGTCCACAAAATGTGTCAAATGGTAGTAGTCTCCCAATCGATGCGCAAGCAATCGCCCATATGAATTGTTGGGGGGGAGCTCAAGAGATTGCTCACTGCAGCACTGTGTTAGTGATTGGTCAACAGTCGATTTTGAAGTGGTGAAACAAACCTGGAATACTTTATGAATGCGCGGACCTTCTCTTCGATTGTCAGAACCATGAGTCGGTCCTTGGGACTTTCCATCGCCGTGACCAGTTTCTCGTCAGGATGAAGCGGGAATGGATGAAGAATATGGGCGCTCGGAGAAGACTCAGGGTTGACTGGACTGGCAAAGTCATTGGCAACAGAGTCTGAGGATACAGCATTTACGTCTTGAGAGTTGACGTCGCTGTAGCCAGAGTTTGCCCCACGAGGACGAATGACAATGTTGTCACGGAAATGATCACGAAACAATCGACCACCTGCTTCAGACCCCGTCACTGAGTTCGGTGCCCCGGAGACGACACCGGAGAGGGATTCCTCTTCGTCAATAGCTTGCACGCTAGCGCTGTCATCAGGCCTAACCGAGTCCTTCTCATCCATAGCGAAAGTGGTAACAGAGGCCAAACTCTTAGAATCGAAATTGGTCATTTTTGTCGATGAGGTAGAGAGATGGGTTCGATCATCGTCAAACGAATTCTCACGTTTCAGTATGCCGTGGGCAGGGCCATCGCCCGGTAGGCTAGACTCAAGACGTGCATTTCGCGACTCAAGATCAAGGTCTTGCATAGTCGCTGTAAGATCACAACAACTGGAATCCGCAGTAGAGTTTTCATCGTTATCGAGGCTCGCACATCGTTTGTTAGACGCCAGGCTGTCATGGTTGTGTTGCTCGTTGAACATTGTCGTGTTCGCGGTCTTGACCGCATTACTCTCACCAGCTGTCACGGATAATGGGGAAGCCAAAGGAGCGGGCAGAGCCGCAATCTAAAGTCCAAGCCCTGTGAGTATGCTTGAGGTCAGAGAGGGAGGAGAAAGATTCCGGCTCACCTTGGCAAATGAGAAGTGTGCATCCGAAGTGCTCTTATTCGAGGACGCCATGTCGACTGGGCTTTTTCGCAGTAGATTTGGCGTTCAAATGGTGAATCAAAGAGCTAGTGCCTTTTAAATAGTTCCCAGAGTCAAAATTACTCGAGAAACGCATTCAGTTCGTGAGATTGCAGGTGAGTCCTGTTTCAGACAAGCCAGAAAAGAGAGGCATTTCTCTGTAGCAGCGCGTTCGCCATCGGATGAAGCTGAGCAAGAAGGTAAATGATAAGCACAGGATCATTCATGAAGTACCAGTATTTGTCGGAGATTCGAGCCTTGCAGGGTTCTACCCGCGGGGACTGATCAACGAGGAAAGCGGGTCTTACAGAATGTCAAAGTTGGTTCATGTCCACGAAAAGATAGACCTCAAGTCGAGATAGACGGGACCGCGAGCAATGATGATCGTGAGAAGACGCGGGCAGCTTTTGAGCTTGACAACTGTTCTGATTCTGTCTTCCTAGAAAGAACCGTGAGTTGCCAAATCGACTCGCGTCAGAGATGAAAGCCTGTTAGTTGAACGAATCGAGGTAGATTATTCTTCTCACATCCAGAGGTTCGTGGGTGCTATTCTGCCAGATCGTACCGTCTTCACCGCTCGCCATCAATTTGTATCTGGCTAGCAGAAGATCACAATCAACGAGATTTTGGTCAGGATATTAAATCGAAGGGTGAACTGTCAAGGACAAGATTTTTGTATTTCTGCGACAGCCTCATTATCATAGTGAAAACTCTACAACTTGGCACTGCGCCATGAATCGCTACCGAAATGCTCCAGGGCTTCGAGCCGGGCCTAGCAAAGCCTCCTCGACGACGCTATGCCAAAAGTGCCTGAAACGAGATATGTAGCCCTGCCAAGCTCAGTCACCAATCCCTTGCTGACTTGTATTTTACGACATTATAGCTATGAATGCAAAGCCGCGGCGCAGGAACGCCCGTACAAGGCTCGGCCCTCAAGAACCCAGCAGTTGTTGAATCCAACGCTGGTGCCTAAGCTTTCGGAGGATGTGCACCGGGAACCAGGGGAGACGTATGTGCCATACACTTTTGTTAGTGTGTACCTCAACACTGACCTGGCTCGTAGGTCTGGTTTGGCCGATAAGATCCTCGTCAGTCGCGAGGCGGACCGTGGCCGCCAAGGGGAGCCTTCAGCCCGAGCAAGATCGCCATCGTCAGGTTCGATAGATTCAGTCTCGACGATATCTACCAATCGCTCAGTGTCCGTGTCGCGAGAGCGCTCAAAGAGGCGTGGCTCGCGGACGCCTGACCGCGGCGGGTCGGCATCACCTCAGCCGAATGATTCACGCAAACGACGCTACAGTGATGCTTCGGAAGATGGTTCAGCAAAGTCGTATTTCTCGGACGATGAACAGCGATCAAGATCAAAGGAGTGGATCGAGGAGAGAAACATCCGACGACGCCGCCGCGAGAGCAGCCCCGAGGAACGAGGTCGACATCGAGCCTCGGCTACGCGCGACTCCCGCAAGTCTGACCGGCGCAGCAAAAGCCTTGAGAAGAGTCGGATTGCAAAGCAAAGGCGATCGATGACACCAGATGCCGCATATGATCATTCCGATAGACGCACCTATCGCGACAGAGACTCTCTTGAAGGGCAGTCCAAGGCAGGCCGGTCAAGACAGGAACCTCGAGGGCGTGAGGGACCACCTCGAGAGCGGAGTTTGAGTCCGTACAGCAGAAGACTTGCTTTGACACAATCAATGAATCTGGGAAGATAAGGACTGAGGGCCCGCAGACAACCATCGCAAATGAGGCTTGAACCACCCGTCCTACTCGGAAGTTACCGACGGCACCGTGCTACGCCAGGATCACGGCATTTCATCTTGTCAATTGCCACATTTCCAGACTGAATCAGAACGCCTTTGTAATATACTTTGCATCACATACAGATGCTTTCGTGAGGGCCTATCCCGAAATGGTCTCCGTGGCCATGGTATCGCCACGCGCAGTTCAGTCATTACTCAAACAAGTACACAAGGACTGAAACGCGGCATTGAAATGCAAATGGAGGTGGCCACATTGGTAGAGTCAAGGTGAAAGTAGTATACAGCGTCAAAAAATAAAGAGCAAAAAAAAACATGCAGCAGCTTGCCTTCCAGCAGCACAGGGTATCACTTCAAATCGTGTCCTCATCATTATTGACTTCTTGCTCTCGCATATGAATGCCCTCGACCAAAGCGTCACCCTCGATACCGACCTCCTCGCCCTCTTCATCCCCGGTGGATTTGGAGCCTCGCTCCTTGGCCGCGCGTTGCGCATTCTCTATCCGTTGCCGTACGAGGCGAGCAATAGCGTTTTCCGTTCGCACGTTCAAAATCTTCAGCTTTTCGTCCAGATCGCGTCGAAGATCCCAATTAGGCTTCTTGGGCTGTAGTTTGAAGAGGTCGATTGGTTGATCGGCTTCCTCATCTTTTTGTGCTTGCTCTTTGACAGTCTCCGCGATCTCCGCGGCTTGGGCTTCCACTGTGACTTTGCCTTCTTGCGGCCCTTGCTCAAAGCCTAGCTTTGGCCCGCGTGTCTCTGCATCGTAATTCCTGCCTGAAAGAAACTTTTTCGTGATATCTGAAGTGGCTTGATCTGTGCTCTCGCCATTGGAGTCGGCGACATATGGTTCTTCGGGCTCGGGTTGCTTGCGCTTGAGTGCAGCGAGCTTAGCCAGGCGGGCTTTGCGATCGTTGGCAGCTGCATCTAGGGAGGCGTGGTTGGAGGACATGGTTGGAATATATTGAGTGAGACTTCCAGTATTTGAAAATGGGGAAGAACACAAAGCTTTTCAGAACTCTGCTTTGAAAGACAGCCCCGAATTCTCCTCTCTTTGGGAAAAAAAGTCGTCAGGTTGATAGTGCAACTGTAGATGATGTTCAGGCGATAAGGACGGCCTGCGCCACTCTCCAGCCACAGCAAAATCGGCCATTCTCCGCCTTCAAACTTTCCAGGTCTCCGCATTGCGCGCCCGGACTCATCCTGTTGATCGTTTTGGGCTTCGTCATTTTGCCATTTAAATATTCAATGTGGGATACTGCAGGATCCTGAATGTTGTTTTGTTCGGAAGGGCTTGTCCGGGCTCGCCTTCAGGCTCTGCTTCGCAGCCCCGGCCATTTGCCTCGGAGCTCGTGGGCGCCAAACAATCGATATGCTTTGCCGTGCGCTCTGAATCACACAACTGCAGTTCTACAGCAGAGTCAAGACCAGCCGTCATCCGGTGCAGCCAGCGAGGTTTCCCCGAGTGAATCAACCCAGAATGTCAACCTACCGGAATCGAGGGCAGAGTCCGGCGCTGCACGCCGATCGAGCGGAATGCCTGGCCCTCGGCTCGCCTCGAAACGATCGATTAAAAGTATTATGGCTGCAAATGGGCTGAATCCAGCATACGCTACGACGGTGCAACAACGGCTCAATCATGAGATACAGCGCGAGAAGAGGAACCTCAGGGACAGCTCAATTGCCATAGCAGCCATTACTCGAGGAAGGTCTCTTTACAATTCTTCCAGCAACGCGCTCCGCACTTGGCAACGCGCCTACGAAGAAGTTTATAAAGCGAAACATTATCAACGCAAAGTGAACGACCCCAACATTGTTCCCTCCTTGAACCCAACCGGTGAGAAAATACTGGCGAAGATTCAGGAGGATTGTGGTGGCGCCTTTCGACAGTTCTGGGAGACCTGCCGACGGGACGTCAAAGCTCAACATTGGCAAGCTCTGGCATTTTGGCTGCTACAGAATGATCCGAAGCTGTTCCTGAATTTTTTGATTGTCACGATGAAAGGCAAAGACACGCCAGACTTTACGATGGTCACGGACTGCCTCTTATACATCGATAACTTTTACTACGAGGAATTGCAAGACTGGACCACTGGGCCTCGTTCGCATGGATATTCATGGATGATTGAATATTGTTTGCGGCCCGCTACATGGCCGATTATCTCGCCCCCGCAGAAGGGCATTCGTCTTTATATCCGACGAGCTCGTCCTTATGGCGTCAGACTGGCCTTCCGCACATTGAAGGCCAGAGGAATTCAATGGCAAGCGGAGACTCAGCTGTGTTTTGTCAACCGATTCACACAGTTGGGAGATGTCGACAGGGCGCTCAAGGCGCTGAGTCTTATTCCACGGCTAAATGACCCTGCCTTCACCATGAACTCGCAGGGTGTTCTTCGACACTGCTGCAAATTGTTGACTTTGGACACTGTTGAAGATGGCAAGTCGGGTCGCAATTTTCGGATCTTACCGCAAATGCTGGAGATGGGTGTAAAACCGGATCGGGATATGATGAATGTGGTCCTCTCAAATGCCTACAAGACGGGAGACCACCAACTTGGCGCGGACATGCTTCAGTTCATGACGAACCATGATTACAAATTCGATTCATACACCTATGTCACGCTTCTCACAGACGCGGTCTCTCGAGGAGACCAAGCCCGGGTGCATGAGCTGATTCGAGAAGTTGATGCGCAAGAAGAGATTCGAAAGAATCCATACGTAGCCAACAAAATCTTTCATTCCCATTACGTCTTCACTGCCAAGCACCTGGATGCCGACGCTGACCCCTCCGGTGTCTTTTACGCTATGCTCGACATGTACAACACCCTTCACGACATTACGCCGCTCAAGGAACTCCTCATCATCCCCCCTCATTATACGCCGCGGGAAGTAGGCGCGAATACGCCGCCCACGCCCATGGCACTGTACATCATGATTGCCACTTTCTTCCGGTGCGGCAGTCCCGTGACGAACGTGCAACGCATCTACCAGAGATTCCACGAACTGGTCAGAAAAGGCCATCCCACGATAGCTCCCCTGGCGGCCACGGACCACACATATAACGAGTTTCTCATCGCGCTCCGGAAGAGTTCACGCGCCATGCATACCTGTGTCCGGATTGTGGAAGACATGCTCCATACTTCGAGCAATGACGCCGTGACACACTCGAAGCCAAGCTTTCGCACGTGGGCTATTCTTCTTAGCGTCTTCCTGTGGCATCGCCGGCCTGCTGCGGCTGAGAAGATCCGTGAAATGATGGCAAAGCATCAAGTTCCTTACAATGCGGTGACTTGGAATCTAATCATCAACGGCTACGCCAATGCCCAGCAAGTACAGGAGACCGCTGCTGCCATGAAGGCCATGGAAGCCGAAGGGTTCGCGCTGGACTCGTACACCATGAAGTCTCTGAGGTATCTTCGCGATCCCGAGCGCCTCTGGGTCGCCGTTGATGAGCTGGACCGAGCCGCACAAGAGGCCGAGGCTGCGCGGTCCTCTACCGTGGAGAGCCTTGCTCCGGATCAAAAGACCTCGGAAGATGACTGGATGGAGAAGGGCCTGCAAAAACTCGGAGAGAAGAAGAAGCCGCAGGCTTGAAGATGGATACCCCTGTTAATTTTTACCTTCACAATCATGTCTTACTTAGTACTTTGCATAGCTGGTCTTCTTGGACTTTGGACCGGGGAGCAAGCGCCGGCGTTGGCCTTTCAATAGACTTTTTTACGCCCATGTAATCTTGTTCAAAAATCACCACAAACGCTTTTTTTGATATAAAAATAATAGTCATCGCTGAATGAAATTTGCATAGCTCGTAGAGTAAGAGGGACATGAATTAGACCAGGCGAACGCCGGCCCTCCTCAATGATCGGATTCCGTGTCTGTCACTTGAATCTTTACCTCCGTTCGAACACTCTTCGTCTCCACACTCCAACTGGATTGACTGGAGGTCAAAAAGCTCAGCCACCGAAGAAAATGGACCCCTGTGGATCGCAGACAGACGTCAGTTCAAATCCTCATTGCACTTGAATTCCAGACCGCGGAGTATCTTACAGCCATCAAGAAGCAGCATATGCTGACATAAGGACTCAATCTTTCCCCCACTCGCGCACACTTCCAGAAAATGCCAAACACTCTGTATAATTACCAAGGGGTTAGCCTTTTTTCTGTTGCTCCGTCTCTGATCGGCCGAGGTGCAGTGGAGTGTGGCGGCCTACCCGTTCTGATTTCGGTCCATGATGCCCGGCATAATCGAGTGTGCATAGGTGCTCGTGCAGATGATGAGCAGAATCACCAAGAGGAGAGACTGGAAATTGAAAAGAGCGGACTATGACGAAGGGATGATTCGATTAGCTTTCTGTCATAGAAGACCTGAAAGATGCTTAAAGCGTGTAGATGCGAACGACCGAGTCGCAATAGACACCTTCCTTCTATCCTGATTATGCCAGCCCCAGGGGTTAGGTAGGAGAGCCTCACCATCTTGCGTGTAGATCTGCCGCGTCTCTAGCTGCAGCAATATTTACCCCAGAATCAAAAGTCCGGGGATTTGCGACCAAATCAAGAACATTTACGTGAGAGGTATAACTGTTCGGACTTGCAGCTGCGTATTCTGCCCAGCATGTCCGCTCGGCGAGGGCGGGACTCCCGACTCCGCATGGGGCGCGCGGCTGATTTGCCGACGGAAGCTTCCCCCCCAAAGGAAAAAGAGAATCGTTGACTTTACTTTGACCTCTTCATCCTCTACTGTCTCACCGATCAACTTTGTTGCTGCCTTGATCGTTTCCGACTGTGTATCGTCAGACCACCGAGAAAGTGACTCACGTTTCACGGTGCAAACGTATCAGAGAAACCCGTCAATATCCAGACCATCCAACATCCTCCTCGGATCTCATCATACACTTGATATCCGCATCAAATCCATCTGAATCCACGCTCAGCCGATCAAAAGAAGCGCGACCTTGCCCCCTCAAATCCCGACGCAAATATGGCGGAACCTCGTGCGCGCGCCGCCCGGCACAAGGGTCAAATGAACTTTGCCTCAGAACGTACGACATCCCGCAGACTCCTAAGATCCTTGAAAGACAATCCCCAAGCGAAGACAAAAAGAAAAAGCAAAGGCGCCAGCAACGCTAATTTTACTTCTATCATAACCCCTTTTCCCCCCTGAACAGTGCGCCTACTCCTTCTCGCCTATGGCGACCCCAGTCCACACCCATCATTCCCCTCGGAACCGCTCCCAGAAACGGTCCGCGTCCTCGACGAAATTGTGACCGACTTCATTCTCGAGCTCTGCCATGGCGCCGCACAAGTGGCGCACCACGCGCGCCGGCAAAAAATTAAAGTCGACGATTTCCGATTCGCTCTCCGACGGGATCCGAACAAGCTTGGCCGTGTGCAGGAGCTCCTTCGTATGGAGCGTGAGCTGAAAGAGGCGCGCAAGGCTTTCGATCAGAATGATGATCAGGTTGCCAAGGATGCGGGCAAGAAGGGGGCTGCGTCGCCTGAGGATCCAGATGGCGCAGAGAGTGTGACGGGGACGGATAAAACGGGGAAGAAGGCCAAAGGGAAAGGCAAGAGAGCTGCTGCGTCCAGACGGGAATCTGATGCGACGGAGGAATCGGTCTCGAAGAAGCGCAAGACTGTTGGATGAAGAACCGAGTGGCTAGGTCATGGCAGCACAAATATGGAGCATGGAGTATGTAGCATGGGTGGCGTTTTGATCTTTTGTTTGTTTTTTTTTGATGGGTTTCTTTTTGTTTTTGGTTGATGACCCCGAAAAGGTTAGTCATTACGCATATCTCGGAGTTACGACGGCCAACCGGCTTGACGATGAGGAAATACCCCCCCAGAGTGAATATAAATGGATACCAGTTGGTTTGAATTAAAAAAATGTATAGAAATTTTCGCCACTAATGTACAATTTTCCATGTCTCGCTCATAGTTGCGGACAAAGGCTTTATATGGCCGATAAAGCCCAGGAGTCTGAATACAATAACCTCCCACGGCATCAAGATGAGAGGTCGTATACACAATGAGAAAAGCAACCCGATTCGACCTGTAGGCGGACTCCCGTCCAGTGTCTAATCGACACAAAAGTACAGGAAGAAGCCTTGGGTTGTCTAGCTTCAAGGCATAGGCTAATCAGCCAGATCTGGAGCTTGCCAGCTTTGCCAGGAGTGGTGTGAGAGACAGTAGCCCTCATTCTCACAAACGGGATCCGCACAGGGCTGGAATACTCGGCGGCCAGAAGCGGACAGTATAGAGGTTCCGAACATTTTCATGGACAAGGGCCATTCGTCGGATATCTCTCGAGCACCACTCTTTCGATCAATTCTCAGGTCGGGTAGACAATCTCATAGGTCCAGAAGTAGTTTCCCTCAATACAGTGACGCTTTGAATTCGTAGATGCGAGTTTCTGCCATCACTGTTTGCATGGCTGGATTTCCCCCTTCAGTCTTGACGGAGGGGGCGGGAGATTGTGGATGATCAAAATCTCAAAATCTCAACAACGCATCAAGCTCGCCGAAGAAGGCCCCCGTGCTGGGGCTTTTGGGAATCATCGTACTCTCCCCGGTAGCTTTGGTATTGACGTCGACGTTGACAACCTTCACAGTCTTGGAAAGTTCTGATTTCAGGGTGTTGGGTGATCTTGGCGTCTCGCCTGCTGTCGTCCAGCGGGCAGAGTCCAGGCCCGCAGCCATCACATGCGGTGCCTGCCGAGCCGAAATAGCCTCATAGACCGAGCAACTTCTTTTGTGTCGACCTGAGTGCTGGGTTCCATGCTGTGGATCCTGTTCCCGGTCCCCTTTGTCTGAATTTTCAGTATTCTCAACCTGGTCTTCATCATGTTCAGATGCAGGGCGTTTCCTTGGTGGTGCCTGTTTTGGAAAAGAACCCTCGGGTGGAATGAGACGCAGGGCTTCCGAAACCATGGAGTACATTGCGCTCCAAGGGGGTATCTCTGACTCTATGTAGGAGCGAGGCGTGTCGTATGTCTGGCGGGTTGAGATGGTTTCGGGGGATGAGCTCGCGCTCGAGTTATCTTTGTTCTTGGTTGCCTGCGGCTGAGACTGTGTGGATTGTCTGAGGATCAGAGTGGTGAGTTAGCACATTTGTCGACTAATTGTCTACGTGGACCGCTTCAATCCCGCCGCAATATTCTCAAGGTAAGAAGCAAGGGACGTGTCAGATCATGCGACTTACTTTGTTGGCCGCTTCCTGGGCAGACAGCGTTGTCCTTCTCTGAGACAGTAGGTGCATTGAGAATGATCGGGACTAGTCACGCAGCGCTTTTTTCGCATGTAGCATGCTTGACAGGCTTGAAAGGTCGCATTTTGCATTGATGATGTGGATGATGTCAGAGGTTTCGCAATTGTTGTTATTATTGATGGTGATGATGATAATGATGAAGTCGATGATGATGATGTTGTTGTTGTCGTTTTCATTGCTGTCGTAGACGATGATAACGACGAGGTGTTCAAATGGCGTTGTTCGACCGTAGAGCTTCTTTTGGCAGTCTGTACAACTCCCTTTGTCGTTGCCATGCGGGCTGAACTATCAATCGATGCAAATAAGAATGTCTGGATCTGTGCAGTGCTGATTATCTCGTTGGCAAGGAGATTTGAGATACCTGAGTCGAGATTCAACACTTTCCCACGCAAGACAAGGTACGACCAAAGCGGGTGAGTTGGTCTGGGGAATTTCCACAAGATAAATAATCAACGTGGACCCTGTCAGCCGAAGTGATTCGGCCCAGACACGAATTAAGGTTTTATCTCCGGCGGGCAAATGGGACCACGAAATACGGGAGAGAAAAGACGCCGAGAGGGGCGAGGGGAGTCTTTTTCGAAGAAATGGTGTCACTCGGTGGTTTCGTGGATTCTCTGGTGTCTGATGTGGTTGACTTGGAGAATTGGTGGATTGAGTGTCGATCATCTACTTTTTCTTGTGTCTGCCCTGCTTTACAGTTCTAGACAGTATATATAAATGTGTGCAGTATGTATCCGTAGGCGGGTACCGTAGGTCAATTTCGTTCACAGCAGACAGCAACAGCCATCCATGGAAATTTCAATACTATGCATGTGATAATATTAGGGTGCGGGTACATCGATGCATGCAGAGTGGCACACTCGGGTTATGAGAGCTTCCACACTTGGTATGATCCTTGATACCTAATCATCACCAACAGCAACCCTCTGATTCGCAACAATCACACAAAAAAAAGAACAGGGGTGCATGGCAGTCTCCAAGCGCGAACCTCACATGGCAAAAGGTGACTTTTTTAAAGTTGTCACCCGAAGCGGAAGCCACGTGAATTGCCGCCGTGTTCCGCATCCCGAGCGGAGTGGGAAAGATCGGGTGAAAGTCGGCGGTCGGTGTCGGCTTGGATGATCGACATCGGGCCACACGAGTCTCGACGACTCACGAGGCGTCGAGGAGAGGCTCACGTCCACATCCCTGTTTTTGGAACCTTGCCATTTTTCGCCTAGGGCCAATTATTGAGTGGGTGGATCGGATCACCAATGCCCTTTCTTATCAAAGTTAAGAGCGCGCTCATGCCGGAGGGCGACTGACTCTGTGAGCCCAAAACCGGATGCTCGTCTCCGAGGCGGATCGTCCTTGCGATCGTGTTGGGTCGCGTCAATTACAATTGTAATACATATTGCCTTGCACGTTGTGTAATGAAGGCAGAGAGTGACGTGAGGCTGTGCTTTGCTATTGTAGAATGTACATCCTTGGCTTTACTTCAAAGGGAGCATTGCGCTCCACCAATTATGTACAGTATTAAACACTTGGGTTAGACTACACGATCGTCCAAGCCCATCTCTCGGAGCTCCAGGAGTCTTTTCAAAATTAAAATAAATAATCAGTTACATCACAAAGAAATGCCCATGGTAGATTAAGCATATCCATACCTTATGGAAGCTCCTCTGACATAAGGTCTTGACATACCGTCCTCGTCCGTTGTATATTAATAGACTATTGACGGAGAATGGCGTCTGTGAGGTGGCAGACAAATATGTGGTATTTGTCCACGTATATCCCCTGTGCTTAATTGAGTAGGCACTAAATAACTACCTATCCGATCAAAGCCAACCCGTTCGTCCCTAGGTAAGCCGACAATATACATCCATGCACGCTTCCATTCATCCCACTTCTAATTTTTCTTGATAGGTAAATCTTGACCAGAGCATCATGGGAAACATTAGCCCTATCTCTGCGCTAGCCAGATCAGGTCGGTTTCCAATACCCCCGGCTGTCCATAGAGACAGAGGCCGCTGACGCGGAAAGGAAACACCAGCCCAGTCATTGATATAACCTAGGACTTGTTTATACTTCTAAATTGATGACCACCCTCTTTGCTAGAAGTTCGGGCTCAGTACCTAGGCTTGCGTATTGCCATACCCAATCTAGCCCCCAAGTTAGTCTGATGCTCTAGTCGGAAATATGAATTGAGAGCAACCTTGATAGATGGGCCAACATCGTCTCTTAGACCAGGTCGAGTTCAGCTTGTTCAACACGAAGTGCGGTGCTTGATCAGACAGGGGCCAAAGTTAACATCTGGAATGATGGAAGCTACCTAACATGGCCTACTAGTCTCTCATCACATTACCTCGGTATGATCGACGAGAATTTCAAAGCTGTGTAGATGTTCCCGTCCCAGGAGTTTAGCAGGTACGTAACAGTGATAGCCCAAGGTCATGCCAATACTTGTCAACTTTGTAATCAAGGTCGACCGGAAACCGGATGTATCACCACCTGAAGCCCGTTCACTTTACGCAGAGTCGCAATGGGTAATGTTGACAATTGTCCAGATTCGTGCACATCGTTCAAGGAGATGCCCTGGTTTAGACACCGGGCGGAAAAGACATTCTCCCTACACACCCAATGCATGGCAGCCCATAGGCTCTAACATTTTTATGTCCATTTCATCATAACTAAAACGCCGCGCCCACAAGCGAGATGCGACCTCATAAAGCCGGGTCAATGATGACCCAGAGAGTCCTGCCTCTGGATGGCTCTCCCAACGTCCGTCTTGTATAGCAGGCCAATCCTGCCTTTTTTCCCCCTTGTCTTTGGTGCAGCACTCTCACCATCATTCATCTCCGAGGGACGGCTTCTATTCATGCCCCAAGTCAGATCGACTCCAAATACACCGTGATGCTCTTGAAACCGCCAGACAGAACGTCATAAACACGAAAGCGCAAGGGAAGAGAGGCCCCTTGGTCAGAGCGGCGTGCTCGAACTTGATTTTTCTTTCCTGCTTCGCAATTGGGAAGACAAGAGGGAGGAAATATAGCAGACTGCGTAGGTAATTTGTAAGGAGAAAGACGGGTCGATATAAAGAGGTAGGGAAAAGGGGGGAAAACGGAATGCAACCCAAAAAAAAGCGTCGAAGTAGGAAAGAGAAAAAAAAGAGAAAAACGAGACGTCAGGGATGATCAGCGAAAACGTTCGTAACCTTGCGAAAAGGCTTTTTGTCACATCATTGCACGATTTGATCCGTCGCTGTAGCTCTCTAAGCGCGAGCCTCCTCGGGGGCAGTACGCTCCTGGCGCTGCTGGCGGCCACCCTTACCACCGCGCTGGTTACGTTGGTTGCCCTCGCCAGAACCACCGCTAGCCTCACCACCGCCAAGGGTGAGCTGAGCGGTCGCTAGTCGGTTGGACAGCTCCATCTGTGTGCGGATAGTGTTGGCCAGGTAGGAAACGACCAGGACATCCTGGATGTGGTTGTTGCTGCGAGAGAAAGTTAGCTCGGGTTCACTTCTCCGCCACATCTCGTGGGAAGGCATTGGGGGAGTGGGGGAAACGTACAAGTCCCGCTCGATATCCGCAGGCTCAACCTTGGGAGCAAGAGCAAGAGCGTTGAGCAGGAATTGACCCATCGCGGTGGAGGCGGGAGCCTCCTCGTCAATCACGGACTCGACATATCGCGAAACACGGTCGATCATGCCCAAGACCTCCTCAATGGCGCGCTCGAGAGCCTCGACGTCGGACATGATGGTCGTCGAACGATCCTCCGCATTCTTGGCATTGGCAATAGCCTCGAGACCGCTCTTATCAGCCTCACCGTATCGGAGCTCGTAAGGGACGGGAATGAAAGCGGCGCTGTCGGCGGCCCGCTCAGCGGTGACACCAACGGGAGCGGAGATGTAGGCCCGGGTCTCAAGGTCCTTGCCAGCCTCGGTCGAGACAGTCAAGTGGACAGCGGGGTGAGGCCAGGTGCCGTCACCCTGGCCGCTGTAGAAGTTCTGGATCAAGGCGGAGAAGGTGTTGAGCTCGGAAGAAGTGGCGTACCAACCAACGAGAACTTCGCGGGGGTTGGCCTTCAAGTGAAGAGCGAGCATCTGCTTGTGGTATTCCATGTCGACCTCGACCTGGTCCTCGGCCTCAGAGTGGCCCACGGCGAACGCGGAGCGCACCTCGACCTCACCTCCATCCTCGGATCGTGTTCCCAACAGAGTACCGATAACGCGTTCCTGATCAGCATTGCGACGGAGCGAGTGGTCCAGGATAGAGAAGATGGCCTAGCAAAAAGCAATGATGCAGCATTAGTGACCTCATCCTCCCAGCATATCAGACCGAACGTATCATGGGTCGACTTTGGGCACCATACCTGCGGCTGGATCACCACGTTGAGAGGGGCAGTGGTGGGAGCGGTCCCCACAGAGACGGGACCCAGAGGGCGGGCGAGGTGCAGGAACGAATCTTCGGCCATGGTGTAATATGGAAGACGGCGAGGAGAAGGGGAGGAGCGTTTCGAGGGATTTGGAGGTGAATGGTGAGTTGACTCTCCAAACGGGCGACTCGACTTCTTCGGAGGGACAATTTTTCCAGCAAAGAAAGTGGAGTTGCCCGCGCGCTGAGGCCGAATCTCTTTGTGTGTGTGACTGTGTGGGAATTTTCGCGCTAAGATAAGATAAGCCCGGTGCTCAGCTTTTTGTTTCCAGGCCCAGCAAGCGTCCATTTTGGAAAAGAAAAGAAAAAAAAAGAGGTGACTCTCTGCAACCAGCACGCTCACCGAGCGCAGGACTTGATTTTCTTTGTACATGATAATGGCTCCGCCACGAGGTCGTGGTCGTGGTCGCGGTGGTCGCTCAACAAGAGGAAGGAGAGGTCGCATTACAGGCCGAGGGAACGACTTTGCGACATCGCGATTGCAAGAAGTAGAGTGAGTGCTTCCTGAACGATCCGCGCAATAATTCCCTATGAAGCTAATTGGAACACAGCTCAGACGAATCGTCTGGTGAAGATGCGCCGAACGATGCAGCTATGGAGGAGGTGGACATGGGAGATGACACGCTGATGGATGATGCCTCATCCAGCAGTGACGAAGGAGAAGACGATAATGCCGGGCGCCCCTACAACGAACTACTCGAAATCCTGCAGGCCAACTCGGACAATAAAGGACCAGCACGGAAGAAGAGAAAACTTGAGAGTGATAACAAACGGGAGGAACCCACCACATCAATTGCTGTCGAGGAGGACGAACAGGCGGACGACGCACTTCTAGAACAAGCTCCATCTGAAGATGAGGAAGACGCCCAGGCAGAGAATGATGACGACGACGATGAAGAAGTGGTGGGACCATTTGAGAAGCACTTCAGCTCGTCAGACGGAGATGATTTAGCCCAGAGGATACAATCGATCGAAGCCAACAAGTGGTCATCGGTGAAGAAAGAAATTGACGGGTTGCGAGTGGTACAGTCCGTTCCTGAATCAGGAAATTCAAGCCCGGCGCTCCTTCCCCCGATGAAGACTACTGGCGGCCTCAAGGCAAGTCGGCTCTTTTCGGCCTTGCGATACTGCGATTCCGGTGGCTAACCAGGGTTCCCATTTACAGATCAAAAACAAGTTGAAACCTCGTGCCGCCGAGCTTCTTCCTAAGATTAATGGCCCTGCGCAACAAGTGGCACCCTATGTGTTCGATTATCAGGACATTCTCTACGGTGCACGTACCGCGGCCATGGCCGAGGACATGCGTGACATCATGGCTCTTCACTGCGTCAATCATATCATCAAGACCCGAGACCAGGTCCTGAAGAACAATGCCCGTTTAGCGAAGGACCCCGACACCGACGTCGAGTATCGGGACCAGGGGTTCACTCGTCCCAAGGTTCTCTATATTCTCCCCACCCGACAAGCGTGTGTGCGGGCAGTCAACGCCATCACTCGCTTTTATCAGGTCGAGCAACAGGAGAACAAAAAACGTTTCACAGACACATTTTCCGGGCCTGACGATGCAGGCTGGGAGAACAAACCGGATGACTTCCGCGATCTCTTTGGCGGCAACGATGATGATATGTTCCGACTGGGGTTGAAGTTCACCCGTAAGACGGTCAAGTATTTTGCACAATTCTATAGCTCCGACATTATTCTCTGCAGCCCGTTGGGTCTTCGGACGATTATGGACCAAGCCGAGTAAGTTACCCGCCTGCCAATATCCTCCCTCGCACATGACTGATGTGGAAATGCCCCTTGAACAGTGAAAAAAAGCGAGATCATGACTTCCTCTCTTCCATTGAAGTTGTTCTGGTCGATCATGCCGATGCTCTTCTGATGCAACTTTGGGACAATGTCCCCTACATCTTCAAACACCTCAACCTCCAGCCCAAAGAAGCGCATGGATGTGACTTCAGCCGTGTCCGTAACTGGTATCTGGACAATCACGCACGCTACGTGCGACAGACTGTCCTTTTAACCTCTCATATCACCCCGGAGATCAACTCCCTGTTTTCTCATTCCATGCAGAACGCATATGGGCGCGTGAAATTCAACCCCACATACGCCGGTGCCATCACCGAGATTCCCTTACCCGTGTCGGTCAAACAGACCTTCTCTCGTATCGACAGTCTCTCTCCTCTGAAGGATCCCGACACCCGCTTCAAACACTTCACCACGACTATCCTCTCTACCTTGGTCAAGAATATTACGACGGGCCGCGGGAAGAGCGGCGCCGGCACCATCATTTTCATCCCCTCCTATCTCGATTTTGTCCGTGTCCGCAATCACTTTGCCCAGTCGGCGCAGACGACCAATGTGTCTTTCGGGGCTATCTCCGAGTACACCGAGGCGCGAGAGGTGAGCCGGGCCCGCAGTTATTTTATGAACGGGCGGTACTCCGTTCTCCTCTACACTGAGCGAGCCCACCATTTCCGCAGATATCAGATTCGTGGGGTTCGCCGGGTGGTGATGTACGGTCTACCGGAGAATCCCAAGTTCTACGGGGAGATTGTTGGATTCTTGGGTCTGGATCCTGCCGCGGTGGTGGAGGCTGCTGAGGGCGGTGTTCGTGCGCTGTTTTCGAAATGGGACGCCCTGAAGCTGGAGCGAATTGTGGGAACTTCTCGTGTTGGGAATATGCTGCGCGAGAAGGGTGGTGATACTTTCACATTTGTATAGGATCCCTTTTGACCTTTGTACTGTAACACCACGTCTTGTTCGCGAGAGAAAAGTTCACCATTCTGGGAGACGTTGCCCATTAATAGGTAAGCGAGCTCAATAAGGAGAAGCTTGTTGATAAATCTCATCAACAAACCGTTTGGCCCCATTTGTAACACAGGCGTACAATAGTCCCCATCTGCTCAGAAGTTCCTCAAGCATTCTACGAGTCTACACTGTGGCTCCTCTATTCCTGGGTACCGCTCTCCCTCGCCTCACCTTGTCCCAGCTGCACGGCCCCTCGGCTCGCGACCCTGGAAGCGAAAGGCAGACGCTCCTTTCTCCACTATCCCGCTCTACATGGACTCTCTCCTTCCCTCCATTTCGAGGTCTATAAATTCCCCTTCTTACCTCTCGCTCGGGTTCAGCTGCCTCTCGCGCAATCTGTTCTAGACTAGAATGTCATGGATAAGGGTCCACTCCTCCCGACAACCGGCACCGGATTGACGGTTTGACCACCCGTTGTCTTAGCGTGAAACACGTCAGGCCCGTCCATGTGTATCATCTTGAGGGTTCTCGATAACGCCCTGGGCGGCTATGCGCTAGTGCACTTGATTATTGACAGCCCCAAGTCAGGACCGAGGACCCTCTCTGCCAAGAGATATTCCTCCAGACGAGAACCGCCAAGATCATCAGGTGGTTCTCTTTGGTCCTCGACGAGTCGGTTCCCCCGGTTGGGTTGACTGTCACTCGGTGTCTGGACATATTTCGGTTCCAAAGAAGTAGCTCTACGCAGGTTGGAAAGAGGGGGGAAAAAGAGAAAAATCTAACCCTGCCGGGCTTCCAGTTCTAGCGGGGAAATACGTCTGAATGGCCATACTATAGGAGTGACTGCAAGCGTCATCTTTTCACCGTTCACATCACTCAATGACTATTGAGAGTGCGCGAGTTCAAAGACGGGCTTGATGTGCCTGGAATTGCCGGCCAAGACCTCCACGGCAGTGAGACATGCACCGCGGGATGTCGCAAAAAGATTAAATTCCACGCGCCGAGCCTGCACTATTGAATCGGACTGACTTCGGTATCTCGGGACCCAACGACCGTGGGAATTGGGTCCACTGGAGCTCTACGTGATCTCTTTACTGCGCTAAGATCGAGACGAACATGAGGCGCCCCCACGACCCAAATCATCTTTTCGATCCGGAGCCCTAACAATATGCCATAGCGGAGCCTTTTTCTCACGTTCAGCGCACGAATGTCTCGACTTCTTTTTTCGCGACGGATTGTGATGCAGAACACAGTCGAGTGCAGACCATAGACCCATGGTCTTTGCTATCCACACTTGTCAGCGGGGACGGACAGTGAAGAGTGAAAACGTGAAGAGTCAGGGTCTTCCTCGGCTGGACTGCATCTTGAAACCACAGCAGGCTTGGCGTAGGGTCCAGGCTCCACCACCAAGCTTGTCGAGGCATCACACCGAAGAAAGTGATGATATCTCCAGCGGATCGTGGCTAACTGTGTTTCAAGGGGGGAAACTTTTGGAGTCTTGGATGTCAACGCTGCTGAAGCTGCCACAGTTGGCCTGGGCACGACGCCTCTGTCCAGTCCATAAATACCCTCCCGTCTTCCTGTGCCAGTACAGACTCTTCCCTTGTATTCCATTTCGATATCACTTCATTCTTTCTTCTTTCTTCGCTTCAATTCAAGTTCTGCTGGTCAGAATTTTTCACATTCTTTGCTCTTTTCATCATCCACCGGATAAAATCACAAACAAACCCTTTTTTTACATTCTCTTCAAATTTTCTCTTCAAGAAAATCTTCAACAAGATGCACTTCGCGACTCTCGTTGGTGTGGCGGCTTTGCTGGCCGAGTCCGCTTCGGCCCACTACATCTTCAGCAAGCTCATTGTGAACAACCAGGTCTCCAAGGACTGGGAGTACATTCGTCAGACTACCCGTCAGACCAACTACTACCCTACCAAGTTCCACAAGACCTTTGACAACCTGACTCCCAACGACAACGACTTCCGCTGCAACTTGGGCTCCTTCAAGAATGCCGCCAAGACCAAGGTTGCCACCGTTGCCGCTGGCGATACCATTGGCATGAAGCTGTTCTACGACGCCATGGTCCAGCACCCCGGTCCGGGTCAAGTCTGTACGTTGGATCCCCCGTATACTTCCAAATCCACTCGACCAGATTACGAAAAAGGACAAAGGAAAACAAGCTAACAATGAATGATAAGTCATGTCCAAGGCTCCCTCTGGTAATGTCAAGGAATACGAGGGTGACGGCGAGTGGTTCAAGATCTGGGAAAAGAAGATCTGCAATGACAATGGCGATCTCACCAAGGACGCCTGGTGCACCTACAACCACCCTTCCTTTGATTTCCAGATCCCCAAGGACACTCCCCCCGGCGAGTACCTCGTCCGTGCCGAGCACGTTGGTCTTCACGGCGCTCAGGTCAACGAGGCCGAATTCTATTACAGCTGTGCTCAGATCAAGGTCACCGGTAACGGCTCGGGTGCTCCCAGCAAGACCTACAAGATCCCCGGTCTCTACAACGACCAGATGACCCTCTTCAACGGTCTCAACCTGTGGGTCGACAAGGCTGCCACCATCAACAAGGACATGGATCAGACTCCCGTTGGTGATGAGCCCTGGACTGGCGGCGGCAGCGCCAAGCAGGCCAGCTACTCCTCCGACTCCACTCCTTCCTCTGCCTCTTCCACCAACACCAACAGCCAGGGTGCTGATGCTTCTAACGGCAACTCCGGGAACCCCTGGAACCAGCAGGCCCAGAATGATGCCTCTGCTACTCAGCACACTGATGCCAACTGCGGTGGCCGCATGAACTCTGCCCAGTAAATCTGCTGAATTGATTGGGTGGCGAGATCAAGTGTTCTTTCGGAGCACTTGGTCACTCTATGCTTCAAGTTGCAGTGGTGCCGTTTAGGTCGGAGGCTCTTGTCCAGAGTTGAGGGTATTGCATAGTGGAGAGCGGCTTCTCTTGCCAGTTTATCAGATGTTGGAGGATCGATGTCTTCTTTAAATTCAATCAAAATCCGTATATTGAGGTTCACTGATTTTTTGCACTATTTTCTTTTTCTCACTTGTCAATGCCTTTGGCTTTTTTTTTGGGGGATAGTCTGCGTGGAAGTCCATACATCTCGAGTCGGTTGCGACTCGACGCGCACGTACGACCGTGGTGCATGACAGTGGAATCAAGTCTTGTATGGTATTGGCTATGCATGAAGATTCGAGCTATACTGCTCACCTCTCGATTGGCGCATGAGCTAGCGACCAAGCTACTCGGTATGTACTTGGTCACGTCCAGTGAACAATAGGTCCATGACTCAAGTACTTGAAAGAGGTGGAATACCACCCTTAGTCATCAATACACGTGGACTCGATCCGACTCTGTACCTTTTCTTCGGCCTTTTTACCGAGATCAAACTCACTCCGAGTTCAAGGTCCAAGTATCTTCAACTTGAAGATTGAATTCAATCATGTGTGTCCGACCCAGGTCTCCTAAATGTCTCTGTGACATGGATCTCATTGGCTCATAAGTGGCCTTTCTTCTTATCGACCTACTCTGCCGCAGGAACCTAGTCACACGGGGGTCCTCCACTCCCGACCAATGGTTCCTCGCAACCAGACGGTTGATGGTCTTGTTCCTTGCGACTCCACCCTCGGCCTCTCCACTCTCCGCAGTCCGCACAACCCACCGAATCGGCCTGGCGAACGGTGACCGGCAAAGTCATGCGCCGCCGCCTATTCGAGTTTCCTTCTCTTTTGGGGATTTTTCCTTTTCCAGTAAATCTTCCTTTTGCGCAGGTTCAAGGCTTCAAATTATAATATTTCTGGTTGACGGATCATTCTCATATGCATAAATTTCTCTTTGAAACCAACACTTTCCTGACCTATCTTAAATCATAGACTCTGATCACATCTCGTCCCACCATGTCACAACCAGAGTCAAAAACATCCTCCGATGCTACCAAGCGAGGCAAATCGCAGGATCGCCCACAACAAGAACACTCTCAGTCCAAGTCACAGAGATCTTCCGAGTCTGATCGCGGTGCTGCGCAAGAGGCTGAACACCCCGACGCTCCTCCCCGCCAAGCATCCCCGTTTCCTCTCGCTTCTTCTTCCACTTCTTACAGTCAGCCCTATCGTGACGATCCCGACGAAACCTCTGATCATCTCGTCCGGTATGAACCCCGACCGATCGACGAGCCCGAGGGCGACGACGAAGAAGAGCAGCGGGGCATCGCGGCGGAGAGAGCACGGCCGCGGAAAGCATGGCGCGCATCGTTGCGAATCTTCTGGTTGAGGAACATGGGCATGTTTCTGGTTCTGTTGGCACAGATGTTTGGCGCAAGTATGAATGTGATGACACAGATTCTGGAGATTCATAGCTCGATGCATCCGTTTCAGGTACGTGGACTGAACTATGCTCAGTACCCTGTTGCTTTTTTTTCTCTCTCTACTTTCTTTCGTCTTTTTGCAAAAGGCCACAAACGGGCTAACCCTTCTCTATAGGTCCTCTTCGCCCGCATGTCCATCACCGCCGTCGCGAGCTACCTTTACATGTGGTATGCTCAAGTGCCCGCACCCTTTGGCATTCGACCCGTTCGCAAACTCCTCCTCCTCCGCGCAACTTTCGGTTTCTTGGGTGTCTACGGTCTCTATTATTCTGTCCAATACCTCCCACTCTCCGAAGCCACGGTGATCACCTTCCTCGCCCCCATTCTCACCTGCTACGCCTGTTCATTCCTCATCCCCGGCGAGACCTTTACTCGCCGCCAGCAACTCGCCGCCCTCGTCTCGCTCATCGGCGTCGTCCTCATCGCACGCCCATTCTCATCTCGCTCCAACCAGAGCAAAGGCAATACTACCACCACCACCCCTGCCCCTACCGAGGACGAAAGCCCCAACGATACAGACTCATTCCATCATGTCCTCGCCACAGTAGTCGCTTTCGTCGGAGTCCTCGGCGCATCAGGCGCATACACCACCATCCGCGTGATCGGACGGCGTGCGCACCCGCTCGTCTCAGTAACCTATTACTCCAGCGTGACGACCATCATCTCGCTTGTCGCGATGGTGGCCGTGCCGAGTATCCCGTTCCGCCTGCCCTCCACCGCCACAGAATGGATTCTGCTGACGGGGCTGGGCGTATGCGGATTCTTACTCCAGTTCCTGTTAACCGCCGGACTGAGTTATGTTCCTCCGGCGAGTGTGCGGGACAAGGGCGCCCAGGCCCGACAGGGCTCCAAGGCGACGAATATGGTATATACGCAGATGCTGTTTGCACTGTTTTACGATAAAGTGATCTGGGGCAGTACCATGTCGCCGGTGAGTTGGGCGGGGTCGGCGTTGATCTTGGCGTGTGCGGTCTACGTGGCTGTTGCACAGGAGGGACGACGCGAAGAGGTAAAGAAGGAGATTGTGGGGGAGCCGAATTTGACACCTCCCAAGGAGGAGGAAGAAGAGGAAGAAGAGACCGATGTTCAGGCAGAGGTATCTCGAAGAGAGAGAAACCAACAACCTCCCTACACAGATGACGAGGAAGCCGCACATGGTGAACCTCCCAACTCACAAAATGGATCAGACACCCGAGTCTAGGGCTTCATCCCCAGCACTTTGAGTCTCAGACTCGATGAGTTTGGCGAACCTTGCACAGATCCACCATGAATCTCAAAACTTGACGATATAGCAAAAGGATGATTGCGGGACGAGATGATTGACTTTTCGATTCGATCTTTTGTTGGTCATAGTGTTTCAATCATATATGTACTACAGCATAGACGGCGGTGGGGGGGGGGGAAGCTTGGACTATCCACCCATGCAGATTTCATATCATGACTCGCACCAGCCTTCAGTGACTCGATAAAAAAAGGTCTACCAACGCAGGATGAAAATCTCAAATTTGTCCATGATGAGAATACGAAGCATGATGATCATCCGATTTCCTATAATTTGACTCGATTGAATAGTGGTTTCAACTGTCTATCTACATAGTAGTAGTAGTAGTAGTAGTAGTAGTAGTAGTAGTAGTAGTAGTAGTAGTAGTAGTAGTAGTAGTAGTAGTAGTAGTAGTAGTAGTAGTAGTAGTAGTAGTAGTAGTAGTAGTAGTAGTAGTAGTAGTAGTAGTAGTAGTAGTAGTAGTAGTAGTAGTAGTAGTAGTAGTAGTAGTAGTAGTAGTAGTAGTAGTAGTAGTAGTAGTAGTAGTAGTAGTAGTAGTAGTAGTAGTAGTAGTAGTAGTAGTAGTAGTAGTAGCAGCAACTGTGGTGGCCTCTAACTATTTTCACACATAGTCACGAGGCCCGAGTGTGCTGATCCTGATCGAGCGGTCAGTATGTTCCAGAGAGAATGCTATAGATCTCCATACCTTCCATGCATCAGATGTACGGAATCTTCTTGTTTGAGTGGCACGGTAGATGGTTCTTAGCTTGTACCCGGTAATCATTTACATCACGTCTGAGAGATAAAGCATCGCCTGGCCGCAATACACATACCGATTACCGAAGTGATCTGGAATACCACGGGCGTTCCTATGTCTCGCCAGGTGCATCGTGAAGAACTTGAGATAAAAGGTTGGTGGAGGCTTTATGAAGGATTCACTTTCATGTCACCCCTAGAGGTATGATTTCAAAAAAATAGAAAGCAAAATTGTTCAATGAGACATTCGATTGAAGATGAGGGATTTTTAATTTGTGATCGTCCGTTACCTATAGGCCACTATGCAGCGGGGAGACTTCCTGTCGCAGCCCAATATACATTATAATTGTATCCCTGGGCATCATAGAACGCACCGAGTTTGACATTCTTGTTGTCGGCAATTGCAGTAAAGTCAAGGCTCGAAGATCCAGAGCGCTTGATAGAGTCCAGAGTGATGGTAGGAGTACTCTTCAGTGTGCTGTCGCCATAGTTGCCACACAAGATCGATGGCCCGTACGCAATGGCCACAATATTTTTATTGTCATTTGCAGCCACCGTACGAAGACGCATGGGGAGACGAATCTCCACGATATCTCCATCGGCCCATGTGCGCGAGATTTGGGCATATGTCCCCGGAGTAGCCTTGACGTGAGGTAAAGCCTTTCCATTCAGCGTCAGCTCTGCACTTGATGCCCATGTCGGAATGCGGATTTTCATCGTCCAGTCGCCTTTTCCGGACACTTCCATTCTGGAGGTATCGCCCACGGGGTAATTTGTGGATTGTTTGAGGGTAATGCCCATCTCCGGCCATGTGAGGACAGAAGATAGGAACAGGTTGATATACAAGGTGGAGTTATTGTGAAAGTAGATCGAATCCATCAACTTGGTGTTTGTTTCGAGTGCGGTTCCCTGACAGCACCAGAATGAGTTGTAATCCGTACTCCAAGTACCGCCGCCCCAGGCGGGACCAACACCGCGTCGACCTCCAGCATTGAGAGGAGTGAAGTAAGTGACGTGGCCATGATTGTCATGAGGGTTCTGCTGTCCCAGCAGGTGATTGAGTAAGGCAGTCTCATAGAAATCGAAATAGGATGAGTTGTCGGGATCCACAAGCCACAGCTCGCGAGTCAGCTTCAGCATGTTATAGGAATTGCATGCTTCACATGTATCTTGGGTCAGATAGGAGGCGATGGCGTTGGGAGCGTGGAAGTGCTCCGCTTTGCTATTCCCACCGATGGCGTAAGTGTGTGCCTTGACAGTAATCTCCCAAGCATTGCGAGCAATATCAAGATATCGAGGGTCTCCGCTGGCTTCATATTGGCGGGCAGCCCCAATCCACTTGGGCACCTGCGTGTTTGCATGAAGACCGTCCAGTTTATCTTGATTGGCGGCCAGGGGATCAAAGACAGCAGCGTGATCAAAGCGTTGGGCGACGGCGAGCCATCTCTCGTTCCCAGTCTGGTGGTAGAGATCAGCCATCACCTCGTTCATACCGCCAAATTCGGTTTCCAATGTCTTTTGCATCAGACTGTAACTCAACCGCCTCGTTCGGTTGTCAACCCAGTCAGCCAGGGACAGCAAGACGTCGCGAGAGGTAGTGTCATTTGTCAAGCGCCAAGTATCGAGAAGACCGGCCAGAGTCTTGTGCACCACATAATAGGGCACATTGCCGTTCTTTAACGTGCCGTTTTCGAGTCGCGCAAAGTCCGATTCTGGAAACCCAGATAGATATCCGTCCGCGAAGCCGACTGCCTTGTTGTTGGCCTGACATTTGGCCAGTTCAGCGGCAAAATGGGTTGCTCGATCATAACAGGTTTGGTCGTGGAGTGCAGCATAGCACTGCGCCCAGGCACTGAGGAAATGGCCCTGGACATGGGAACGGAATGGGAAATCCGGAGCATCCCAGCCACCATTAGATGGTGCCTGCTGCGTGGACAGTCCGTGGTTCTTCCGGAAGACAAAAAGGAGTCTGTTGACGTCGATGTCTTTCAGATATTGCAGAGTCCGGCCCTGGTTTCCCAGAAAGCGGTCTTGGGTCAGTTCGACCTTACCAAGATCGAAGGCAAAAGCCTGAGCTCGCGCATTCTCGGTACTAAGCTCAGACCGTCCACTGACGAACGAGGAAAAAGAAAGCAAAAAGTGTACTAATACAAGAAAGGATGTCTGCCAATTCTGAGAGAGGGTCATCTTGATTGTACAACTGGCAATCAAAGGATTTCAAGGACCTGTTGACGCGGAGAGAAACCGGCTCATCCTGGGCCATCCGATGAATCCCTTTTTATAACTCTCCTCCTCTCTCCGGTGGGATAAGACAAAGATCGACCTATGCATATCTCATGCAGGGTTCTTGCAAAGAGGTGCCACCGGACTGTTTCCTATATGAGTCTTCCAATACCGAGAAACATGCCGAGAAGTTGCAAATTCATTCAATCCTGGTTGAGAGCGTGCGTAAAAACACGCTTCTCTACGATCCATTTCGGGAAATTATCCGACAAACAGGGTAGGAAATGTAGATCACCCCCACCACACCTTTCCTTACGCCTTACTTTCGCGTGTTCAATATTGCTGGCTGCACGGTCTTACAGACCTCGAAGTCGGAGATGCGGATGCGGGGGCTACAAGCATTTTGAACGCAGCTATGAACCACCCCACCAGCGCTAAGCGGTAACGCTATCACGTATATATGCCTGACGCTCAAGACAAGAACCAGTATCGGTGGCCTACAACTAACAGTACACCAAAGTATACCAACTGAACCTACAGGGACGATTAGGATGACGCGGGAAGCGCCTTAGCAGATGACTATATCCTCATGAGAACAGGACCAGGGATAGGAAGGACTGGATATATGAAGACCCTCTTTTATCATCACATATTTCATTCTTCCCGTCGCGAGCAATTCTACACTGTTGGTTACGCCTTTTAGTACTTTGCCCTTTACAGTTCATTCCAGAGACAAACCAGCCTATAAGTAGGGGAGTTCACTCAGTAGCAGTACTCAGTGGACTGATTTACTTGGTGCGCACTTTTGGCACGTTCTGCAAGACACTCGACTGAGGACTCAGCCCGCAGTTTTGGCTTTATACAGTATCGATTTGATTGAGAGATACTCTTGAAATCCGCAGTTGGAACTAGGCAAATATAACCCGTGTACGTTCTAACTCACAATGACCAGTCGGCTATGCGTTATAATAGGGTTCTCAAATGGTTTGGATTGGTAAGAAATTGTCAACTCGAAGGATGTAGTTGGAAGGACGCTGAGGCATTCTAGGTTTAGTAGATCTCGTATACGATGATATTCAGCGAGTCAGGAAGAATTTTGTTTGAGGCGGGGACTTAGAGTAATTTATCGAGGTCTCCACTTCCAAGCTCTCAGGTAGATTCTCAAAACTTAAAGGCTTGCTAGGCTAGATAGAGAAGAAGCTATATATTCTAACAAGGTTCTCTACTGATATTCAAGTATTCTCTAAGGTAAAAGTGCAGATATTGATCAAGTGAATTCAATTCAACTTATATGATGAAATCTAGACTTGAACGGATAAAACCCCATCAGCCATTCATCTTGTGTGTGTGTGAATTTCTCTATCATCGAGCATTAGGAGCGGAATCAAGCAACAGCATAAGAGGGAAGAAGACATGAAGCAATAGAAATAGTGGTCCAGTCTCGAGGGCCCAGATGGGACGCGACGGAGTAGTACTGGCGATACGGACTCCAGGTCGGTGCTCAAATTGCTGCAGTGGTTCGATCGTGTTTTGATGCAATGGAATAGGCTCTGTTGCACAGACACAGATCCTCGGAAATATAGACTGAAGAATGAACGGAATGGAATGGAATGAGAGTTCTTGCCAATTTTCGCGCTGACCTTGCCACAGTTTCAAATTTCTCGTTCTGCATGGTCGTTGTTTCCCTCCTTTTTTGCTTCCCTGCTTCTTCTCCTTTTCTTCTGTCCCCATTTTTACTCATTACATTCCATGACCATGGAACCAGATCCGGCAATACCAAAGAAAGAGTGTGGCGAGAGAGACCAACGTGGAAAAAAAAGAAGTTATCAAACATGAAGTCAAGTGTTGCAACAGTGATTAGTGTGGCGAATTTTGGCCAAGGTTGTTGGCCACGACCCGGTGACATTTCTAAGTGTGTGTGTGTCCTCTACTCGGCCATCGTGGCCTTGCGACCTCGGGTTTCATTCTCGTCGAACCCATTCTGCTCCGACTCATCCTCATCTGTAGGTGAGTGGGGGTGGCTGGGAGTCTCTAAGGAGAGGCGGCTGCGAGCCATCTAAAAGAAAAGTTGAAGAGAACACAGATTAGTCAAGAGCCCAAGCGGAAGAAGAGGAGCCAAAATAGACCCCCTTCCTTCAAGTGCACAGGGTCGCCGTGGTTGGGATGGTCTGCAGAAGATCATCTTCTGCCGGCCAGGAGGTAAAACTCACCCAAGCTCTCACGCCACCAATCAACCCCAAACTATAACCTGTCGCAAAGTCCTCATTACGGCCCACGCTAGGGCTGTCGGGTCGATTGAGCGCCTCAACCCGAGACAGATGACTCTTGTTTCCACCCGTTGGGCTGGCCAGCGGCCCACGAGCACTGCCGTAATCAACACTGTTGCGCGCAGTAGGCGCGGGACTCCCAGGTCGGCTGTTCTGCCAGATTTGACGCAATTCGCGACCGAGCTCCTGGCCGGTCATGGTCCAGTTGATTCGGATGTTGTCTCGGATCTCAGCAACGTGACGCTTGATCTCGAGCTCGTTCTTCTTCAACCACGAAACGTTCAGCTCTTGGCGCGACGCACCGCGCTTGAATTGTCGGGAAATATACTGGTCGTAGTCACGAACGATGCTGGAAGATACGATTAGCACATTGGGGTCCGGAGAGGGAGGCGTCCAGAAATCTAGACCAAAGTCCCCGCGGTGCTAGAGAGGGTCTTCTTACCGAGTGATGATGCCAGTTGTGCTCACACCCTCTGTCCGTTGGGTGACCAGAAACTTGCCCTGTGCCTTGATGGGGGCGTAAATGTCATCGCCCTCGGCAGCCTCGTAGGGCAGATCATCGTGCGCGACGTAGTCGATCTGATGCTCGGAGAGGAAATCCGGGGTCACAATCCACGGACAATTGGGAATCACCTCGTCGACCCATTTGCAATGCCGAATAGTCTCAGCGCGCTCAGCACCACTCAGGACGGTCAATCCCTTGCGCTTGTGTGTCTCTTCATCGCCAGTCACGCCGACAATCAGGTACACGTCGGGGAATGCCTTTTTCGCCTGCTCAAGCTGTCTCATGTGGCTAGATGGTAGGAAAATCAATCACAAAAAGTCAGCGGTGGATAATCATCATGGACAGTCTGGTATCTCCAGTGTTCCAAAACCCCCAGCAACACCTTTCAATTGAGGGATCTTGTCCTTTTTGGGATGTCCAATGTGCTCTGTTGTCCGAAATCTCCCTTCTATGTTTTCTTCTTCGCCTTCGCCCCAGTTCACTATCTGATCGGGGAAAGTCACGTACCCAAGATGGAACAAATCAAAGACTCCGTCCGCATACACTCGCACCGCCCGACCTTCCGGCGGTGGGTTTGTCTTATAACCGACCGGATCTTGTAACCCTCCACGCTGCGGTGGCAGCATTGTCCGAGCGTGCTCTTCTTCTTCTTCTTCTTCTTCCTCCTCCTCCCGGCCATTGGGTAGATCGATGTGCAAACCGGGACGACTCCGAGGCCGCGTCTCCACATCACTGCTGGCGACGGTGGTCTCGGACGGTTCACCGGGGTCTTCACGGTGAATGTCGGTCCCATTGGCATCGCTGGAGCTCTTGCGGGCGCGTTTAGATGGCGGAACCGACTCGGTGATGGTGTGGTTGATGCTGTTTTGTTTCTTGTGTCGGGCAATGGCGGCACCGGCTGGTCCGGCGGATTCGTCACCGTCTTCACTGGACGCGTCGCGCGAAGATGGCTGAAGCTCCGCCGGGGTTGGTGGTGCTGCCACTGCGGCCGTCGCTGCCGGTAAATGCGAGCCGCTGCGTTTGCGCTTACCGGAGGGCGATGTGGAAGTTGTCATGATGAATGCGAGGGATCTGAAAGTGGTGTCGGAGGGGAGGATGGAGAAAAAAGGAAGAAAGGCGAGACCAGAAAACCCAAGAGGTCGAATGAGAAGTTTTGAGTCCGAGCCGGATGGGATGGGTCCGGGAAGGAGAGAGAGAGAGAGGAGGGAGAAGTTGTCACGCGTTGAGCCTTCCAAAGAGGGAGTTGAGATCCCCTGGAAAGAATCAGGGCGGGCCGGGAGCTGAAACGGCAGAGCAGCGCGGGCGTGGGCGGACTGAGCGGACTGAGCGGACGCCCAACTGGAAACTACGAGAAGTTAAGTTACGTCGTGGCTGTGGCTGATCCTCGGTCCTCAAGTCAGGACGAGGCTATCAGGCTACGAGCGGGTTCCTGGAATCTCCAATCTTGAATCTCGTCCTGTCCTGAACGTTGGTGTACTTTGTCTTTTTTTTTTTCTCTTGCATCACGTGGCGATTTCGGCGGTGATCATTGCATCAAGTGAGACTTTTATTCCGACTCTAAACCGGCTACTTGTCCATCCCGCACCTTGGGGTGATCGTGGGACTGGTTAGGTAACAAATGCCGACGAAATGCGATTGTCTTACGGTCGAGACTGTACAAGACATTCATACCGTAAATCCACTCTCTTGTCTGCACGGGAGAAGATGTATAATAATGCAGAGGTACATACACGATGCTCGCAGATGCAGCCTGCTCATGCTGACGTAGCGCAGGTTCGCTATAATGAATGAACCCTGGAGTCCTGTAGCCGGCAAGTCTGAGGTCATTGGATCCCCCGGACGAGAGTGCCACCAATTCCAATCACTGTACCTGTACTCGCTGAGTAGGAGTAGGTTATCCACTATCCTGTTCGTCAAATACCATCGCTTCTACAAAGACAAAGTTGCACACTTGTCATGTTTTCGATTCAAAAAAAATACCCCGGATGTGACAGAATACTGGAAAAGGTGGCTGTGCAGGATCTCAAAAAAAGCCACACTCGATAGAAGTATGTACTAGGTAATCGGGAACGCAAAAATTGATTTTCGGGTTGGAAAAGAATCAAAAATCGTTTGTTTTCGGGAATTAATTTTGTATCGTTACATGATAGAGTGTAAGTTATAGAATTGCATAAGATAAATTACTTACCAGATGACTTACTACTAGGGAACTTGTAACCTGTTGTAATTCAAGGAAGATTCGTTGTTGTTCTTCACATCTGAGTACGTGATGGTTTATATACAAGATGAATATGACTACATACGGAATAAATTCCGTATAAGAAGCTCTACTGTGTACTCAACCGAGCCTCAATTCACAACAAATTCGAAAACTACTGAACGCCGAACTTGGAAGCCGTGCGAGCCTCAATACGATTCGCAATCGCCATGGGCCGACTCGACGCCGCCAAACCACGCCAATCAACGCAATAACACCCTTCCACTAACTAAACGACATCAACCACCTTGTGCCAAAGATAGTAGACGCGCTTTAATTGCCGAAGATAGGATATTGAACACTTGAAGAAGCGCCCTCAAGCCAGTCCACCTGAATCGAATCTGATAGAACCACGATCCAATTCAGGTTCCAGAAGTTGGAACTCGAGAACTCTGGATTAAAACAGATTGGTTTCCACATCCTGTATATAAGTTCAGGTTTTTCTTGGACGAACGGTAAGAATCTTCTAAACCACAACACATGCGTATGTTGAGCCAAGAAATATTCTTGCAGGGCCCTTGACTAACTTAGTAAGACGATATGACCCAGCCACGCCGACTATTTCGATAAACTAGGGATATGAAATGCAAACTGCTAGCGGCTTTTGTTTGTCATAGAAAAGATTTATCCAAGTGAAAGTATTGTACATTGTCTTTCTCTACAATCTGCTCAGCTCCGGTAACACAGCGGTAAAGGCGCAAGTCAACCCGTCAGCATCCCCAAATATCTTGTACATCTCCTGAGTCGTCTGGCTCAATACGCGTCAATCTTGGTAATCACAATTCCAAATTGAACCAACTGAATCGTGTGGCAAGTGGATGTCACGTCCCCTAAATGATAGGACAAAGGGTGCCGTTCTTCATTTCGGTCCAAGCTTCACTTCCCACACAGTGAAGACACCAGAAAAGCCCATCCGGATCGTACTTCTGTTTGATCGCTTGAAGTCGTGGGTAATTTGGTCCCCAGAAAGACCACTGCCAGTCAGGTTCGTTCGGGTTTGCCTGTCAATGGAGTTAGAATCCGAAACGAAGCTCGAAACGCCGAAGGCTACGGAAAAATGGGCGTACCTCATTGACGTAGGCACCTGTATCGGGCGCCAGCTGCCGCAAAGCATATCCCCTCTTGTAAGTCATGTCATGGACGGCCTTGGCTGCCAAATCATCAGACAGAGTGTCGTCCCAGCTTTGACCTGTGATGACATGGACGACTGCCTCACGCCAAGCTGGGTTCAAGGCATTGTCAACTGATATTTTGCTACCAGTCATGGTACCGGAGATGGATGGATTCGTGACCCCCTTGTCGGTCTGTTAGCCCACGTAAACATGCATGGATTGCATGGGGCAAAAGGGTACGTACCGGTAAGTCTGGGCTTGGAGCCGCGATGGCCTCGAGTGTCCTGGCCAGCAACTCAGGATCTTGCACTGCCCGCTCAGGAATGAATCTGCTTGCCCGAGTGCCGTGCGTTTTCCCCGTGCTTCCGAACAATGGCACGTTTTTCATAAAATCATACCACGAAGATTGCCGAATTTTGCGGGTTGTGAAAGTAGCGGTCGCATTCGCGGCTTCGAGGATCTCTAGTAAAGGCTTTAGGATCGCCTCAGATGTATCGTTCGCGGTGTTGTACTGGAACAATGAAAGACTGAATGCCATAGGAGCGCCGGTCATGGTGTAATAGCCGTGAGTGCCTGCGTTCTGCAACCGGGGGAAATCACGATGCAGCCGCGCCAGTAGTTTGTACCAATCTTTAGCAAATGTGCCATTCGTGGGCGACATCTCTATCCCTGTCATTGTGAACGAGGGCATCTTGTACGCATTGACAGTAACACTGGCGATGACGCCGAAGGTGCCTCCGCCACCACCACGAATAGCCCAGAAGATATCCTCATTTTGGCATGCATTCGCAGTCATGATATCACCATTTGCCGTGACGATGACAGCTTCGATAACGTTATCGGCACCCATCCCGTACACACCAGTCGCTAGGCCGTGACCTCCGCCAGTAGCCCAGCCGACGACTCCAACGTCCCGCAAGAGTTAACCTGACGCCGTCATAGCTGATACAGGACCACCACACATACATTATTTTCTCCACCGACAGAAATGGCGTCGTGCTTGGCCATTGCTGCGTACAATTCGCCATCTTGCACACCAGCACCCAGAGTAGCTGCCATGTGCGTCCTGTTGCTCGGACAAGACTGCGGCATGAACTTTTCGTGATACTGTATATCCTTCATATGATGGGTCCAAATCCTGCGCATGTTAATGATGCCCCTCCCAGTTGAGAGGTTGGTACATACGAGAGGCTTCCGGCATTGAAACTGAACACCGAATTGTTTAGTAAATCTCGATACTCCAACAAAAGGGGCCGACAGTCGATATCTACCTTCTTTTACCGCCGTGACCGGTGTTCTTGATGTTCATTCGCAGATTCCACTTTTTGGCGAACTGCACTCCAGCCTGCACGTCTTTCGTACTGGTCGCATTGATGATGTATGGAGGGTAGGACCCCAGGCTGCAGCCTTGCTTTCCCGCATTCGGATTCCCCGAGACGCTGGTACCATTGGCGTAGATAGGACTACAGGCATTGTCCAGGGACGGGTCACCCACGCTTGCTGGATCCGCCGAATGAAAAGGCCAGGTGGTCCAGTTGGAGCGAACAGACTGGCAAGTTTCCGGGTTGTAAGCAGGTTCTGAGGTATAGCACACCGACGCCACGGGGACGGTCTTCATCAGACGACCCGAGACAGTCTCGTTGAGTGAAGCCCATTCAGAGTCCGAAGGCCAGCATGGCATGTCAGGGGCCTGGACTGGTTAGACAAGTATCGAAAGCAATTATGGAGGGTACGAACGCATTTGCAGGCAACTTTTGCACAAAGCCCATTGCGGACCAGGAACGCTAGAGCAATACCAAGGACTAGATGCATGGCGCAAGAAACACGCTTGACGTTCATGTACTTTGCATTTGAAGAGGTCGGCAGTTCTCGCTTGGAACCCTTATATATGTTGGGGGAATCCGTCTGCCTTCCAAGAGGAGGGCTTGATGTTGCATCACGCCGACGATCCTGAACAATCTGATAGTATCGGGAGCAATGGTCATTCGGTTCATTCAATTGGATTCGTACTTCGTATATTAGACCCGCCTGTAGATCACTAACTTCGAAGCTCCGCTTAATGGACCTTTGGAACGTCCATCCCAGCACGGCATCGTACATACCATATTGTGTTTCTGGGTACGCTGTCGTATTCGTATAGCATGCTAGTATAGGTAGGTTCTCCACAAAACTGATGTATTTCTGGGCTCCGCTTCGAGGAAGATCGAAATCATCAATTATTCATCCATGGGAGTCCGAGCCATGCTTAGCGGATCGTCTGTGGCTCACCTTTATTGCCAAATCAGGCAATTTTGGCATATTCGTACACAGGTTCATGAGGCCCTCCATACGCCCCAGCCACACATTAAGGTCTATGTCTATCGTCCATATTTTGGGGTGAAAATGCCTACTATTCTGACTTGTTGGCCTGCCAGGCGACACCCAGGTTGTCGGGCGAGGCCCCTATAGCTCCATTCTCCGGCGCGAAGCTAGATTCCTCATCAGCGGAAAACCATGCATTGCTGGCGTCAGTCCACGATTATTCCGGAACGGATTTGGGGATGCTGCCGCAGCCTACCCGTGGGCGATGTGAGATATGGAGTGCCTACGTGGTAGGGCGAGAGAGAGAAGATGAAGGGAGATGATGATGGTAAGATTGCTGGGGAGCGAGACAATGCTCAGGTTGTATGTACTTTTTTCGTCATGGTCAAACGAGGATTCCGCTTTTTCCAATTCAAGATTCCAGTCCCAGGTCCATGAATGACCTTTGATCCGCAGCTTGACACCCTTACCGCACGATTCGATTGCAGTTGGCAACGCAAAGACTGCCTCAAGGTCCCGGTATACACGTAGCTCGCAACAGAGACTCAACAGTTTTTGTCTCACGGCCAAGGTTGCACCCGAATGGACTACATGTATCTTACACTGAGCAGAAACTACTTATCCACATCACTGTCAGAAGAAGACCACTACTTTCAGGTAATTTCCTGAGAATAGTACCAATGAAAGGTGGGTTTGCTTGTTTCCTCACCCGATCTATTCTTCCAAATGTCTCAATTCTATCCAAAAGGACCCTCTTTCGAATGTATCCCCCAACCCCAAGCCCGACGCCATACGATCCCAACTCGCATCGGCTCCCGATTGAAACCTCACTGCTTGCACGATCAAGGCCCCTCAGAAGCAATTTTACCAACTGACAGAGGTATCTGACGGGATCTGGAAGCCAGTCTCGTACCTCACCAGCTCCCAGGCCCTTGTCCACGATCCTTCCTATGCAGGGACCCATGTCATCCATCCATGGCGTAGAATGGGACAGCTGGGACTGGTCACTGCGTGTCTCATCATACAACTTCTGGAAACGATCCGTCACGTAGGTTTCAGGGGAGGGGGGGCAGGGCGCAGAAACTCACCCAAATAGAGCATGGAACATACAAGACCACTGATCAAGTCAGGGGAAGAAAAAGAAAACAGAGGGATATTGAATGAGTTCGTCAATAGCAGAGCATCTTCTGCGGTATCTCGTAGGGGCATAACATGTGAAAAAGAAAAAAAGAAACGGAAAAAGGCTCGCGAAGGGCCCAGAATGACACCCAGCGTAATTGGGACAGCCGTCAATATTTCCATGAACTTTCCCATCCCCGTCAGACCCAATTCCAAAAATCCTTCCAACCTCTCTTGACGAAGCCGGATCGTGTCCGCTGTCCGCCGCATTCCCGAATCCCACAGAGGTCAATCCTTTGCGCCCAGCGTCGGTCTCGGCTGCCATCACCAGGTTCGCACAACCACGTCCGAGTCTTGAATGAGTTGTAGAAGTACCTTTCAAAAATAGGAAGAGCAGTGTGAGAAAATTGTTTGTAAAAAAAGAGGCGAATGAGAACACAACAACAGATGATAACATCAGGACAAATCATACCGAAGCAGAGCATCTTGGAGAAGACGGAGACGAAGAACCGAGAGAGCATAATGGCCACAGCGCGAGGGACGAGATAGACGAGAGGTTCAGGAAGGGTGCAGGTGCGGAGGTAGAGCGGCCAAGCCGAGGCAAAGGCGGGGAAAAAAGGAGAAAACGGAATGAGGACGTGTGTAGGTGTCTGTGTCTGCGTTGTGCGCGCGTTCAATGGGAGAGGAGGCCAGACTTAGGGAATCACAAAAATTTCTCTAGGACAGTCGCGAGACAGATCTCGTTGATCATGCAGAGGGCTTCGACGGAGCTTGAGCCTCTGTAGTAGCTGGGGACTCGGATATTTGAGCCGATCCGCTGCTTTCGTCTTGCTTGCTCTGGGGGCCCGGGGTCGGCTCCCGGTCATTTCGCGAGCTAGTAGTCGGATGAATCTGGTTGGTAAGATCCTGGTCTTCTGTCTGATAGAACAACTCCTCCTCGTTCTGGTCCGAGATGATCTCAGTACCGTCTCCCAAAAGAATGATTCGACCCTGACGCACGCTAAAGGCCCGCGAACGCTCCATTTCCAACTCATAATCATCGGTCTGGTCCTCAAACTGATTCCGGATTCCAGGACCACGGAACTCGGCTAATCGACAACACTTGACCGTCAGCACGACGAAGAAGGACTTCCTTCGGGTTCCTCGTGAGACTTGCCGTACTCGGGCGGAGCACAGGGCCCGTCTCCGTTCGCAACCCGCTCTGCAATCTTGTTGTACCACTCCTCCTTGGTCTGGCCGTGGAGCAAGCCGATGACGGTCATGGTCATGTTGTCACAGCCCACACCACCGGTCTCACTGTTGGAGGCCAGGCAGTTATCCATCATGTTCTCGCAAATTCGGTACAGGTCCTGCTTGGCGGCAATTCCTCGGCGCACAAACTCCACAACCGCTTGGGAGGACTGGCAATCCCAGATACCTATAGATGATGGGGGGTTCATGTAAGCATCAACCGGTTTGACAGAGCAAACACTCGGGGCCACAACCAAGGAGACATACCGTCACAGGCAATCACAAGGAATTCATCGTCATCCGTGACCTCGTGCACAGTCACATCGGGGAAGGCAGTGACAATTTGCTGTTCAGGAGACAGTTCAGGGCTTTTCTTGAATTCAAAGTCTCCAATGGCACGAGACAAAGCGAGGTTGCCATTCACACGGCCAAAGTCGACGAAACCACCTGCGGCATTGATACGAGCCTTCTCGCCTGTTTGGGAAGGTCAGTACGGTTTCCGCGTAACACGAAAGGCAAGCACATAGACACGCACCCTCGTTTTGCGGCTTGTGGTCAAACGACAAAGGCTTGGCGCGGCCCTTGACTCCCAGAACTGATCGCGAGTCACCAGCATTGGCCTATCGGTCGGTCAATATCTTTCCTTTTGAATCTTCCATTCCTTTTTCCCCGGACGATCCCCTCATCTGATTCGGTCATGCACCTACCACCCAGATCTTGTGCTTTGAGATAATTGCGGTCGAGGCCGTGCAGCCCGACACTTCTTCCTCGTATTTTGGATCTAGTGAGAGCAAACTTGTGTCAGTATAACCTATGTCCAGCCTGCACCCCCTTCCAATTTGTGTGATGACGCAAGGTGACCGAGTGAACAGAAGACGGTGGGAGTCATGCCGCCTTTCCATCAAAAAACAGAGTCACAAACCTTCCAGGATAGCGCGATCAGTCGCCAGGAAACCGTCCTTGAGGGCTTGCTCAATGTCACCCTTCAGGAATGATTCCTGCTTGGAGACAATTTTGTGGAGGTTCTCTCCAGTGAAAAGCGCAACCTTGTCGCCACCGTGACCGTCATAAACACCAAAGAAAGCCAGACGCTGCGCAGGGTCAGTTGGCTCCCGATCGCTAGGGCCGTTGTATTTGGCGTGAAGGTCTAGAATGGCGGCATGGGCGTCTTCCATGCTGATACGCCAGCCCTGCATTGCGGAGACACCATAGATACAACATTCATCTCCACCCTCGGACGAGGTCTAGAAAAGTCGCGAAAAGCAGAAGGTCAGTATTTGTGGACATTCCGCAGGCAAGATACATATTGCAAGCCAAGGTGACATAGGGATCGATAGTGGAGATGACAGCACTGGTCACCAACGCTGCCTGATCGGAATAGCCTCCTTTTCATCCGTGGGCTCGTGGGCCCCTCCAAGGTCAGCACAAGCCCCGCATGGCTCACGAAACCGTGCGGAGCTCAGGACTGGGCGGCTGATCAGAAGTCCTTCTTCTTCTTCTTCTTCTTCTTCTTTTTCTTTTTTTTGGTGAAGCGCATGTGCACCCAATCGTCGGAAGCGAATGGCCACCAGCGATGAGGTCGTGGCCGCGGCCGTGTGGAAATGGACCTCTCCGGGCCACAGGGTGTCACATCACAGTGTGGGGAGGGGCAGAACGAGCGGAACAAACTGGGAATTTCGGCAACTCACCTTCTCGACCACCGGCTCCGACAAGGTCTGACCCATTTTGGCAGAGATTGAATGAATAGACAAGAAAGGTCAGGGGGGAGGAGAGGTCAAAAAACCAGAGATGAATGACAGCAGGAGTGAAGAGGAAGGGAAGATCAGGTGAGGTGCACAACAGGTCTTTCAGCGCGTCTCTCGTCTGTCCTTTGGGTCCCGCGATAAGTCGCCAGCCAAAGTGGGGAATCAATGACGATGTTGTTAGGGCTCGTCCACCACGTCAGGGGTTCTGTGAAAGAGGGATTCTAAAGACAGGAGAGCAAGGGTGCTGCTGGCCAGAGATTGTTGGGGAAATGAGTTAAACAAAAAGTTGAGTCTCTCAGGTGCGTGGGCGTCGATTCCAGTCTGGCGTCAAACCACCGCCTGGCAGAGATTTCTCGGTGGTCATCTGGTGCCATCCCGATACTGTATCAGTGTACCTCGCATTACCTGTATATAATACAGTATCATACCAGGCCTGAGCTTGCTCGATCGGGGTGACAGTCACATGACTGCTCCGCAGCTGAGCTTCAGCCTTTGAGCCACCTAAGCCACATATCGCATCGCCCGCCAGTTATAGAAGTCAAGCATTTACTCTCATTTTCACCTGTCCTGTAGTGTTCTATACCCTCAGTAATGGTCTGTACTATATTTTTTTTCTCTTATTGACGAGTTTATCATTGAAGTGACAGAGCCCATGATATTCAATTTTGATCTACACAGTACTGTATAAATCATTGTCCAATCTGTCAACATCTTCACGCCCCTCGGTACCTGGAGGCCCCTGCTAAATGTAATCTTTCTGACGTTGAGTGTTGCCTGCGTTTTCCACTACCCTCGTTCCCCTAAAAACCCACCCTGGCCACCTGCACTAGTGGCAAAACCCACAATGCGCATTCTCCGATACTTAAATTCTAGGCTGAAACTGAGTAATCACAGTATCCCTTGGTACACTCCTGTACCTATCAAGATTTCAGAACCCGTGACCATTAGGGAGACTTCTACAGTGCCAGCTAACCAGATACATACATGTAAACATTTGAAACTTTGCACCAGTCAAGGAGTTTGAAACATACACAACTTGCCTGATCACCTGTACGGTACTACTGTATTTTATATTCTCATTGTCTGATCGTCACGCATGGGCCTCAGGCCAGCCGAGGCTGGCTGGCCAGTTCCTGTCTATGTCCTCCTCCCCGCACGGCGTACTCGGTGTAGGTTCTCAGGATGTATATTCGCATGCACTTTGTGAGGGATTTTTTTCGTGCATATTGTGGAAATGGATTGACCACCTTTTCACAACAGATGAGTGTTCGGTTATCAATCTTTGGAGCGTCTAGGGAAAAAAATTATGATTTAGTGCTCAATGCATAAAGCCAGGACATGGCACGTGCCACTTACTGGTCTGGGCGGACGGACTAAGCTCCGATCGATTGAATCCCATCAAAGTTGCCAATGGCCTGTGGTATTGAGGAGGCACTTGATCGAACATAGAGTAGGCTAGATTCGTGAAGAAATTTGCTTCTTGTACTTATTTTTGTTTGTTGATGCGTTTGGGTTGAGTATACCTATTCATCAAAAGTTACTTATAACGCTTTCCTGAACGATGCTCTTGTCGGACCGACTCGATTTTCAATTCCTGGTCATATGGTATTAGATGGAGGTTGACGAGAGTGATCGCCACTTATATAGCTCGATCAGTTATTTGCGTCGGGCTATCACGACCTGAGTATTACACTACCCGAGGTACTGTCAGCGCCGGGAAAAATTAGCAAAAGTCATTGTGTCGGTTCCTAAGGTTCATTCTGAGAAGACGCAATGGCTAAACACTAAAGACTTGGTAATTAGTTCGCAGATAAAGCCTACACAGGCCTATCATTGATCCCAAGACAACTCGAAGTTATGAACGATTCAACTGAAAGTAGGGACGACGACGATGTGAAGCTTTTGCGAGTGTTATCTACTTTAAGGTCTGAAGAGAGTCAACGAACGCACTTGACTTTGCTATCGAGAAAACCAGAAAATTTCTGAATATGCTCGTGACAATTAAATACAGTCTCCAAATTAACAAAAAAGCTCCCAGCTGAGTCAAACGCTATAAAGAACTTACACCCAAGCACCTGCATGCTTAAATATTGTTTACTCCCAAGTGGACCCGTACACAAAGCCACTGCACTCTGAGAGGCCCAGCGGAACCTCCACCACATGATTGCACCCCCCCCCCCCCAACTTTAAAACCCGACTACGAATTGACGGCAATTTACATCTGGACAAAATTTCCTAGATTCGCGTTTCAACTGCGCTCGCACCTCATATCACTTTCCATTTACATACATCATCAGAATCTGCCGTCCTCACAGGACCTCATCTTGATCCGCCTGGAGCTAAGCGTGCCGTCGCAAATCTACCTTTGATCACGCTTCCTCCCCAAGACAAAAACCCCATCCATTGAAATTCAAAATGCCACCCCAAGATCCCGTCGACAAGCGCCAAGCCGCCCGCGAGGTCATTGATATCCTCCAGGAAATCTCCGAGCTACTAGTATGTAGCAATCATCCATTTCCCACTTAGCTAGAACTTGAAACGATGTATAGCCCCGCGTTGAAAATCAGAACCGGGTCACCGAGGAGCTAACCCCATATGATCGTTGCTGTTTATAGAACACCAACCTCGATCGTACAGAGCTCTCGCTGTGCGTGTCATTGATTGAGAATGGGGTCAACCCCGATGCGCTTGCGGTACGTGTCTCGTGGACTTGCTCCCTCTTTCTCCCTCTCCCTTGGTCTGCTCCGCCTGGAAATGTGTGATAGATATAGTAAAGGCAAAAGCTACTATTGATTTATCCTTGGCTGACTTGCTAGGATATAGACGGTGATCAAGGATTTAAGAAAAGAGGCTACGAACACTAAACGTTTGTCACGCGCGCCTGCTTCTGCTACAGCGGATTGATTGAAGATGCGAGAGGCCTGGACGCAATTTTCCTCCTCCAGGCGTGAAAGGGGAAGACAGCTTTAAATGGTGTTGTTTCGTTGGGAATGAGGCTGCAACGGCGTTATCAAAACCTGGATTATGTTACCTATTTGTTCGCGGGTCACGTTCTATGGATGCAATTCTTGGTCAAACCTCAGATTTGAATTGATGCGCATTCACACGATTAGTCTCCAATAAAGCGATCAAGCTCAGTAGATGGCAGAAGTAGATATAGATTACTCTCTGGTAGCTGAGCGGAAGCATTGGCTGGACGCAAAGACAGACAGAAGAAAAACTCAAAAAAAATTTCAACTCAAGGGGGAATTACAGGGCACGGAAATGAGCCCGTACAAACCGAGCACATGACAATCAGAGCAAAATACAAAACACCTAATCCACCCGGGCAAGTCTACTTTGATGAGTTTTCCTTCTTGCTGTCCGAGGTCGATCCAATCTCGCCGGACGTTGCCTCGGCCGTCGCCTTCTTGATCTGATCACTCTCCGAGGCAGCAGTCTGTTCCTTGGCTTTCACCTCTTTTTCGTCATCGCTATCGCCGAGGCTGAAGGGGTCGTTCTCAGCAACGGGAGATGGCTCAACGGTAGCCAGAGGTTGCCATTTGCTTGGCTTGCCGCTGGGGGTGGTATTACGCTTGACAGGAGTGGACGCATCGTAAAGATTGTCGATCTCGGTAGCCGGGCCATCCTGGAATGAGACTCTCCTACCTGGTGAGGGCGAGGCAGTCGTCTTAAGGGTTGCGCCACCGCTGGGGCGAGGAGGACGTGGAGGAGGAGCTAAGATGAATCAATAAGAAATGACCAAGTACTAAACGACGCACCCCCAGTCACGTACCTTCACCGTCTCTCAATTCCAGCGCAGAGAAATCGTCGCTCAACACCTGCGGATCCGCATCATAGCGCTCACGGTCTCCACTACGACGACCGAGTTCACCACTTCGGCGAGACCGCCCGAACGTCGAGGTTTGCTGCTCATATCGTTGACTCGCTCGGGCATGTTCTTCTTCCTCCTCGTCCTCGCCATTGAGTTGCTTCTTCAAGTTGCCAAACCACGCATTGACTTTGGTCTGGGTCTCCATAAATCCCTTCTTGAAATTCTCGCGAATCACCGGCAGGTCGTCTATGTAAAGGGAAACGCGAGTCAGTGCCCACTCCGACTTCTTCCACGAGATCACACAAGAGCTTGAAGCATACCCTCGAAGAAATTGTATTCCTTATCGCCTGAATCGTCACTGCCGCGGGGTTGGCGATAGCGCGGATCGTTCTCCCATCCAGGAGCTGGACGGTGGCGGCGATCGCCGGGGGCGTTGTAGTGCTCGGCCAACTGGCGCGCATATCGCTCATCATCTTCCAACTGTCGCTGAGTGGTGGTGGTAGGGACACGCTGAGGACGAGGTGGCTTTGGGGGAGGAACCATGTCTTCTTGGGCGGTGGGGTCGGTCATTCCTGACGATGGACGAGAGGATTAGCTGTGAGCAACGACTTCGTCTACAGCTAGGAAATAGCGCACCGAGCAAGGCATTGAATGCACGCTCCACATTCCAGTTACTGGCGTTAAGAACTGCCTTAATGACGGCGAGGTCAATCGAGGGGAAAGCTTCCTTCAAGGTGTTCAGCGACTGTTCTCTGGGGCTCAAGGGCCTTGGAGGCTTTGGTGGGGCAGATGGTGGTGTCTCGGTGGTATTCTGCGAAGCCTGCTGGCCTGAAGGGGCATTGCTGCTAGTTGTGATAACTCCAGATTCTTGAGGTTCATCGTCAAAGTCCAAAGGTCGCGCGGTAGTGGGTGACTCGGCGCGGGGGCTTGTCGGCGCAACCGTCGCCGAAGGCTTGCTTGGGGTAGACTGTGAAGATCAGCCTCCGCATCCAAAGCAGCAGCTTGGGTTCGATAACTCACATTTTTGGTCTCTTCAGACATCTTTGCAGATTTGGTGGAGAGAAACTCGGAGATCTTGAAGTACCACAAGAAATACTGCAAAAACAGTGTTGCCTGCGATTAACGACCGTAAAGGAGGCGAAGCAGACGGAAGATCATTTGGGAAGCTCCAACAAGTGACGTGGGGTCGCACGTGATGGGCGGGTAACTTTTTATAGACACATCCCGCCCTGCAGTCAAAGATGACGCGGTCTATCATTTTGTATGGAGTTGAGTGGGATGCAGTGGTGCCATAGTTATCTGTATTGGAGACACAGAATGGTACTACAATGCTGCACACGACCTCATTTCCTGTGAGTAAGGGAATGTCATCCAGAAAGAGATAAAGTCACAGCATCCATCTCTCGTTCAATTGGCTCCCTTGTTCTTTTTTTCTGTTTCTTCTTCCCACCCAGAATGGCGTCCGATCTGGAACTCTCCAGTGGGTTTATTCCTGCACTGTACAAGCCAGCAGCCTTATTACCGATCGCTAGACATAAGCAGAGCTTGCTTTACCTAGTAGAGACGTATCAGGTTACTATTGTGGTTGGTCAAACGGGGAGCGGAAAAACAACGCAGCTTCCCCAGTACCTTGATCAGGGTGGCTGGTGTGCGAATGGCAAAGCTATTGCTGTCACCCAGGTAAGTCTGTCAGCTAGAGATCTGTTTTTTAAGAGGTCACTGATTAACACATTGAAAGCCTCGGCGAGTGGCTGCAACCACGGTCGCAACTCGAGTGGCAGAGGAAATGCGCTGCAAGATTGGCGAGGATGTAGGATACTCTATCCGTTTTGAAGATGTGACTTCTGCCGCCACCAGAATCAAATTTCTGACTGACGGGATGCTTTTGAGAGAGGCACTGGTTGATCCTCTGCTTTCTCGATATTCTGTGATCATGGTCGACGAAGCCCATGAACGATCTCTGAGCACCGACATCTTGCTGGGCATTCTGAAAAAGATCATGAAGAAACGCCCCGAGCTGCGTATCATTATCAGCAGTGCAACATTGCAGGCAGAGGACTTCCTTCGTTTCTTCGCTGGAGACGAGTACAACCCTGATGCAAAGCCAGCCGATCTAGGTGGTAAAATGGGAAGAATCATCAGTCTGGAAGGCCGCATGTATCCTGTCGACACGCTTTTCCTGGAATCTCCTGCCGAGGACTATGTTGAACGGGCAGCAAAAACGGTCTTCGATATTCACACCCAGGAAGCAGAAGGCGACATACTTCTCTTTCTCACTGGCCGTGAAGAGATTGACCGTGCAATTCAACTGATATCTGAGCGTGCGGCATATTTAAACCCCAAAGCACCGTCCTTGTTGACCCTTCCACTTTATGCCGGTCTCACTACGGACCAGCAGATGTATGTATTCGAACCGGCGCCAGAGAACACACGGAAAGTCATTGTGTCGACCAACATTGCCGAAGCCTCAGTCACCATTGACGGTATCGTCTATGTGATCGATTGCGGGTATGCTAAGCTGCGGGCGTACAACCCCGCCACAGGTATCGAGACTCTGACAGCGGTGCCCATCTCCAAGGCCTCGGCCACCCAACGCTCCGGACGTGCAGGCCGGACAAAACCTGGAAAGTGCTTCCGCCTCTACACCCAACAGACATATGAGCAACTTCCCGATGCTACGATCCCGGAGATTCAGCGGTCCAATCTTGCTCCGATCGTAATGCAGCTCAAAGCGCTTGGGATTGACAACATCGCCCGCTTTGAGTTTTTGACATCTCCCCCGGCGGAACTTGTCATTCGTGCTCTTGAACTCTTGTATTCTCTCGGAGCCGTGGATGACTATGCCAAACTCACCAAACCCCTGGGGACACGGATGGCCGAGCTTGCCGTGGATCCGATGATGGCAAAGGTTCTTCTCGCTGCACCCTCGTTCAAGTGTCTGAGTGAAATGCTCTCTATTGCGGCCATGGTCAGCCTTCAGGGAACCGTATGGGTGCAGCACGACGGGGACAAGAAAGGCGCCGAGAGTCACAGGCGCAAATTCGCCGTGGAAGAAGGCGATCACCTTACTTATCTGAATGTGTACCAAGCTTTCGTCACCAAGGGCAAGAAAGACTCCAAATGGTGTCGCGACCACCTCTTGAATTACCGGGCCCTCACACGCGCTGTCAGCATCCGAGGTCAGCTCAAACGATACCTCGAACGATTCGGCATCCAGGTTGATGAGAGCCTCTCATCAAGGCACGGCGGTACTGCTGTAACATCAACGTCACCGGAGCAGATTCAGCGATGCCTGACTACCGGCTACTTTGCTCATGCGGCGAAGATGCAGCCTGATGGGACCTTTAAAACTGTCAGCGGTGGACTGACACTTCACGCTCACCCCAGCTCTTTAATGTTTGTAAGTACACCTTGACTGATGTTGGACCCGGGTGGGCACTGTATTTGTTGACTAACGTCGCTCTCAATAGAATCGGAAAGCGGACTGGGTCATCTTTCATGAAATCATGCAAACGGGAGACAAGACCTACATTCGTGACATCACCAAGGTTGAAAAGAGCTATCTCCTTGAGTATGCCCCGGAGTATTACCGGGTCTCTTAGTAACGAAAGTATTAAATATTGAAAGCAAGGATTGTCTTGTTTGATGTCATGTAGACTTCATAGAACCCATCATGTTGAGACGATTCTCAGACGTTTTTATTGAAACTGACATTGAAGGGATGGAGGGGATGAACCGATATATCAGTCTGATCATCCAGAAAGCCCAGTGTGAGAATACAGCTGATAATTGCCCCTTAAATATACGCTCCAGCTGCCACGATGCCTGCTGCTTTGGTCTTTTGGGTTGTTTTTAGTGAACTCTCGAGGTCGACCAAATGCGGGGAACCCAACACGAGGGGTGCGGAGACGTGCCGCTCTCAGCCTCTCAGGTACAGCAGCAGACAGCGGCCACCCCCAGGCAGTGAGGCTGTTACAGATCACCAAACTGCAATGACTTCTATTGGAACCGTTGCGTTCACTTGACAAGAAGACCATCGAGCTATAATGACTATGCACAAATCTTCACTCGGTGAATTCCAAGCCATCACACAATCTCAATAGTCTTCGAGAGCTGACATAGCACTTGTAACTGGGCGATCAGGGACCCGGGCGGTACCTGACTAGCAAATTCTAGCGAACCCCCAGAAACACTACTTGCCATGAATGGCCGCTATCGGCTATCGTACTTCAGCGCGGAACCTGCGTGTTAACGTAATTTTTGCGCTCCTCGCTGTGATGTGATCTAGTTTCTACTGGACACATTGAGCCAGTTGCCTCGAAGCTTTCACAACTCTCCATCCCATCATACACTCTCACGACTCGGACGATCAGTCTTTTCAAATCGTATTCGCCCATCATGTCTGGTCATCATCACCACCATGGAGGCGACGGGCATGGCCACTGTCACGACGAACACGACCATTCCAACGATATCACTCCCGCACTTCAATCACTGCTCTATTCGCAAATTGATTTTGATTCAGTCACCACGTTGAACGGTAAGCCGACAGAGAGCCTCGTCCATTGGAGTTCGACCAGGGTGAGCATCTAAGACATCTAATTATCTTGCAGAGGCGACGCCCAAGAGCGGTGCTGCTATTCTCAAAAAAACCTGGGCCGAACGACTCAACGACCAGCCTGAGCTGGAGAGCGATGCCGATGAGCAGCTACTGATGCACATTCCGTAAGATATCATTCCCGAAATATGCTAAATATTCCGACCGGGCTCAATGCTCTGCAGAAGCTCTCATTTGGAGAAAGAAAGAAAAAAAAAAAAAGCAAAGCTTCGTCTAACTCTCGACCGTTCTATAGATTCACCGGCCAAGTCAAACTGCATTCAATCTTGATGTACACGGCGCCCACCCCTGCTGCACCAAAGACTCTCAAACTGTTCAAGAATCGCGACGATCTGGACTTTTCAACCGCTTCTGATCTTCCTCCCACGCAGACTATCGAAGTCCCGCAGCCCGTGGCTGGTGAGGATGTCTTTGAACTTCCACTGAACCGCGCCCACTGGAATACCACCACCTCTATCACCATTTTTGTCGAGGAGAATTGGAGTGACGGCGATGAGGATGTATCCAAGGTTGGATACGTTGGCTTCAAGGGCCAATTCATGGCGTTGAACCGGGAGCCGATCAGCTTCTTATACGAGGCCGCTGCTAATCCCAGTGATCACGTTTCTATCCCGGGGATCAGTGATACTGGAGCTCGCACAATGCCTGGGCAGTGAAGGGAGAAGCTCCCTTGTTTGAATACCTGGAAGATTGAAAGCTGTTAAAGATGCGACAACCTGAGATGAAAGGTCGAATGTCCTGATGATATTTACAATGGTAATGAATAATGAACAACATGCAATAGACAACAATATCAATAACGCCAAGAAATGCATTGTACTTGAGTCATGCAAGAAAACAAGCGAGCTTCGTTCTGGAGAGATTCCACTCGTATGGTTGAGGCCTCCTTACGACGCGAGCACAGGTGTCCGAGTCTCGGCTTGAGAGGCCCGTTCTTGTGACTCTTCTTCCACCTGCTGTTGAGGGCGCTCTGGCAAAGGCTCGGTGGGGACAGCAGGCAAATGGACTGGCCCAGCGACCTCCTGTCGAAGGGCTTCCAGTTCTTCCTCGACATCCTCCTCATCCTGGGTAGATAAGGTGCCTTCGAGCATTTGGCTCACCTCCTATGGTCGGATGTTAGCGATTTCTCATTCATACAAAGACACTACTACTCCCCGCAGCTGCCATTCTTACCTCCTGATAAGCGCGCGCCTCTGCAGTTTCCTCCATCAGCCGATCAACAGCCTCGATGCCACCAATCTCCTTATTGATCGCTTGTAACACCTTGGTCCCTTGCTGTAGTCCAAAAAGAACGTCCTTTTGCACTAGTGCGAATTCCACCTGTCCGGTCAACTGCTCTAGCTGTGCAAGTTGGCTGTCTGTCTTGGAGAGAAGTGTCTCTTGGTACTTCTTGCGGCGAAGCGCAAGCAGTGCTCGCCGCTTGTCATTGCGCGCAAGACATTCCTTTGCGATCTCCGTTTCTCGATCTGTAAGGGCGGTGATCCGTTTCTGGTACTGATAAATCTTATCGCGCTGAATCTTGAGATCGAGAATCGCTCTAGATGATAGATCAACATGTTAGATCACTTATCGCTCTCATAACGGTCCGCCCACTGTAGTATCGTTGTTGAACAGAGGTGGGTATCTAGGGTCTCGTGAGGGGCACCAATCCGCAAGTGGAGGGTGGATTGGTTTATGCATGGGAACGAGGACACAGATGCGTTTCGGTGATCACGAAACCGACCCCGATACAGAGATTCTAAACACTCACCGATCTTGCGACGAGACTTTCTGAGAGCTCCCCGTATTCCCCATTCTCACGTTTTGCGATAGTGACAGGGCCCAGCGATTGCGATAGCAAAGATCCAGAAAACCGCGGATGACGTGAGTTGGTCCGCATGCCGCAGGGTGGCCCGCGACCGCCTCCGATACCGAGAGATACCGTAATCGATACGGGTAATTTTCCCCCATTTCTCCGCTTTCTCTACACTTTTTTTTTCTCTCAAATTGCGGCAGATCGCGATATCGCTTTTCGCAAGGCAATCAATATGGCGCCCAGGTACCGTGGGGGCCGACCGACCCTTAGCCAAGGTCTGGACCGGGAGGTTAGCTTTTTTTTTTTTGGAGGGAGTTTGGAAATGAATGAGCCGTCGCTGACAGCTAAGAGCAGGTCTACCAGGTGGTGCGCAAAATCATCGACGACGAGCCCGAGGGCGTGGATAAAGTCCGATTGACGGTTCCCGTGATCTATGCGCGGATTCGAGGATCCAACTCTAGTTTGAACCGCAAGCCCAAGCGATTACTGGAAGATAGTCTCGAGCGGGTCTTGGAAGTGGTCAAAACCGATTTATTCGGAGACGAGGAGGAGGAGTCGGTGGAAGGAGATTTCGATGGCCTTGAGGAACCTCCAGTCGTGGTATGTCGATCTCTGCTGTGCAGAGCGGACGCGCTCGCAGGTTTGCAAGATGTATACATTGACTCACTCCATTCCTATCTCTACAGGAACCCAACGGTGTGAATCAGAGCATCGTTGGCGCATGGGGCACAACAACAACCTCAAAGCCGGCATCTACACCAAAGACCGAATCCACAGCCACCTCTAAACCTTCCAAGCGACGACAACATGGTAGCGAATCTGCGTCCAAGCGACGCAAGGCCGATGCTGCGGTGGACCGATCGCCCCCTACACACGTCAGTCTCGCGGACCTGGGTGGCCTAGACGAGGTCATTCAAGAATTGGGCGACTTGGTCATTCTGCCAATGACCCGGCCGCAAGTATACCTTTCATCGAATGTGCAACCTCCGCGAGGTGTTCTGCTGCATGGACCGCCTGGTTGCGGTAAGACCATGATTGCGAATGCGTTTGCCGCAGAATTGGGAGTACCTTTCATTGCTATTTCTGCGCCTTCGATTGTCTCGGGCATGTCGGGTGAATCCGAAAAGGCGCTACGCGAGCACTTTGATGAGGCCAAACGTCTTGCACCGTGCCTGATCTTTATCGATGAAATCGATGCCATTACCCCCAAGCGTGAGAGCGCGCAGAGAGAGATGGAGAAGCGAATTGTCGCGCAGCTCCTGACCTGTATGGATGAGATTGCTCTTGAGAAGACCGACGGCAAGCCGGTTATTGTTCTGGCGGCGACAAATCGGCCGGATAGCTTGGATGCCGCTTTGCGTCGAGGTGGGCGGTTTGACAAGGAAATCAACATGACGGTGCCTTCTGAGCCTGTTCGGGAACAGATTCTGCGGGCTTTGACTCGCAAGTTGCGATTGGCAGACGATCTGGACTTCAAGACGCTTGCCAAGCGGACTCCGGGTTTTGTCGGTGCTGATTTGAACGATCTTGTTTCCACAGCCGGCGCGGCTGCTATCAAGCGGTACCTCGACATTCTCAAATCCAACAGTGGCGACGACATGGAGATGGAGATTGAAACGGAGGAAGGGGATGATATTCTCAGTCCTAAGGTCCGGGAACTGCGACGTCTCATCTCACATGCAAAAGAAAACCCTATCGGAGATGAAACGGAGACCGTGTTTGTCTCCAATGCCGACTTTTTCACCGCGCTTCCCAAGATCCAGCCCTCATCGAAGCGCGAAGGCTTCGCAACCATCCCCGATACAACATGGGCAGACATTGGTGCGCTGGGCGGAATCCGCGAGGAACTGACCACTGCCATTGTGGAACCCATCAAGAACCCAGATGTCTACGCCAAGGTCGGCATCACCGCGCCCACTGGCGTGCTCCTCTGGGGACCCCCCGGTTGCGGTAAGACACTTCTGGCCAAGGCCGTCGCCAACGAGTCCCGCGCCAACTTCATCAGCGTCAAGGGTCCCGAACTCCTCAACAAGTTCGTCGGAGAATCAGAACGTGCCGTTCGTCAAGTCTTCGTCCGCGCCCGCTCCTCCATCCCCTGTGTCATTTTCTTCGACGAGCTGGACGCTCTCGTTCCTCGCCGTGACGACACCCTCTCCGAGGCCTCGGCCCGCGTCGTCAATACTCTTCTCACCGAGCTCGACGGTCTCGGCAGCAGTCGTCAGGGTATCTACGTGATCGCCGCCACCAACCGGCCCGATATCATCGATCCGGCCATGCTTCGCCCCGGTCGTCTGGAAACACTCCTATTTGTCAATCTGCCCTCACCACTGGAACGCGTGGAGATCCTCCAGACCCTCGTGCGCAAACTGCCCATCGAGTTCAGCGAGGATATGCGCCGGCTCGCAGAGGAGTGCGAGGGTTACAGCGGTGCGGATCTAGGCAGCTTACTTCGTCGGGCGGGTTACTCGGCGATCAAGCGTCGTGATACCATCCAATTGGAAGACTTTGTCACTGCCAAGGCATTTATTCGTCCCAGTGTGACGGATATGAAAAAATATGAGCGATTACGGCGAGACTGGGGCAGCGGTGCCGTTTGAAACCATGTGTTTCGGATAAAATAATCTGTGAGAGAATAGAGATTTCTTCAAGTCGAAAATAACCACCTCTCTTTTTTAATTCTTCTCTTCTTTACTTTAATCTTCCCTCCCTTTCCCCCCTCAAGGTTTACGCACGCAGTCATGAACAATCTCCATGTCCCCGTTCACAAAACAAAAGAAAGAAAGAGAGAGAGAGAGGACGCATTTCTCTACATCATCACACAGTAGACGATCTCGTTCCCCCGAAAAAGGAGAGAGACCCTCATCAGTAGCACGTAGAACATAGAGAAAAGAAGAAAAGGACCGAAAAGATAAAAAAAAAGAGAAAAGAAAAGATGGCAACACAATTGAACACAACTATGATATCTCGAGTCATACAGCTTGACTTCTCTTATGACACTCGTGGAATTCTCCCTTTCCTGTCCTCAAAAGGGGTTGAACATCTCTCCATCTTGAAGAGACCCCCTGCGGTCTTTCCTGGCTTTGCCTCGTGGTTTCTTGGGGGGGGATTGGATTATTCCTTGATTGGATGTGCATATATGGTGGTAGCTTTATTTTGACTCCTGTTAGTGTATCTGTTTAGTTTGGAGCCCGGCGTCTGCTCTTATATTGTCGTTGGTGGAAGGGGAGGTTCTTATATGGTAGTTTATTGCAGGGATGTTCTTCGTGTGTTTGCATGGGATGATCGAATGGAAGCTTTGCTATACGTGAAAACCGGGAGGGATACTGGAATAAACTCGTGTTTGGGAATGAATCGCACACCGAAAGAGGAGGAGCAAGTGACGGAGAGAGAGGATTTCGAATAATATGTGCTGAATCAGAATAATGATAAAAAAAATTTTCAATGCTATACATCGCAGCAAGTACAACAACAAATGACGAAAAGGCCACAACTCCTGGAAACACCGGCAATGACTCGTTCCCAGAGCGAGGCTCAGTGGAGATCCTCCAGCTCCAAAAGAACAAAAAGACAAATTGAAAGGGATGATCTTTCAAATATACAAATCCCTCTCAATCGCCTCTCTTTTTCTGCCTCCTCTTTCTGTTCCTTCCCCCCTATATCACGGCATAAGCCATCATCGCCGCCCATACCACAGCCAACACCACCGTCAAAATCCCCGCTCCAGCTCGATCACCCGTGGAGATCGGAGCCGGCCCCTTTTTCTCGATGGGATCAGTTAACCCAGCGTCGGGATTACTCTCGCTATTACCACCCGTGCTCGAAGTCACCGGGGCCACCGACTTCTGGCCCTGCACAAATGGCAACAGATTCGCACTGAGCACCTGGCTCACACTGATCTGTTGCTCCATGCCTGGGTTTCCGTCAAATTTGGACTCGTACCAGCGCACACCGCAAATATTCTTGCCTTCGCCGTTGCAGGACGCGGCGGCCGCGACGGCGGCGGTTTGCAATTTGGGCATGATTCGGTCGTAGGTGCTGGGAACAATGAGGGCGATGTAGGAGAACCAGGTGGAGAGGAGACCCTTGAACAGAACTTCGTTGTTGTTGCAGATTTCGCGAGCTTCGCAGAGGATATCCTCCATGATACCGCCGTGCTTCTCAAGGAAGAAGGTGCTGAAGGTGCGGTTCAGCAGACCATCCAGTGCGGTGTACCATTGGGGGTCGCCGGTCTGGGAGCAAAGGGAGAAGGATGTTAGCGCTCCACCTTTCAAGTGATGAGAGAAAGAAAGAGCCTGCAAGCCAGTAAAGGTTCCAGGTCATTTGTCCCTTCAGCCTACCCCACTGCTCGAGTCTCGACTTATGGAGCGTAGTGTGGAACTCACGTAATTGTACATGTACGCCACGCCCATCATGTACGTGCCATAATTGTAGGTCCACGGCCAATTGGCCCCGTTGATACACCCATCCGTTCCCTCGGTGGAATCCTGTACCAGCCAAGTCTTATTGTTCACCAGCGGCACGCTGACCGACCAGTCCCACGTCTTCTTTGCCCAGGTTTCGTACTCGGATTCACCAGTGTAGCGGGCCAATCGAGCGGCCAGCTGGAAGAAGCCGCCGTTGGAGATGGCATTCTTCATCGTGTAGCCCCCGCCTTGGTAGGGGAACATTTGCCACGTCAACCCTCCTCCGCACATGGTCGTATTCCATCGACCCTTTTGGGAGTTGAACACTCCCTGTGCGAGGGAGAGCCAGGAAAATCCGTCCTTGACGTCGGGGAATTTGAGCTCGGCGGCGGTCATGGCGGCGAGACCCCAGAACATTTGATCGTCGTTACCCTAGAAGGAGCAGACTGTTGTCAGCACATGGGTGGAGATTCGAACCACCAGCCAGCGAACAAGACTACTGACCAGGAAGTGACTATAGTTCGAGGGCAGATAGTCTCCGTTGGTTCCGGACTGGAACTGCAATCCAACGCTCAGTTCATCATTGTAAGTTTCGTCGCCGGTAAAATGCCAATAGTTCAAAAGGGCATAGAAGAGAGCCGATCCCTCCCACCACTTTTCGGGGAAGGCGCCGGGAATCTGTCCCGTCTCATTTCCATGATAGTAGGTCATCATCTGCCACGTTGCCGTTGCGGCGGCATCTTTGATCGATTCTGATTGACAACACATTCAAGTGTCAGCAAGATGAGTGATCTGGGGGGTTTCTCTCCGCAGCTTTCTTGTTCCTTTTTGGGGGGGTGCCTTTAGAGCATCGAGATCCTCGTCGTCTTTCCAACCGGTGTGGATGCAACTCACGTTCATCGTTGATATTCAGCTCGATGGCATAAGCTGGGTAGCCGCCGAGAGTGAGCGCATAGAGGACGGCTGCGCATATTGAGAATGAGGCTGGCATATGCATCGCCGGAACCGAACGAATTGAAGAAGGGGGAGAAAGTTGAAGCTCGACTCGCGCGGGAAAGGTGAAAACAGTTCACAGAAGTAGGCGTGGAGGGGATCTCAGGTGGAGTCGAATTGAAGCATCGATTGATTTGCAAGTGACAGTGTTCGTTGTCTGTGTCGACCTCTTCAAATGCGAAGTCCAGACGAGAGCGAAAGCGAAGCCGACAGTGAAGACGAGGGCACCGTGGAGGCGTACACTAGGTGAGGAGGTGGGATGTTAATGCTGATGAATGCTGGTGGGTTCAGAGAGGTCCCTAGGCGCCAATTTAGGCGTCAGCGAGCGTTGGCCTCGGCGTGTGGAGTGATGGTGCAGGTGCACGTCCAACAACTGCGGGCATCAGTCTCAGCGGTGTCCTGCTGTTCAGCTTGGCGTGAGGATATTGCACGATGAGGAGACCGAACGATGGGAGGGGGAGGGGGAGGAAGAAAGGTGAGGAGGATCCAACTACGTGACAAAGTGAAGAGAGAGACAGGAAAGCTTCCGACGGAACATGGTCCCCAAGGACCGTCAATTATACAATTATACAGCATAAGGATACAGGAGTGGATTCATTACTGGAAGGGGGGGATCATTCGGTCATTGCCGTTCAAAGGCGCAGGAGAGGTCATGGACCCACGTGAGATGGAGGACTGGGTCGTGGTTCTGCTACATGATGGCTACCTGGCCGAGACATAAATTACTCGGATACTCGTATGTCATCGGATAGGTACCGTCCATGTACATTCGACAGGGTACTTTGGTACATCGAGTACTACATTCACCTACTACTCATCGAACGTGGGAGACTGATGGTTAGATGGAGGAGGATACACATCGTACTATCAGATGAGATGTACAATCATGACTATTCAACGTCCAAGTTCTAGCGACCTTTTTCTTTGTTAAAAATGTCCGAACCAGAGAAGAGGGTCGTGCTCCAAGCCGTATTCATGCATTCCCCCTATTGAGATCCCCCCCAGATCCGTCATCCATGTGCGTATCCATCATGGGGGGGCTGGAGTGGGGGCGTCACTGTAAAAAAAAAAAAAAACCTCCACAGAGAGTCATAGTCATACAGTGTCAGTGAAGCCGAGATCATGAGGGGAAATCAAGAAGCTCCCGATGGGTCGATTTGCGATTCCTTTTCCTCAGAACCCTGGAAATGGGGCAACTAGGTCGCAGGAGAGCATCGAGGGTCGAAGTTGCTGATCCGGGGAAGTTTAATCCTAAACAACTCAAGCCACGCAGATTTCACCCGGATGATGCTTGCGACGGTACTTACGTAGGATCATCGACCAAGACAGCCAAGGTACTTGGACTGCTGGACCTTGGGTTTACAGTCCAGGGTCACAGTTGTTTTGAGGTCACCTCGATCGCTCCTGGAGCGTTTAGGTATTCAGGGTCAAGAGAAGTGACCTCCAGTCTATTGACCAGCGAGAACAGTTCAGCCGTGAAAAGCGCTTGGAGCCTCCCGACGTCAAAGGAGAATATGCCGATGTAGTACAATACCTCATTGCAGATATCCTGTATTGAATATATCCGGTCGTGAAATACGGTACTGAATTGTCCGCGCCCGCTCTGGGCCTCTGGCGGATCGAGTGGGGAGAGCCGGAAAGGAGAGAAAAAAAAAAATATTTCTGTTGGAGCTTCACTGCCACACTCTCTGGGCTTGGCTGCTTACTACAGTATGGCCCTATCGCCTACTCAGGTCTAAGTCAGGAGTCGATGAGAGTGAGTAATTATTCATATTCAGGCTCAGATTATTCCACCAATTTCATGGGCTTGGACAAAAAAAGAAACGACCACTGATCAATTGCTCCAACCATGTCTCATCGAGCATCAAAACGTTCCATTGGCTCCAACGTACAAAGTTCGTGCCCTTGTGTACCTGCTGTAAGTATACAGTACCTTACCTTGACGGTGAGGGTGTTCCTTGGCGTGTGCCGGATCTCAGCGGATCCCGTTCACGGGCCTATAGCATGTACGAGCCACCACACGTGCGAGCAATTGCCTTCAAAGGGTTAAACGGAACAATGTGTAATGAGATACTCCGACGAACCTATCAGTACTTGAGTCGTCCACTCTATAGTCCACTCTATAGGACCAACGCATTGTACATGACTACATGGATAGAGACTTCCTCCCCTCAATCGCACATTACAGGTGCTTCGTATAAAATGCATTGTACGGGTAATTCAGTCCATGTATAAATTCAACTTAGGGTTACTACCTGTGACAAATTGACAACTCAGATACTATTCTCAGCGCCTCTCCTACACTCACAGGAATTGGCAAGCTCACTCCGAGACTCCAAGCGCTCGAGGAACCTACCCTGCATCAAACCTGGCAGCCTGCATCTATCATCCGTCCCTCTCCCCCGATCTATGATGATAGCGATGATGTAAGGTTGTCACGGTCGGACCCAAAATCTGCCAAGCTCGACCAGGAATTGGAACCTGAAAGACTTCCCTATGCGGAATGAGCATCTTGCAAAAAAAAAAAGGGCAGGGGATGGCAGCGGTCTAGGAACATCAGCCAAGTCACAATTTTATCTGGGTTTCGTTTATATCCTCGTTCTTTTTTTATCTTCTTTTTTTTCCAAAGAAGTTATTCGATAAAGCACATCCAATAAGCAGCCCTACTCGAAGTGACATGTCGCTATCATCACGTGTCAACCACGTACAAGTATGAACGAGGAACTATGATCTCATCCAGGATCGAACTTCAGCGCCTCGACCTTTTCCGTAAACCCCCCCCCCCCCCCCTCCTCCAGGTTCTTTGGGACTTGAAGTCTTTGCACTTTCCCTTCTTGCAATGAGCACAACGTCTGCAAGTCGCCATGAAAAGGTCTCAGGATCAACATGACGCCCAAAAAATCTTGGCTTCTTGGCACACCCAGGATCCGGCGCTTACAATATGATTCATGGCCTTGACGTGGTACCGTGCAGTGCAGCGAGTTTTGGAGAATGTCCAAGGCGGTTGAAAGGGACCACTAGGGACTGGGGAGAGGGATGGGATGACTTTGAGTGCTAGATAGTAGATAGTGATCAACAGTATTCAGTCTGGCTGAGGGGGGTGCTACTTTGCTGAATGGTTGGCTGCCGAATATGTAGTGGTCTGTTCTGAGGCGGGTACCTGTACGGTGGAGTAGGTGCAGTGACCCTTTGCGTCCAGCTAGAACGGGTTACGGAGAGGACTTCTTCATCCCTCCAGAATGTGTAGGGCTCTTCGCTGAGCAGAGGTGATGCCCTGAGGTGGCCTGGCAGCGGGTCTCTCTCCGGGCAACCGGTTTGTGCTCTCAGGTAATTTTAGCCCAGGGGGTACAGGTCACTGGGCATGTTCAAGCTGGTCTAGAAATCGACTTTTGGTGTTTTCAAAAAGGAAGCACGGCTATACAGAAATCTTATGCACACATATACACATACACGCACAAGAAGAAAAGAAAGAATAAGAGAGAGAAAAAGAAAACGCCTAGAAGAGTATCATGCATCATCCGAGACCGCAAGAGAAAAGGAGGAAGATATAACAAGGAGGACAGCGGATGATTCAATCTACATCCACAAGCGACATGTGCCATCGGCACCGGCGCTGACACACCAGGCTTCCCGTGGATGCCAGTCAATATCGAGAACACCAAGCTCGCCGGTGATCTTGTGGCCCCGAAGAACCTTGAGGGGAACGATACTGGCGTTGCTGAGCATGTCACCCGTGACGCTACCGTGGAAGATCTGCAGAGACCCATCGTCACTGGCATCGGCGAACAAGGGGTAGCGGCCACCGGAGTGGAACTTGACGGCACGGATGGCCTTGCGATGGTACCGCAGGGTCTTGTACGGGCGCTGCGACAGGTCGAGATCGTGCCAGAGGAGGCGGCGATCGTAGGAACCGACGATGATGTTGTCACCACCCGAGGCGGTCGACGAGGTCGGATGGATGTCGAAGGAGGAGATCCAGCGGGCACCAGGCTGAACAATCTTGACCAGCAGTTGGCGGGACAGATCGTATCCACGGATAGAGCGCTGGTTGGCAACGAACAGGATCGGCTTAGACGGGTGGAAGTGGGCAGTTTGAGGGGGACCACCACCCTTGAGACGTCGGCGGAACGGATACTGGGTGAGATGCTTGGAGACAGTGTGGATGGAAATGGCCACAGAGGCCGGTGTAGATGCGCCCGAGCAGACGGTGACAAAGTAGTCACCGCGACGGTGCCAGGAGATGGACTTGGCCACATAACGAAGAGGGATGACCGCGCAAACACCGGCATCCGCGAGCTCGGAGGAAGGCCGAATCCACTGGGGAGGATTGTTCTTCTTGAGCGCATCCGCCGCACTCGGCGCAGGGTTCGAGGCGGCATAACCCCAACCAGCGTCGAGAAGATCCAGACTGGCTTTTTCGATCTCGGGAGCCGCGATCAAGGGGGGAACAATCAGGAAGAGATCATCACCCGCAGCGGCAGCGAGGACAACTGCGTCCTTGCCGGGTCGCCAGCGGACAACATTGACCGCATCCTCGTCGCTAAGCTTGGCACTCCAGAGTTGACGGCCAGTGAGAATTTCCCAGACACGGACGGTGCCGTCGTCACCACCAGTGGCAAGCCAGATTCCGGTGGGATCAACGTTGAGCGAGCGAACACGGCCTTTGTGGCCGCGGAACACAGTCGCGCAAGTAGTAGGGAAGGGCTTCAGCTCCTCGGGGCTGGGCAATTTGGGCAGCAGGCTCTCAGGATCAATGTTGAGCTTGCTACGACGCACACGAGGAGCCAGATATAGATCCAGGCACCGTTCGAACTTTTCCTGAACGAAGTTCTCGTACCCAGGAACCCGACGAAGAGAGCCAAAGTCATTGGGCAGGAATTCCTTCTCACGATCCTCGGGGTCAGTCTGCTCCCACTCCTTGCGTTCTTTCTTATCAGGAAGATACTCTGGAGGAGGGTGGTAACTCTCCTCATAGCCTGGAGGAGGCAGCTTGGGCGCCGGAATGTGCATAATATGGTCCGGGCGAGCGACCTCATCGGCCCAGAGGTCATAGTTGATGAGAGTCTCGTCCTTCTCCTCACGCTCCTCTGGGGGCCGATAAGGCAAGATGCGGCCTTCACGAATGGCCTTGACAATCTTCATCACCCGCTTAGCCTCATGCTTGGAGGGCACGAATCGACGCTTGGGTTCGGGAGCAGCACTGAGGGGCATGATCTCAAGCTGGCTGGAGAAAGACTCCACCAAGGGCTCGTAAGGGTTGTAGCCATCGACCGTAGACTCATTCATTTGCACCTTCTTCAGAAGCTCTAATTCTTCCTGGCTCAATTCCAATGGCTTGCCAGTCGAAGGGTCGGTAAGACCAGTCCAACCCTTGGGGACCTCGATACTGTCGAGCAGTGCATCGAGAGCCTCGCCCTTGGCTGGTCGCATGATTTTCTTGCCATTGATGTCGTATCCGATGTGCGGGTACTGATCGTAGAAAGTCAAAGGAATGTCACCGATGGTATTGGCATTCTCATCCGCTTCGGAGTAGTCTGAATTGTCGTCTGGGTTGATCTCATCATAGAGGTAACGATCATTGCCGTTGGCGTCCTTGACAATACGGAAATTCGGCTCGTGGTCGGCAGGCGTGGATTTTGACAGTTTTGGAGTCTCAGGCTCAGTGTCAGAGGGAAGTTCGTCGCTGTCGAGCTCTCCTTCATCCTCCTCGTCTTCCTCGTCGCTGAAATCGTCAATCAATTCAATCTCGGAATCGCTGTCTTCCTCTTCGCTCCCCGACAGCTCATTGTTGTTATCCGAGAGAGCTCCGTCCAAGTTGTCCGCGCTCAGCTCATCGCCGGAAAAAACACCGGCTTCCTCTTCAACATCGCGAGTGACCGCCTTGCGCTTCTTGGAAGCTTTTCTGGCATCCATTGTTGCTGGCCAATATACTTGGGATCTTGATCGCTGATCGTCTCGGGATTTTTTTTTCTTCGCCGTTCAATCGGTCTCACCGCCCACATGACTTACCGCCCATACTTCTTATCGCCTATCGATGATGGGTCTAAGCGCCCCGCCGTCATCCTGGGGATCGCTGATTGAATTCTTCGCCGTAGCGAGCGACAATCCAGTGACGGCGGCGATGATGGCGAATTCTACGGGTCCTTCGTTGGCAGAGGACTTGGAGTCCTCAAAATTTGAGGCCAAAAGACACTCTGCATGTGATGAATGCCGTAAGCGCCCTTCCGGGTCAACTGATAATGCAGCGGGACGTGTACTAATCTCACCTTTTAATCCAGGGAAACGAAAGCTCAAATGCTCAGGGGAGCTGAGTGGGTGTGCGCGCTGCTCGAAGCAAATGATCACTTGCATTTATTCACTACAAAAACCCATGGGCCGACCGCCCAAGAAGAGAGCCCGATTGGACGAGGGAGGGGGCGATTCCTCTACACAAGCAAATACTATATGGCCTACGCCCGAGGTAACGCCTCCGGCATCGTTATCGTCTGAAAATGAGTCGACTGCGCCCACAGACGCCAGTTATATATGCCCCCAGTTCTTTGTGCATCATGGCGGTCTATCACAGTCACCCGAGTCAGATGTACCCGCCTTTGATGAAGAAAACAGCCGAGGCTGGCGTCCGGAGCGTACGAAAAATGGCAACTTGCCAGTACCCGAGACATCCAGCCCGTGGCCAGACTTTGCAACCGTTTCACAGTCCTCCTCGATGCCCTTTCCAGGGTCAACAAATTCCCTTGAATCAAATCCTCTCCTGATGACCCCTCCAATGACGAATCTCACCAATTCCTCCGGCCCCCAATGTACATGTCTGTCGTACCTCTACTTGTGTCTTTCCCACATTTCCTCTCTCGCCTCCTTTCCCGTCAATTCCCATACACTTTGTTCCTTATATATCGCAGCCAGAACCGCGCTGGACGTGATTCGCTGCGAGTCGTGCCCAAAAAGCTTCGCCACTGGCGTGCAAAATGTGATGTTCACGGGAACCCTGCTCACTGTGGTGGCAGATGCCTGGTTGCGCGTTTATAACAGTGATCCCATGGAGTTGGGAAAGCAATCCGCACCGCCCGAGTTTGTGAACAAGGCTGCACAGTGCGCCAATCAAATAGAGGTCTGGAAAGACTGGCTTCGTCAAATTGTCCGTCAGGCCGTCGTCGGCGGATATCTCGACCCCGAGGCTGGTACGCGATGTTCAAAGCAGCGCGATCTATTGTCGCTGATTCGAGAACTGGAAGAGCGCCAGCGTCGGTGGCATTCTCCAGGACAGCATCCTTTGGGCGAATGCACTCCAATGTCTTCTCCGGCTGCGGGCCAGCATCGAGGAGACGCAGACGAGGATACCGACGAAAAGCAGCTACTCTGTATACGGGTTGTAGGTAGCGCACGTTCGGTCCTTGCCAAGTTCAATTTTGAGCCTCGAGATTTTCCCGGAGGTCAGATACCCGATGATATGGCACGTGTGATGAACCCGTAACGCAAAAATAATGGGAAATGTACACAAATAAATTTGATCAGCTTGATGTGACCAAGAAGATGTGCGTCGAGACAGTAAGGTACATTTGGTTTTATGATGTACATGTTTAATGAGTTACATGAAAATACCCAACTGCGCTCACAGAAGCGCAATATTTTCTACCAGATTGATCATTGAGTCGATTCATTATTTGATCTTGGCATCTCAGGCTAATTGCATCAAGCCGAGGATCTTAAACTCGCCGTTCAACGTAAAGCTTTTGAGCTTCTGGTGAACATGATTCACGAACCGCCCTTGAGGACATGCGATCCTTCTTCAACTACTCCTCTTCCTCATCATCATCGTCAACCACATACCGATTCTTCTTACGCGCTGGCGGTGTCCCGTCGCGGGCGACTTCGGGTTTCTTGGCTGGCTTGGAGGGCGCAATTTCATCGTCGTCTTCACCCTCGGCATCCAGATCATCGTCTTCCAGCTCCTCCTCATCGTCATCGTCGTCACCTCCCTCTTCAATTTCTTCGTCACTTCCCACCAAGAACCCGTCATCTTCGTCGTATTCATCTTCGCGAGTGCGGCCACCACCACGGCCATAATCTTCATCTTCTTCGTCCGTCATGATCTCACCCCGACGATTGGTACGACGAGGCTTTGCGCGGGAACGGGCCGTGCGCGGGCCATCGCCCTCCAAATCACCTACACTGAGACCGTTGCCGACTGTGCGGGGCGCAGCAACACGGCGAGTCCGGTCAGCCTCGCGTTCGGCCAATTGTTGTCGGCGGCGCTCCGCGCGCATTGCTTCCCTCTCCATTGCCTCGGCCTTGCGCGCCGCCAGCTCGGGATCTTCCCTGACGCTGATCATGGGCATGCTGCCATCCACCGTCTTCTTGTTACCGCGCGCGGCTGCGGCCAGGGATTCCTGCAATTTCTGAACCGCATCATCCGATTCGAGAGCCGTGGGCAAAACGGTCAATCCATGTGTGACATGTGACGTGAGGCGGAAAAGCTCGGCCTGTTCAAGACCAGCTCCAAGGTAGACATGCGAGTCCAGCTTTGTGGCGTATTCGCCCGACTTGGACAGGGGCGCAAGAGGTTTCGAGGAAATGCGGTATTGATCAAGAGGGTTAGAGGCAAGCTGGAGTGTGATAGAGCCATCTTCCCATTGTAAGAGCCGAGCGTTCGATTGGATTTTATTTTCGTCCTCGGGGTCTCGGCGCCAACAGAGTGACGTCGAGGCCGTAGAATACGTGGGCGCAATGTAGGTCTCCGGGTTAAATTCTTCCGATTCAATGGAGAGAAAATCGGGCACGCGCATCGTGTAAACCTAGCCCGTGGCCATCAGTATCGCCGCGTTACTCTCGGGTCTATTCTATTACATACCTCGGGGTCATTCGTGGCCGGTACTGGGGCGCGCGCAATGGTCATTTCAGCAATGATGAGACTTTGAGTCTCTCCATCGGGCGCCTCGTCCATACGATCATCGCGACGGTCGTATCGGCCCTCATCATCACCCGAGTCCAACTGCTCATCATCCAGAGTGCGGTGAGGTTGACTAGCAATATTTAGCACAGGCGTTTGAGGAACGAGCCGAGGGAGTTGAATTACTCATTGTCGCCAAAGCCGCCATCGGACCCGTCCGAGCCGAAAAGATCAGCATCATCATCCATCACATCATCACCCCCAAAACCGTTGTTCTCAGCACCGGAGTTATTGCCAGCATCACTCGGGTCGGGACTTTGGTTGACGGCATTTCGCCCGGGACGACGGACAGCCTCCTCGTCGGAGGAGGACATCTTTTCTGTAGAAGATCAAGATGTGGCACAAGAAGGGGACAATTTGCAGAATTTGCGGGTACTTTGAAGACAAAGAGGAAAAGCACGTTTGCCCGAATTGTTATTTGAGCTTGCTCCAGCAATCACTTGTTTTGCGGCGATCTCGGTCAACGAGCTTCACATTCACCTTCGTTGCGGATAAGCGGAAAAACTCAATGATCCGCTCCGACCCACCTAAAGGAGTTAAGTCGGCGGGCCAGACCAGGAGGGCATCTCCTGGACATGCTCACCGTCTCTCTTTCTATTAAGCTCCGATATCACTCTCTTTTTATTTTATTTGGCAAATCTTGAGATTTTGCTCATCTGGTCAACATGGCGACCTTCTTTCAAAGTGTGTAAGTGTTCTATGCAATGAATGCTGCTGGTGAGGGAAGGTGCTTTTCTTTCACTGTTTATACCCCCTCGCCTCTCCGTGGCTATGAAACCCCCCTCCATGCTGCATTGCACCAGACCCGCGCGCCACAAACACGACACGGCATTTCCGCCTTTCTGGTCTTGACTTTTGCTTTGTGATATTGACTTCTTTCCAACTGTTCTTATTCAAAGCCCATCTGCCGCATTTGCAAGAATCTGCCTCGATTCCTTTCTCAAATACACCTTCGGAAGCTAATCAACTCTTGTTACACAGGCGCCAAGGATTTGGTCGTGGAGGAAACAACAAGAACAACGCCCCCAAGAGTCCAGCACAGGCACCTCAACCGTCTCCATCTCCAGCGACAACCAACATGCCTAGCTCTCCCTCGTTTCCGAATTACGCTGGTGCGGATAATACCGTCGCAAACGATGCCGATGCTCCCAAATACTTTTTCCAGGAGAAGTATGCTCCACTGAACGTGAGGGGCAACTTCCTGACTCTATGCGCGTGCCCGAAGAATGTGGAGCTGGGTGAATGGCTGGCTCATCAAAGTAAGCACTTGACAGGGCACTGAGCCCTAGAGCCTGATCGAAGATGCAGTATGCTGATGTCGGATTGCAGTTGTCGAGCAATACCGCCTCCTCCACGGTATGCTTCAGGTCATCCAGGAGACCAACAGTGTCACTGGACTGCCAATCTGCAATGAGAGCACATGTCCGACCATGTCAGCTGGCAGGTACGTCACGTTGGGCTTGGTCACTGTCCGATCCTACGCAGCTCATTGGACTCACCAACATCTTTTGGACATAGATTAACCTACACCTGGCTCGTCGATGGTCGTGCTGCCAAAATCTCTGCCCCCAAATTCATCAATCGCGTGGAGAAGTGGATTGTCAGCAAGATTCACGATCCCGTCATGTTCCCCACTGAGAAGGTCAACGGGATCCCCGAGACCGCGTCCATGAGAGATGCCACTGCTGCCCCGGCGCCAGGATCCTCCGGCACATCTTCGGAGGCTGGTGCCCCATCTGGAGCAAATGGAGCCACCGCAGATGAGTGGATTGGCCAATCCAGTGGGTTCCCTCAAACATTCTACAAGGACTGCCAGGGCATTATGAAGCAGATGTTCCGATGCTATGCTCACTTGTACCATGCCCACTGGCTCAACCCCTTCTGGCACATTAACAAGCACGACATCCTCAACATGTGCTTTGTGCACTTTGTGACCGTTGCCAAGTACTACCAGCTTGTGTCCGACAAGGAGATGGAGCCCATGCAGCCCCTGATCGATCTGTTCATCAAGCAGCAGCGAGTGCCCCCCGAGGCCCTGAACGGCGGCCACTGGGCTCAACAGCCGGCTGCTGCGTAGATGAACTGTTTGAAGGGGGGGGAAATGAAGACAAAAAATTCGAATGTCTCCCATCATTCGAAAATACTCTGCTGGACCGGGAGTCCAGCAAACTGACGTGATTCTCGTTTCTTTGATTTTTTTTTCTATGCTTGACGATGCATGACATATTTCTCGACCGGGCGTTGGGAACACACAAAGTGTCTTTTGATCAGGTTCAGCTTTCTACTGATGCCAGGAAAACGGACTGGGTCTATCCTGTGACTGATGACTGGTTGCCGAAGATGGGACGCATATCCAGGGCTTTGAGCATTTAGCATGCGGTATGGACAATCTTTGGCTTCCTGTCTCTTTTTTTTTCATATTATTTATCCACACATCCATGATGAATCCTGCATAGCTTTGGCTGGGCGGCCATTCTAACAATCTCTCACAATGGCGTTGTTTCTTGGAATGCGGCCCAGCGGGCTTGAGCATGAAAGGCATGGCAGTCTTCTTGACGGACCAGTCCGCCGTAGATCGTGAGCCGGTTGATTCGGTAGAAAATCCCACTAAGACAACAGCTGTCATTGCGAGATTATAATTTTTTTGGCTCGCGCAGGACATCTTCGGGCGCACATGTCGCATTGCCGTCGTGGCCACATCGACTCTGTAGAACGCCAATGAGCTCCTTCGTGCCGATTCTCCATCTCATCGTCACCTCCCACGCATCATCAACTCATGTCTCACAGATACACCCCCTCGTCACCGTCCACTGCTCGCCCGTGTTGCCCATGAAGGGCAGCAGTATCATTCCCAGCCCCATTCACTCGCGACCTCTGCTGACCATTCTGATGCTCCCCCTCCTCCTCTCCAGCCTTCCTAGGATCCACCCAAATTTGCCCACGATTCTCCACCTCCACCTTCAACAGCTCGATGCGCTCTTCTTTCCACCTCACCACGCCTTCGTTCTCCGCGATCACGTCGTCCAGGAACTTGATGCCTTCCTCCGTCTCGACGGCCTTTTCCGCTTCCAGCGCTACGTTGGATTCTATCAGTTTGGCCATGTCGTTTGTGAGCTTGGCGGCTTCGGCGTGGAGAGATTCCAAAGGGAGTTCCTTGATGGCTTCGGCGAAGACGGAGGGGGTTATCGGTTGACTTGAGGTGGACATGGTTTCTTGGAGAGACGACGGGCTCTCTAGAGAGGTGTGGAAAGTGGAAGTGGCAAGTATGGGAGAGTGTGATGATGGTGGGGAGGAGGTATATGTCGGTGTGGAATCGTGTGCGAAACTGTGAGGGTGAAGTGTGGGATGGTTTCTTGAATCTTGGAGAAAATTGGAGATTGATTTGAATGCCGTGGGCAGCTCGCTCTCCCCACCGTGGGGGGTGGAAGCTCACCAGTGGACCAGATGCGGTTAGTCGGAGCTTTTGCTCGGGAAGCTTCCCTGTAAGGAACGGAGCTTCGAAAGTGGGTTTCTCCACAATTCACATGCGTATTTACTGCTGTAGATCTGAATAGATCAGTGAATATGTCCCGTCTTTCGGGCATACTGTTCAGCTTTTAGACTTTTTGTTTCTTCGTGGGCTTTATCTTGATCAGCCGTGGCCCCTGGAGTGACACTATCTATCTACTGCCTTGGATGCCAATTTGAAAAATACTTCTTTATAGTTGGGCAAAAAACATGGTGTTGTACCGATTGTGTATCTTTGATCACCGGTGACAAGACATTTCTATTTCCTTTTTTGGCCGCCGTAGCACTAGCTTTGATGATCATCGGATGGGCCAATTCCTCGAACTCGAGCTTGGATTTCTCTCATTTCTTTGTCGTTTGTCTTGGAAACCCCCGAGGCAATCCCATTGTTCAGGCTTTGGCTCTTCCTTATCCACTCGACCAACTGACATCTTCGAGAATGCCATTATATCTCTGTGTTTCAGGTCCAGACTTATCTCTTTGTGTATCCAAAAGAAAAAAACCTTTTCGAAAGACCGCCTTCTTCGAACGCGGACCCCTGTCCTCGAAAAAGAAACTCTCTGGCCAAGGCCCTTTGTTCATATCCAGATTGCCGTGGTATTACTTAGTCCTTTCAAGACAAAAAAAACATCTATTTCGAGAGATTGGGTATTTCGTTGCCATCAAGGATACCATATCCAGACAATGGCTTTACCTTTTTCGCTTTCAGCAGAGACCTGTCGACCCTCGACAATGGAAGATGGTTGAGAAAGGAAATCTCAATCTATTTTTGTCGTTGATCGGAACTTACCTATCTCCTTCGAGCAGGTCACCAACCTCTGCTGAAAGGACCTATAAAGATAGGAGGGGGATGCTGTTATTCGATGCTGTCAATCAGTACCTTAACTTTCGGTTCGCGTCTTTTCCAACAATCATCGCGGGTTTTTTTTAAGCTTCGCATTTGATCGTCTCTCAATATCTCACTCACTCATACAAACGCACGGTACACGTCTTCGGACAAGTCAATTGCATCGCATCTTCCACTTGCTCATTCACCCACGCACATACAACCTTGTCCTCGGTTCTTGCACAGAAGTCAAGTCCCGTCACTTCTGAATCACGATGGGTTCGTTCCACTTTACCACTTTCCAAGATAAACTCTCTCTGACGCAAGAGCTCCCCGTCAATTACCAGAAATGCGTCCACCCCATGGATATTATAAGCACATCACACGAGCCCAATCCACTGCGCCGATCCCGATGCGAGGGCGACTCGCTCGCGTACGATGCATTCTGGGCCTCACGCCATCCATGGGATCTCATCGACTACTACCTCTATCTCATCCTGATCGAGAAGGGAGTGCACCGACGCGAGACTCGGCTTTCTCGCAGCTGGGTCATTGAAAGTGACGAATCAAGATGGGAGAATTTCGAATACCTGCTTGACTCAGATGACCACGATTCTCAGACCGGATGGATTGACCCGGTGATTATATTCAGCTCACTTCCCGTTCCACATGCCGTGGGATATGATGATCGGCGGATTGTGCTGGGAATGAATCTTCGCACGCAGAGCCTGGTGGGATATTTATTCGAGAGTGCGCCGGAGGATCTCATCTCGGTGGTGTCGACACCGGTATGGAGGGACCGAGAGGTGATTATCGATTTACCTCTGCAGCGGTTCGTGAATATCCTCGAGCACAGCATCAAGTTGGGTCAGGAGCCAACTCACGCTTTGCGTGGCGGATTGTTCAATTTCTTCCGTGAGTCTACACGGCGATTCCATGCAGGGATGGATCTGGTCCTCACGATCCAATATATTCAATTCCTGCGTGATGCCTTTTTCGCAGGTCAGATCAGGACAACGTCGGAGTACAATGTTGCAGCGGAATTTCCGTCCCATCTGGCGGATAGGGAAGAATATCTGCGTGACTTGCTCTGTCGAGAGTCGAATCGCGCTTGGATGAGCGCCCATACGGGGGTGACGGTGCACGATGTTCGTCAACGCAGTCTCGCAAATACCCCGTTCTCACCTGATCTGTTTGTTGACCAGCTCTGCCCAGCAGCAATTCTCACAGATGAGAAAGCGACCTCGATTATCGTCTCGAAGTCTTCCACTACGCTCCAGACTGAAGTACACATCACCACGACATGGTACGAGTATGACACTACCGAGGTGATTTCTGTGGATGAGAAAAGGTCAAGTGAGCACGATGGCCTTGAACAATCAACCTCAAACATAGTGGTCTTGCTAAGCGCCTTTTGTTCCGAGTGCCCTTGGATGATCAGGAACGTCAATCGAGGAGCATAAAGCGGGTCGACCGTTCCCGTCGAGTTGGTTGAGGAGGGTCGTAGGTGTAGGCGCACAGCGACCCGGGGCCCTTTGCATTGTCATTTAGCGAGCTCAGGATATAGAAACCAAATTCTCTCTTGTCGATAACAGGAATTCATTTACTCGGGTCACGAGACGTGCAGCGGGATGACAAGTGAAAGGTTCTTTATACTGTAAGCTATGAAGGCGGTACCTGGAACCAGTATGGGATTTCGAAATGCCACACCTGTCCAGGAGCTAACCCTGAAGATTCTTCTTGTTCGTCCTCCGATCTGATACGGGCTTAGCATGAAATATGAATGACGGAGACGGACGGGCAAATGCAAAGCTGCTATTACAGGACTATAGTCACTGTTACTCCAGTCTCATGCACGATTGTGTCATTCATGCCCGACGGTTAGTGCATTTCGGGGACCTCGGGCCTCGTGCAGTACCTGTGCCTCCAACCCTGGACCAGGTAGGTATTTATAGCTGGAAGTTGACTCTGGCAGAGCAATTTCCAACAACGAGTCGTGAGTCGTGAGTACAGTATTCATTGACAGCACATCATCTCTCCTCCCCATCTTTTCGATTATAAATTGCTGATCGCAAATTTCCCATAGCAATATGGCATGTATGTTGTGGGGGCTATATTATAACCACCCATACTTCCGTAGGAACACACTCATATGTAGAAATCCATGAGGCGCGCGTCTGGAATATTGATCCATGGATTAGAGATCGACTCGATCGACGATTAATGCCGGATCAGACCGTGGATGATGCCTTGCCGGTTTCGATTTCGTACTCGTTCCGATGCCGAAAGGTTGACTCAAATAGGGAACTAGCTAGTTACTAATAAAGTACTACGTAGTTCCAACCGCGTACGTGTCGTTCGTCACCAGAATCACTCAGATATCCGTCTGGTAGGAGCAGGGCTTCCATTTTAATGTTGGTCTGTCTCTCTCTCAACTGCCGACTGAGATATGTCCATTTCCCCGCCGCAACATATCCCTCCCCCAGATCGTTTCCAGTCTATACAGTTCATCGAGCCTGCAGACTTTGGAGTCTGTACGTTCTCTCATCGCCTGAGAAACCGGTTTCTGTGGCGCTAAACGGTGGCTTGGGAGGTTGGTGAGGCTGCAAGTTTTGTCTCCGTGTCCAATCAGATACAAGCAGCCCCCATTCATGCTCTTATGGAGACTGCCAGATCGGTCCACTGAAGATACACTCTTGACCCATAATTGACTCCTGTACGTATCTGGTTGGTCATTCCCCGGGACCTCCGCGCAGTCGGCGTGTCTTGGCAGCGTCATGGCTAATCTTCGCAATTGGCGCGTCGGCAACTGGTTGAGGAGCCAGCGGGCAGCCTGCGCTGCGACCGAGCGGACAAGCTGTGATCAGCTGCGGCTCGCGTAGCGGAGACCTTTTTGGCCTTGCAGTGGACACATGCTGAAGCTCCTATGATTATTATTCCCCAAGGGATGCAAGTATCGTATTTTTTTTTAATATTTTCTTTTCTACTCATTGGGTCATTGGCTATTATGATCATGATCACGGTAGCCTTGGGAGGCTGGGCCAATTCCCCCCCCCCCGGAGCGTCATGTAGTGCCGGAAGCGATTCAAGGGGAAAAGGGAAATGAGGTCGTTTTTTTTTCTCTTGGCCTCAGCCCTACCTGCTCATCTCCTCCTTTCCTACGTAGCCGTTGTGGTCTGATCTCGTCGTCCTAATTTCTCCTCATTCCGGCTATCGGGTCTGCTGCAAACCTACCCTTAGGCGTGTTTGGCGAGGTCCTGGGAGAATTGGACACTGAATCAACTTTCTATACTCTTGTCTCTTTCTCTGCCTCCCTCTCTCTCGAGTACCGACTGTCCAACCGACGCTTGCGCTCTCCTCACAACACCCTCCCCCTCTCACCTTCCGTCTTTGCGCATCTCGCTGCGAGCACTACTAGTAACCGACGTAGGTGGGACACGAGTCTCTGCGTCAACCTTCGTTTAAGCTCCAGCACTTCCCGCGTGATTGCACGGATACCTTTCGCCGAGCTCTCTCCTGATCATGGCCACTACGTATGCTGCCCCTGTCAATGGTACGTCGCCCACCGAAAAACCCCTGGCCGAGTCGAATGCGATCAGAGAAATCACAAATCCGCCTCGGCCAACCTTGTTCCTCGTACTGATGATGTGCTACTGCTGCTACAGGGGCGATGACTGATGGTCATACTACCGCGCCGGCGGGCGATCGCATCGAACTCATATCCGGTCCCTTGATCAATCTCAAAAACATGCACTATGAACATCCCGCCGCCGTCTGGCTCGGCAGTGTTCTGATCGTGACCAAGCCCGGCCAGGTCCAGCCGCAGCTTCACCTGCGCCAGTTGGGCCCCGTGGCGGGTCAGGAACAGCCCCGATCCCCCACAGACCAGACCGTGCAAGGCCTGAAACTGTACGAGGATCCTAAAAAGACATTCTGGCGCTTCTCTCTGGCTGTGCCCGTTGAGACATACGAAGCACGTTGGGTCTATGAGATCCCCGGTCTGTTGGATGATTCGGGGACACCCATCCAACAGCCATGGGATTTTGTCGTACCGGCCGAGAGCCAGTCGATGCGAATGATGTTCCATTCGTGTAACGGTTTCTCGGTTGGCACCGACATGGATGCCTGGGTGGGCCCTACCTTGTGGAAAGACGTGTTGCGCGTCCACGGGGAGAAGCCCTTCCATGTGATGGTGGGCGGTGGCGACCAGATCTACAACGATGGCATCCGAGTCGACGGGCCGTTGAAGCCGTGGACGGCAATTGGTAACCCGCACAAGCGTCGGCACCATGACTTTAACAACCAGATGCGCGCCGACTGTGATGAGTATTATTATGCCAACTACGTGCGCTGGTACAACACCGAACCGTTCCGCGCCGCCAACGGCCGTATCCCCCAGGTCAATATTTGGGACGACCACGATATCATTGACGGCTTCGGCTCGTATACCGATCACTTCATGAAGTGTGCTGTTTTCCGGGGTATCGGTGGCGTTGCGTTCAAGTATTACTGTCTCTTCCAGCACCACATTGCGCCGCCCAAATCGACTTTTACAACCGACGCGCCCGCGACGATGCAAGCGATCAACGGCACAGCGGGTGTGGACCCCCGTCAGGTGGAAAACACTTTTGTGTTGGAAAATCAGCCGCTTGATGACAGCTGGATCATTGGCAAGCGGCCGGGTCCATATGTGGAAGAGAAGAGTCGGAATCTGTACATGCGGTTTGGTAAGCGCATCGCGTTCATCGGGCTGGATGCCCGTACCGAACGGACTCGCCATCAGATCAACTATCCTGAGACCTATGAGATGATCTTTCAACGCCTGCAGCAGGAGATTGACGCTGCTAATGGCGACATTAAGCATCTCGTGGTGTTGCTGGGTGTCCCTATCGCCTACCCTCGTCTGGCCTGGCTTGAAAATATCCTCTCGTCGCCATTGATCGCCCCCATCCGTCTGCTCAACAAGCGATTCGGCGTGGCCGGAGGTCTCTTCAATGAGTTTGACGGCCAGGTCGATCTGCTTGATGATCTGGACGACCACTACACCGCGCGACAGCACAAGCGGGAGCGCAAGATCCTGATCCAGCGCCTTCAGGAAGTCGCGCGCGCCAACTCCGTCCGCGTCACCATCCTGGGGGGAGACGTTCATCTCGCCGCTGTGGGCCGCTTCTACTCTCACCCGAAATTGAACCTTTCTGGTGAGAATGACCACCGCTACATCGCCAACGTCGTCAGCTCGGCCATCACCAACAAGCCCCCGCCCAAGGCCGTGGCCAATCTTCTCGCCCGTCGCAACAAGATTCATCACCTGGATCGCACCTGCGACGAGACCCTAATGCCCTTCTTCGACAAGCAGCCCGGTGGCGTGGAGAAGAGCGCCTCGTGGAACACGGTGACCATGCCGTCGCGAAACTTTGCCATCTTGACGGAGGTTGTGGCGCCGGCCTCGAATGGCCATGTCGCTGAACCGATGAGTGCCAAATTGGACCAACTGCCCAAGGATGGTCATGCCCCGCTACACCGAGGCGAGGTCAATGCCGGATCGACTCATTCCGCAGCAGATGGAATCAATGCAAACAGCGGCATGTATGGTGGGTTGGATGTGTCAATTCGAGTGGAAATTGATCCCCATGATCTGAAGGGCACAACTGAGGGATACGGATTTAGCAGTGAGTTTTCTTCCCATCTCCATTGACCTAGACTCGATCTTCGGGAGACAAGGTACCAGACGCACCGATGGCTAACTCTGATTTTCTTCCTCTTTTTTTTGTGTGTGCAGTCCCTCCGCTCTTCGCCACCGAAGGACCCCAAGCATCTTCCGGTATGAGTGTCTATTCCCGCATGTCCCGCCAAGCTTCCCGCGAGGAACACCCGGGACGTCCTTCGACGGCACGCTAAAGGAACTCGACGCGACGACCTTTTGACACCCTACACCCCGTCATGAATTCTCTCTCCAGCTGCTTCTCCTTTTTATTTTTTATTTTTTCTCCCCTTTCTGATCACCTCATCCCACTCGCCTAATCACGTGATATTTCTTTTTTACCCCCACCTGTCCTGTCCCTCGGGATTGTGCGATTTTTTCTGGCTTGATTCCCCTTCGTGTTTGGTTTTTTATTGTCTTTGGTGGGAGGGTTCAGTTCCTTTCAAATGAATGGTGTCCTTCCGTTTTATGTCGTTTATTGTCGCCATTTCTGGGATCTACTCTCCACTCCTGGGCCGGAGACGTTTTAATATTTTCGTAATGTCTTTTGTGTCTAATGCGCTTGGTTTTGGATGATTGCACCGATTTTCTGGTACACAGTTGCATGAGGGTCACTCACCCCGTCTGCTGCCTGATTGCCGTGAAGCTGAGCAGGTGAATAGGAGGGTTACCACGACTGGAAAGAAGCAACACGAGGGATGTGGGCGGTGTTTACACACTTCCACTCCCGCATGCAGCTGTATAGTAGTAGCTCTATGACTGCAAATGTGAATGCTAAAAAGTGGATTGATGATGGGTACGTATCGGTTCTGGTTTTTGTTTTTTTTTTTCTTTTCTGGCTTGTTTTTCTCTATTGATATCAATCATTCAGAAGCTCCCTCTCGATGCCTTCTATTGACAAGGATCCGTTTTTAGTCGGAAGACAATCTAATCAGACAACCGTCTGATCCTCATCTTCTTTGGATGCGTATGATATACCTGGTCACACGATTTCAAGGCTCAGTATAAAGATGATTCGTAGACTGGTTCAATTTGACAATTCTCGCTTTCTGTTCAAAAATTGTCGGTTTCTTTACCCGCTGGGGCATACTGAAAAGTGAATCTGGCGTATGAGCTGGATTCCAGCGGTCTCTTTGGTGAGAGCAGATTTCGGACTCGAACATGGTTCTTTCCATGTGGCAAGCGTGAACAAGATCAGGTGGGGATACCAAGCTGTCCTTTGCTATTGTAGCTTTGACGAACTTGGTAGTTGTATTGATCGTGGGTACGTGAGGGAGTACATGTAGTGCTCAGTTTAAGTTTTTGATATCTAGAGTTTAATCGAGGCCCCGAGTTTCTGAATCTAGCTAATTAAAACTATTTACATAATTGTAGAATAGCTAGGTAGGTCATAAATTGCCCTTTTTTTCATCATCATCATCATCATCATCATCGGTAAACACGCAGCGTTCGAGAGACTAGTACTCTGACGTACCGAATGTCTGCTACGACCTTGCAGCGAGTACAGTAGCGGTGGTCCAAATGCGTTATTTCCACCCTCTCTTCTCTTCTCCTCCTTTCATCCTTTAGAAAGACACTCACCCAATCCAGTAACCTTCCCTGAACCACCTACTTCTCCAATTCTTTTTTTTTGTTCGCAAATTTTCCCAATTTCCCCCGTGCTACTGTCATGGACCTGTAAAATCGTAGTAGGACGATTGTTGAACTACTAGATTTAACCCCTCTCGCGTCCACTTGCTTCTTTCTTATCGCCACATATGTATCCAGGGGCCAAGGGAGGATCATAATAACTGTTTTTTCAACTCTGGTAAGAAGATTCCGATCCAGCCACCGGCTCTGTGCACATGATCACGTATGACGGCCAAGGTTTCTCCGACCAACCAGCAATCTACAGAGCGGGCGTGTTCAGTCCGTCGGCAATTTTTCTCGGAGAATTCAGCCTGCGTCGGTGGCCAAGTCACATTTTCATATCTTGAGAAGGATGGGGGGTTTCGCCAGTCCAGGGCTGGGCTAGTACTTGGGAGGGGAAAACTCCCCCTCCGATAGACAACGCCACGCATGTTCCAGCAGAGTAAAGTGCGCTTGGCTGAAGCGCACGGCGATATTCGATGGTGATAAAGGTGAGGAGAACATGACTCCTGCCTGCTGGCGATATTTACTCGGCTTGATCGCTACAGTTCAACTGTTGCATCTGCGTCGGCATCTGTATTTAGAATTTGCAATTTCCCGCGCTGAACATCAGCGTCGCGCCCTTGTGTGACAGACGCTACTTTGGTCTGCAGTTCTCACGCTGCAACGTGGCAGAAGCGTCGGGTATCGATAGGCAGAGTCGTATTGCATAGAGCTCAATGCGGGTGCTTGTTTTCAGCTTATGCTTTTCACGACACGCGTGTGAGCGTCGCCTTGTCCTCGGCTATCGATCGATTTCCCAGTCTCAAGAGGTGGTGGTTGAACCAGAGCTTTTGTGTGTCGACGCTCGTTGAGAAAGCACCTGCTCGAGTGCTACGTCTGTCGACGACCTAACTTGCTGACTTCCTTCAATTGAGAGGTTGATTTTCATTCCATCTTGATCTACTTGGAGGGGGGGGGAGGTTGACCACGAAATCGACCGGCAACATGGGCGTTGAAACACCGACTGAGAAACACCTTGCCCCCAGCCATGACTTGCCAATTTATGACCACGAGACGGGTGACATTGCCAGCGCTGGGGAGCTCGAGGAACTCCATCATCTGGGATACGAGCAGGAACTCAAACGCAATCGATCCGTTCTCACCTTGCTCTTTCAATCGCTTGCCATCGCAGCTATCCCCTATGGTGAAGGCAGTGCCTTGCTCAGCGCCATTTACGGCGGTGGACCGCTCGCAATCTTCATCGGATGGATCGTCGTGTGCTTTCTGGATCAAAGCATTGCCATGTCTCTAGCGGAGCTGGCTTCACGATACCCCACATCTGCAGGTCCCTACTACTGGTCGTTCCAGATTGCTCGCAGTAACAAAATCACCATCTCCTTCATCAATGCCTGGATTTGGCTCATTGGCAATTGGACCATTACACTCTCTGTCAACTTTGGCTTCGCCTCTTTGCTCTCCGCCACCATCTCCATGTATCACCCGGACTGGAGCGCGAATTCCTGGCAACTCTTGTTAATCTTCTACGCCGTCTGTCTCGGCAGTCTGATCATCTGCACATTTGCCAACAAATACCTGCCCCAAGTAGACATCGCCTGTGCCACCTGGACAGCGCTCACTATTATCGTCATCCTGATTGCCCTCTCCGTCAAAGCAGAAACAGGCCGTCACTCGGCCGCCTACGCTCTCACCCACTACGACACGTCTTTTGCCGGTTGGGGGAGGTTCACCTTCTTCGTCGGCCTCCTCCCCGCAGCATATACTTTCTCTGCCATCGGCATGGTCTCCTCCATGGCCGAAGAAGTTGCCAAACCCGCCACCCACGTACCCCGAGCCATCTCGCTCGCCGTCCCCGTCGGCTCCATCGCCGGCTTGTTCTTCATCATCCCCATCACCGTCACGCTGCCCCCACTCGAGGACATCGTCAACGCCCCCGGCGGTCAAGTCCTGCCCTATATCTTCCATCGAGTTATGGGCTCTCCCGGCGGTGGTCTTGCCCTCGTCTTTTTCGTGCTCGTCATCACCCTCTTCTGCAGCATCAGTATCACCGTCGCTGCCAGCCGTGCTACCTGGGCTGCCGCCCGCGACGAAGCCATCCCGCTCGCCAGTCTCTGGGCCCGTGTCCACCCCGGTCTTGGTGTCCCCGTCTGGTCTCTCATCCTCATCACCATCATCCAGATGCTCCTGGGTCTGATCAACCTCGGCTCCACCAGTGCGTTCACGGCATTTGTCTCTGTAGGCGTGATTGCCTTGGCGGCGGCGTATGCTGTGCCCATTGCGTTGAGTCTTTGGCATGGGCGGGAGGAAGTGTCTAAGGCGCCATGGAATTGTGGACGGACCGTGGGCACGGCCGTGAATGTATTGGCGTTGGCATGGATTGCGTTTGAGTTGGTCTTGTTCAGCATGCCCATGGCGTTGCCGGTGACGGCGGCGTCGATGAATTATGCTTCCGTCGTGTTTGTCGGGTTCATGGCCATCTCAGCGGCTTGGTATGGGGTGTATGCGAGGAAACGTAAGTCATTTTTCGAAGCTCTGGATTATTCGGAGGGTGATTCTCCCGAGAGAACAATTCAATTGGGAGTTTGCTGACATACTGGGCCATGACAGATTACAAAGGTCCGCCTGAGACGGACGCTTTGTGAAATTAGGAGCATTTTCTAGATACTCAATTTTGGTTACTTGGAAAGGGGTATACATTCTTCATAGTCATTCATGCACGGTAAAACACAATGCAAATATTTCACGAGTTCCTCGGCCTCTCTCTCTCTCTCTCTCTCTCTCTCTCTCTCTCTCTCTCACCAAGTCAATCAACTCCGAAACGATTCATCTTCCATGATCCCTGATCTGTCTTTACTCCTCACGTCTTACCCCGGTCGTAGATAGATACAGTGTCCCTACGCTTGACCACCTGAATACTTCCTCGTTTTCCATTTTACACCTAGATGATGCTACATACTACCTGCCTGCTCGCTCGTCCCACAAATGAATGATTTCCATATCTGGTTATCTGAGACCCATGATGATTGGTAGAAAAGTTCAGGCACAGATCCGTCGTCGGGTCTATCAATTTCTCTTTCCACGATAGGGCAAGCAAGTATTTCGTGGGATTTTATTACATCGCTTCAGTCAAGTTGAGGTTGACAGGATTGTCGAATGCAAGGCTTATTTGAGAAACGTGGTTTATAATAGATGTGGTACGGTATGTATATGCGGTGGTAAAAAGGCTTTTGAATTTATTTTTTTTTCTGATTCTGTCCATGTTCATGCCCTTATCTTTCGGATATGATGTGTCCCATGGAAATGATAAAGTATTTGAATACACTAATGAATACTGTGGCTTTAAGCAGCACATCATGTGATACGTAGGGACTAGGTACCAGGGTCTCCAGCTGCAGACACCAACACATCCAACTCGTTTCTACACGTCCTTTCCTCCAACTAGTGAAGCGCTAGGCTCACCTCAACCTTGTCGGTGTGTGCCTTGGAAAAGAACAAAAGATGAAGACCAATTGGAAGAAAGATATCGTCCCCCCACCGCCAATGAGTCTACTCTATTTCTTATTTTCCAACGTTGACCCCCAGCTATTCCCGGATACTTTCAAATCACAGGGTCTTTATGGATAGTATAAGCTTTGAATCGGTAAAGTATCAGAATGTAATAAAAATTTCATCAGGCCTTAAGCACGTGAATTTAGGTACTTTCATTCTAATACCTCCTTCGACCTGAATTAATGGGTTACATCAATTATCAGGATGACCACTCAACCCATCTAAAAAGGTAGCTACCACGGAAAGTTCACTATGATCAGAAACCCCAAAAAAGAGAATTTTGAGCCGGAATCTTCCTCTGGGGTGCGGGGCATCCCACTTTCCACTTTTCCCTCTATTATAAAAGGGTGTTGTGTTTCCCCCCTGCTACCATCCTAAGAGCCAACTTTTGCCTTCTTCAATCCATCTATCTCTCTCTAATTCTGACAAGTACTCTTTTTTTTCAAATCTGACTTTTCTTCATTCGAGACTGATATCAACATTAGAAAGGAAGACCTTGATTCCCGCCCTCTCAATCATCAGTATCACTATGCCTCAGGGAAAGGGTTACAATGTGACTAGCTCTGGCACTAATAGCCAGGTAGGTTACCTTTTTTTTTCTGTTTCAAAAGACCTTGTATGAGGTTGATACAGAAATGTATTGTTGAACCTTGGGGTTTGGATTGTTGATATCTACCCATGATCCATTATATGGATCATGGTTATCATTCTCATTGATATTGATATCGTTGTTCTTGCGTGGAATTTGTTGAATCTTGCCGATTCGTTTCCATTTCTCCATTCCCCACGGGGCTTCCAGGCCTTCTCCACTATCTTGGGTGGGAATCGGGGGGTCATTCATGAAAAGAGAAGGGGGAATGGTAGAAACTACAACGGACAAATGGCTAACTTTCTCTCTCTCTCTCTCTCTCTTCCACGACACAGGGCAACCACTACTGCTCGCGTGATTACGGCTCTAGCGCCTCCAATTCCAACAGTTATCACTATTCGAATAGGTAAGTGTCAGGGGGGGGTTGGGTTTTGAGAGATATGAGTCTGTTTGTTCTCTCTCTCCTCTTTTATACTCTCTTTTTCACGGGTCTCTTGAACCATACAAAGATCAATCTTTCTTCTTCTTCTTCTTCTTCTTCTTCTTCTTCTTCTTCTTCTTCTTCTTCTTCTTCTATCCCCGGGTTCAATTGGTCTTTCGGTGATGGAGAAAGAGAGAACAGGGAACCCCTTTCTCTACATTAGCATGACAGTTGGAATCTCACCTGGAAAGAAAAAGGATACTGACTACACCTTTCCCCACCAGCAATGGATCCTACTACTACTCCAATCCAAACGGGAGTACTTATTACAACAATGGAAGTGGTGGTTCAACCTACACTACTCCTTCGGGCCAGAGTTCTGGTTCTGGTTCTGGTTTCAGCTCGGGATCTGGCAAGAACTAGGAGGAGGGTTTTTCCCAGCGTGAGTGTGACTGTGAATGGGAAAGATTGTGCTAGTGAACGAGGGGGGGTTGGAAAGAGGGGAGTGTTTTCCCCCCTTCTCTGGGTGGATTGATGTTGGTTCTTGTGTGGCGTGATTGACGAGAGATGAGAAATTGGAATCTTGGATGATTTAGTTCTTGTTGAGAGGAAAAGTATCTCCGAAAACGCATGGAGAGAGAACAATTGTTGTCTTGATTTTAGTTCTATCTAGAGAATAAGATATGAGTAGAGTCCCGAAATTTGGTAGAAAGGCTCAAAAATATGAAATAGGGAGAAAAGAAGAGAAGAGCATCGAACAAGCTTGTCAAAGGTCAGTCTTTACCTTTATATGGTTATCCATGAGACCTCATCCATCATGGTCATCTGGTTACATATGTGTGTATGCAGTATGCTGAGAATCGGTACGCGTCGTGACTCGTTCACCTTCAAGATTTACTTCAAATCCACCAGGGACCCCGTCTCGGGCTCATTCTCGCTTCCTCCCCGTCGTGGACGCGCAATTCCCTCACTGGGAAAATGTCGCGTATTCGTTGGCAGATCGCTCGGCCGCCGTCGGCGACGAACAAGTTGATACCCCCGATCCAATTCAATCTCAATCGCCTCGCGGACCTTCAACGTGCTGACCGCAGGCCAAACCCCTCGCTCTCCCTTCAGCGTCCACTCGGCGACCCGAGATCGCGTCGGCTGCTGGAAGATCTTCCAGAAATCACTCAGCGACAGATCCGGTACAAGGGTCAGATTCGGCCCCGGAATGGTTTCTCCAATAAGGAGACGGCTCAACGAGCCCGGGAGGAGACCGAGATAATCGAGCTGGCGCAGCCGGTGGCGGGTTTCAGCGAGGGCGAGTCGTGTGATGGAGCGGGTGGTTTTACCCCACCCGGTTTGCCGGCGATCCAGGAGATTGAGTTCAGCGTGAAGGAACGGGACAATATAGGGACGCGCTTGGGAGACGATAAAGTGATTGACGTTGAAAAGTTCGGCGATGCGGGCTAGAGGGGATTCGCCGTCGTTGTAAGTGACTTGGCTCCAGGGCTGAAAGACGGCGTCTTTGGTGTGGGACCAGGGAATGATCGAGCCGGTTTCATCTTTGCAGTAGATGGTGACTGGTTTGTTCGAGGACATGGATGAAACGGCCGAGGCGTTGGAGGCGACGGCGGCAGACCAGATCAGCTAGAAGGAATAATTCCAAATGAATCAGCCAACATCCAGACTCATTTTCTCTTTTTGGGTTTGTGGGAGAAACCTACCACGTTCGGTGCAGTCAAATAATTCAACAAGTTTGGCGTCCCCGTCTTCCCTGCCGTAGCAATGGTGATGTTCAAGATGCGTTTGGACCTGGCATACGCCTCTTCAAAAGTCAAGTCACCCACATTCGCCCGGACACATTCTTCCAAAAGATCCATGTCGTACAGATAACCCTTCAGAAGCAGTCGTTTCACTCTCCGGAGACACGTCCACATCCAGCTCTCCTGGGCATGTGCCTTACGCCGCTGGTCAAACGCAGACAGATCGACTGTGTCACCATTCACCATGGCAAGTAACTCATTTTCAGTGTGGATGCCCACCAGCGCTGCAATCATCGCCCCAGTTGCCGTGCCCGTGATGATTCGCGGTAAGAGTCCTTGTAAATGCAAAGCCTTGACCACGCCGAGGTGGCACACTCCGAAGGCGGATCCGCCTTGAAGCAACAAGGTTGTTCGTCCAAAGGCTTGCCGAGTGTCGTGGAGGAGTTCCAGTTTCGCTTGGGATGTGAAACCACTGCTTTGCATCGGCAATGGCTGTAGCGAGGCGACATATTGGATCGACAGCGCAACTTGGGTGATGTAGTCGTCAATGAGCAGCTTTGTACCCGCATATGCATGCGTGAATAGTTTTGTCGATGTGATATTGCCCAGATTTCGCACCAGACCGGATCGAAGCAAGTTTACCAGTGTGAGAATGTCCTCAGTCTCACGAGCACTCATCAAAGCCTCGAGACGGCCCAGGATAAGTCGATAGTCGTAGTGACGACTAACTGGGTTTTGACGCCTGAAAGACGGGGAGGAGTCAGTCAGGAGCGCTTCGGATCACCCTCATCTTTTGGTCCTTGAGACCTCTTCTATGGCGAATCCCGCATCAAAATCAACTCGTCTCACCAGATATCTTTGCTCAAAAGCTCGTCGAGCTGGAACGCAGCATCCTCCCATTGTTCATAATTCTGCGCTGTAGCCAGTGTATGAAGCAGTCTTTTCTTGGGAGATTTTGAATGCCACCATGAGAATACTTTCTAAAGGTCGAATCAGTCTTTTTTTTTCACTACTTGTTCTTCCGGCCCCCTGTCCATTTCCACCATAGTAGGAAAAACTCTCGTCGGTTCTGGCGGGAGCATCCACCGGCTGCGGCATCCCAACCAGCTCGCCAAGCCCTCGAACCCTCAGAACAAGATCTCACTTACACGATTCCAGAACTGGGCCACGTCCAAGATCAAACCGAATATACCCAGGATAACAGTCCATAGACCGAACATCCGGGATGCCATTTGCGCGGGTACTCTCAAAGTATCAAAGTTTCTCAGGGAGGAATAAGGTGGCACAGAGGGGGAGGATGATGCCTCCTGTCGCAAAGGCCCGGTGGAGCTGGGCTGGACTGTCACATGCGATTAGTTATGCCAGAGCATCACACGCCGGCATTGGAAGCGACATGTGAGAAAAGGCTTGTCTGAGAGTATCTGAGAGGGGGAAGGACGTGAGATTCTGATATTAAAGATCAATTGAAAATTCTAGTCACGGATGGTGTGGAAGACGAGGAAGGTGTTCTGGGAGGGGGAACGTTTTGGTGATGAAAAGGTGACATTCCCGTGACAATGCCGAAGTTGGCGCAACCCTCCAAATCCTCGACTTCACGGGAGGCGCATGTGGATATTTTCAAGAATCACACTCACGTACAAAAGGGCTGCCAATTACAAAGTCGAATGGTAAATCATCTCCTCAAGTGTACGGACTTTGTTGGCTCGTGAGTATAGGCGGATCGCAAAGTTGCCGGGCGTCTCATATCACACTACCACCGAGAATAAGTCGAACTGCTCAAATGAATCCAATCGATTGCCGGGGCTGAAGAGAACTAGGCGAATAGCAAGAAATCTAGGCCTCGCAGCTCGAGGGAGAATTTACCATGGCGACCACGTAGAGCCGAAAAGCAATTGCATTACATTTCTTCATTACAGATCCCGATGTGCAAAAAAGGTGGAAAAGAGAAATTGTGAATTTTGCAAGATCGTTTGATTTTTGTCATTTCGCTTTGCTTCCCTAATATGCAAGTAGGCGAAATTAAAAAAGAAAGCTTCTCCCGGACACCCGAACCCAATTCAAGGAGATGTCATTTACTCCTCAATGATGTTGCCCCGCTCAGAAACGTACAGACCGTCCAAGAACTGTAGGAGTAGAGTCAGTATATGTCCAAGGCAAGTGACAAGACAGTAAATCGATTCGAGAGCAGGAGGTCTCGAATCAATCGCAGTGACTCGAATTCGGTGCTGATTGATCAGTACATACCTTACGGATATCCTTGTTTCGGACACGGCAGATCTGCTGGATATCGGCGGCGCTCTGGGACACATCCTCCAGGGAGTTACCGGAGAGCTGGAGCTCGTCCTTGACGTTGGGGGAGGTGATGATGTCGACGCCGGGGCGGGCAGAAACGCGGCGAACGAACTTCTCACCCAGGAAGTTGCGGATCTCGATGTCGGTGCCGCCGGTCTCAGCGTTCTTCTCGAGGTTGACGTTGATGGGGAAATGGGCGTAGACGTAGCGCATCTTGTACAGGAAGCCACGGGTAACACCGATGATCAAGTTGTTGATGATGGTGCGGACGGTGCGGAGGGTAGCAACACCCTTGCGAGCACCGTGGTGCAGCTCGATCGAGATGATGTTCTTCTCGGGGCGACCGAAGGTAACGGCGATGTGGGACAGGTCCTTGACGAGCTTGCCACGGGGGCCCTCGACGGTCACAACCCGCGAACGAATGTGAACCTTCACTGTAGGGCGAAGAAGAAAAAAAGTCAGCGAATGTTTGACTTTCCTCGAAGCGTGCGCATATTCGCATGGTACACGGGTAAAGGCTGGACAAAAAAAATAGCCCTGTGTGCTCTTCAACTATTTCAAAACACACAAAACGTTTCCAGTTCAGCCTGGCCCAGATCCAGAATCGCCGAGAGATGTGAGGTTCCCCGTAGACAGAGAAAGATCAAAATCAAGATTTCCACCTCTTGCGTGAGAGATAGTAGCGATATCGCACAGTCGATAGAACTTTCACCGATCGGTCTGTCTCTTTCGCAAATCATGTTCGCTCCAAAGTGTAGGGCCAGAGTCGTGATCTGCTCGAGTCAAAAAAGACACAGCACAGCTATCGCCCGCCGAAAACTCCCGCCCATCTCTCACAAATGCACACACATCATATCTTTTGCGACTCTGGAATCCGGCACTTCCTCCCAACAAAACAAGTAGAAATCGATAGCTCACCATTGTCCGGAATGGGCAGCCGTTCCTCGGAGTGAATGTACCGCATCTTGACTGCGTGGGTGGAATTGGCCGAGGGGGTTGAATTGTCGTTGTCGGGAGAGTCGAAATTCGGGATGGACTTGATGGTGGAGCGAAATTGAACGTCACGGGATTGTGCGTCGCTTAGGGCCTGTTCCGGATTAGCGTAGGGTTGCTTATCGGGTAGGATTATCACCACGTGATCTAGCGCCGGGCCCCACGGTGGGCTGCCGAAAAGATCGGGCTGGATGTTTGCTTAGTTTGATTCCGCGTCTCATCAACGCATCACGTGGGCTTGGCGCTCGAGCGGACGTTATCCTGAAGCCGTCACTCCAACGGCGAAGCAGTCAGAAAACCTGTCGCATTTGGCGCGTGCAGGGAGATAGACAATCTTCAGATGATGGGTAATCATCGATGAAATGTACATTATGTTATTACTAAACGCCGGCCATGAAAAATAACAGTCTGCAAATCATGCCGAGGCCTTGCGGACGGCGCTCGACAGCCACTTCCCGCCCATTTGTCGTAGTTTCGGGCCCAGCTCATCGCTGTGGTCCAAGGCCGCCATATCGTCTCCACCTCCAATACTCTTCCCATTGACCATGACATTGGGCACCGTTCCCCGGCCAGTTGTCTCCCGTAAAAGCTGCTGCAATGCCGGTCCGATCGGGTGCTGATCCAGCTCGACAACGAATGGCGCTGGGGAGATATCGTAATGGCCCAGCAGGATGTCCTTGGCTCTCTTGCTGTGCGGACAATACGACTTGGAAAAGATGATCACTAGGAATGGTTGATGATGGTCAGCACATGCATTGGTTCTCGGCTGTGCATGAGAAAAAAATCCAAACACAGAAGGAGCGAATTCAGAAGCGTGATAGCATACCTGGAGCTCTCTTCAAGATATCATTCAAGACGCTCTTCGCATCCTCTTGCTCCGGGGTCTCCTGCTTCTCGTCCTTCCCCTCTGCCTGATCTTTCCCCTGGACGTGCTCCGTCTTCGCTGACGCGTCCTGTCCACCCTTGGCTTTTGGAATTGTCATCTTCGTCCGTCCCGCAATCGGAATCTCTTCGATATCGTCACTCTTGCTGTCTGCGACCTTGGCGACTGGGACTGCGGGTCTCTCCGCATCATCAATGATCGCCTTTGAGCCTGCGGCGCCGGCGCCAGCGCCGTTGCCAGGTTTCTGCGAGCCTGAGAAATGGCTGTTCTCATGTGACTTTGTGTTTTTCGCCTCCTCTTTGGCTCGCATAGCGGCCAGTGTGGAGCGGTAGAACTTTTGGTTTTGGATCTTGCTTGCTTCGCCCTATAGATGCAAATGAAAAAAAAGAAAAAGGTCTCGTAAGCTTCCATGTCAAGAGCTCCAGTGTTCTTCCTCCGGTTTGCCTTTTCTCTTTTTCTATTTTTCAATGGAAGCGTGAGGCGGGGAGCCATGGGGAAAGCTTCACACGACGGATCCATACCGAATAATAGAACATCATCACCAAGATCGCCATGACCGCAATTGCGATCAAGCGAACGCGCCGTTGCGAAACCATTATAGAACACTACCCAAATCAGGGCACTGCTGCGACCGTCACGTGGAGGAATGAGATGAAGAGATATCCGATGGTCGAAACCAGAGCGAGGCTGGTGGACTGAAGGGTTGAAGGTCTGGATTTCATTTCGTTGGCGGCCGAGACTGAGAGATCGGGTGGGCCGGCCCCTCAGAGTGATGGACGTGACACTCGGCAGACGACAGGGGGGACGATGGAGAAATGGAGGTGGATGACGGGTAGCCAATCTGAGGCGGCTGAGCTCACCGGATTAATTTCCCGGCGCCAAGAAGGTGAACCATGTCCAAGCTTCGGGAACACGGACTTTGGGTTTGGCTGGAGTACAGTTCACGTTTGACTGTTTTTCCGGATAGAGGAGTTTGGTGATATCGATGGGAGTTTCTCGCGGCAAAAGACTCCTTCCTGGCGAGGCTGGGCCGATACCCGTAGAAAATATGAGAAGTTGGAGATGAAGATGGTTCGAGATTTGATGTTAAGCGGTGTCGGGTGGAGTCGATGTTTGATGATTCAGGGGCTGGTTGTGGCGGACTTGCACGCTACAGAATATATACATCCAGGGACACACCCACCTCCTCCAACCGCGCACTTAGGTACTGCTGGCATCGGGCACCAGGTGGATACTAACAAAGTGCACATGCAAAGTACATAGGTACCAAATGCACATTTCGACGCGTATCACCAATATGCCGTCCGTTGCCCGGCAGGTCTCAACCTCGGACTACATCATGTACTCCGCGACGTCCGGAAAAAGCAAATGCTAAGTGTAGTGTATTCGTGGAAATTTACAGACAGCTAGAGGGGGTATTTTGCAAGAACACAAGAACGAAGGAGCTCGCCGCAGTATCAAAAGGGGGAAAATGTGACAAGGCAGAGCAGGGATCCGGGATTAGGTTGAGATTGGTATGAGAGTAGACTGCAGGCCGTGAGCCGTAGAGGGTATGACATGGTGCGGCGGGAGAAGAAGGCAGACAGGAAATCGGTGTCGAGGATCGCAGACCTGCTGTAATACTCGGTTGAGACGACGATCAGAAACGAGAGAGTAGGCCAACAGGGTATGGGTGAGAACGGCAACAGAGGAGTAGGTTTAAATGGGTCAGCCAAGAGACGCCCTGACCGAGGATTCCGCCCAGACAAGGGGCGAAGAAAAAGAGGGCCAGAGAGTAAAAGAAGAGATGCAGGGTGTGACAGGGAATGCAAAAGAGGAAAGTCTCCAAGGGGCATCATCAACAGCCTGGCCATTCACACGGCTTGCTACAGTCAGGCCTGAAGAGAGACACTTGGCCGTGCAGCTTGCGAGGCAGTCGCCCGACGTCGGCCCTGTACGATGGTGGTCCAATCCTCCCACTCTTTGGCGATTTCGGTGAGGACGTTGCCCATCACTTTGGCGGAGGCCATGAGCCCGTGTCCCTCACCCTCGAGGATGCGCACCTCACAACGTCGCATGGTCTTGCCGAGCCATTGGACATTCTCAACGGGCACGCGAGTATCCTTGCTGCCGTGGTGGATGACAGTCGCCCTTGTGATGTCCACATACCGGAACCCGATCGTCTGGCGCCGTTCCAGACACACCAGGAGATCCACTGCCGGGTTGGCATTGGCAGTGGCGAGAGCCCAGATGTGGTGTGTCAGTCGGGTGTCGTAGTCACGCTGTCGTTCCAGCTCATCCTCGACAGTCTTTGCCGGAGTGTCGAGGGTCGCATCGCCATGTCGGTACGTTTCATGCCCGGCATTGGACGGTTTAAAGGGCTCGATGACAGAAGGCGAGATCATCTGGGATGGATTGAACTCGGCCGCCGATCCCACGACAGGATGAGCTGGACTATCCTCTTTGGCGGTGTCTTTGGTGGGTTTCTTCTTCGCTCGTCGGGAAGACTTTGGGAGGCTGGCGGTGATGCTGGCACTCGTCGCACTCAAAAAGCTTGTATTGGCTACTTTGAGGAGAGACGTCGGGAGCGCACGGAGGATCCGCTGAGAGTAGGGCACGGCATTCGCGGGCACCGGGTCTTTTGGGGACCCAATGCTAGATAGCTGAGAGGGAGGGATCCAGGGGGCGAGAAGGTGAACCCGTCCACGGATGTGCTGGGGAATGCGCAACGCCGTCGCGAGGGCGTAAATGGCGCCAGCTGAGTGTGCCAAAATGGAGAATTTCGTCACTCGCAGATGATTACACACAATGGCAACATCGTCTATAGAAAGGTCAGCGTGTATGTCATTGTTACGAGCGGGGAGGAGCCGAGTGAGGAGAGTCCTTACCTGGCCAGCTGAGTGGGGTGTTGGGCTCATCTGGATGATACGGTCCACTTTCACCCACCCCGGGACGGTCAAGAGTGACTAGGCGCAAGTTCAGCGTCCGTGCCAACTCATCATAGAATGCCATGAGATACCGTGTCAGCCCCATCCCGAGACAGCAAAGCACCACATGGCCCTTGGGGTCGCCAACTTCCGAGAAAGCGATCGTCCGGCCCGTCGTGGGATGAGGCACCCTCTGCGTGAGTTTGGGGGAGATTGTGTAGGCCTCTACCGCAAGATCAATCGAGTCTGCACTGGATGGCCGCTCGTGATGCACGGACGGGCGGCCAACAGCCGGTGGACTAGAGGGGGTACGACGGTGAGAGGGTCGGGGAGAAGCCGGGCTCATCATCTGCCTCTGTTCCAAAGTCTCGAGTCCCAGCTGGTCCGACAGCTGCCTCTGGATTTGGGGTGGAATGGTTGGAGGCTTCGAAGACAATGCGGGACTAGCCAGCGGGGTGCGATTCTTGCCCGTCATGACCAAGGGTGATGGTGCGCTTTCATGAAAAAAGGGGGAATGGTCTTCCACCGGATTTGTGTGCTGTTTGGCGCTACGGCTTTGGTCGATTTGGCTGCTGGAACGGGAGGGCTTCGACGGTCTTGTCGATGATGACCCAGCCCGGCCAGCAAGATCATCCCCGGCGGCCATGTCAGAGGTCATTTTTTGATGCCGGTCTTTCACCTCCTGTATTTTTTGAATGACCTGCTCCGCGTCGTTTCTCGATCCTGGCGCCCCATTTTCTGCCAACGGAGCCTCCTGGCTGGCCGTGGAAGAGTATCGGCTGTGCCGTACAGACTGCCGCCGCCTCGAACTCGACGACTGACTATGACGGTGGCGGAGCGATGAGGCCCGCGTGGGAATGGCGCGTCCGCTTCCAATTCCGCCGGGTTGGTCAGCCGCATCTGGAGAAGTCTGACGAGACAGCTGGTCTCGCTTGGGCGTAGAGGACGTTGTCAAGGGTTGTTGAGTTGACGCCTCCTCCGATGGTCCGTTCGGCGAAACCGCGCTTGGTGCCGTTTCCTCGGCGACATTGGCCATGGAGTACATGGAGCGCAAACTCGCTCGGTTTCGAGGCGTGTTATGCCAAAGGCTGTCACTGTAGCTACTCGACCGACGCAGGCGATCCGTCTGGAAGTCCTTATCGTACCGTAATTCCCGCGACGATTTTCGTAACAGTCCTAGGTGACCCTTGAGGCTCCTGGTCCGCCCAGCAGAGCTGTTTGACGCGATACTCGGCGCTGCGGAGACGGGAGGCGCAGGTTCGGTGCTGATGGTTCCAAAGGCGGCGTGTTCGGACGGAGTTCGCACCGACGCCTGCGATTCTCGGGAGTGTGGACGTGAAGAGGAGTCGGTGGGCTTGAAGGGTTTGTATCTGGGCGACCGTGGGGATCTTTGCGACTTGGGAGAAGGGGGCGCTCTGGCCATTCGAATGATTGGGGATGAAGCGGCATCATCTGGATGCAAGAGGGTTTGCGAATAGTCCTCGGCAGTTGCGCAGGTGCTCACGCTCACTCGAGAGCCATTCTTCGTCAATGGGGGACGTTTCAGTGAGAGAGCGGATTGCAGGGTTTCTGGAACAGGGAGGTCGGAGGGGCTGGAGGGATCCAGGCGCGGGATATTATCGAAGTGTGAGTTGAGGGGGACTGAGATCGCAGAGAGCGATGAGATCAGGGACGAGATGACCTCGGGTGACGTTGGGTCGGATGTACCGCTAGGTGCTGGGTCCCGTTGCGAGACTGACTTGTTGCGGCGCCGATTAAGCAGAGCGGAATCCACCAGCTGATGCTGGGCCAGGGTTGGGAACGGCTCGTCGAGATGCATGGCGTTCAATAGTCTGGTTTTCCTCCCGAGGTATATGGTGCGGTGCACCCTCCCGCGAGTCTGGAGTCAAACCCCCCCGTCGGAGGGAAGATGGAAAAGGGGAAGAGCAGAATCAAGGTCCACGGCACAAGAGGGTTCAACAGACGCTGCGCATGATCTGCGACAATTGGAGGATCACTGCAGCACTGGACTCCCTTGAGTGAGATCCAATTATTCAATTCCAGAATTTGCAGAGAGGGAGAGGGAAGAGAAAGGAGGGGAGACAGGGAGGGGCGCTGAGTTGATAGATCGCGAGGCTCGGTCTTCCGCGGACGAAAAACAAGCCCCCCTTACTTGGAGACTGATTTTGATAGCGAGGTCGGGGGTGATAAGGAAAGAGTTTCAAGAGAGTGACTGAACGTACACCACTGCATCACCAGGGTTCTTAAGGAATGATCAAGTAACGGGTTCAGAGCAAAGGAGTGGCTGGTTCTAAGAGGCTGCACACATTTGCACAGTCAAGAGGCAAGGCTGGACGGGCATGGCAAGGCTGGCGCACCAGAAGATCCGACGGGCTGGGCAAACGCGCGTGTGATATACATCGAACCCAGTCTCGTGAGTAAGTGGAGTGGTGTTGTTTGGATTTGCTTTTTTTTCCCTTTTCCTCCGAAAAACCCCCCTTCTCCACATGAATAATCATCCAAGCGTGGCAAGGAAGGTTACGGTTCTCCTAAACCAACTCGGCATTGCCATTCTCCTTGGGTGGGCCGGCGGAGGAAAATTAGCGTTGGAGGGTCGAGCTCCACCGAAATGGAGCCCAATTTCCCACCACCATTGAAACGGAAGTTTCTGCTCAGAGGGTCAACCAGGTGAGGCGAACCTTTCCAGTCATGCTACCTGGGATATGATTTGGAATTAAAAAGATGGAGACAGCCGAGAAGCCCAACATACAGATTTGGATCTGACTAGGTGGATGAGGTCTGGTGGGATGGAAGAATTGGTGGAAAGGAACCCGTTCCTGGTGGAATCCGGAAAATCTTGGTTGGTCGAGTTTAACCGAAGATGGTTAGCTCACCGCTGGTGGCCCCGTCCTCGAGCATGAGGGGACGGACTCTCATACATGGAGAGTCAAGAGGTACTTACAGTACAGAGCTTGGATGGAGAATTCGTGTCTGATTGGTAGACCTGATGTTTACAGACGATGGGCCTTGCGAGCATTGGACTCACAACTCTGCCCGTATATCATTTGTCTGCAAAGCACATCTCTCCAGTTTCTTTCATTGTCAGTGCACGCTAGGGTAGGTATGGGCCTGATGTGTCAGTGATCATCGGATTCAGCAGAACAGACTCCACTGGGATCAATGGAACTAGATCGGCAGTCTCAATTTGAGGAGATTGGAGGGGCCACTGCCGCCTGGATTGCAGCATTTCTCTGCACATGGCATCTACAAGTGTACAGTATTGCTCCTTCTCATTAATTGGGACGAGGGTGAATTCATGGCAGAGGTAGCTTCAAGACAGTCGATCTAAGCTCCGAATCATCTTACACTTCGAGATGGTCACAGAATGCAGTGCACGCAATCGGAACCTTCTATCGAGGTCCACCATATCAGGTCAGGGTATGATTGGTCAGATCCAGTCCAAGTCAGAGCGCTTTCTCCATCTTGACATCCCATCATTGAGCCCTGACGGGAGTCCGTAGTCAGCCGCGTGTCGAATGGACCAAGTGATCTCGGAGGAGCAAAACAGTCAACTACCTTGCAGCATTTACCGAATTCAGGGTTCATCAACACCGTGCGACCTACTCGAGTTGCGACAGTATCCCCATCACGGAACACTCCATGTATCCTGTATTTACTTTCCACATAGGGTACGCACTCCTCATGTGAGTCTCAAGTGCCTCAGCTTCCGGGTGTCCCACAATGTATGACCAGCACTGTAACTGTTCGGGATGAATTGACACCATCTGGAGTTTGAAGTGTGCTACGGTAGAAACGGCGGCCTCTTCAAATGGGCTAATTTTCCATGTTCCGATGACATCATGCTGGTGAAATGTAGAGGGCACCTGGATGAAGATGGGTGGTTCTCCATCCACATAGAGGGAGCTCGAAACTTGGATATATTTAGAGACGGGAAGAGGTTTCCATATCTACCTGATTACATGCCACTCAAGTGGAGCAGGGTTGTTGAACACACGGATGGGCTCAGGTCGAGCTGTGAGAGCTCTGGTGTTTTTACACATAGTGAAATGAGGACTATCACAGAAGGGTCGCTGCGGATTTCGAGTCTACAAGCTTGACGCGCGACCGGTTCAACATGTGTCCGTTCCCGTGATCTACGGAGACCGTTGATTGCGCATCAGGGTCATGCATTCCGCCTGGTCGGGGCTGACCGCCTGGTAAATCCTCTGGCAGTAAACGACACAACTGGCCGCCAGACACCAGATGAATGGCAGGTTGACCCGCATCGCGATTCGCAATAGCGCTGAGAAGCTCCCTTTCGTTCGGGTTTCTGCACGGGAAGCATTTTGATAGCATTGTGTGACAGAGGCTCAACCGACAACTGGGAGTTCTCTTTCACCCGAAAGCTCCCCAAACTCCTCGCGACCATCTATACCAACTCGCGATGCGGTGACCGATCCACGCGGTAATCCAATTGTCCAGCATGGACGCCTATCCGCGAGACTACGTGAGCCACAATCTACCTCTGGTCCTGCTTTCAGGACTGGAGGCAGATCTGGAAGACAATTCAATCACCTCGGAAGGATATCCCCTCCTGGAAGAGAACGGAACCAGGATACTCTCAGACTTTCCTCCATTGAGCGGGGCTGTTGCGGAGGAATTGCGGAGAGCGCTGCTCGCCGAAGATGGCTCTCAAAGACCGTGGAAAGCAGAGTCCCCTTTGGGGGGAAGTCCATCATCATCTCGCCTGGCATTTCACATCAAGAGTTGCGGTCGGGTAGGTGGCTCTTCTTCCAAGCTATTCAAGAGGCTGTGAATGCGCCGGTACGACCAGTATCGCATGCACAATGATGCTGATCAATTCTATCTTTTCTCTACCCTCTTCAGACATATAAGCTTCCTCCACGAAAAGCCAACCCTCCCCAGAAGAGTCCACCCGCAAGCCCCACGGCTGATTCGAGTAAATCCTCATCACCGACTCCATACGTCCTCCATTCGCCAATCTCTCCCTTGTCACCGGGGTCTCCCACCTTTCCCGATGGCCTCCTCTCGCCATTATGGGTCACTAAGCATCAGGGCCTGGTTCCAGCGGCGACATTGAACTTCTTCCCCTTCTCGCTCGATCCCAATATGAATTCTCTACGCGATAATCAGCTGAAGATCGAGATCAACAGCCTGAAAAACGAATGGACAGCGTCTGGGTTCAAGACTCGTTTTCTTGTGGTCTTGGTGTCGGAGGATGGAGACGGAGGATATGAGGGGGAGATTGATGATCGTGTAGCTGGAATCCGACGGGCCACAAATCTGGATCAGAAATCGATCTTTGTCATTCCACCAGATGCAACAACAGCAGAGCTACGGGATTTTGTGCAATCACTTTTCTCGTTGCTACAACCTTCCGTCGTGGAGTACTACCGAGATTTGTCCAAACACGCTCGCCGAAAGCGTAATCGTAGTACAATTCCCCCTCCAACGGCTCCGCCAACGACCGGAACGTCCCAAACATTGTCTTTGCAAGGATGGAACGTGCGATACGAGTTCAAGCTCGGTATTCTTGCCGAATTTCGCCAGGAAATGGACGCTGCCTGTCGAAATTACGAAAGTGCATATGAGACCCTCTTTGGACAAGAGGTCTTTGAGACGATTGCGGGGTGGGACCCGCGATTCAACGAGGCACGCCTCCTGGGGGATGCGCTCGCCATTCGGATCATACGCTGTTACTTTTGGACAGGCCAGACGACCGCTGCAGTTCGATTCTGGGTGGACCACAGGATTCGAACCCAGGATATTGTCAACCGCCGGGGCAAGGGCAGCAAGAATTATGGCTGGGAAGCGTGGGAGGCCCGGTGGTCGATGGTGATGGCAGAGCTCATACGCCAAGGACAAGTCTACCTGTCCCCTCCGGTAGGACCGGGCGAGGCGACGCTCTCGCCTCTGATCTTCCTGCCCCCGGAAAAGTCGATTCCTGTGGGCGAACGGATCAATCCGTGGGAACACTTGCACCACGAAGGATACTGGCTGTATCGATCAGCGAAACACAGCATGACACGAAGAGTCCTGGCTATGCAGATCCCGGCCGAAGACCGGTTGCCTCCCGGACAATCACCAGCTTCTCAACTTGCGAACAAGTCCTATCTATACGACACCTACTTGGTGCCCGAGACACATTGTGAATACCCGCAATCAGGAGAAGGTGGGACCAACCACTCCGAGATTATCCTCAGTGCCTTGAAAGCCGCCGTCAGGGAATTCTCGAAGCGCGATCAGACGAGGCAAGTCGAGAGATTAAGTCTGGACATTGCTCATGAATATATGCGTGGTGGCTCATGGTTGAAGGCATTCGAGACTCTTGAACCACTGTGGTTGACTCTCAGCTGGCGCAAGTCAGGTTGGTGGTCGCTTATGGCAAGCTTTGGGTGGGCACTACGAGAAAGTGCCGCTCGATCGCAAAAGGTCGAGACCGTTCTGCGAGTGGATTGGGAATTGGCCAACAAAGGTAAGAGAAGTGAGTTTGAGCTGTTATTCACTCTGGATCTGACGCCTTTGTCTTCCCAGTGTTCGCATCTCGACCGGCATGGCAGTATAACATCCATAAGAGCCTCGAAAATATCTCCAACGAGAAGCCAAAGCCATCGGTGGTGCTTCGTGCCGAGGATGTTATGACGAGTCGTAAGCAACCCCCCCTGGGAGACTTGCATTCTGGACTTTGGACACTGACGATGTTCACTAGTGACGGCTTCTATTGTATTCGAAAAGCCGGAGGGCAATGTGGGCGAGCCACTGCAAGCCCAGCTCATCATCTCCTCTTGCGCCCAACCCACATCGGCGCCCATACGACTGTCAGAAGTGAAACTTGTTTTTGAGGGCTGCCTACGGCCCCTGAAGCTTCAGTCTGCTTCTGAGCTAGAGCCCGATACTACCTCCCCCTGCTGCATATTTTCATCCTCACTCCGGGAAACAACCCCAGCCGGGGAAGTGCAATCCCCTACAGCGGGGCTGGCTACCCTGGTTGGCGATGCGGATCTCACGATAGGGCCATCGCAAACCAAGGTGTATAATCTGACTTGCATCCCTCGCGAAGCAGGAGAGGCTCAAATCGCTTCGATTACCATGCTCATTGACGAAGAACACTTTGATCTGGCTTACGTTGTCACCAATCATCTCACTCAAAAGGCCTATTGGTGGCAAGAAACCAAAAAGGGACCCTCTCGGCGACGGGTTGGCAAGGATCGCGACACGACGAGATGCAAAATTATGCCAAAGCCACCAAAAATTCGCATTTCGCTACCAAACCTGAAAGCGACTTACTACACCAATGAGCGCGTCGTTCTGAAACTTGACCTTCAAAACGAAGAGGACGAGAGTGCCAGCGTCTCCGTCGAGATTAGACTATTCGGAAGCCCTGAATCGTCAGCCAAACTGCAATGGCTCGATGGGAGCTCAGGCTCGACAGAGTCTGGAGCTAGCTCCCCGACCGAGGGGTCATCTCACTTCCTCAGGGAGAGCATTGGTGTCATGGAACGTGCATCTCGCAAAGAGTTTGTCGTTGTGCTCGCCGATACTCACGATGCCGCGAATTATGTCTTGGAAATTTCCGCCGAATACCATCTCGTGTCTGATATTCAAACTCCGATCATGAAGACGGTCAATGCGGAAATTTCCTTCGTCCGCCCATTTGAGGCAAATTATGAATTCAAACCATGTGTCCACCCGGCTCCCTGGCCGGACTTTTTCTCCGTCGACGATTCACTGATCTGCGACGATCCCTCAACTGTACCTGGCGGGCTGGTACAGAGATGGTGCCTCAATTCGAAGCTAGTCTCATTCGCCCAAGAGGCTTTAGTCATTGAAGAAATGTCCCTTCGACTCCTCACCCTCACTGGCGGGGCCGTATCCACCATTGAATCGGAGGTTTTGGTTAGTCCAGAAGCACCGCAGATCAATTCCGAAGAGCTGCGGGAATCGAACTTCTTCCTCAACATGCAGAAAATCTCTCTCGGCGACCGCCGGCCGGCAGCGCTTAACGTTGCTTTGGATATCACCTGGCACCGCCAGTCTGACGAGACTGACGGGTCTTCCGACTCTGAGTCTAACTTCTCCACCACTACCATTCTAGAAGTGCCTCGCTTTGTTGCAGCCATGGGCGAGCCACGAGTTCTCGCCTCAGCATCCGCGTCCACTTCTTTGCCGGGCTTGCTTCACCTGGACTATACGCTCGAGAACCCATCAACCCACTTCTTGACTTTCAACTTGATCATGGAAGCTAGTGAGCAGTTCGCCTTCAGTGGACCCAAAACAACTGTTGTTCAGTTAGTGCCGTTGTCGCGACACACGGTCCGATATACTATTTTGCCCGCAAAGCGTGGTCTTTGGATTCAGCCGCAGTTGGTTGTTGTTGACACGTACTTCAACAAGACTTTACGTGTGCTGCCAACGGGCGAAATGCGTTCTGACAAGAAGGGAATTTTGGTTTGGATAGATGCTGATGACTAGATCACAGCAACGACCCATGTGTCTATACCTACTCTACTACTACTAGTGCCGCGATTGAATGTGTACTCGAGTGCTCATTGTTGTATACATGACATACATTCATGATGTAATCTAGAGAACCACTTTCCAACCTCACGAGGTGTGAATGGCATGAGTGAACCCCAAGCCAGATGATGTCAATGCCAAAATTCATCTTATCGACGCCATCCCATTAGTAGGAATTTGCAGTTATGCATACATGCTTCTTGGCAGTGTCCCGCAAAGTACCTCTTCGAAGCTGATAACATCACGTGGCGTGTCTTATCACTATCGATCCGAAGGCGGCTAGCGGCGATCGGCCGGCACAGCTGTGTCGCCGCGAGCTTTTGTCACGTCGTCGGTCATTCTACTTCAGCATCGTTGATTATCTTGCTCATACTTTCGTTTCATGTTTCCACAGAGTCCTATATTGCCACAATCCTAGCCGTGTTGGGCATATTTTCCCCTTGACGCACGACTTCCACTGTAACCCAACCGACGGACACTGTCGCAGACCCTTGGCCATGGCGACTCAAGCAGCGCTGATTGCCGACACGATCGTGGGCATGAAGCGGGCTCTCCGCAGAGAACGCGATGGTAAGCCTAGATTTCCTCTATATGAGACCCTGATCATCCAGACATTTTCTATATGATCTGACTTGCGATCAACTTGTTGTAGACTCAGGACCGGACGACGCTATCACACAGCCGACAAATCGCGGCAACAAAATGCGGGCCAACGCAAAGTACGTTCGTGAAGGCGCATTAGGATATGTCAATGCCGCGGAATTTTATAAAGAGGTGCGTCGTTGCGTCACCGGGCATGGCGGGGCTGTCGCTTCAGTCTGTCTGGTAACCAAGTGGGGAACGGAATTCAGACTGACAATCGGGGTAATTTTCACTATGTAGAAGGTTGAGCACGCTGGCTATACGCGCCACATCTTGCGCCGAAATCCCCTTCGCTATGATTCCGAGGGGGAAGAACTTGACGAAGAGGATGAGGATTCCGAGGCCGATGCGGCAGCGGCAGAGGACAATCCGTTCTCTGGGATTGCGTTAGAGAGTATGTTCTGATTCGAAGCGCTCAATGGGTGTGACAAAATTTGTTGGCTTTGATTGACTGATGGCTGACCTTTTCAATCTCTCTGTCTGTTACAGCGCTCTTGTGCCCTTTGAAACACCCCTCCGAATTACCGGTTCATCCTTCACTATCTCACGCATATACTTCGCCAGCTCTTGAGCAAATGACGAATGCAGTCGAAGAGAAGCTCAGACAAGAGAAGGCTCTCTTGTGGAGAGCGAGAAATCTACATCGGCGATTCCTTGGCGATGGAACTTGGATGCCTTGCGGGGTCGTCGAGACGCCCGATGATCGTCACATCTTTGAATCCCAACTAAGAGATGACCATAGAATCCTGTCAGCAAATTATCAAAGGCAGGATGCGCTTGCATCGCGTGCGGCCAGCTTGGAGGCCAACGGTCAACACTCGGAGGGCGGATACGCAGACAAGCTTCAAGACGAATCGGGTGACGTGGAGATGGGCGAAGATTCAACGGTAACCGTGCCACCCACAGCGAGTAATGGCCACTCTCATGAAACGGTCACACAATTCAAATCCGAGGAAACCGATGCCGGGGTGAAAGACCTCCCCCAGCACCCGTCGGAGGAGGGAGCTGAACATGGCAACGACGGGTCGAATGCGCGAAACGGAGACGCTGAAGATGGACAACCGACGGGGGCAAGTAACGGTGTCAGGACCAATGGGGAGTCTCACGCGCACGCAGAACACGACACCGACGCAGACGAAGATGATGCAGAAACGCACGAGGGATCCTCACCAGAGCCACCGCGACGGATGACAACCCGAGCGCAAGCCAATGCGAACAACCCCTCCGAAGACGCCCAGTCTCCCACGTTCTCGAACGACTCATTCCACGTGCAAAATGCGCCTCACCCTCTGTTCATGATCCCAGAGACCGTCCGGCCCGATTCAAACTTTGGGCTTCCTCCGAACGAAGCCGAGGACACGCGACGTTTGCTATGGTCATATATCCAAAAACAGGAAGAGACCGTTCGAGGCTTTGAGCATATGCTCGAATGCCTGCTTCGAGCCAGCCACATGAAAGCCGACGTGGTAGAATGGTGCAAAGCCGAAGGCCACGTTGGTGAGATGAGCGACGGCGAGGATTGGTACGACCGTGAGAAATGGGGTCTTGCCGAGGGCGAAGACCTCAAAAAGGGCACTGACGAAGATGAGGTCGAGACGGTTGATGAGAGTCGGACCACAGCCAAGCGAGGGCGTGGACGACGACAATAAGAATATAGTGTCTACATGAGAATCGAAGAAAGGAAACGGGCCACCTTCATCTGGTATCTCAGATTGCCCGATATATGCTGCATCTCGATTTGAACTGCGGGATTGTTGAATGAGTGAGATTGCAGTCGAAAAGAAAAGTCTTGGGGTGGAAAGCCTACAATTCTTTTTTTCCCAGTATATCATGTGCGCAGTCACTGTGTGTTTATGTGTGTGTGGGTGTGGGTGTGTCTCTTGCAAGTGCGTATTTCTCATAGCGTGGAGTTGGTCGGTGCTTTATTTTCCTCTGTTGTGAAATGGATTGACACATGTAAGCCAAATAAATGCCGGGAAACTTGTCTATCCTCGTTTCTACAAATTTTTATCTCAAGGTCTATTGCGTCTCCCAAGGTATTTCTCATGGATCGGATCGCCCTGTACTGAGTAGTGCCGAATTTCATTCTCTTCATTTCTAGAACATTTCTCTTGATAGTTTTGTAATACGGATAGGCGTGCATTGAGGAGGAAGTATTTCCCTCCATAATTTGACGACTCTTTTCTCTTCCATCGGTCGTTTCTGAAAAAGGATTTGTAAGTTTCAGATGTCACTCCTTTTTAGTAGTAACCTATTAATTCTGGAGCAGGTAGCTGATGAGTTAGTAGGTAGGTTCTACCTGGTTTTCTCCTACCAAGCTTTACTTTCCTTCTCGATTAGGTAGCCTTCTGGCTCTTCCCTATCTTTTCCCATCCTATACGTGAATCCATATTGTCCAGTCTCGTAGGATAGGAAAGACTGGGGTGTTGCTTTTCTCATATCTCATTCGAGATTTCAATCATTTGCAACTGAATAGGAGAAGTAGACAGTAAGGTCTTGTGGTGGATACAACGCGTAGAGATGCAAAAAAAAACGGTAGGAAATCCATTCCCTCACAAAGAGGTATATCTGACTGGAATCATCGGACATTGCTCTAGATGCAAAATTCTAGATACTAAATACTAGATGCTAAAGACATCATAGACATCGATGTTACGGGGCAGCAACTTAGATACCACCGGCCTTGCAAATGTTCTGAGCATCAGCAGCACGGGCAGCATAGCGATCAGGGTAAGCCGAAACCTGTACTTTCTGGCACAAGGTACCAATCGCCATCGTCTGCCATCCACTGATACTCTTCATCTTCTGGAAGAACTGAGCAGCAGACTTGGCGGCATCCATGTCCGCGGCAATGTTGGGATAGTACATGGCGCGTTGCTGGAAAATGCCAATGCTGTCGTGGTCTGAGCCCACAGCATCGTGGGGGTAGTTCAGGGACGCCGGAACAGCATTGTTGGCGTAGATCAAGATGCTCGACTAGGCAGAAATGAGTCAGTAGGAACATTTGATAGCAGGTTGAATGAGTAGGAGGCAAGCTAAATGTAGGGGATCTGGAATATTTGAAGAGGGGGGAGCTGGTGTGTTTGTATACCTCAACCAGAGCAGTGGCAATACCCGCAGAGCAGCCCTGCAGACCTAGACCTTCGCGCTTGGCCTCAGCGATGATATCGCGAGCATGCTGGGACTGAGTCGCGCTCAAGCCGGGCAAGTTTCCACCGGAGCTGGAACCGCAGTGGGGAGCAACGTAGCCGCTGGTGCCGGTCTTGACGTAGTAGTCGCTCACGTAGCAGCCGTCGGAGGTCTTGTCCCACAGCTCATCGCCATTGATGACGGGGCCTGGTGTCTGACAGGTGATGGTCAGGTCAGTGCCCGTGTTGTAGGTCTTGACGATGCTGTAGCTGGTCCCGGGCCCGGAGCGACAGTGCAGACCATCGGTCTTGACGGGATAGGCATTGGCCAAGGGGAGAGCCAAAGCGGCGGAGAGGGCGAAAACAGACAACTGCATTTTGTATAGTAATTGAGACTTGAAAGGGGTGGAAGAGACGTGTGAGATGTGTAGAGTAATGAAGAATGAAAGGTCGATTTGATTGAACTGAAGGCTTGGGCTCTGGAGAACGATTGACGAGGGTCGTTGTCTGTGTCTTTATACCTCTCTTTCTTGCTGAGATGAGATAGAAGCTAAAGCATGCTTTTGGAAGAAGCCATAGATAGCCAACTTCGTCAAGTGTATGTATGCATGCGATCTAACTGAAAAAGGCTCCATTCTGCTTGATTGGACAAGTTCATGTCGGTCATTCTCGCCGCCATCGCAGGATATTACTCGACTCGTCGTCGAATATCATGCAACGCAGAAAACCAAGTGGGTCGGTCAGTTTTGGCCCCAATATGCGAAGGTGAAAAGCTTGGATTCTCACAGACAGGGATCACGACGGCACCACTTTTGCCGAGGAAAAACAGTACCAATGATTCTAAGTGACACTTCACAGCGACTTATCTCGGACGCAGATATACGAAAAGTCCCTCACGGCCGAAGCCAAAGTAGACAGCAGCAAGGGTCAGCACAGCTTCCACTTTGGGAAAGTGGGCTAAGAAGATCGGTTTACAGTGTCTGCCACATAATCGCCCCAGATTCAGATGTCCCACCAGGTGGTTCCATCGACGAGCGAAGGAGATTGCCACATCAAAATGACGAGAAGTAAATGGGAAGCGCTTTTCTCGCGAGTCGCAACCTAATCGGGAAAATACAGCCACGAGTTTCTGCACGCTCCAAGAGGATCCTTTCGTCAAGGTGGAATTTGGAGGAAGCGTACACCAATGCACGCATTGCCCCCGCTCAACCATGCGACCATGTGGTCCTCCGACGTGCATTCATTGCCTCGTGTTCATAGACCATTCTTGATTGAGTTTGGTGGATCGATCCCTCAGGGGTCTGAAGTGTCCACGACGTTGCAGAAACCATGTCGATCAGCCCTCCACTCTCGTATTGCGGTGGGACGGCTATGCCCGTTGTAGCGGCGCCAATCATGTCTGACCGGGACTGAAGAGCCTAAGCTTCCGCCGACTGCTTATTTTCCGAATAGGGCTGGATTCTGCGAGCTTTGCCATGAGAACGGAAGACAGTGCTGGACACGAGATAAAACACAGAAAGGAGCTGGGCATACTTAAAGTCCTGCTGATATTGACTCGAGATCAAGATGCGAGGCTCCCACTGCCAGACAGGGGTCATGTCTGTCGCAGCTCTGGAAGAACATGTTAACCATCGGATGTTTGGAGCCAGACTCGTACTGATACCCTTGAAGAAAACCAGATGCGCTTGTGGAAAGTGAATGAAAAAGGCAGCCTAGAGGAGCAAACTAAGGTGGACAAAAATGAATGGTTGATTCTCGAAGGAGCAAACCCTGAGCAATTGTTGTGATTTCAAAATGGTCAGTGGTAACAGTAGCTTCGCGCATATTTACAGTCATATTAAGCAATGCACAGTGTCTGAGAATCGCTCGTGTAAATGGTGTGTAGCTAGGCGCATTGGGTGGAAGTGTGATTTCTTTTAACGGTCGCATTGGGAGAGTCTGGTAGACGATTCTGCTATACTCGCCCCAGAGATCCAGTTGCGATCCGAGTGGGGCCAAGATGGAGGGTTTGCGTCTACTCTTCAAATGTTGTTGGAGATTGATCCAAGAGGCATCTTGCCTGCGTCACAAGCACGAGGCCGGGGCTTGTGCGGCTTCGCAAGAAGATGATCCGAGTCGGGAGCTGGTGCAACTGGGTGTGTAAGCTCACCCATCCCTCGCTGGCTGAGCAGAAAAGACGAGCAGATGGGTGATTTGGAATTACCCCAGAACCCCCCCCCGATAAGCTTACTGCCTCTTGCCGCCGGCTTTCTTAGCGCGCTCTCGCTCACGCTTGGCGTAGATTTCGGCAGTGAAAGGACTAGGGGAAAAGGTCAGTCAACGAAACTACCGGTCCCCAGACATGACTTGGTACATACTCTTCCCACTTCAGGGCAAACCAGTAGAGCGCAAACACTTGAGCCGTTAGGAGGAGACCGGCGACTTTGCCCCTGTACAGAGCAACGCCAAGGAAGTTCAGTGTGCTGCCCCAGTACATCGGCGAGCCAGTAACGTTGAAAGGAAAACCGGTCACGGGAGCATCCATCAAAATGCCAAAGTAGTCGCCAAGGTAGGTTCCTGTGACGCCTAGAGCCCACATGCTCGACAATACCAAAACGGAACCAACTGCAAACAAAGCACTGCCCACGAGCGGCTGATGCACTGGTGCGTAGAAAGGTTGCTCATCCAGAGCGACCTGATAAAGGTGGTCCCGGAGGATACCCAACGAAAAGATAGTGACAGCTAGCGCGTAGCATCCTCGATAGGGGCCACCGAAGATTCGCGTCAAGATGTGGTTGCTGTACTCTATGAGGCAAGCTGCCGTTAGCAAACCGACAAGCAAGCAGCCGAGTGTGACTGACCTGCACGAGCAACAACACTGCATGAGAACAATAAAAGTCAGCTAGTGAGTTCTGAAACGACTAAGAAAACTTTTCCTGCCCAACGACAGCTGGCAAGCTTACTTCCAGAAAATTGGATTAAAGGCAATCGATGCCGCGGCCACTATGGAAGAGTTAGCTGTAATCACATGCAAATTGCGGAGGCACTCTCGTTGAGGCGATCTTGGAGCTGCACGTACAGGTCAATGACCTGGGGGAGAAATCGACAAAATCTGCGAGACTGGCCATGACGCAAATATCGGGTTGTGTGAGAAGAACAGATGGTTGAAAAAGGAAGAAGAGGGGATACGATGGAGTCGAATGGTTCGCTGGCTCCCCGCCGGCAGCTGAAAGCAGCTTAAGTAAACACGATGACGTCCCAACCGACCTGCGGTGGATCTCCGCATAGTCACGGGATCTCCATGTGGGCTGTTCGTGGACCCGTTCGAATCACCGAACCGTGTGGGTAGTTAGTCGATAGCTTCGCCCGGCGGCAACGATTATCTTTGAGACCTTCAACATCGTGCGCAAAGCACTGAAGCTGGTCTTCCACACAAAAGGTCCGGAACTTGACCAGTAAACAGTCGCCTCCGAACCGAGGACTCCCTGCTTGCTCAGGAGCTTTTCGTTTTCGGGCTTCGTCGGGTGATCGACATGCGACCTGGAGCTCTAAGATTTGCTCGGGGAGAATGGTCCTTCAACGTCGTGAGTTAGTGATAGCGGGCATTGGTAGCTTCATTGCCTGGGGCTTGGTCGTACGCTGGCTACCGATCCTTCGATATCTCGGATACGCGCTGGTGCTGGGGGCCGTCCTGGCCGCCAGTGGATTCCTCGGTCTAGTTGTTTTGACGAGCCGGAACAGAGATGAGATTGTTAGAAGTCCCAACAGGGCGCCCATCGCCTTTCTCAAAACCGATCTCTGGCGAAAAGAAGGCTTAAATGCTCGCAAGCTCGCTCGGTATCGCCCGAAACCTCTGTACCCGCAATCCTTCGTCGTGTCAGAAGCCATTGACGATCTCTTGACGCTTGTGAATCGACAATTCGTGACCTCGTGGTATCACAATATCACACCGAATCCTACATTTGCCAATGACGTTGATCGATTGACGCGTGTAGCGCTAGGGAACCTGAGAGATCGGTTGCTCGCAGAGGACTTTATCTCGCTCATTGTGTCACGGATCTTTCCGATTCTGACCACACATGTACGGGAATTCGACATTGCGGAGCGCTCAGTGCGTGGGAAGAATCTGAATCGCAATGTCACCGAATCAGAAGAGCTCGATTTGGCGATTGCGAAAAAGTTTCGTGAGGGTCGGGTGCATCCTGCGGTTGGCCTCTCGGCCTCGGATCCAAAAGCTGTGCAACAGGAATATTTGCGCAAGGTTGCTGTAGGATTACTTCCGCAGCTCTTCCCCAAGAGCGTCCTCAACAGCCGGATCGTTTCTGTCTTGATCAGGGAGATCATTGCCTGCGCGATTCTATTGCCAATCGTGAACGCCATCGCTGACCCTGACACGTGGAATCAGCTGATGGAGGCCTTTGGGAGGACTGCACTACAAGATCGGAAAACTGTACGGAGGCTACGGGCAGCACTGGACGAACATGCTTCGCCTGCGCCGCGATCCAAACGGACCCAATCCTTTCCGAAGCTTTCGCCCAATGACAGCGAACGTGCGTTTGAGAGATTTGTCCGGGCAATCAGACGCTGCAATAACCTCTCTGATGCGCGCCGATTTCGAGCTCTGGTAGCGAGCCAGTTGAAGCGGGAGAGTATGGTAGAGGGCCAAGACCAGGTGTACCTTCGGCGGTTGGAGACTGGAAAACGCGTCCTCGACCAAAAGGTAGCCAAGCTCTCCACCCACGGAGAAACAACAGTCTCAATGCCCCCGGCAGCGGCCACACACACCCGTCGCAGCAGCGCTCCCACCCCTTCCGACACGTCCCTGGTGGACGTGATGCACAACGCCTCTGGCCTCTCATACTTTATGGAGTTCATGGACCGCCAAGGCCTCATGTCTCTTGTGCAGTATTGGATCGTGGTGGACGGATTTCGCAATCCTTTAGAGGATGACTTTGGGGAAGATGCCTCCTCAGAGTCAGCGACATGGACTGCGGCCGACCGCAATGACCTGGCGCTACTGAGTGCCACTTATCTCAACAAAGCCGAGTTGAAAGTCTCCGAGGAATCTCGCCGGACGGTCAAGAATTTCCTCAGTGCTGGCAAGCGAGCAACTGCCGAGCAGTACCGCAAAGCGCGAATGGTAGTATTGACCACGCAGTCGGCGGTTTTGGAGGAGCTTGAGAGCACATACTATCCCAAGTTCAAAAAATCCGATCTTTATTGGAAGTATCTAGCTTCAGACGAAGCCTCGACTTCTCAGCCCCTGGCAGCCCCCCAGTCTCCATCCACCGTGACTTTTGACACGCCCGAGAGACGGCCTCTTCCTCAGCTCCTTGTCCGAACCAGCTCGCAGCCCGGAAGCAAGCCGCCGAGGGATCTCCGCCGGGCTGCAGTATCCTCGAGCGACGTACGTGGGATGGGCAAACTATTTGATGATGACGACCTTCGAAGACGATCAATTGATTCTGAACGATCTGCACCTTTATTTGATGACGATTACGATATCGACCAGCTCGCCATGTCTACTGCCAGTCTGGGTAAAGACTCGCTGAATGGTGATACTGACGCTACCCAGAATAAGGTCCTGGAGACCATGGGAGCAGCATTGAACGACATAATTACGAACGAACCAAAGAACGGCAGAATTGACGACTTACGAAACAGCGACTTGAGAAGCAGTGACGGCGGCTCAACATCATCGCTCTTCGGCTCCGAAAATCCTGAGATGGATGCGCAGTCTCCATCTGAGGGTGCCCGTATGGATAAGAATGGATCCGCGGAAAAGGCCAGAAAAAGCCTCGCATCGCTGGGATTGGTTGATCACAAGTCTCGACGTGGTGTTTTTGAGGATGACTTGTTCCCCGATCAGCAGAAATTCATTGAGGATGAGTACGAGGAGCCTCCTGACAATGACGAGACGGATCCCGCAGATGAGATTCACAAAGCTGCGCCTGGTGATCTTGGTCTCACAGAGGCCATTGAAGTCCTGACGGCCGACATTGACAAGCTCACAGCTCAAGACTCAGTCGTCGAAGCATTGACCCGCAAAGCCGAGCTGACCAACAACACTGCGGAATTGCGGATTTTGCGCAAATCCAAGGCGAGCATCCAGCGTGAGATTCATCGGAAAGAGATGCAACGCCAGCAATACATTGTCCAAGAAAGCGACAACAGTCTGTATGGCCGTTCCACGGTCAGCATTAAATCAATTGTGGTTGGAAAGGACGAGGACGACGGCCGGGAGTTTGCAATGTGTAAGGTTTCCCCTTTACTTACTATGAGTATAGCGCGACTTTTTGGAATTTCCTTGCAGCTAATATTCCTCTCGCAGATGTCATCGAGGTAAAACGGAACGCCGGTGAACAAATGCCTGCAGCGTCATGGGGAGTTGCTCGTCGATATAGTGAATTTCATGAGTTGCACCAGAAATTGCGCATGAGCTATCCGTCCGTGCGACATCTCGAATTTCCCCGCCGTCGAGTGGTCATGAAACTGCAAAAGGAATTCCTTCAAAAGCGACGTATCGCTCTCGAGTCATACTTGCAGAAGCTTCTCCTTTTACCAGAGGTGTGCCGCAGCCGCGACTTGCGCGCCTTTCTTTCCCAGCAGGCCATCATTCCCCGGGAAGAGTCCACTGCTCGCAGCGGTGAGGGTGAGACCAAAGACCTTGTCACTCGAATCTACAACTCTGTTGCCGACGGCATGGACGATTTTCTGGGCAATTTTGGCGTTCTCGACCAGCTGTCCACCGCCGGACAGAATCTCATTTCAGCGGCAACCGCCCAAGCCAGCGTCACCGGCGCCTTTACCAACCCCAGCGCCAGCGCCACCACGCACGATCCAGCTCTTGCCACCGAAGACGCAGTGACCTCGGCCGAAGCCGAGGCTGAGCTCAACGCCTTTGAAGATCGCGAACTAGAGCCGTTTATCAAACCCATCTGCGACCTCTTCCTCGAAGTCTTTGAGCTCAACCGTGGCAACAATTGGCTGCGCGGACGGGCCGTTGTTGTGGTTCTCCATCAATTGCTTGGGGGGACGATCGAGCGTAAAGTTCGCGAGAGCGCTCGATCGCTGTTTCAGGATGACTCGCTTCTACGCTACATCGATCTCGCCCGGGACAATCTCTTCCCGAACGGTGTCATGCGTCAATTTGTGGCTCGGTCGATGCAGGATCGAATGAAGAGTCGGACTGAGGCGACGGTTGTACTGGCAACATTGATTCCGGATCTCGCAGGAAATGTAGTCGGGAGGGCAAATGCCCAAGCTGCTGCGCGACGAACGTTTGCGACCTTGAACAATCGACCCTTGAATACGCATTTGGCGTTTACAATGTTGGATGAGATTGTATTGGTTTTGTTTGGTGGAGGATCAAAGAAGGTAGTGAATTGATCTTGATTGGCATCAGAAGACTTGGCAGAGTTCATACTCTCTCTCTCCCCGTCCCTCCACTTTTTGTCAATTTTCGATGGCATCTCTCACTTATACACCCACGTCTGCCCTACCCCATAAATCCAACTTTCAAGCTACCACGATGTTTCCTTTTCTTTTTTCTTCTAATTACCCTCGCTCTCGCCCTCGTCCCCATCCCCATCCCCATCCCTGCCCTGCTTTCTATCTGCGTTTCCACCATGTACCTACCAACCGATCCATCACCCGTACTTTGTCCCATTCCAATCAAAACCCCATCCCCCTTTCTCATCATCTCCCAGCAGAGCAACTCCAAAAGCTAAACCGAAATCAAGTCATTTGACCATCTCCTAATTTCTGTTCTGTAACTGGGCAGATTCATTTTGTTTTCCAATCCAAACTTGATCGTCCTTTGTCGAATTTTTATCATCTCCATATATTTGGACGAGCACTTGGATGTTTTGTGTCAACTGAAATTTTAAACTTACATTGGAAACTCAGCTTTCCTGGTTGCTGTAGAAGGGTAGATACATGTGAAGAGGGGCTACATGATGGTAGACATGATCCAGAATATACGAATACAAAGTTTCTATAGAGATCGAGGGAGGATAATGGATCAATCAACATAGGTACTCGTCCAGAGTAATCAATTAAATTGTGTTATTGTCTTCGCTTTCTACCCTTTCCCTTTGACTCCTGGGATGAATCAAATTCGTCAAACGAAAGAAATGATCAATGGCTGGCGGGGCACGCTGTGCTCTGGAACCACCATGATCAGAATTGAACTTGCAAAAAGGACCACCAACCCGATAGACGGGATGGGCCATGAAGGGACGGATGGGTAAAGCAGACGAGTCACGAGGTAAAAGATAGAATCATATAGAGGGTACATGGTGGGGCGGGGTAATGGCTGCGTAGTGTAGCAGTGCTGCTGGGAGGCTACCACTGAAGATCTTGTAAAGAGATATGGTGGTTCATGAAAGTGAAGCTGTTTCACACGGAGGAAACATCACCCTTCCTCCAACAAACTGGTGGGAGAGGCTTTCGGGAGACAAGATAGGGGGTTTGAATACGGTGGGGGCGGACCACAAGACAACAAGTAGAGAATAGAAAATAAGGGTCGGTTGACAAAAGTAGGAATTGGTGACAGTGGCCCAACAATAATGCATCGCCCGGTCTGGTCTTGACCCGGAGAGGGAGGAGCAGCATGCGCCAGGCAGATCTATGCCTCGTCCTTGTTCTTCTTCTTGGACTTCTTGCTGCTAGGTTCCTTGGGGATTGTGCTAGTGTGAGTCTGGTGGACGATGAGGCGTGTCCAGCACTCGTCTTTGTCCCACTCGAAGCCAGCGAGGTAGGGTTTGTCGAGCTCATCGTCCGCCTGTGCAAGGTTGTCAGTCATGGAAACATGGTAGAGGAGGGGGTTTGCAGGAAAATGGAGACAACAAAAATAACCAAAAAGAGACGAGGGGATTTACCTTCTTCTTGAATTGCTTGTGAATTGCATCTAGAGCATCCTTGATCGTGACACCTTTGGAGTTCCTGGCGGTGACCTCCAGGCCTAGGGGGAAGTGCAGATCAATCCGCTTGACGGGTGGGTTGACAAGAAGCATCTTGAGAATGTCCTTGTCCTCAATAGATGACGGTGATGTGTTGAGTTTCCTGAGAGATGATGTGAGCGCTTGGTATACAGGGAGACAGCGAAAAGCAAGAAGGAAACAACAGTAAGTCGTAGGGGGAGGGAGGGGGGCTTGGCTGGGGTGGGATTACTAACCATCCAGTTTTTTGTGTCTCAATTGGCAGGGTGATCTCAATCTTTTTCTCCTCTACAGGTGTAGAGCCCCGGTTAGTATACGCATATACACACACAAGCTGAGAAACTAATTCTAGATCAGGGAGGGCGGGGGAAATCTCCCCCCGACTTCATTTATATCCCGTACTTACCAAGGTCTTCAATTCGCCAGACACCAGCTTCGGCCGCCGAAGAGGTCCGTCGATGCCCCTTCTCCTTCTTGGACGCCTTTACTTCGGTTGAGGCAGGGGGCTTTTCATCATGTATGGAGAGACCGGCGATGGCCGAGTCAACCTTGGTGAGAGGGACAGTCATGGTGGCAGTGGATTGAGTAACTTGGAGTAACTAATGGTGAAGGTTTGGTGAACACCGGGGGAAGATATCAATCAGCAGGTGATGGATGAAACAAGGAAGAAAAAGGAAGAGGAAGAGGAAATGGAAAAGAGGGAGAGGCGGTAGATAAAGAAAGAGCAGATGGAGTGAAGGCAGCAGAGAGGGGAAGCCGAGCAGGTGACCAGGCCCAGGATCAACCGGTGATGGGTTGACCCAGCCGGGGAATGCCATGAAACGCACGACTTGCCAATCAAGGCGGAGAGAAGGAATGAGAACCATGCAATCAGCCATCTCGATGAAAGAAGGGCCATCAAGATCACAGCAAACGATTGCCAGACGACCCCTCCTCTTCCGACATGGTTCTTTGCACAAAAGAGGGGAACAGACGAGTCAGCGATGAGGTTGCTCAAAGTCATGGATGTCATTCCGCATCTAGCATAAACCCAAATACGGGATGTACCAAGCCACTCGACGTACCTCCAGTCGTCCCCGAGTCCTGTGCGAGAAGTACTTGGGGAGACCAGAGTGCACATGCTGTCGCGTGGTACTGTGGTCGACTACGACAAGACTTCTCGCCATGTACCGGAGCTTTACTCTAGTCTCGTTGCGGGTATGAAAGCTTCCAGATGCCAGTCTGTACATCAGAATGAACTTTGAGGTACCTGCCGGGAACAAGCTCGAGCTTGTTCCCATCACTGGGGGACGAACTTTGACGACCGTTGCGTGCTCTGATTTGACTACTCCTGAACATGACTCGCTGGCACTCTTTTCTCAAGAGCCTCATGTCAATGCCTCTTGACAAAACGGTCCTACTCTTTCTCATTGATACCATTGCGTCTCCCGGAAAGTACATTTCGTTGTACACTGGATGCGTTCGGCAGATTCGGATCACACGAGCAAAACGTTGACATCAGAAGAGAGGCGGGCGAGCCCAAGCGGGGCGATACGAGGCCGCTCATTCGTCAGAGGAAGACCCGTCCGGGACCACTCTGGAGCTGCACCCCGCATTTCTGGTGTCTCCACCACTTGGACTCTATTTCAGTCACTCATCCAACTGGTGAGGTTGAAGGGATTGGAGTAACCCAAGACGCTCCGAACTAAAAAGCAAAGTCCACTCAGGGAGAGAAAGAACGAAAGAGTCTGAAATTATGGACCAAAAAGAAAATCACACTCTCCGTCGACTCAGAAAGGGTGAAACCGCCCGTGTGGTACTGCAGGCAGGGTGTGTGGCCTGTTGCGTTGCGTGTACCCGTCTAAATGGGTACATCATCGACAGTCGATCACCTGATGTCATGAGCGCACACGCGACCGTCCGACCGAATCAGCCCATCGACATTGAAGCCCACGATTGAACCACCCGCAGCTGCATCTCAGACAGGTCGCATTGTCTCTGTACAATGACCCTCGTCCATGCTGGTTTATCATAGCAGAGTCAATCAACATCCTCACTCGATATGCCCGCATGTCCTCCCTTTCCCCACATTCGCGGCGACTAGTCCGCTAGTCCACTAGTGGCCCCGACCGGAAGTGCACCACGACAATCCTGGGAGACGGGACGATCGTCGAGAACAGATCCGGGTGGGTCGCATCGAGCTACCCCCATGTTCCAGTGATGCGCGAACGGTCGAGCTCTCGACTCTGTGGACGAGAACTGGATGGAGGCCCCAGGGAATCTGCGCGTGTGTCCGCATTGTACAAGATGAAAGCCCGCTGAATTCAACAGCGTAGCTTCAACATGGTGTTCCGTTGGAGGAGTGCGGGAGAGGTGGCAGCACGTCCGGCAGACCGGGCCAAAATGGCTCCCTGCAGCAAGGCCCGGGATCAAGATTTGTCCAGAGTCTCGCCTCACTCTCCAGTCTCTACACCAAAGAGGGTTAGTCGGGAGGAGTCTAGGGACAGTGCCGTACAGACGGAAGCGTATCCCCGCTACGTCTTACAGGGGGGCTGCTGGTAACTACGAGCCGACCGAACACAATTGCTCTTTCGACGTAGAGAAAGGTCGTGGATTCAGATTCAATTAGAAAGAAAATCAGGCCTCAGGTCAAACATCACTGGGTACTGACAAAGTATATTACAACTGGCTTGGAATATTTCTCGAAGAAAATTGGAAACCCTCCCCGTAATTTGCGTGTGGTGATTGCTTCTCCGTCCGACAAAGACCCGGAGACGCGATGGCCAGACTCCATGTGCGATCTCGACACCCGAGACATTGGGTGGCTCGTCGTTCTCTGTACCGCATCGTGCTATCGTGTGAAGTGTGAAAAGAAAATGCCTCATTGATCCATGCCCATGATGCTCCCCAGGGCATTGAGAGGATAGCGCGACGCCTACCCAAGACAAAGCCATGTACAGTCTTCTTCTCCCTTCACATTCCGACCTCGCCCTCTCCTTTTTTTTTCTCTTTTTCTCAAAGGTAGCGTTTCAGAGACCGAATATCTGATCGACCCCTGCGCAGAGAATGGCATCTTTTGAGGAGAGAATCCCGCCTTGCACTGGAGAGATCGGCTCTGTACCCAGAAGGAAGCAGGATCGAGGAACAGGAGACCGGTGATGATGGATGTCTATTTTTTTGGAGACAGAAGGGAGGTACGATAAGAACGGATTATCCCGAATACACGGGAGAGCCTTGAGAGCACGTGAGCGACCACGCTTTGCGAGAACCTCGACGACAAGAAGCGTTTCAGTCGATGGAAAAGTAGCGAGGCGTACAGTCTCTGCGCGTGATATGATCTTTTCCATCAGACAGGGACGAAGTCAAGCACTTGCATGAGACCACGTTCGGTAAAAGAAAATGAGGGCAGATGAATTTGTCCTTCTCGAAAGATCAGGTTCCGGAATGAGTGACCCGATCCCCCAAGGAATGAACAGCAGCCTCACTCGCTCTCAGGAACGCCGGAGCTGGAAGCAATTGAAGAAGGGTCGGAGCTGGACGGGTCCGGTATGATTTCGTAATCGGCGAAATGGTTCCCCTCCACGAGCATGACCAGCATCTCGACATGGTCCAATAGAGGGCTCCCCCATTCCTTCGCAAACCGGTCCGACTTGTTGACGGCCCAGTATACCCAGCTTTCCAGTAGCTCAGCCATCCATTCTGGCCGAGACTTATAGCTGGAAGCCTGGTATGTGAGCTCACTCCCTGCCCGGACTCGGTTCCCCCTATGCCTTGCCTGCCACCTCCAACAGCCAATGTCAGCCGGTGGAAAGATGAGCTCCTTCCCGGTGTACATATTGAAGGCTGGTCGGGACTGGAAGTCTAGGACTATCCTCTCAATCCACAGATCTCGGTCCTCAAATTCCACATTTGTACCGAAGCAACGCTTCTCCCTTACTGGGCCGTAGCGGACGAACCGTTCCAGCACTGCGAGCAAGGTGTAGTGGAACCCCACGCGACCATCGCTGCCGAGTTGGTGTTTGAGCAGATGGTCAGGGATAACGGATCCAAAAAGTCGGACCGTTACTGTGAGGGTTGAGATATGCCCCGACAGGAAGGGCACCGACAACCAGGTCAGATAGACGAAGCACTCATCCTCGATGGCGATGTCGAGAGCATAGTCTGGGGCTCTAGAGGTGATCAAAGCTCGTGTCTCGTTTGACAGCTGACGGTTCACGAGCAGGAGTGGGAGACAATTTGGGGTGAGGGAACTGGGACGTTGACTGTAGTATGCATGGCGGTGTCCGACCCACGCCCTGTATTTTATGTCGGAATAGATGATGGCGTCTGATTTGGGAGGGAATTCCGGTGGACTTGCCGTGGCATTGAGCACATGCTCGATGATTTGAGCGCGAAGCTCGCGTGAGAGACTGAAGAGAGGACTCATGATGTAGGTTGTGTGAGTGATGAGGCTTGATGCCAAAAAGTAGAAAAGGGCAGGAGGATTATTCTGAGAGAGCAGAGATTTGTTTCGTTTGTCTGGTGATGAAGGCTGTTGTAATAAGGATCAATGGCTGTGATGTTTAAGAGCCTCTGTGATGAAGAAAGAAAAAGTTGGAAGGTGGACGATGAAAGAGGGGGGGTTGCCATGGGCGAGGGATTGTCAAGAACAACCACCTTGGATCATGTGGAGATAGCAGATAGCTCGATGTTCACGTGAAATAGTTAATGAGGAAGGAAGGACAGCAGATGGCAGGCACGAGATAGGTCGTGATTGCCTTCAAAACAGAATGAGCCCCTCATTCTACTTGCAGACAAGGGGCCGTGCTGCCGTGATCGTCGACAGCCTGGAAGCGAGTAGGTCACAGTCGCTTTCAGATTTCCCACTCACCGTACATCAAAATAGACAGCCCACCTTGGTAAGGGAGCCAGCATCAAGCGTCAGTGAAATGAACCGAGATTGGTTACTTGTCATACTTGATTCATGGCCAAATATTTGTCGGTTGTATGTCGTAATTGCAATTGAAGAAACCAACTCGAGATTCTTGTACGGGTTGACACCTCTACGGATTATGGATACAGCCTTGTGACTGGATCTCGATTTGTCGTGAAGAATTATGTGCTTTCATTCTCTACTGACCTCGATACGTCTTTGATACGAAGTTGTTCGGATATTCTACCAGCCCACGGGCTGGGGCTCATGCACAGTAGATTTCCTCCCCAAAAATGACAATTCGAAATATCAATGAAGAAGATGAACGAACAGAGGGGCGTGAGTAACTCTTGGACCATTTCAGCTGACAAGCATAGATCAAAATGTCCTATTCCGATTGGGGAAATACCTCGTGGAAGATGCCCGTCGGCCCTGAGCACTCGTGTTATGCTACCTAGTACTGCTTGACCATTTCACGGGCGAAATACATAGTAGCTCTTTTAACAGTGGAACTCAAATACCTAGTTTCCAAGTTCCTCCTTTTGCATTCATGTTAGTTGGTCTATGAAATTTGAGGCTTTGTGGGATCTACCAGTCGCCAAAGCTTAATGCCATTAAGGTACAGTCCCCGATGCATCAGGCGCCTAGAAAAGCAAGGATCATTTCCATGGTATTTTTACTCTTTTCCTTAGGGAGCCGCAGGATCAGATTTTCTTTCGGACAGCTTAAAGATTTGATGGTGGAATCACATCTTTGTTTTGGCCTCAGAGGAAAGTACGTAGCAATCTCTCAATTGCCTGAAATGGTGCGTCTGTTCATCAAATGAGATATGAGGTCGGGCAGGTGACCCCCTTTACGAGGTCATTTTACTCATGACGGAGAGGTGTAGCATGTGGCCAGAAGTTTGGATGAAAATATTTTGATTGGTCTCCTATTACTGCGAAAGCTCCAGGGTGCATTGAGTTTGGCGTTGATCCTGTGGCGGGGTTTATTTTCGATCGAAACGATCTAGGGTCAAAGGGTCCATTGTATTGGCGTCCAATGCAAAAGCTTCCATAGCATCTATGCTGACGTGGAAATTCAAACAAGACCATCCATGATCAATCATAACTGTAGCATTTACTGTCGAGAAGTACAGCCCCATGTGTCCCGAACAGTAAGCGTGGGGCTCAAATGAGGAGGGGGAATGACTTCATTCGAGAACATCTACCTGTCGCAGCGCCCAGTCTCTCGCCACACTACATACGACAGATTACAATTCAAAGCTCGTAAGAATGAGGCTGCGACAACATCGAGACCATCGTGCAGAAGACGAGATTCAGATTCACAATGCACGAGTACCAGGGGCTACGAGAACACCCGCTCGAAGGATCGGTAGACCATATCTTGACAGGCGCACACCTGAAACAGTTCAACCGTGGACGATGCGTGCATGTTCCCAGCATTCCGAGGCGGGGCAGATTGTACCCAGGACGTACCCAGGACACGCTTCAGTAACTGTCGGGCTGTCCCTGCAGCCGCAGCGTACAGCCTGTAAGGTTGGTGCGGGTGGATGGGTGTGCACATGCAGGATGATGTATGCTCTGAAGAGGCTCTGATACTGCGATGCAATCAATCGGCTTTCACAGGGCTCGAGTTGGGGTCGCTGTTCTCTCAGTGGCAAAAAGAAGCGTCTCAGCTCCGGTCCACAAGGCTAGGCTGCAGCGATTTCAGGGGTTGAAGCGATTCTCAAAGGAGTCAAGAGGCGGGACCTCGGATGAAGCTATCGGGGACATGCGAGCCAATCGTGGGGACAACGGGATGAATGTGGCCTTGATTGGCTTCTTCGGAGGTCCCTCAGCTAAAGTGGACACGCCTGCCGACTTGGCCCTGCCAAGCGGGGGATCGTAAGAGCTTGACCATCTTGGCGGTCAGCCCTCGTTGCATCATGTGGATGAATCGCTGGTGCGAGTCCTCGGGTCGAGTGGTTTGGTTTTTGTTTATCTTTGCAGAAGAAGTTCATCTCATCAATTCCCTCATCCATGAAAAGTCAGCGATTTCTCTCTTTTCCCTCCTTCACTTGGGTCTCCATGCCGATAAATTGAGGATCTCTGCCCCTCCACCGTTCGAGCGAACCCCGCTCGGCCGCCCCCCCCCCCCCCCCCCCCCCCCCGGTGATGTCTGATGTCACCTTCCACCGAAATGGAACCAAAGTCGCGCAAAGCGTGGCCACGAGGTGGTTTCCAAAATTGGATCAGCCCTCGGCGTTGGGCCCCTGGTATTTTATGGCTCAGGGATTCAGTTGATCAGTAGTAACTCAATCGTTGATCTGCTCTCCATCATCTCCACTAAAGTCCCTTGGCCTGAACAGCGCATCTCCACCAATCTCACGCGGAAGAGGATCGACCCTGTGGATTCGGTACACCGCAGCTACATTGCTGTGACTTATGGGGCGTACTCCTCAACATGTCCCACCGGAGTAACTCTCTTCCCCAATGGGAAAGGCGAGAAGTCGAATGCCCTCCAGCCACGCTGCCACGTCGCTTCGATTTGCCCGCGTGGAAAGATGATTCGATTGTGGCGGAGGAAAAAGAGGGGGAGCGGAGGATGTTGATGTTTCCACCGAGTCGTATATAGATGCCCCCTCCTCCCCCCTTCCCGATGAGAGGTTTTCCACTTTTCCCGTATCCCACTTTTCGATACACACTCTGTCTCCGACTCGATCCCATCACTCTTCTTTTCCCACTCAATACATCTTCAATAATCATCACAATGGGCTGGTTCTCCGGTGAGTGCAAGTTCTTCAAGATCAATTCCCATGCCCCATTTCTCGACACCCAATCCCCATCCTACGAGTCATGTCTCCCTCCTGGGGGTCATCCTCCGATCCTCATGAGCTCCCCCAGCTTGCTAACCTGCGATCTCTCCCGCTCAACATAGATGACGCTCCTCACGCCAATTCCTGGGAACGCTACCAGGAAGAAGGTGTGCAGCCTGAACACGAGGCTTCCTTCGTCCACGAGCTGATCGCTGGTGCCGCCTCCTTCGAGGCTGCCAAGGCCTACGAGGACCACGTTGCACGAAATGGTAAGGCGCTGTGTCTCATTCCACATCCACTGAGCCCACTGTCCTTGACTTGGGACACTGCGCCTAGGACTCTGTGGCTCCTCTGCACGGAGTTGCCTCCCCCCCACCTCTTTCAAGGGGCAGTTTTGAAGAGAGTTTTCAGCATGCTGACCCTGGATTCATCATATTCGATATAGGCCCACCCCCCAACCACCAGATGGCCAAGGAACTGATGGCTGGATTTGCCGGTGCTTTCATTGACCGCGAGGTCGAGACCAAGGGTCTGGACTTTGTTGACCGGGAGCGGGCGAAGCGCCAGGCCCAGAACCACATTGAACAGGAGGACGAGAGCCGGTTCAACTACTAAGTGCACATAGTCAGGACTCATGGATCAAGGATGTGTGAAGCAGTCCGTCTCTCTCTAATGAAATGCAAATAAATGTTCAACGATCATCATCTTTCCTCGGACAGGCAGTCGTAAACGGTGAATTAACGAGGGGGGAAGTGGCAGTTGGAGATGTCGATTAGACACACAAACTGTACTCTTGACTTTTATGGAGACATGCAACACAGCACGACTGGACGGATGACTCTGGAGTGAACCATACAGGTACCTACAGATGAAATGACATGGACGTCCCACTCCCGGAAATCACCGCTATCATTTGCGTGACAAGCGTATAAGAAGAGGAAGAAGAAGAGGAAGAAGAAGAGGAAGAAGAAGAGGAAGAAGAAGAGGAAGAAGAAGAGGAAGAAGAAAAGGAAGTGAAAGGTCAACATTGCATTTTGATATCACAGCTTTGTCTTTGACAGCCTCATTTCCCTACCGCTTGTTAGATCTCAAATCTCCAATTCGAGAAAATACCGGACCCCGCTGTGGAAAAGACAAACCCGGCTCTGGCCTGAACGTTGTCGGTATCTGCACTCTGCACGAGTTTTCAAGTTGGATAGTCATACATCAGGGTTGCAGGGCAGATTTTCATTAGAGATCTCCAGTACTTGAAAGGTCACATTGATAATTTTACCTTGACCATTTCGAGCAACCCCTCTCTTTTTACATATCTTTGTAAACCGGGAAGCAATACCTACCGACCACCTGGAGGAGAAATCAATATGAAAGACAAAATTCCCATCTCACCACATACCTGCCAGTAGATTTTTCACACGCCAACGGCCAACGCTTCTGCACATATAATACCGATCTCAGCCGTCCAGGAACAGCGCCATAGATTGACAAGATTGTAGCCGACCCGGAGTCGAAATGAGTACTGCACCCCGGGGGGGGGGGGGGGGGGGAGGGTTGTTAATTCGTCGGGCCATTTTTTTCTAGCTGCGGCGATAGAAACCGGGTGTGGCATTGTTGCTTTGAAAAGTATGGTGTGCACATTATGAATCTTTGAGATTTCAAAGGGGTTGACCATGTATTATATTTGCATTTTATCTTGTTTGGTGGTACACTAGAAGTGGAAGCTTCGATTTGTACTGTGTAGGTGATACGCGGTTGACGGCGTAACCTGATTTGGTGGGGGCTTTCCTTGACGCTGAACGCGCGCAGAATCGTTTTGATGAGATAAATGTGGAAAAATAAATAGAAAAGCAAAATCACATGATGGTACTTGTCCATTCGCTACTTTGCTTCGTTGGTTCAAGGCTGGCTCTTCGAATAGGCAGACTACTGATAGCAATACGAACAGAGGTCCGGTATGTACCGATTCCGGAGGTACGACGGGGGTCGAGCTTGTGGGCACTGTATAGAAATGAGCTATCGAGAACGGATACCCGTGCTATTGGTATGTTTGACTAAAAAATATAGCACTTATTTCTGCTTCATTGATTCCTAGAATGAGTCTACTGAGCTCGTTCGGTATGGGCAGTCAGTGTGCCTTCTGGAAGTCCCCCACATGGGGCGTGGGGGTCACGTAGAGATCGGGTGCTTGGTGCCTGAGAAGACGGAGTGCGGCTCCATCGATTGGAAGAAATCGTCACTCTGTCCTGGCGAAGCGACGTTTACTCATTTGCATTCAACAAGGGTAAGACTCACTCAAATTGAAGATGTTTAGTATTTCTTCCCCACACGGCCCACAATGGGGTGGCTATGCGCAATGAATACAGTCCTATTTCGGGATGTTCATCCTCGTATGGCTGGGCTTACGAGCTGAATCTAGCCCGCGGCTCGGGCTTGGCACACAGTGAATCATCAGTGTAGTTGTTAGTGTGGACAGGAGGTCCGCGGCAGTATGGGAGTAGATAAATCACGCTCCACTCTTTCTACATTGACACTCCAACCTCGTTTAGTGAGTAACACTAGAGTTCGACCCAACGAGAACACAATGGCCAGTCAGACCATCTACGAGGATAATCCCTTTGAATTGTTGATCAGTGAGGCCAATGATGATCCCGTAAGTCGTTCATGACTTTGTCCACGGAACTCGAGTCAACAGGTGACTCATGTGATAGGATGGACCCTAAATCTCCTGATCTCTATTCTCACCTCAATCATCCACCTTTACAGGCTCAAATCCAAAAACAATACGAAAGCCATCGCGTCAATCGCAATGCGCAGCAAAAGGCAAAGATCCTTGCGGACGACTTTCCGGGTTGGTCTCTAGATGAGGTTCTGCGTCGGCTGGATGGCTCCGCCAAAGAAGAGGGATACGTCGATCCCCGCAATTGTCTTGTCTTTTGGGCCCGGCCACCACCGCATATTCGAGAGGTGGTTGCTTTTGTACAGAAGGAGTTGAGAGAAGTTGCTCCCGGTAAGATCTACGAACCCGTTCTTCCATTCCCAAGGAGATCCAAAAAAAAAAAAAACAAACAAACAAACAAACAAATGCGAATTTTCAGAGCAGAGGCGTTCATAGGTTATACTGACCCAATTCGACGCAGCTCTCTGGCTCATGCCTCTCGCCAATCTCCACACGACGGTGCTGGAAGTCGCCCACTCGTTGACCGAGTCTGAGATCCAGGCCCTTGTGGACACTTTGAGCTCTTCAAAGGGTGTCTCGAAGGAATCTATCTCTGCATATCCTACACAGCATCGAACCAGGCTGTTTAAGCCGATGGTCAGCTTTGACGCGTCGGCTCTTGCGCTCAGTTTTGCCCCGACAGGAGGTCTGACGACAGAGGCTGCGAATGCAGTTGGTGGTGACTCTGTGAACGACGACCGGGAGGACCGGTATACATACCACCACCTCCGGAGAGATGTATTCGATTTAGTTCGTCAAACCGGTCTCCCCGTGGCTTCACGGTATATCGCACCTTCGGCCCACGTGACGGTTGCGCGCTTCATTACCCACGATGGTTTCCAAATTGATGGAAATGATGACGAGAAACAGGTGGATACGTTGCGGGTCAAGATGTTGATGGATAAGATTGACGCTGTCAATGAAGTCTTGAAAAGCAAATACTGGCCACAAGATGATGGCCAACTCCCCAAGGAGGGAGAATGGATTGTGGGCCAGGATCAGGGACTCGTGGTCCGACGTGGTCGTGTTTGGTATGGAGGAGGCGAAGATGTGTAATTCTAGTAGCTCGATAATGCCGAGTGATTGCAAGCTCCGTAGTTTTCAGGACAGATAATAGCTCAATGAAGCAATGAATCTTCCGAACACAGTATGCCGCGGTCTCCTAGAAGATAGATACTGTATACTCCCAGTCCAAGCTTGTATGTCTGTGACCAGTGTTTGACCGAGAAGCATGGCCTCTATGTGCTGTAGATCGTCAAGTACAGACAAGTATCTTACAGGGTCCACCTCCAGACAGGACCAGCCGTGTAGGCTTTGGCCAATGAATCCTAGCTAGCCAAGCTAGTCTGCTTCTCCAGACACTTCATGGGCAAGAGTCATCTCGATTCTGCTGGGTCGGGTACCTCATGCTTATAGTATATGTGATTTGACATCATGATACATCAGACCCAAAGCGGCGGGCGGTGATCCTGCCACAGACAACCCGTGCCTTGCTGGGCGGTGAGAGCCCACTTTTCTGCCTGAGGACGGAAGCACATCGCGCGCATCCTCAAGCGTCTCTGAAGTCAAAAGCATCGCGAATTCCTTCAAGTGACCCATTCCTCCTTTGAACCCCCCCCCCTCATCTCGCCCTCTCTCCTCACCTTTCAGCCCAGTCAGCGGAGCTGTAGCACTCTGAGTGCTTGCATATCGATTCTCAGACCGTTCTTGTCGTGACCCAGGACCGGTTCCGTACGCTTGACTCAGTTTCACAAAGCTCTTCGGCGCGCCCTTCCCGATGTCCCTCTTCGGCAGCGTGGGCGCCACCACGACGACCACGTCGGCAGGCCAGACCAACACGACCGGAGATATCTCCAAAGATGTCCCTCTCAACCAGCCTCCAGAGGATAGTATCTCAGATCTTCGTTTCTCTCCGGCGAGTGAGCATTTAGCTGTCGCATCCTGGGATAAGAAAGTCCGCATCTACGAAATCAACGAACAAGGCCAGAGCGAGGGGAAGGCACTTTTTGAACATGAGGCTCCTGTCTTGAGCTGTTGTTGGTCTCCGGTAAGCTTCAGCTTTGTTCTATTCTTGACGTGCACATATCGCGGAGCGACATTGTCTCGGGCTAACCTGGGCCTTCCCTTTTTTTTTCTCTATTGTTTCACAGGATGGAAGTAAAGTCGTTGGCGCTGGTGCAGACAAAGCTGCACGAATGTTAGATCTTCAATCGGGTGCCACCACCGCTACCCAAGTCGCCGCTCACGATGCGCCAATTCGAAGCTGTCACATGGTCACTCACAGCAATGCGCCGCTTCTGATTACCGGTTCATGGGATAAGACAGTCAAGTACTGGGATCTGCGACAACAAGCGCCCATCGCGTCGGTGGAGTGTCAGGAACGAGTGTACACCATGGACGTGAAGAACAAGCTGCTCGTGATCGGAACCGCCGATCGGTACATCAACGTGATCAACCTTGACCAGCCTACCAAATTCTACAAGACCATGCAATCCCCTCTCAAGTGGCAGACGCGGGTAGTCAGCTGCTTCGCCGATGCCTCCGGGTTTGCTGTCGGCAGTATCGAAGGTCGTTGCGCCATTCAGTACGTCGAGGAGAAAGACTCCGCCTCCAACTTCTCTTTCAAGTGTCATCGTGAAAACCCCCCCGCCAACCGGGACGTCTGCAACATTTACTCCGTCAACTCGATCCAATTCCACCCTGTGCACGGCACATTCAGCACCGCGGGAAGTGACGGCACATTCCACTTCTGGGATAAGGATGCCAAGCATCGTTTGAAGGGCTACCCGGCCGTCGGCGGACCCATCTCCAGTACTGCCTTCAACCGCAATGGAAACATCTTCGCCTACGCGGTCAGCTACGACTGGAGCAAGGGATACTCTGCGAATACCCAACAAACACCCAACAAGGTGATGCTGCACCCCGTGGGTCCCGATGAGTGCAAACCCCGACCTGGTACCCGCAAGCGGTAGAGTTGAAACACTCGAAAACACATAGCCAGTGGGAAAAAACACAGACTGGAAGGACGGACAACCCAAAATATGAAGAATCAACGATCATAAATATGGCATAGCTGGAGGTGATCCCGAATGGAAGACAAGATTCCCGCTTTCTTTCCTCTTTTTTGTCTTTTTTCCTTCTTTTTTTTGTTTCCTTGCCCTTGCCCAGAAAGAAAAAGAGAGAGAGAGAGAGAGAGAGAATTATTATTGCGGCGCAACTGGCACAATGAGCATGTAATGAACTACCAACACCTCCCCCGCCCCCCTAAACCCCTCTGTTTTCTTTTTTTTTTGCCCCTTTAACATACTATATTTTTGCGAATCCCCCTCCTAGGTCAAGTTATCAATGGAACGTACTTGCATGAGATTGGATTCATCCACGTAGATGATGCTTTCGACCTGGTAAATCTGTAAATGTGAGGTAGAGACGAGATAAGACGGGTTGGTTTCCCATCCAGGCATAGGTTGGATCGTGTAGTTGGATGATCTTGGTACAAAACGACGTATTTAAGTGGTAGGTCGATGAGATTTCTGGCGCTCGATTGGAATTTGATCGATGGAAAAAAAAAGGCTTAGTCATGGTTAAAATGGGAAATTGTAATATGCCACAGGTCCATTTCTATCCACAATTCTTCAAGAAAGATAGACAAGAGATTCTCGCTTAACCCCCATCCCTTTCTCTCTCGATGTTGATGTCGCTGATCTCATTCCATGCGCTTGAACTCCGTGACTGAAGGATACAGTAGTAGGTCACTACAACTCTCTTCCCTCCTCCCCCTCCCTCTACCGGGTCATCGTTAAAGTATCCACTTCTTCATCATATCTGCACCGTTAAGAATCATGCACGTTAAAGGTTGAATCCTCTCCCCGTTAAATATCACCCAGTATGACAAGCTGGAGTTTCGAATCGATGCAAGTGGATCTAAGAGGTGGGGAGGGTGACCTGGGCAACGCCGTCGGCAATCTTCTCAACAGCCTCGTCTTGAGGTCCGTCGGTCGTCACGCTGGGACTCTCGGCACCGCCCTTGGCCGTGGCCTCCACGCCACTGGGAGCCTTGCTCTTGTCCTTCTTCTCCTTCTTCTTCGCCTTGGCAGCGGCCTTCTTCGCGGCCAGCTTGGCCGCGTCTTCGGCCTTCTTGGCCCGTTCAGCCTGGGATCCACCGAAGGCTTCGCGCCACTCATCGGCCTTCTTAGGGTCAATGCGGGAGAAGAGGTACTGGGCCTTGCCGATCTTGTGGCCGGCCTTGAGGCTGTCAGGCTTCCAGCCGGCCTTGAGAGCTTCGAGGGAGGGAATCAGAAGGAAAGAGGCGTTCAGCTGCTCGAGGATGGAATCGGAGGTTCCGGGCATGTAAGGCGCGAAGACACTGGCGAGCAAGTGGATCAGGTTCAGGACGGTACCGACAACGGCGGCGGCGCGCTCAGGCTCATTGGCGATGAGCGAGTTGTCCAGGCGGTTGGCCTGGATCAGACCGTTTCCAGCCTCGGCAAGACGCATGGCGGTGTTGACACCGGCACGCAGGTGCACGCTCTCCATCTCCTCGATGTACTGCTGGAGTAGAGTGGTGACTTCATCCTCAAAGGGCTTGAAGCTCTCGGGCACGGTGAACTCGGGAATGACGCCGCCAAAGGAGGCGTTGACGAGCTTGACGACACGGTTGACCAGGTTACCCAGCTTAGCGAGAAGCTCGCTGTTGTTGGCATCCACGAAGGGACGCCACTCGAACTGAGTGTCGCCGGTCTCGGGGCGGTTCTTCAACAGATAGTAGCGCCAGACATCGGGGCCGACGCCGGTCTCCTTTGCATTGGTACCAAAGACACCAATTCCGCGAGACTTGCTGAATTTGCCGCTTTCGTAGTTCAAGTATTCTGTAGCACTGAGGTGGTGGCACATGGTCCACTTGTCGCCAGTTCCTATTTGAGTGGCGGGGAAAATGACACTGTGGAAGGGCACGTTGTCCTTGCCGAGGAACTGATAGAGCTGGACATTTTCGGGATTGCGCCACCATTGTTCCCACTTGTCGGTGTAGTTGGCAGTGATCGATGGGTACCCAATGCAAGCCTCGAACCACACGTACAGAACCTTCATGTCGAAGCCCTCGAGAGGGACCGGGACACCCCACTTCAGATCACGGGTGATACCACGGTCCTTCAGACCTTCCTTCAACCAGGACTCGGTGATGACACGGGAGTTCTTGGGCCAGTCGCCCTTGCTGATTGATTCCGCAGACCACTTCTCAACCTCAGGCTGGAGCTTGTCCAAGAGCAGGTGAATGTGTTTCGTCTCGCGGCGGACTGGGGTAGCTCCGTCGAGCTTGCAGCGGGGGTTGATCAGGTCAAAGGGGTCAAGCAGGTGGCCACACTTGTCGCACTGATCTCCACGAGCGTCATCGTAGTGACACCGAGGACATTCACCCTCGACGTAACGGTCAGCCAGGAAGGAGTTGTGCTTTTCGCAGAAAGGCTGCTCGGCGGTGCGTTCATCGAGGAATCCATTCTCGTGAAGGCGCTTGAAAATGCTTTGAGAGATCTCGGTGTGCTTGGCAGTGGGAGTGCGACCGAAATGGTCAAAGCCGATGTTGAACCACTTGTACACCTCTTGGTGAATCTTGTTGTACTTTGCGCAGAGTTCCTCCGGTGACACCTTCTCCTCCAACGCCTTGGTCTCTGTCGCTGTACCGTATTCGTCTGTTCCGCAAATGTATAGTGTTGGCCGACCGCAGGCCTTGTGATATCTAGCAAGCGCGCGTGTCAGTCAATCTTTGCCATGGAGTTTTCCGTTGCTCCCCGCAAACATCGTTGCGCGGAACTGCTGCAGGGAGTTTTCATTGAGTCATACCTCGAGAACACATCAGCACTCAGGACAGAGCCGACGACGTTGCCCAGATGAGGAACATTGTTCACGTAAGGCAGGGCACTGGTAATCAGGATATTGCGCTCGCCCTCCTTGGGCAAGATTGGGTTTGATGCCATTGTGGTTTGGAGAATCTTGAAGGAAGCGCAAATGGAGGGGTCGGCGGGAAATTCAATCAGAGTGGGCATCTCGTGACACACCCGCCGCACGCCCCGCATATCAAAATTTATGGTTCGGGCTCATTTCTTTTTCGGTATTGATTCAAGAGCTTTTGCACATTTTCCGAGAGACAGTTTATCCCCTCTCATACTACCACCATCTCACACAATCTGCAACCATGGAGTCCAGTCTACTTGACAGTCTTCTCGATATTGAGGAGCAATTCTACAATGAAGGCTATCACCTCGGTATGGCTGATGGAGCCACGGCGGGCTACACCGAAGGCAGTGTCTTTGCGGTCGAGAAAGGCTACGAGAAATTCGTCGAAATGGGCCGCTTGTACGGCAAGGCTCTTGTCTGGTCGCAGAGATTAGCGGATTCAGATTCATCTGAGACATCAGACCACACGGTTGCCGGTGCTGAGAACGTCTCTCTTGGTCCATCAATCTGCAACGTCATGGACAAGCTCCCCGCACACAGTGCGCGATTGACCAAGAATCTATCTACACTGCTCGAGCTTGTCGATCCAGCTTCTTTGGACATGCACAACACCGAAGAAGCTGTAAATGACTCGGATGAACGTCTCAAGGGGGCTGCAGTCAAAGCCAAGCTTATTCAACGGGCGATGGGAGAGAGCGAGGACCCATTGGATGCTGCGTCCACCACCTCTGATGCTCAAAAGCCCGGTGATGGGACCGGTAGTATTGAAGACATCAGCTCGCTCAGTATCCGTCATTGAAGTTTGCCAACAAGATGCATCACTTCTTTCTCAAAATACCGACTTTAGTGCAGCGTCACCAAAGTCGCGGCTTCGCTCTACGCAGGACAGTTTGCTATCTCGTTCGCAATTGTGTGCTGAGAGGTTATCCTGCAAAGACTCTAGCCCGCGGACGCGTGGAGATCGATTCCGGCCATCTCTCGGCCCAGAAGAGGCTGCACGGGTCCGTCAAGCTTTGCAACTACGGGGCAAGTCAAATTGTGGACTATTCAGTCTTTCTGATGCAAGCACATATCCCTGCGATGCTAAGTCCGTTGGAGCAAAAATGCTGCTAATAGGACCTACACATCGATGACTGCGTTCCCTACAACTTGCGGGTAGCATGACGAACCAAGGTCGGGAGATGCCAGGCCATCAAGTGAGTGGTTTCCACAAAGGCTCCAATGGACCTACGACACCCTATCCCATGCCAGTCACTCAATTTTCGACGGGATTTGTGCAAAGACTTCAAGCAGACCTTGTTGTTAGCGATTCTGCTCGACCGCGGACTGGTACTAGACCAGTGGGGTTATTTTTATGATACAAAGACAGCCACTTCACGTCACCCAAATATCTTGATAAATACGAAATGGTGAAATTGGTTCTTTTTTTTATGTGTCGTCAGTCATAGTGAAAGAATTTAGTCAAGACTGCGCACAGCCATGGCCATAGCACCCTCCTTGGTCTGGTGCCCTCCGATAAAACCACTAGCATGGACGAAAATAGCACCCTCGGGAAGCTTGGGCTGACCATTCTTCTCGGACTCGGACGCAATCAGGCCATCCAAATCCTGATCACGCACGCCGCGCCACGCCTCGGGGAGCGGCTTCCGAGACTCGAAGCTGCTCTCGGAGGTAGACACACACTGCACACGCCACTTGGAGTCCTCTGCTGAGCTCTCGGGGTACAAGACATAGTAGACCTGAGAGTCTGCACCGGCAGAGGCTTCACGCTCAAAGTTGTAGAGGTGCTCCTTCCAGGGAACGCCGCCCTTGGGCAGCACCATGATGCGGCCGGAGGGGTGAACCTCGGTGCGGGAGGCATAGGCATTGCCGACGGTCGTGCGGGCAGGCAGCCATGAGTTGGCGGCGTGATGCAACTTGCGCGTGAACACCTTGCCGATGAGGGTACTGGCGCGGCCAAAGAGGCTGTCTTCATCCTGGGGCTCGCCGGGGGGGCTAGTGGGGTCCGGGTTGTTCATGTCGCCAACAATGGAGGCGAGAGTGACACCGTAATCCTTGAAGCGCTTCTCCAGGCCGGCAGCGGCGACGGCAGACTGGTCGTAAGCGGAGATGCCGTTGTCGTTGGCATCAATGGCCTCGATGAAGTCGGCATAGAGCTTCTTGTACAGCAAATCGACATCGGCGTGGTCCTCGGGAAGAGACATGTGTTGCGCGATGATGGCCCGGCCAAAGTGCATGTATACAAGGCCGGCGGAGGACAGCTTGGTCTTGAACTGGGGGAAGACGGTGTCGAAGGTGCGCTGGTGATGATCAAAGCGGTTGATGGAGGCATCGTACACGCCACCAACGTCGACGACGGTGTGGCATGTCTCCAACTGGGCCGGATCCCGAGTCCGGAGAAGGGGAGAGGACGCGTAGGTAGGCAGCAGACGCAAGAGATAGACCGCCAAGGCCTCATCGGCGTGGAAATGACCACTGCAAGATCAAGATTAGCGCTGAACTCTTTGGCAAGTTGGACTTTGCTTGTCTCTCTTCTGCTCTGTTGTTTTGTTTTCTTTTTTTTTCCACAGTGCAGAGATAGCTGATGGGGAGATGTACCTGTGAGTGCCGATCAAGGGCGAGGAAGTCTTAAGCTTTTTGGTTGCTGTTTCTTCGGCCATTTTGAATAGTTGTCGTAGACGGAACATCCACTGGAGATGGTCGATCCTCAAGGAAAAAGTACCAGCTTCCGCAGCTCTGATCTACTCCGCTCTCTCTGCCCACTCCGCCCGCTCTTATTAATGCCATATCAGGAAGGTAGGGCTGCCATCAAGGGTCTAGGCTAGTCACCTGACCAAGCTCCCCGCCGTGAAGCTTTGGTTCTCCCGTCTGTTTTGGGGGGCCCACTAAATGCCCTCGATTCAAATGTTTGTCATTGGCCGACGCAGCTACTCTCACTGTCGTTTTGTAGTAGTGAACCGTGCACATGGCACTACGGAGCAGTCCTTTAAACAAATGTCACGTCTACAAGGGCGATTATGCCAGGCTTGCTGTGCCTGAGCCAAAAGAAGACTGTGGGGGTGATTTGACCTCTACTACAAGAACACTTTCTTCATGTCCTATTATTTTCAGGAGCGGGATACTGTATTTACAAGTAGACTTGGCATTCAGTTCCCGATGATGAGGGGGGGGGGGGGGTACCAAAAGCCGTTAGCGACCAAAGTAGCCACCTCAGCACATAGGGGAGGAGATGTCCTGTTCCATGAACATCAAAGTTCATGACCCCTTCCTTGCCTCAGGGCACATCAGATTAGGAGTATATGTTATTATTAGGAGAAAAGTTACTGTTCATCTGAAGGTAAGTAGAAAGATATTGTGTTGTCAGGTTCAAAGCAAGTCTTACACTATCCATAGCTCGTACTCTAGCAAGGTAGGAATCATTCTGGCCCTACTCTAAGTACCCTCGTGCTGCTTGGCCATTTACACCGTGCATCTCATCTTCTTGCGCCATGTTTGTTTAGATGCTGGATTGCTCAGCCACTTCATCACAGATGGCGACCCTCCATCCAAGTTGGTATGATGAAACACGGTAGCTGACTACGTCAATCAACCCTCGGAGTCGGCTTTCCACTTATGGCCTGTGGCGGGTCTCCATGAAAAAGAGGTGTCCATTCATTACTGTTGTGGACATTTGGCAGTAGCTTCGTGAATGTGCCTTGTCATCGCAACTCAAATGATGACATAGAGCATCCCCGCGCCCACGGGTGGAGTTCTCATCCAGTGGACACCAGTAGAGACCTCGTCGCGACAGTCGCGGTTCGGGGCTTTGACCGCCCGTCTTTACTCTTTACGGTTATGCTCTTAGGCTCGCCTCCACGGCTTTTGCACCATAGAGAGCCAAGCAAGCCGATAGTCGCCTAAATATGGATTTCTTTAATATCTTGGGAAATGAAAGCTCTAGACCCTTTGTCAGAAGCCTAGAGAGTGGTGAAGTTCTTCTGGATGCAATGTCATTGATCTTTTCTTTTCACACTCATTTACCATCTTCATCATAGTCACTAATGACTAGTAACTGAGGTGAGGTACCACAGTCCCATACTGTCCACCGCCTCAAAGTTCTGATGATCTTGTCGGTGTGTCCCTTCCACACCAAGCCCAAACCCTCTCGTCTCTGCTACATCGCTGGCCGCCCCCCCAATTTAGCGGGCCCACGTGAAAAAAAAAAATAACAGACGATAAGCTCAAAGAGGCAAGAGAGATAAAAGGAAAACAAAAAAAAGAATAATCCACCCCCAGTCGTGTGCTCGACTCCCCTCTCCTCTTTTCTTTCCAACCTCAACTCTCGACGTTGTCCGTCCTTCAACGCTTCGTATTCAACCACGTCCGCACCTCGTATCGTCTTGTCGCGCACTGCGCGTCTCCCCCCACCTCCCCGATGTGGCTTCTCCGCGCCTTCTCGTCGGCCATCTTCCTTACGGCTGTGGTCTCATCGATCCCTCTGGCCTTCGATGTGGGTGGGAGAGTATGTGGTCTGGCCTTTTCACTGTCCCTTGCGACCTTTTACTTCTTCTTCTCGCTACTGAAGCTCTCCACACCCGAGAGGTCATGGGTTCGATCATCACTGGTGCTAGTGATCAAGTCCACCCAATGGATCATCATCCCGATTCTGTTGATTTGGTCACTGAATCGCTTCTCGGTCGACACAGACAGCGCTACTGCTTGGGTTGAGCGCACCTTTTCTGGAAACCGGGCCGCGGACAGCTCGATCCAGGAATGGCTCTTTGGACGCGATGGGTTGGTGGAGACGGTCACACTGGGCAACTGGGATCGCATGCTTCGCTGGTCAACCCCGGTGTTCCAATTAGTGGAGGGGTTCTGTAGTTTACTGGTCATCCAGGCGGCAGGTCAGATTACTCGATGGCTCGTGAATCGTGGTGGACGAAGTGATAGCTGGATGGTATGTTGTTTTTTTCTCTTTGTTGCGCCCCTCTCTCCATTTCTCAGTGCATCCCGCTGACCTTTTTTTGGTGGTAGATTGGCCTCTTGGTACTCTCCGCGACCGTGATCTCCAGCTCCGTGTACTTCCTCTGGCGGGTTCTTCAATTTCCCGAGATCTCCAATGTGGATGCGGCCCTGATCGGAGTGTCGATCACATGCGCGGTCATTCTCTGCGCGTGGGGAATTGGCAGTGGACGTGGAAATCCAGTCGAAAGCTCGCTGTTGTTCGCCTACGTGGTGCTCTGCATCTATCAGATCTTTACAGACTACCAGCCGTCGTATCCAGCAGAGCAAGCGCCGTCGCCGTCCCAGGCTGGCGACTTCCCTCCATTCCCCCCGATCATCATGGCATCCTATTCCACCCTCATGCACGCGCTCTCTCTGCTGCCTTCGGCCATTCACGCCGCATTCAATGTGATCACCGCGGTCTTTTCTGCCGTCACTCCGTCAGTGTTGATCTCCCTCGCCTATCGACTACTTGTTCTCTACGCATCGACCCGCATTATTCCTGCGGTCCGAGAAGCTGGAGCCCGCGCCCTGTCCCAGGAGGCTTCTCTTGACGACTCCGACGCCGCCGGCCAAGTCCTCGGCTTGCTGAGCTACTTCTCTCCCTCCATCTTGATCGCTGTCTACACCAGTCTCTTAATGCAACATTTTGCGTCTACATCGCAAGCCATGGGTGGAAGTGGCGAGTGGTGGAGCAGCCAAGGCGGCGGCGGGGTAACCTGTGGAAATGGATCAACCTGGCTTGCACCCTCGGCCTCTATGCGGTGGAGCTTTGGCTCGGCGAACAAGACGATCTGGATAGCAGTCTGGCCGGACACTGGAAGACTGATTGAGCTTGGTGTGATGAGTGACAGAGGGCTGCAATCAAACCGTGGAATGGGAGACATCTTCTTCATTCGTGGAATGGATGGCCCTTTCTTTTTTTCCCTCTCTTTTTGATAATATGCAGCACCTGCCTCTCGCCCTTTTCAAGATCATTCCCGACTTGCACGACCGACAGAAAACGAAGACAGCGAGCCCGAGGCCGCAATGAGGCCAGAAATTTCTTGCTGATCGAGTTCGTGTTGCTTGACATCAACATCCTGGACAGAGTTGGGTGTGCTCTGATTGCCGCCGTTGTTTTATTGGCCTGCTCTTCACATCCCAACGGGGCCGCGAGCGTTTTGTCATCCTCCAGCCTCGTTCTTGATCGTCAGGTCTTGTCTACGTACGATTCTTCCCGCACATAATGCGTCAACTAGCTCGCACTTGAATTCCACGCCATTCAGGTCAGATACGAATCATGTCTGACAAGCCAGTGCCACCACCTCCATTTTTACCGGCAGGTCTTCCATCCCCCAATGTCACTTTGCACGCAACGATTGAATTCATCAAGCTCTGTCGATCTATCACTAGCAGGCTTGGCGTGTTCTCCCGTGTCGTGTCGTTTCCAGCAGTTGCTCCAGCATTCGGCCCCAAGACCTCTTACCTCAGCGAAATTTACCACCCTCGAGTTGCGTCGCCCTCTCTCCGGTACCACTTCCATGTGGTATGAGATTTTGAGGACCTTTTACATTCCCAATGACTTGCTTGTCAATTTTTTCTACGGGGGGTTTTTTGCTATTTCTGCTCCCATTTTCCTTGCTTACGTCTTGTCTTCATCATGTTCGGCACTCAATATACCCTTTTGCTGTCTGTAATCTGCCCTTGTGTGAAATTCCAGTGTGACCGGCTGTCTGTCTACTTTGACCTTGCTCCCTGTTTTGTAGGTAGACTTTTTCCTTCTCTCTCTTGCTGCTATCAATAGGGAAGGAGTAACCAGGTAGACCACGATTTCACCTCTTGTTTCCACTTTCTCCTCTCTCCCTCCCGCCTCTTTTCTCCCTTACAAATACCTTTCCACTCCCACTAGAACTGTGAGACGCTCATCCCGTCCGCGCCACCTCCCAAGAAACACCGTTCAAAGTACTGCTGAAAATCTCCCTACACCTCCATACTCTACACCAAAGCCCTTGCGTCCGTAAATTAATAGTTCCCCTGCTATCATACAAGAAGACCGATTGCCCGACTTTATAAGCTTACCCGATGCCCGAACTCAAGATTGAACTATAGGTTCTTTGTTCTTCCTGAAAGGATGGAAATAATGCATGATGCAGGTGGATAGTGGGAATGAATGTCTTGGGGGTATATGGAAAGTCTGAACCTTGAAGAGGAACGCTACTAACCTGAATGTTAGGTGCCTGTATCAATGTACTAGATGGTATTACTGGTATGTACCTGACGTGCGCCGAAGAGTACCAAGTACCCTCCCTGATTGGAAGTAAGCATAGAGGGAGAGAGGACGGAAATGTATATCTAACGTACATGGAGGACACTGGAATTTTGCTATGAGGGAGTACTACTCTAACCATTTAGACTGCTGAGCTCGTAGGTTAAGTGGGCGTAGAAGCTGGTAGGGGGGGAGGTTGATTACTCGTGGGCTAGTGTGCTGTTTCTATCGTCCCTGGGAATGATCTGGGTGGGACTGCTCAACGTGTATCTGAGACAGATGGGATTCTCTTTCTTGATGAGGCGCATTGAAAATTGAGGAGGGATTTACGGATCGAAGTAAAGTCAATGATATCTCATTTGCAAATCTGTATTCCCAATATATTTTTTTTCACTTTCTCGTTTACTCCACGTTTGCCCTGTCCCGCAGTGCACCTTGGCGCCCTCGAGAGAATAAAGAAGAAGGGGAAAAAAGAAAACGCAAGAACAGTACATCATTCCGCTAGCGCCAGGTTTTTTGATCCCGAGATAAGAGGTCAAAATAAGATGAAATCGAGACCAAGAAAGGAAACAATCAAAGAAGAGAGAGAGGACACGTAGGGGAATGAATCGTGAAAGATTGCAGCTCACAAGTCTTTCTCAAACCTCACGGGTGGGATGGGCAAAGGTGTAATCTCCAGTCATCACGATCAATTCCAATCATGAGCCCCCGACGAAAATCAAGAAGATCAAAGTCCAGGCACAAAAAGAAAAAAAAAACGGAGATATTCATGCGGGCATCAAATGGGACGGCCATGCAGTAGAAAACAAAAAAAAAAGGACAAGACTTATCTTGTCGAGAGAGACGCCCAAAAAAAATCACAAAACAAATGACCAAACTAGCCGCGATTCATTCCTCAAACATCTTCCGATCGTGCACCAAAAGACAGAAGATACAGCCTGGTGTACACCTCCAGTGTTTACTGACGGATTGGGACACCTTCCCTCGCGGGTGGAGGACTCACACTAGATTCCTGGCCCTCCTGATTGTCATTGTTGTCCGCGCCTTCGGTGTCCATAGTCGTCGACTCCTCGCTCAAACTGGAGCCGCGGTGCAGAAAGCTACCACCTTCTTTCACGGGCGAGCGGCTCTGGAATCCGATTGACCCTGGGTGGCCACTGATGCTTCCGGGGATTTGTTGGCCAATGCCAGCAGTGCTGCCACCATTGCCACCCGCATTGTTGGCACCAGGTGAAGTGGCCGTGAGATGGGGGATGTTTTCCGGAACCGGGTGACGTGAACCGATGCTGGTGACGCCAACGTCGGAGGCCTTGCCAGCTTTGCTGAGGGCGTAGTCGCCTGAATCGAAGTACTTGCGCTCCTGTGTTCACAATCAACCCGGGTCAGTTGTGGCCGCAAGAGGGTACCATGACACGATCATGAAACAAGTGGTGGCGAGAGAGGGGAGGAAGGAGAAATGACGGAATCACGTCGAGAACGGCCTTGGGTTCGACACATACCTTGAGCTTGTTCTGGAGCAAGTCCTTCTTGGTGGGCATCTTGCCATACATGCGCAGCAGTCGCTGCTCGTCTGGGGTCATCGACTAGATTTCACGTGAGGTCAGTCATGTATGCAGATACATTCAGCCATCAAGGTCCAGGCCAACTCACGCTAATGTCGACTTTGTTCTGCTGGTGGGGGTTCATGATGAAAGGCGTGGACACTGAACAGTGTGACCGAGCAAGAGGGGAATGTAGATCGCAGCGGGGCTATCTGAAGCAAGATACCCTTTGAAGATAGAGGCACGGGCTGTGGGAGAGATAGAGAGAGAGAAGGAGGGAGTGGGAGGTGGGAACAATTGAGGCAGAGGTCAGGCAGTGAGAAGAAAGGAAATCGCGAGAGGTTGACGAGACGTGAAGAGCAGAAAGTTGGGTAAAGTTAAGTTTGGAGCTGCGGAAATCCCACGGGATTGGGGGAGGACTCATGGGGCTATCGATAACGCGGGGCCTTTTTGGGATGTCCAGTGGCTGCGACGATTTGGGTCGGACGACTTGGAAGACGATCAACCCATCAGAGTCGACTTTGAAAGTGCCGAAGATCCTCGACTGGTGCCACTTTTGGGTCGATGCAGTCCTTCAGTAACTCAATGTTCTTTCTCCCCTTCCCGTGCGCAGGCATAGACTACGCCAAACGTCTGTCTCATTTTGGGTCCAATGTGTTTCGAGTGGAGAGATACAAACTACCCAACGCCCCCGTGGAAGGGCAGTGGCAGTACGACCAGAAGTGCGTCGCAGAATTGGGCACACGGACAACCCTCGTTCAGCACTTTTGGTCTCATGGAAACATTCCTGGCACGACGGAATTTCCCCCACCTTCCATGTCGTTCATGTCTAATCGTCTCTCTTTCTCTCACATCGTGATCGCTCTCGCCTCCCTCGATTGAAAGGACAACTTGACGGTCTCGTAGACTCTAGTCATCTCTCGGACTGATTGAGATTACAGTATCCGCCACGCCTACGTCATCGCGACAATGGACCTTGCGAACCTCAACGGCTGGACGGGAATGTGTGCGAGGAGGATCATCAAAGCTGTTTTTTTTCCATCAAGAGTGAGATTGATTGAACCTGTGTTCTACTGTGTAGATCTCATGGCCGTTCGATGGCAAGTCCCACACCCGATCCGCTCGAGGGCGTTACATTCGGTCGTTGGTCACGCGGGGGGGCGCTGCGCAGTTCCAGTTGAGAGTTTCCGCATTCGCACAGTCTCGGCACTTGATGAGCTGCCACATGACTCCCGTGCAAGATCGGTCTAATGTCAATGACATTGTGAATAGTATAATTGAATCAACTAACTTTTACTTTGAAAGTATTCAAGGTCTGATAGACTTGTTTATTTGTCAAAAAAGAAAAATAATAGAATAGAACAGAATAGATCCCCAGTTCTCAATGCTGGATGAAAGGTCGCCGTTGGCCATCTCCAATCGATGATCCACGGGGCGCCGCCAAACTCTGCCACTCTACGCTTCCGCTTTTTTTTTCCCTGTCTCGACGGCCTTCTTTGTCAACCCCACGCAAAGCACACGACATACACCTTACAGATTCAATCGTAGAGTCGCCAATTGTACAATCATGGCTGACCAAAAATTGCAACACACCAAGGCGTTTGTGGTCGAGCACCTAGACCCCGAGCTAGGTCCGTGGTCCGCCTTGGAATATGCGGCCATTGCCCGCGAGTCTCACGCCAGCGGTGCTCGTTTCTTGCTCAGCTCGGTGCCAGCGGAGCTGCAGATGCCCGCCGACTTGGCTGCGACGCAGGGCCTGGAAGTTGAGCAACGGAGCGTGGAGGACATCTTTGCGGACCGCAAGGAAAAGGTGTGTCTGCTGGATCCTGCCGCCACGACGGAATTGAGCCCAGAGGATGGTGATATTTTTGAGGTGTTCCTCTTTGGTGGTATCTTGGGTACGTACCAATTCCGCACATTCGACTCGGACATCGATAAGACCCTGCGAGAGAGCTGGGTGTCTGGCGAAACTGTCGGCTTCGGACGACACATTAGACATATAAATGATTGGTACTAACCATCCGGGACTATTCCTACCACTCAGGCGATGACCCCCCACGCGGTATGTACACTTCCAGAAATGGGATATCTAGCGTCCCACGGAGAATGATTTACAACGCTGACACGACCCCTCTTAGATCGTACTTCTGAGCTCCGTAAGAAGGGCTACACGGGCCGTCGCCTCGGCCCCAAGCAGATGACAACGGATACCGCCGTTCGTGTCACTCGAATGATTGTGCATGACCGAGGTAGGCAATGCCACTGTGAATTTTGATCTCATAGCGATGATGTGATGATGTACTGACTCTGTCTTCTCCCTCTTTTTTTCCCCCTCCATCTCAGTCCCATTGGAGGAGATCCCGTATGTGGACTATCCGGAGATTCTGATCAACGAGCACGAGCGGACCGAAATGCCCTTCCGCTACGTCAAGGATGCTCAAGGCGAACCGATCATGCCCGCTGTAAGTGATAATTGGTTATTCAGAAGCCAAGTCTGCCTCATGATGATTGATCACCCCCTTGCTAATTGCGTGTTTCCTTTTTGTTCCTTTTGGATTTTTAGGGAATGGTGGATCTTATCAAAAAGGACGCCGACAAGGGTGTTGGCGATTTGTTCTGAGAGAGGTTCGGGGGGGGGGGGGGGGAAGGACTTGATGTCGAAAACAGGGTGAACAAAATGGCCCAAATTTCCAAAAATGGAGTGATAAATAGGTAACACTCATCAGGCCGGACGGGTAAAACATGAAGCAGTAGATTGCACATTTTCCAGACATCACCTCGTCTCATAATTGCCGCATATACTTAGCGGACTGCACTCACAATTGCCCAATCAAAGGGCATCTCACCCCAATTCGGCTCTCAATAGAAAAAACCTTCCTTCTTTCTTGCCAATGGGAGCTCGTCTTTTTTGAACTCAGGTTCCGAGGATGCTTTGCTTTTCTTTGTTGTTTCAATCAATCAGGACTTGGTGGCGCTTCAATAGACGTACAGAATCAGCAAAAAGAGGACCACCGCGGCAGATGTATTGTACGGTATCGTCACTCAACGCGTATAACAGCGGGGCAGAGCTGTGACTGCCTGACTAGCCGAAGTCTCCATAAATTACATCCGTATGTATGTTACAAGACTTCAGTACGGTACTGCACCCCCATTCGAGTCGAGGCCACGCAGTTCACATCCTTATCGGAGTTAACGTTTATTGACGGGCCAAGTTGGTTTCGTCAACCCCGGCGACTCTCCTCCTTTCCCTCCACGACGTCGGAGGATCTCATATCTTGTCCTTCGTTGATCATCTATCGCTCATCGCACATTGCGTGATATCTTTATTTTTCATTACACCTGTTCAATTTCCGATGATCCTCTGAGCCACCCCGAGCTGCAGCGGTCCGATCTGACCTGCTCTTACGCCGAGTTTCCCGTGGCCCCTTTGATCGCAAGGCCAACGCTCTTCCGCTGACGCAGTGGGAGCTTCGTCTAGAGAGGAGAGATCTCTCCAGCAATTGGTCTAACGTACGCGACGCAGGACGTCGATTATACCATGCTTTCACGGTCAATACTTCTGCTGCTGGCCCCGGCGCTAGCAGCAGCGGCCAAGTCCGCCGCAGACTATTATGTTCACTCACTGCCCGGCGCTCCCAAGGGTCCGTTGTTGAAGATGCATGCTGGGTAAGTGAGGGGCGACATGAGTTCCGTCCTGGACCTGTGGCATGATTCTTTCTCCACGCGCGCATGCGACCACACCACTGACCTCGGACAGCCACATCGAGGTGGACGAAGCGAACAATGGCAACCTATTCTTCTGGCACTATCAAAATCGACACATTGCGAACCGACAGCGAACGGTGATCTGGCTGAACGGGGGTCCTGGCTGTAGCTCAATGGACGGCGCGTTGATGGAGGTCGGACCATACCGGCTCAAGGACGACCATACACTGGAATACAACGAAGGGTCCTGGGACGAATTTGCCAATCTGCTTTTTGTGGATCAGCCGGTGGGGACGGGCTTCAGCTACGTGAATACGGACAGCTATATTCATGAGCTCAACGAAATGTCGGCTCAGTTTATTGTATTCTTGGAGAAGTTCTTTGCGTTGTTCCCCGAGTATGAGAACGATGATGTAAGTGGACTAGTCATTCCTCTCGCGAAGCTGGCATTGAATTGCTGTGGGAGATATGCCACTAACGAAGAAGCACCAGCTCTATCTGGCGGGAGAATCATATGCAGGCATGCATATCCCCCACATTGCGACCGCCATCAAAACGCGCAACGAGAAGCTCGAGAAAGAGGGCAAGTCCAAGTGGCCCTTGAAAGGACTGCTGATTGGTAATGGCTGGATCTCGCCTTACGACCAATCCCCATCCTACTTTGAATTCAGTAAAGCGGCGGGCTTGATCAAAGAAGGCACAGAGGACTATCGTGAGATCGAAGCACTCAATTCAGTGTGCCTGGCCGCGCTGGAAGATCCTCACAGCAAGGAGATGGTCAATATCGGCCAGTGTGAGAGTGTTCTGCATGGGATCACCCATCTGCGATCGGACGAGGGCAAATGTGTCAACACTTACGACGTGCGTCTGGAGGATTCGTTTCCCGCGTGTGGCATGAACTGGCCTCCAGACTTGGTGGATATCACCTCATACCTGCGCCGCCAGGACGTGAGGGAGGCCTTGCACGTCAACCCGGCCAAGACGGCGGGGTGGACCGAGTGCAATTCCGCCGTCAGTTCGACCTTCCGTGCCAGCCATTCCACTCCCGGTGTCCGGTTGCTGCCTGCGCTGCTTGAGTCGGACGTCAATGTGCTCCTCTTCAGTGGTGATCAGGATCTCATTTGCAACCATCTCGGTACTGAAAATCTGATTCACAACATGAATTGGAAGGGCGCCACCGGGTTCGAGACCGACCCGGGCGTCTGGGCTCCGCGTCACGACTGGAGTTTCGAGGGCGAGCCCGCCGGACTTTACCAGTATGCGCGCAATCTGACCTACGTCCTCTTCTACAATGCCAGCCACATGGTCCCCTTTGATCAGCCGCGCCAGTCACGCGATATGCTCGATCGATTCATGGGCGTTGACATCGCCAGCATCGGCGGCAGTCCCGCCGACTCGCGGATCGACGGGGAAAAGCTCCCTCAGACCTCAGTCGGGGGTCACCCCAACAGCACCGCTGCCGAAGAGCAAGAGTACAAGAAGGTCAAAGAGGCCGAGAACCATGCCTACGCCAAGTCCGGTGAAGCCATCCTGGTCATTGTGATCATTGGAGTGACCATCTGGGGCTTCTTCATCTGGCGGTCACGCCGCACCCACCGCGGTTACAGTGGCGTGAAGAATCCCGAGAATCGAACTCGCGTTCGATCCGGGTCTGGGTCGGTGCTTGATCGATTCCATCCCAAGCGGTCGACCCCTGCGGATGTCGAGGCGGGTGATTTCGACGAGTCCGAGTTGGACACTTTGCACTCGCCGGGTGTTTCTCATGAGCACTATGTTGTCGGGGATGATCTCAGCGACGATGAGGGGCAGGAACATCGGTCCATGGGTGGTCGTCCACCAGCGACGTCTTGATCTTTGACATGATCAATCTTACCGCATCCGTATCCGCATCAGCGTCTGCATCGGCATCTTTCCGGCGTGGTGTTATCTTTTGTTTTTCTACTTTTTCCTATTTGCTTTTTCCTTTTGCCCCCCTCTTTCCTGTGTGAAATACCTCACAGGGGGTTGCAATTATCTGTGTAGCTCCTCAAGGCTTTTGTTGAGTGAGAGAGAGAGAGAGAGAGAGGGGGGGGGGGGAAAGAGCGAGAGAGCAACCAAAGCATATAGTTGGCCCAAATCTGATTGTCTCATCCAGTTGAAAATGGTGCTCTTTTCCCCCTCTCCTTGCAGTAGTAGCTTATGTGACGGAGAACATGTTCTGGAAATAATCCCCATTCATTTCCCCTTCCTCTGAAGCCAGGATGCATCCCACCTCATGCAGATCCCATAGAAAGAGGACTGATCTCCGATAAATTCCCACGAATAAACACGGACCGAAATAAAAATAAAAATCGCATTTGACAGAAGTCCTCCCCCGCCCCTGTCGAACATCCCCTTCCGTCCGGACTGTTTCGTTCCTGGGCCGTCTCTCTTAAAAAAACACCGCGCGTACCTTTTGATCCTTGATGGATTACTGTCTCATGTGCGAATGCTTGATTTGAGGTATTTTGAAAAAAAAAAATAAGAAAAAAAAACAAGAAAAATGAACGGATTGTGCCTCGGATGATATTGACTGATTCGGCCGTTTTTTTCTTCTTTTCTTTTCCTTTATCTTCTCCGACTCATGGAGATAACCTTTGTGACCTGCCAGTTGTTTTCTCTGAATCCTTTCCTGCAGTGGGGAAATTGCCGAGGCTGGGGACCGGGAGTTGAGTTGGGAAACTTGGAGGGGGAAAAGAAGACTCTCCGACTCTCTCCCTTTTCACACTCTTTTGTTTTTGTTTTTTTTTTGTTTTTCTGAGGTCTTCTATTCCTTTGAATTCTTGGCTTCTCGGGTTGCTTCCCCCTCCCCACAGTACATTATCGTCCCTGGACCCGCGCTATGAAGCTGCCAAAAGCTTAAAGTGGATTCTTCTTCTGCCCTCTCTCCACGCGGCCTGCCCCCGCTCTGGGGTGCGCAAATACACTCCCGTTACGATAAGACGATATTTCAGGGTTGGAAATTATGTACACTGAGTATTTGTTATGGACGCTTTGTCTGTTCGATAAATAGTTTGTGAAGGGGTTGGTATTTGGATTTATGCATATGTCTGGACGGGATGGAGGTTGGAGGATTCTCTCTCTCTCTCTCGCTCGCTCGCGTGCGCGCGTTTTCTCATTCCATGCGTAGAGGGATCGAAGCAATATCCTATGAGATCTTTCTAATCTCCACAGTAGCTTTCTATGTACCTCGGCCGAATCATCAAATCTACTTACTCGGAAGAAGATGTATCTTACCTAGATACTACCCACTGCATCTGACTCCTTGGATCAGGACACTTGGACCTATCCATGTCCTACGGTACTCGGGACTCGGGGAAAGATGGAGGTCTGGGTGCAGGAATACCAAAAAAAAGATAAAAAAGAGAAGAACACTTCTTGAATAAGTCTGACCGTGCATCTCTACATGTACATCTATCTATCTACTTGCCGTGTTTGGCGATGAGACTGACATGTGCTTGACTGCGGGCACGAATCAGATCTGCAGACAAGACAAGCTTTCCATCTCTGTCTCTATTTGGAATTTTTCATTTTGTTTTTATTTTGTGTCAAACTCAATCTGACTCTGTCCCCCGCGTTGAAAGATTGAGAGGGGAAAAAAAACCTTGGAATCGTCACGGCATCATAACTGCTTTGGGAGTCTTGCTCCGTGAATGAAAGAGCGCACGGATTGGGAATGTGAGGAAGGGGATGTTGTCTAGTCGTCAGGGTTTCTGACGGTCCAAAGGACGTCAGCTGCTTGGTGAGGGTTCTTTTTTGGGGAGGAGGAGTCATCGGAAGCAGACCAAGGATGCATGGGTGGTGGAAAGCTCCGGTCTTTTTTTTTTTTTTTTTTTTTGATTGACACGGTCAAGTTTTGTGACTGACAACTTGGGCGCCGAGGTTTAGAAGATGTTGACCGATGAAGCCGGGTCGTGAGAGGGAATAGTATAAAAGTCACCAAGATGCAGCACTATTTCTATTGAAGTTTCTTTTTTTTTGTCTCATACGAATCTGTACGCATCGGCAGACCGTGTCCCAGTGTTTCTTCCTTTTTGTTCCACTCACTTCTCCCTTCAACTTTCTTCCTCTCATCTTGAACAATCATGAAGATCACTGCTGCTGAACTCCTGGCCTTGGTCAGTTTGGCCTCGACGGCTGCTGCTGCACCTCAGAAACGATGTACGAAACTATACCCTTCTTTACACATTCCTTTTTTGTTTATTTCAAACCATGATATACTTCTACTTTTCTGCATCGATCATGATCATCCCATCTGATCTGATCTGATGTACGTCGGTCCTATGGAAAAATAGACTAACCACTTTTCTTTTCTTTTTTGTCTGTTTTAGCCGTCTCATCCACGGTCCTTGCCCAGCTCAGTCGATATGCCCAATGGTCCGCCGCAGCCTACTGTTCCGGCAACACCAGCGGTGCCAACCAAGTCGTCTCGTGCTCCGCCAACAATTGTCCCGATGTTCAAGCCTCGGGGGCCATGATGCTCTACGAATTCGACAGGTATATTCTTGATTCCATCATCGTTTCCCTTTCCACCCTCCAACTTGCAATCCCCGACTCTCTTTCTATCCTTGACCTAAAAAACATTGGAATGGGAACCTTTCACCTCCCCTCATCACCATCAAACCTTTCAAACACAACATACCCCAAAAAAGAAAAGAAAAGAAAAGAGAACCCCCCCCCCCCCACTCATCCTCTTCAAATCAAATTCCCTATCCACTAACGCTCTGATGATCTCTCTTTTCCCTTTAAATAGTACAAACACCTACGGCGACGCAGCAGGCTTCCTCGCCGCCGACACCACCCAGCAACAAATCATCCTCTCATTTCGCGGTAGTCGCACCACCAGCAACTGGATTGCCAATCTCGACACCGAACTCACTTCGAGCACCCTCTGCTCTGGCTGTGAAGTCCATCAGGGCTTCTGGCTCGATTATCAGACCGTAGCCGCAACGCTGAAAGCCCAGATCGATGCCGCGCTGAACACTTACCCCGGTTACTCGCTCGTGGTCACGGGTCATAGTCTGGGTGGTGCATTGGCGATGCTTGCTGGTTTGGATTTGAATAGTCAGGGATATGCACCGACTATTGTGAGACTCTCTCTCTCTCTCTCTCTTTTTTCTTTTTGATGTTTCGGTTTCGGTATCTAATTTCTTCTACCAGTACACATACGGCCAACCACGCGTCGGTAATCTCGCTCTAGCTCAATACATCACCAACGTGGGCAATCAGTGGCGCGTGACGCACGCCGACGACGCCGTGCCCAAGCTTCCTCCTCGTTTGTTTGGATTCAGTCACGCCAGTCCCGAGTACTGGATTACCAGTGGGGATAATGTGGCGGTGACTACGGGTGATGTGACCGTGGTGACCGGGGTCAATTCGCTGGGTGGTAATGATGGGACGCTGACGGCCAGTGTTTCGGCGCATAATTGGTATCTTGTTGATATTGATGCGTGTAAGTGAGTTCTTTTTTGGGGGATGAGAGGAGGGCGGAGGAAGGAAATGGGGGGAGATAGGTTGAAGGGGATTTCTTTTTAGTTATGGGAGCTACTCAGAAACAGATTATACTACGAGGGGGGGTGGAATTGAATTGAATCCAGTTCAATTCAATTGATGCTTTTGGCAATGTACTGTATGGGACAAGTCACTTTTTCAATACCTGTGAAACTCGATCTAGTCATTCTACCAACAATCAGGTGGTTGTAATAAAGAGTAGTAGTATTAGTAGTACCGACTCCGCGTATCCTCGTTCACAAGCTGATTTTTATCACCTTGCCTCTCCCAATCTTTTCCTACTTCATCTCTTAGGCAGTCCCCTCCAGACCCTGATCATTCCAGTTACTGTCCGACCGAGCCGGGCTCTTCCCATCGTAGTACTCGGAGCATGGCGCAAACGCGCAGTTCTCATCCTTGGAGGTACGGAGCTGGCCAAATGGACGCCACCACTGGTCCCAGCCCTCGCCGGGCAGAGTGCTCAGGTTCCAGTTGCGCTCGACGGTGACGAGTTGGGAGAAATCTGCCAAGAGAGGAAATGGTTACAAGAGTGAGCAAATGATGTCATGCGAGGTTGGGTGGGGATGGATAAGATGATCCCAGGCAGAGGGGGATTGAAAAGAGAGGGAAGAGAGAACCAAAAAGAGGATACTTACGGTTGTAGTAGGTTTGATCGACACAGTCGTAGCATTTGACGGTGTCGTTGCCGAGAAGGATCGAGTAGATGGAGTTGGGATCGCCATAGTTGTCATTGGTGTAGACGTCTGTAGGTTGAGAATTGAAAGGTTAGTCGAATCCTGAATTGCTGACCGCAATATTATTTCTTCTTCTCCCCCCCCCGATTTGGGGGTTCCCCCTGCATTGGATCTTTCCATTCACTAATCGAGGCAAGGTTCAACATACTATCTTCATCAAAGGTCAAAAGAATCGCGGTATCCTTCATAAACTCCTTGTGGTTCAACATGGTGTCAATCACATGCTGGGTGTTCTTGGCGGCGTAGGAAATGTTGGTGTCGTGGGCATCGTTCTTCAGGTTGGGCACATAGTACATGTACATGGGGGCATCGCGGCCCTTGGCAACATCCTTGGCAAAATGTTCCTCGGCATTGACGATATTCTGGCAGCGGGCGGTGTTGTTGCGAATATTGTCAAAGGACATGAAGGGGTTGTGCTTGCTATGTAAAAAAAAAAGCCATGTAAGTTTGGGGAACAAATTCCGCTTCAAAGATACGAGTATCAATAGATATTCAAGAGGGATGAGCCCTTACCGGACATAGAAAGTCTCCTTGTCCTCGTGGTAGGGATTGCAGTCACCGTTGGACTTGGGCTTGTAGCCCTCCATGTAAGCCTTCCATGTCACTCCTAATACCCGTGTTTGGTCAGCGTGTGCATGCTGATCTAGGACAGGAGAACTGTCGTCTGGTCACATTGAAATCAGGGAGTTGAACGGATACGCACCAGCAGGCTCCAAAAGATCAATCAAGTTGTACGCAGTGCTGTTGTGGTCACTGTCATCATATACGCCAGCAGCAATGGTGTTGGTGACCATGGTGATATAGTTGGGCTGTTTGTATGCGCGTCAGAAATGTTCAGATCAATTGTCAAGACGTCTGTAGAGTTCTTTTGAATTACCTGCGAAGGATGAGTGGTTCCTGCGTTCATCCATCAGCCTCGATGTCAGCCTGATCCTTTCCAAAGTACATGACTCCTCTCTGTTTTGTTGTTTTCTTTTCTGGAGAGTGCCGCCACCAGTTCGTTTGGATCTTACCGTGATAGCCGCCCAGCAACATTCCCCAGTGGGTGAGATTGAGAAAGTACGGGTCACCCATGGTCACACCCTTGTTGGTGTTCTCCAAAACAATGACCACGAAGCCTAGAGGATTCTCGCGTGAGCTTCTGGGAAATACAGCTTGGGCCCGATTGTCTGTGGACCAGGCTCGCCCATTTGCAAAGGCAGAAAGCAGCTCAGATTCTCACTCACGCTCAAACCATCTTCCCTTGACGGGCTTAGCAGCGGCCTTGGTCGCGACTGTAGTTGACACCTCGACTGGCACCGCTGCTGCGATGGACAAGCCAGCCAGAAGAGCTCCGACGGAGAACTTCATTTTGTCAATTGAGGGATCTCAACAACCCGGGGAAACCAAAAAGGACTTGAGAATTGAGATGACTCGGAAGAATCTCCAGTCGGCTCCAACGAAGAAAAAGTCCACAAGTTGGATCAAAAAAAATCCTTGATCAATCTCCTCCAAAGAGCCAAATGAATGCATGAGCTGAGTGACTTTTGCTCTGACTTAAATACCTTTTCCTTGCGAACATGTCACACTAGCGATCGGCTGGTAGGTACACCTCGTCGGATGTAATCCGCGCGATCCATCCTTGCCGCTCTTCCGAGCGCCGTCGACAATGACCACTATCGCGTAGACCCAGACGCAGGTCTCCATGTTTGGTGGGCCCTTTCCCCCCCCCGATCGTTCAAGACGGAGTACTGAACTGGAGAACTGGAGCCCTGGCTGGTCTGCGTGACAGCCCACGTGCATCGACAGCCCGTCCAGTGTGGATCGGCCGTGATGGAACGGCGCAGCCACCAGTCAACTCGAAGGAACAGACTCCGGTGGTGGCTGGGTGGAGACCGACGCCGCGACGCTAAGGAAAGGCTTGTCCGAATCACCGTTGAGGATTTGGACACCATCCAGTGCATGGGATGTAAGCACGGGAGACATTGCTTGGTCAGGAATGATCAGGTTCAAGTGGAGGACAGGGTGGACAGGTTGGGACAGGGGAGATCGGAACAGAAGCTTGGAGAGCTTGGTAAGCTTGGCTTTCGGAACAGGACAGAGAGATTTGAACCAAGCACGGTATATGCATGTACTGTACCTGTTGAATAAGGCACAAGGCAGATACTTTTAAACCGACGTTGAAAATCAGACATGTTGACACCTGCGTTTTTGCCGGTCATGCTCACTCAACGTGAGATCAGAGCGGAGTCAACAAAAAAGAACAGACTTTGGTTTGGAGAGATGTGCCTCTTTCGGAAGGTGAGACAACTCACTGCATGGCGCATTGGGGATCCTACAGTCATGTGACATGCAAGATGCGAGTGCTACCATGTACTTTCTCCAGTGGATCAGGATTTCGGACGATCGAATCTTGTGAAAGAGTCTGCACAGATCAAAGAGGCTACCAGGGCTGGAACTGACCTCGAAAAACATGACTATCTCTAACAACTGTGTCCTACTTTGCGCGGACGATAAGGTTGCCCATTAATACTCAAACCAACCCTTGTATTGATTCATCTTCTCACATGGATCAAATACTTGATTTTGGTTTAATTCTACCTCAAGATTGTGAATCTAATCAACTTTTTAACAAGGACAAAAAGTAGACGGGCAGGTACTCCTAGTACTCTCAAGCAGTCTTGGACTATTACGGGTATTCCTTGTCAAACACTCGCTGGATCTTGGGATGCTCGGCCGTAGCTCGCTCCCCCGAGAAGAAAAAAAAGTACATTCCTCGATGAATTGTTTTATTTACTTGAACTGTTCTCGGGTCGTAGCCATTATTTATCGCTATGTCAATAAACTCCAGGTACCTCGAATTTCAAGTGCGAGCAATCTTAGAATGGGAGAATTGCAGGTTGTATACCATGTACAGCAACCTGTACCTACCCAGGCGACCGGCATCTAGGAGGTATCCAGTCACATTCAAGCCTACCGGGCTATATAATGGAAACACTTCACCTCGAGACCAATCTTTCCACGAGGAAAGACGATGTTTGTTATATGTAGGTGGTAGATTACAAAATGCGCCGGTTGATCTCCAACAGGTGAGGTATTGTGGGTTGAAACAGTTCGAATTCCAGTGCATGAAGCGAGTTTTCTATGGAATACATGACGGAATCCTCTTTTATCACAGTCGTGAGCTCTAACTAAAAATTGTTACACTTGTTTTTTCCAGCTATCCATCTCGAGGAAAGACAGTCATTCTCGACCAACATGCAAAAGATAAACCGGGCAGATCCACTACCGCTGAAATGTCCACACTTTTACGCTTCCATCGTCGGCAGTCGTCACGAGGACTTCTTCTTTTTGACCCTGGACTTGTCCCCGATCTGCTCGTTTCGCCCAGGCGATATGATTAATTTCGTAGATTCCATGGGCGCCGTCCATCACCGCGAGAATGGACCACTCCGTTCGCACCGCTGGCGAGGGTTTCCCGGCGGTGTCGGTCTCGGTGTCCATGGCAATGGAATCACTATTGGATGTTGGCGCAGCATCTGCCTCTCGAGGTGATTGCACGAGTCGTTCCTCGTACACGACAATTCGTCCGTCCGCACCGGCGGATGCCACAAGTCCGGTCTGTCGACTCCATGCAACGGCGTAAATGGTCAATTCATGCGCATGTGGTAGCACCGCTTCTTCCACCCAACTTTCGTCAGATCCCGTGGGCCGAATGATGCTGGGAATTCCGGTCGCTGCGGAGGAATTGGCACCAAAGGCGTGACTTTCCTTGGGCAACCGGCGCCAGACACGAACGGTACGATCGTCTGAGCACGAAATCAGTCGTGGTCCAGATGTGGCGTGTTGTTCCTGCCATTGCTTCAGCAACGCGGCACTTTCTTCATGCTTCTTCTTTTTCTCTTCCTCTTCGAGACCATCTCCGACCCTATTCTGCCCGCCTGACGGCACATTATCCATGCTCTCCCAATCCAAAAACCACACTGTTCCACCATGCCCCTTGAGACATGCCACCTGACCCCAATCGTCCAGATCCTCGCGCCAAATTCGGATCGTATCATCGTAGGCTCCGCTCGCCAAACACTCCTCTGCAGGATGCCACGCCACACATTTGACATCTCCGCCATGCTCCTGCATCACCGCCACCGTCTCAAAGTTGTTGTCTCCATCGTCCAAATCCTCCCAGATCCAGATCGATTTGTCGCGCGCACACGTTGCCAGAAGCATTCCCGAAGCAGACCACGACACGGACTTGACTTCGCTGTCGTGACCGTCCAAAAGAACGGCGAATCGCCATTCTTCATCTTCCTCCGCTCCCTCGTTCAAAGCCCCCGTTTGCCCGATACGTGCTCCCACGTCAACCTCGGCCTCGGCGTTGCTTTCCCAGGCGGCGCTGCCGCCTTCGGCACGGCCGAAGCTATCCCAGCGGCGCCAAACGCCGACAGTCGCGTCGAAGGAACCCGTCGCAAGGACGCTTTCCCCTTGCACGTGGGGTTTCCATGCGGCGGTGCGGACGCTACGCTTGTGGCCGCCGGTGATGGTGGAGAGGAGCTGGAAATTGGTGAGAGAGTATATCCGGACAGTTTTGTCGGAGCTGCAGGTTGCGACGATGGGGAGGGTGGGGTGCGGGGCTGACAGCCAGGCTCGTTCGAGGGACGGTGGTGTCAGGTCGGAGAGGAGGGTGATGGATGGCTGGGCCATGGCGTTCTTCTGTGTTGACCTCGCAGAGGCACGTTTCTCCAAATAGACACGGTTGAAGCGAGCTTGAAACGCAGTCAGAGGAAGAAGGAATTGGACGGACCGAAGAATATGTGCTGCTGTAGTCATCGAGCGGATATCGGACCGCCAGCATGTGGGGTGGAGATGCATGATAGGTTCGATAAGATAACGAATGCGGCCCTCATCTGACTGACCATTTCGGTAAGTCTGACGGGCTCAAAAGGTCAACCTGAGCTTCAAATGCCGAGTTGGAGCTGTTACGGGCCAAACCAGACACCTTCGAAAAACGACTGTCTGAACACTCTACGAATGACTGGAAGGCCAAAACTTGTAATTTGTAGGGCATTTGAATGTACCTTCCCTTGCTAATTATGAAACCAGTAGCCCAGTCCACCATCCAAATTACCGCAACCCAATGCGTAACAGGACGCCGTTCAATCTGTCCGTGTTGCTAATACCCCCAAGCCTATCCGAGCCCAAAAAAACAAAAGCAAATACGCAATGGAAAAGAAGAGAAGGGGAAACCCTCCCAACGAGAAAGCTCACAAAAAACGCCGGTTGACCCACAAGACCTCAGGTATTCCCAAGACAGAAGAAGAAGAAGAAGAAGAAGAAGAAGAAGAAGAAGAAGAAGAAGAAGAAGAAGAAGAAGCAGCAGCAGCAGCAGCAGCAGCAGCAAAGGAGCAATCATGGTTTACTGAGTAAACGCGGCAGGGCCGTGGGTTTCACATCAAAGTCAGAAACCTCCTTCGAACGAGAATCTCTCTCACTGCGTCGGTGTGCATTCGTTGTAAAGTCGTTCATAGACGTGGCTGTGGCAAAGCCAATCGACTTCGCGCACTTTTTCCAGTTCTTCAACAAATTTACCCACTTCACCCACAAACTCGGGCATACCGGCACTAGCGAGACTCTGACTGGCAGTGGTGGTCGCCCGGACTCGCTCAGATGCGCTGGATGCGCTGATTCGAGAGAGAACGTGGCTTCGCAGACGGGAAAGGATGAGCTTAGCAACTGGATCCGAGAAGCTCGACCCGGCGGAGCTGCTGGTGGTGTGGTCAGCAGGAAGCGAGTCCGACCCTATCTCAGTTCGAACCTGCACGCTTGGCTGGACCGCAGCTGAAGAATTTGCGGTTGCCACGGGGGTGAGCACACGTCTGATCGTCGCCGCCAGTTGCGCACTGGCAGACGAAGGCATAGGATGCGTGGACTCGAGAATCGACTGCACTCGCTCGGCGGTGATTTCATTGAAATTCAGAGAAAGAATCCGGTCTGCCTCTGGCTTCCATTGGGACCGAGCATCCCGTTTCAGCAAGTTTTTGGCCGTCAGTAAAATGGATGCTGTGGCCACAATCTGAAATGCTCGTGCATGCAGGCGTTCCAGGCGTTGCTGATCGAGTGAAAGGGTTTCCGGAATCAGGTCCTCTGAAACGACGGCATTGCTCAGGACCAGATCCACGAGGCCATGAGCATACACCCGGGATGATGCAGGTCGAGGCTCCCCATGTACATTCTCGGGATCACGCTTTTTCATCTCATCAACAATGACGTTCCAATTGGTGCGCCAGAACCGTCGGGTCTTGCCGAGCGTGATTGAGCCGTCGGCGATACCCTTGTCAAACGTTCTTTTCTCATAGCCAGGCGCTTCTTGGATCAGCTGCGGCGCAGCTACCTGGATCATGAAATTAGTGTGATCGAGCGAGAGCAGGTCGATGATGCCCATCAATTTCGCCAGTCGATCGATCGCGTCGCCGGAAGCATCCTCGGCAAATGCTTTCACGATGGGGTCTCGATAGGGTGCGCAAAGCCGAGGGAGGATGTTATTCATAAAATTGAAGAAATTCTCATAGGAGAATGTTCCGGCTTGGCATTGATTCTCCACCAATTTGGGGTCCAGGACCTCACTGATCAGCACGTAAAGAGAATTCCCAGGTTGGAGCGACCGCAAAAGACGGTCCTGAATGACAGTGGCCATGGCAACGGTCCAGCCGGTCCCATGGCCTGCCTCGACATCTCGCCTCATCTGCTCGCACATGTGCGCCATGATCTGGCGTCGAGGCTCAGTGTATGATGACTCCTCAATTTTATATTCTTTGTTAAGGAGCAGCTCATGAACCAGAGCCCGGTTCTCGGGAAGGGCCGTCATGATCTTTGTGAACTGCTCGTGGGGAGAAGCACGCTGTTTGTCGAGCTCTTGAAGGACGGCAACGTCCCCGTTGTTGGATGATTCACTCATCGAGGTTGTGACACTCTCGGTCAGAACGCCCGGCGAGGGAGCAGCCGCAGGCTCGGTCGAACGAGGAATGGCCTGCTTCGAGGCCAGTCGCTTCTTCTCTCGCTTGACCTTTTTGAGAGATTGCCGAATCATGTCCATGGCTTTGTCTGAGCCAGCGAGGCGCTTAAGCCGAGCCAAGAGGAGAATCTGGTTTTGCCGAATACCCTGGCGGTAATCGTTGGCGGCGCCTCCAGCCTCGTTGTCCTTCACGGTCTGCCAGATGAGCTCTAGCTCGACGAATTGTGCTAGCATGATGTCGATAAGGACCGTCGAGTCATGAGATTTCCACGCGTGAAATGCTGAGAAGAAAACATTGTACGATTCGCAAAGAGTTTGGAGATCCGAGGTAATGACCGTGGGAGAGCAACAGCCTGACGAAAGAAGCCCGGTTACTTGTCCAAAGACAGACAAAAGCTCTCGAGCCTTGTTGATCAAATCTTGCTCCTGCTCCCCATCCCCACTCAAGACCTCGGTCGGATGAGTGACAATCATGTAACTGCTGAGGAAAGTGCGTACCGCACCACGTTCACCCAATGTGCCACCCTCCAGATCCTGGAGACCACACAGGCGAAGGACTTGAGTCGTTGTCTCGAGAACAGCTTTGTCCGACAGCAGAGCCCCAACTCTATCGAAAGGCATTTCGCGCACCTGGCTAATAGACAGGTTCAACGCGCGGAACCTTTGCATCACCGCTTTCGCGTGGTGTGTTCTCCATACTCGCTGAATCTTCCGAGCTGCAGCATCTTGGGTCAACCCTTTTACGACCGCTCGTCCCATCATCTTCTTCTCCACCGTAGCCGGCAGGCTACTTGTGCGCTGACGCCGGTGCGTTTGCTGGTATAGGGCACGGCGCTTTTCCGCCTCTGCACACTTCTCAGCAATCTCCAGTCGCAGGCGAGCGTGTTCCGCGGCCAGCTTCTCCCGCTGTTCCTCTGCTTTCTTCTTTGCACGTTTGACTTGCTCCTCACACTTGGCAGTGATCTCGGCTAGGAGACGCTCTCGCGCCTGTTGGGCAGCCAAGGCGCGCTCCTCGCTGTATAGACTTCGTGTTGCCGCTTTTGCTAGCGCGGCACGCAGCCGCACCTTCTCGGCGTGCAAGGCACGATCCGCGAGCCGAGCTTTGCGAGATTCGATAATGGAGTTGCGTCGGAGATGCTGAGCGATATGATCTTCACTCGAGGGGCTATTTGACAACACGTTCGAGTGGTGCGAGTGTAGCGATGAAACGGAGCTGCGTCGTGAAGAGGCTGCGGAGGACCGCCGGATCTTGCTGTTTCGACGGTAAAAGCGAGCGGCGATGTGTGGGGGAAGCGTCAGTGGGGGTGCCGGGTCGTGGGAAGTCATTTCAATATCATCAGATTCTGCGAGCAGAGCCGGCGACAGTGGTGTTGTTCCCATATCGGGCAGCTGAATTTCGATGTCAGAGTTGCGACGCATCTTCCCCGAACCCCTGGGCAGTACGAGACGAAGATGGGCGTCTCGAGGGAAATGCGGCTGGAGTGGGAACGCGGTGGGGCAGTTCTGTATTGATAAGCGATGGGTGAGGGCGATCAGTGGCTGTTGACAGAAAGACTCGTCGCTGGACGTGGTCCGATGGCGTGCAGTTAGGTCGAGAGTATTTGTAGAATGCGAGTAGGTAACCGGGCGAGACCAGCCCTTGTCTGTACGTTGCGGTTGATCTCAAATGCGGAGGGGCCTGCTCATGCCAGGGACGCTCGAAGGCTTGCGAAAAGATCCGTGCTTTGTTTCAGGATAGAACGAGGAGTAACAAATCAGGGGACCGGCTTCATGGTGGAAAGAGGACAAGAACAGGCAGAGTGGACGAGCCGGGCAGTCGTAAGTATTCGGTGCTCTCCATCCACAAAAGCGGGTAGGTCTGGAGTATCGGACGTATTACTGATGAGATGGAACCTCGTGGCCGCAATCAGAAGCGGAGGCCCCGGCGTGGATCTCAGCACGTCACTGACGCTTAGCTCAGCTGACCTGCAGCCTGGGGCACCCACGGCCCGGTGCGGAGGCGGCTCACAGTTCCGAGGCCTGGGGCAGCACCGAGTCTCCCATGCTTTACAAGTTTACTTTACATTGATAGTGAAGGGATCATCACGAATCCTAGTCAGTGGCCTCTGGCAAGAATACCATGATATATACACGGAGGAAAAGGCGGTGCTATCCCCCCCAATGATCTCTTCAAACATGAATATAGTCGTACGAAAAGACCGCAAAAAGATTGACAAGGATGTTTTGGGAGAGATTCGTCTACTGGAAAATACGCCACCCCACCGAAGATTTCCAGGCAACTAGTGGAAATGACGATTGTCAAACACAAATTCTTTCTCACGATCAAATATAGAGATTTCAACTCACCTAGAAAGTTACTACACTGTCAGCATGAGAATGAAGACAAAAACGGTCTCAAGAGGACCAAGATACGATTCTATGGGATGCGCGATCGCTGATAGAGTGGCCAATGAGCATCCTTCCAGCCTTCAGAACTACGAGAACGTGAAAAAATTTCGAGGAGTATCGCCGATACGAAAAACAATCGGAGATAGCTCGGAAAAGTCTGAAAGAATCTCTGAATTGCTGTTTCTCGAGAGACATGCTGTTGCCCAATTGTTGGCTTTGATGCTTCCAGTGTGAAGACCGAGCGATGAATCCTTGATTGAGATAGAACTTCCGGCCGATGAGATCTCAAAGGCACGAATCGATCTCTTTGCGAATGGAATAATAAGACAAGGCTACGTGGGTTTGCGCTGGTACTTCGATCATACACTGCATGAAGTCGTGGGAATCTCAAGGTGGATTGGGTTTCCAGTCATTGAGACCTGGCCTGATAGCCTTTTTGATCATTCGCATCGCCTGTATGTGCCCCACCAATCATTGCAGAGTCGAATAAGTTGATCCAGGAGTGGGTTCGGAGCCTCATGGGAATGTGTGATATTGAGAAATCCGTGCGATGTTCTCATTTCACAAGGTTGAATATCAGCGAGGTGCTCGAGCGTTGCCCTTTGTAAAGCGCCGTCAGACCTTGCGAAGTGACAATGGCGAGTGTAAAGGATGAGAAGCATAAACGATGCTTTCGAAGAAGTGGAGCTGAGAGGGGGCGTCTCTTTCAGTTGTATTCTAACGATGGGTGCACTGTTTGTCTTGGCTTCCCCGTAAATTCCGCAGCGAAGAGGTCATCTTTGAGAATGGCCTGACGGGCAATCGATGCTCGCTCATCGGTGACCGAAAATGTCAATGTACTCATCACCCTCTTCGTCGTCTTCTTCATCGTCCTCCCGATCAGAATTCGAGGAATCGGATGAGGAGGCTGAGCCGTCATCGTCATCGTCATCTTCATCATCCTCCGCAATTATAGGAGCATGTTCAGCGGTTGATGATTCCCCTCCTAAGAATCCATATCGATCGCGCAGTTTCTTACTCAAGAAGTTGAGGGCACCATAGTCGGTTTCGCCTTCAGCCCGGAATGCATTTCCAAAAAAGGGCATACTGGAGGGTTTCTCCGGCTCGCGGTCGGTGGGTAAACCAAAATAATTGCGAACGACTGGCGAAATCGCACGTCCATGTGTGATGTTGTATGATATAAATCTCGTGTCTTGAGCGGAGACGGTGGATAAAGAGGAGCTGAGGTGCTGAGAGGTCGGTGTGGCATTCAAGTGTAGAGCAGCCAGAGAGGTTGCAGTTTCTCCTGGTGTGCTAACAGACGCTGACCGGGGACGCGGCGTCATTGATCCAAGCCCGACTTCTTCTGTAATGTCGGGAACGTCGTCACCTTGCAAAACCCGAATCTGGGCTGTGTTATAAGATTCACACCTGGATTGTGGTCAGTTTCGGCCCAGGACCGGGTGGATGATTAGGACTCACAAATCACACTTGAGGCCCAGCCAGTGATATTTGACAACGGATTTGGCGCCACAATCGTTGCAGTAAATCAAAGCCTTCGTATCTGTAAATTCCGCAGGCATAGGCTGGCTTTCGATTGTGCGGTCCAGATTTCTGAAGGTTGACTCCATGTTTGAAATCGTCTTGCTGCAGATTGGACATCGAAAGGAGGTCTTCGAATATTCTGACAGGCATTTGTGATGGATACTGTGACCACACCGCATCACCACAACGGTTTCTGGGGATGTAAACATGTAGTCTCCACAAATGGGACAATCGCACTGTGTTGACCGTTCGATACATCGGTGTGTGTCCTCAATCGAGATCGGCAGGCATACCGAGCATGTCTATAACAGGTTAGACTCGGATTGAAACTGCCACAAAAGACTGTGTTTCCCGCCTACCTTGCAATGGAAGAAGTCCTTGCCAAGTCCCTGTCCAATTCGACAGATACCACAGTCGTGACAATGATAGATGCTTTTCTTGCTGTCATTGTCCCAAAGCTTGCAAATGTCACAATAGTAATGGGCCGTAACCTCGCCACACTGTCTACAGACTGACGCGGCAGGCTGAGCATGACCACACAGCATACACAACATGTTTTCGGTATCTCGTCGAATGAGATGATGGCTTTCGACAGCATCGTGACAGAATCGACAAGTGTACCACTTTTTGCAAGTGAAGCACTGTAATTTCACATTGCGATGATAGTGCTGACAACCCAATACAGCTTCATCGCAATCTTCCGTGTCTGGGTCTTCGTCACCCACATAATTTTCGTCATTGATTGGCGATTCTGGTTCAAGTTTTGGAGCGTATGTGGGCTGCAGGTCGTCCGGGCTTAGCACAAATTGGATCTCAGGCTGTGGGATTGAAGTTGTGGGTGAATGGCTAATGAGAACCTGGCCAGACAGGCCTTGATTCTCGGAAGAGTGATATTGACTCTGCGAATGACTTGGGGTTTGAATGCCCAGCGACGCGTAATATGTTGTTGGTGAAAGAGGCTGGAGCACTTGACGGGATTTGTAGTTTGCTGTCATCAACTCGTGAACCATACGGGCCTTCTCGTTACTCTCAAGGTCCAAGTCACGAATAGCATGGATTTTTTTCTGAGCCAGCCCATTCCATCATCGGCGGGTAGCGCGGCTCGACTGAGCTCACCCGTGGCCTGCGTCGCATCCTGCAAATGCCCGGATTCGTCTGAATTGAGTCCTGATGTGGTGCGCAACGGTGTTGTATATGGAGCGGGTGTATTATTTTGTAGAAAGTTTTGATTCTCTCCATTGATTATTCGCATATTCGTGACGTGATTATCAGCATATTCGGTGGAAAGGATATTGGTTAATGTCGATGTTTCATTGTCGACACTCGGGTTCTGGGAAGGTTGGGTTTGAGAGCTCTCTAGCTCTGCGGTCCGGCCATCCATCTCTTTCGGTAGAGCTGTGAAGAAGACGCGGTCAGGCAAAATGCTAGCGTCTCCATTGATTGGCTTTAGTTTTCTGTGGTCCTTTCCAGAGCCTTGAGTCTCAGCGTCTCCGTTTGGGCTCGATGGCGCGGTTATTTCTCCATTTGGCAAGGCCTCTAATTGGTCGTGAGTTTCCGCCGTATGAAGCACGCGACTGCGGAATCCAAGTTCAGTCAATATCGAGTCAATAAAGCTGCTCATGAAGGGCCCGAGCAAGACAAGTTGAGGCCTATTGCTCGATGATCAAAAATCGAGAGTGAACTGTGGAGGGAAGGTTAATGGCATGTGACGTCGGGCCTGCTGAATCATCATTGCACCCCGCGGAACGGCAAAATTACAAGTATCAGGTACATCCCAGGGTAGGAGTCTATTGGGAGATCCAGCCAGATGAGTGGATCTGTCTGCTTTGGGAAGTATGTCGGGATACTTGATTCAGTTGGTTCCAACGCAAAGTTTACTACCATCTTTCTAAATGCAGCACTGGCACTGACACTGGGAGAAATCTGCAAGCTAAGTGTTTCTTGGACTTAATACAAATGTCTCTGATTTTAGACCCACGTGTGGTCTGCTCCATCTGTGACCTCATTCGGTCGGCGGCAGCGCATGCGCTGTGCAGAGCTATGGCCTAACCGATGAATCCCCCTCTGCACTACTTGAGCTGCAAGAGCTCCATACAAGATCATGCGGAGGACATTGCACAATCTCGCTCTGTCACTTTATTGTGACGGGCTAGCATAGCCCGTGACAGACCCTAGGGCGGAAAGCGGCCGGACGGGCGACCCTTTTGAGAAGCTTGCCAGGAACGCAGCGAGAGGGAGGACATTGGGTAATCCTCAAGCGGAAGAGCGAGGCTTTGATGCTCGAATCCTAATGCAGAAGTTGACATTGTAGCTGTGAGGAGCTCTTTGTGTCTGCCCGACCTCACGTACGGAGGCCCAACACGAGGCGCGAACATCAGCGGCAGGACGATATCTGGTCGACAGCCAGGATGTCGTCGTGATTATTGTCTGTAAGAACTCTTTCACTTGAGACATGTGCCTAGACTCTCATTGAGTCGCTTGAGTGTCAAGCTTAGCTGGTCATAGGCACTTTTGCGGAGCTTTTGCTCTTCGTTACCGAGACCTAAGCTTCGCAAACTAGGGCCTGCCAGTGAGCGACCGTTTTGAATCACCACCAGACTAATCGCGCAAAAAAAAAGAAAAGAAAAGAAAAGAAAAGAAAGAAAAAAAGAGAACTTACACTCGACTCTCCTTAGCAATATTTGGCAACTCCCAATAGCGAGATAGTAAAAGGTTCTTCAGGATCTTGTGTTCAAGGCCTGCTGTATTACAGGCACGCTCAAGGAAACCGAGCGTATTGGCGATTCTCATCGAGTCGAATTCCGTGGGTGGAGAATTGCGAAACGAAGCGCGCAATGAGGTGCGAAGGACATGCCTGCTGGGAGTTGAATATCGAATAGCCTTGAGGCCCTGCCGATAGAGGTGGCGGTATGCGTGAACCACATCCTGCCGAGAAAATCGGTGTTTTAATTGAGACGAACTCATCGCGTGAATGGAAGCCTGGACTTGGATGCCTGCTTCTCGAAGGGATCTCGAAAGTCTGTTTGGCTAATCGGGCGGTGACAGCTTCACTTTCGCAGGCCTCAGGCAAACGCTAGTCCCATTCGGGCCATGTGACTTTGGGCCGCAATCGCTTCGTCTTCAAAGATCTTCCCCACTTAGTTTGGGAGGGAAATCCTGCAGCTCCTGGGCTTACTTCTTTCATATGAACCAAATTTCCAGTAAACCGCAAGAAGTATTATCCTGCAAGGTGTCACTTACTTTGACTCCGGTCTGGTACCATCCAGGGAGAATCAAACCCTGGCTTCATGGTTTCTACCAACCGGCCACCCATCGCTGCTGACCCCGTATCTTTCTCAAATCTTCATCTCGTCTCGGTCATACACCTAGTCCTGCGATGATGTGTTGAGCTGAAATCACCATCAGGCTTCGTTGAAAGCCAAGTAAGGAAGAAATGGCCAGGGTTGTGAGACGGGCCGCCACTGCTGCGGTTCGAGGTGCGCCTAGCCGTGCTATCAAAAGACGAGCCCGCAAGCACAAGGTGATCATGGAGGCTATCACGCAGGAAAAGAAGAAGCTACGAAGTGTGGTTTGTGTCCATGTGCCGGAATCGTAGATTGCGGGATGGTCTCTGATCGAGCACAAATAGATATGCTTTGAAGCTCAGGCACCGAGTGGATTCACTTTCATCCCAGCAGGCAACCCTGCCTTGACAACCGCTTGCAAGGAGCGATGTCGCAGGGACGGGCTTCAGGTCTACGCTGTCTCGGTACGTCTGATATTCTCGTCTTGGCTCCCTTCATCCTCGATCTTTCCTCAATGTCGATTTGCTTATTTGTGACCTAGACAACACCACACATGGGTACGCATAACCTGTCGCAGCACGTTCATAGAATCGGATACCACTTTCCAAGCACTGTTGTTGCTGCTGTGTGCTCTGAGCTGGGTCTCTATCTTACCAGCGCGGGAAAAGCAGTCCCGTTCCACACACTGGGGGGTCTGCAAAAGGACACCACGGCAAGTTCTGAAGTGGATCAAATCACCATCAACACCGAGGCGAGAGATGCGATTAGGGACTTGTTTCCTAACATCCCCGACAACGATCTTAACCAAATCATTAAAACGGCATTTCAGAAGGTGAGTGCGCTGTTGGTTCTGGAGAGCTGGAATGAATGGAAGAGATCTCAGGAGCCTGATATCTGTCTCTCCGATATCAGGGTCAACGAAAGGTCGGCACAGCATCGGAACTTCCTCTGGCTCGTAGAGCACAGCTGGCCGTTGTGGCGCACATCCGCCATCTCTACACTGATTACGATCGCCTCTTGAAGCAGAAGTCGTTCCACGAAGCCAGGTCTGAAGTAGAGCAGCGGACCTTAGATAAGGTCATCGCATGGCGTGGGGATGACGAGAACGGACAGACTGCTCTGGAAGATGTTTTCCGTGAAGTGATCGTTATCTCAGATGACGATGACAGTGAAACGGAAGACGAGTTGCTTGTGCAAGACAACGCTCGAGACCGCAGCGTCGAAATACTTTCAGACACTGGCCAGATCCACGAGGTACAGACTCGACCTGTGAGGGCTACACCGACTACGTACCATCATGATCCTGCGCGTGAGCACTCTGAAGAGTTCCCGCCTGGATTCAGGATAGTCACCAGAGCTCCTGCTCATAATGCCATCAATCGCCGCGGATTCAGCAGGTATCAAGCCTGGAATCGCGCTCTGAATCGGTATCGGGCGGAAACAAATGCCACCAAACCTGTCTCCGTCAGCAATACGATCTTTGGTGATCGGCAGAGTGTGGGAATCCCCGGCCGGCCTATCGTCATTCATGGCGTGCCGGAACCCCCGGGCAGTTTCTCGGTCGACAAGGCCCCAACAGTGCAATACAGAAAATATTATCACGAAAGTCGCCCACAACAAGCTCCTCCCCTTGCGTTTACTGACGCTAGGCCTGGAAGTGACCTGCCTGGGCCACGTGAAAGACGACCGCGGGAAGAATTTGAACCTACGATGACCAATCCCAGAGCGACTGGAAGATCAGTGACGCTAACCACACAGAAATCTCCTCGAGCTTCACATCTTGGCGCCAAAGTCTATCCTCCTGCTAGTTCTGCTCATGCCCCGAGCAACTATCCTCCGGCGAAAAGCTCCCATGGCCGCTCCGAACTGCCTCCGCCGTCACCTATCAATGGGACAGATGGTCCAGCGTTACCACATAGGCCGCAGGAGTCATATGCTGAGAAAGGAACCGGAATGAAATCTCACATGGAACTCCCAGAATCTATTCAATCAAGGACGGTACCGAATCGTGAGGAGCCAGTCCCTTCCATTGAAATGGCCGATCCCGCGGCTTTTGCAGATAAACGGTATGCAGACGGCCGTCTTGTCCATTTGACGCAAGGAATGTCACTCCGCTCCGTTACTCCAGTTTATTCACAGGATGAGCCCTCTCGACATGTTGTTGCCACCGCCCCAGATAGCCCGGATGATCCAAAGGTCAAGCGAAGACGAGTTGCGTATCAGGAGCCACATGTTGTACTTCCAGCTGGCCATGGCGGACGACAGAGTATTGATGCAAACCCAATCTCGGCGGGGCTACGAAGGAGCCATCGCCAGGAAGAGACCCCAGTTGTCCCGCCTCATACCCAGGACAGGCTCTATCTCCGTCATGATCGATCACCACCTACGAAACATTCTCAGACTTTGGGATACCCACCTCAGAGGAATACCACCATTGTTGGATTTCAAAGTAGCTCGAACGCCAGGCCCATTTTGGAGCGGCCACACATGATCCACCCTCACGGGCCATATTCCGCAGGAACCCAGCCTGGCTTCCCTCATCATGACCGGATTATGTACTCCACGGATCGCACCCTTGGTCCCCCAGCTGATGCCACACGGGCGGACGGGCGGCCCATTTACTTACATGATCGTAGCTTTGGATCAGATCGCGTTCGTCTTGCACGGACCGAAGGATACGTGCCCAGTTTGAGGCCCTGCGCCGACGGTGGCCACCCTGTTGTGCACCATGCTTCTACCCAGGGAAAGCAGTATGCGGACGGATTCGTCCGTTCTGTCGACATTCGTGAATCTCGCCCCACTCCCATGGACTCGCATCAGGCACCGTTGAGGATTCCACAGGTGTTCCATGTTGAAGCAGACCGTGGCCCGTTGGCACGGGCCAGAATCTTTGAGCAGCAGATCCCGTACGACTCATCGCGTGCTTCAGGCCCCATTGGAAGTCGGCAGCCTCGAAGCCCGCGTCTGGTGCAGTCTGCTCAAGACCAGCCGCCTCGGCAACTCCATCCCAGTCCTCGTGAACACTATAGTAAACCTATTGGTGCTCCCCGTGACAGACGCCCTAGTGCCGGGCCCAACCCATCGCGGTAAGTATTTTCTTTGCATCTTCTTTTTGGCATCTATTGCGTCCAATGCACTGTACAGTGGACATTGTGCAGTGTCAAGGTGAAGATATTCTGACGTGGGTACAGACACTCTCATGATCCACGGGCCTTCCAGATGGCCGAATCCAATCGTCCGATCTATGTCCAGCGGGTCGAGCCACGGCCACCTCCGCGATATGCCGTACCAGAAGGACGGCCTATCGTTATTGTGGACTGAACGAGGTCCCCTTGATATCCTCCTACGTTTTCCATCATTGACCGTTACGGGAGCATGTTACCGGAGTACATTATATCTTCTTTTCGGGCATTTACTGTGTCTATGATACCCATCTATCCCGAATCGTATCGTTAGAGAGCGTTCCTGTCTTCGCCTTTTATACATTCGGTCAAAGTCGTGTTGTCATCGCCCGCAGTTTCTTTGGCATCCCTATATAGCGTACGGCATCTTCTTCATTCCTACCAGGTCGTCAAACTCCATTCAATGTTCTATGCTCGTGGACACCGTGGCGGGACTCTTGTCATTTTTGACTCTCCCACCGGACCAGATGAAGGCTCGTAGCATCCACCACCAATGGGACGTACAACAAGATGCAACCACGCAAATCCAGTACATGCCGCTAAAGACATTTCCACTCCATGGCCCTCAGTTCCTCTGACCGATAAGTATATGAGCTCAACCAGTGAGCACCCGTCCAGATCCACCCAGTCGCCCTTCCACCTCCCTCACACCTCAAATTCAAATTCACAACTGTATGCTCATGTCCAGGCGTCGCCCAAATCTCACTCAACTCCATGAGATAACTGCCACAAAAACACACCCAAGATGGATCATCCTGTACTCAAGGGCAACACATCACTTCCGCCCCCCCCCCCCCCCCCCCCCCCCCCCCCCCATCTGCCCCCTTCTCGAATTCTGAAAAATGCCCACACAGCTCTCAAACGGCCATCGTCTGCCCGTCTGCCTCGCCACTATTCACCGTCTTCCCGGTCTTCTTGATGGTGGCCAGCACGGTATCGTAGGAAACGGTGGGTTCAGTGACCACATTCGCAGTCTGAGACTCGAGACTCACGTCGAAGGACTTGACACCTGTGTTTTTGAACACACCACCAAGATCAAGTCAGTCAATATGCTCTCTTGTTAAAAAGGAACATGATCCCGCCTCAACTTGGGGCGGGGGGGGGAAGGGGGAAAAAGCAGGTGAACAACAGACCTTCTAAACGCTTTAGGACGCGCTCGATGGCACCGGAGCATCCGCCGCAGCTCATGGCGACGTTGAATTTGTACTGGTGGTCGGACATGATGGGATGGAAGGAGGGTTCGTATGGAGAGGGTGAAAGGAGAAGAGGTAAGGCTCCTTGGTGAGGGGTTTCTTTTGTATATATATATGCCTGCGTTGGGTTTGCGTGATTCCCTTTTTTGTTTCAAAAAGAAAGGGTTTGTCGCAGAGAGAGTCGAGCTGTACAGGAGCTGCGGGGACTCGGAGATGAGTGGAGCAGTCGGGAGGGGCACGGGTGAGGTACCACAGGAGATGAGAAGGTACTCGTAGTATAGAAAAGTGGAAACGTACTTAGAAAAAGGGTAGAACAGGACTCGAGAAATATGTTCAGTGGGAATTCATAGGTGTCAGCTGGACTGGATCAAATAATAATTGCTAGGACTGGTGCTTCGGCTTGGGTGACAATTACAAAGCAATTACGCACAAGTCCCTCATACAGAATACTTGGTGGGTAGTAAGCCGACTAGTAAGTAGTATGTGAAGTGAGATGAAGTACTGGTCGGAGGGTGACTTGCATAGATACTACTTTTTGCCTAGACCATACTAGATTGGAGAGGTACCTCATACTTGACATGCCACACGGGTGTTCATCCACATACTACTAAGCTTGTACTAAATACGCTGATTCGAAGCTACTATCGACACGGATTGTTGTATCCGGTAGGTATTCCAGGTGATTATGACAATTCGGTCGCGGTCGATGAACATGAGAGATAGCCTCGCCACTTATTAATGATATGTTGTAGGCTCAGCCGTGGTGACACAATGTGTACGTTGATGTTTCTAATAGATTCACGGCACAGTAACACCGCGGTGTCATCCGTTTCAGCTTGAGCCTCTCATTCTAGAAATCTAGATCTGGTATCCGCAAGTGGACTTTTATCCCCCCAAAAGTCAAAAAGATAGACTAAACAAAGGGTGACGAGAGATACAGAATAATACAAAGCGCATTGAACAGCTCAGCTTCACCACTTTAGAACCCAGCGGCCCGCCGCTTCTTCTTCGCCTTGGGACCCTTCTTTACTTCACGTGCGCCAAAGTGTCCACGTTCCATTTGTGTCATGGGCAGTTCATCAAGGGTCGGCTGGCTGCTGGGGACAGGAATGGTTGGAAGGGCATCTGCAGGCTGACTGCCCCAGGTCCGAATGAACGGCGCCACAGGGGTATCCGGCAGGTTGGACCCTTGCGACGAAGGTGGTTGCTGTGATTTCCGTCGTGACCGGCTTCGCCTTGGTAAATGAGATCCACCAAGACGCCGTGCTTCTTCCCCTTCGATTCTACTTGACGTCTGCTGCCATTCATAAGCAGAGGGGTCGACACCAACTTCCCAGTGGGACAACAAATTCGCAACATTGCGAGCCATTGCTCGAGGCTTTTTGAATGTCGTAAAGGCAGAGAGTGCACTGTATAGGGGAGTTGAGGCTCCTACAGGGACATTCTCCGATGATGCCGGGGCGGTTGGGGCTCCTGCCATGGTGATTTGACTGCTGGGAACTTGAGACGACAATAACGCTGAAGTGAAAGTCTGTGAGGACGCGGGTTCCTCGGCAACAGACCGATTGGTGTCTTCTCGGTCGACAGTCTCTGTTGGCTCTTGGACTACGGCCACATTGGAAACGCGAACGACGCGGGAAAGGAGAAGTTCGAGAGCAATTCCACGAACGATTCGCTCTTTCATGACACGGGTGAAATGAGGTATACTAGCAGGAATGCTGCTCACCCACTCTTCCACAAGACGATCGTATGTGCCCAGGAAGTCTAGAGAATCCAATGTGTCCAATTGGTGGGAAAACGGCATGCCATGCAGAACAGATGAAATCTTGCTGGGCAGAACCAAATATTGAAAGCGGGCCTGCGTCGGAGCGTTTTCCGGGCTCATAGCAGCAAACAATTCGGACAGGTGATGGGCGGTGTCATCGATATCCTCGAGAACCGGCCGACCGTTGTTAAGCTCAAGTCTGTAGAAAAATTTTCATGAGTCCATCCGTTCACCCTCCCGAAAGAAAAACTTGGTTGAGATCGTGGAGAGCTATCCCACTTACAATGTCTCGGAGCTTGTCCATTCTAGTTGACCGGCCGGATCTTTCAATCTCTCGAGCAGATGCTCAAATGTTGACCCCGTGCAGTGAGAGACTTCCGGACTCCTACCAATTGCGAGCTTGGCTACCGCAGACTCGTAAATCGAAGTCAGGTCCAAAGTCCATTGGAGATCTAGCTCCGTATCACTTGCTAGCTGTTGGTGCATAGCAGCAAGCGGGGGGGCCACGGCCTCATCCCAGTCGTCCACGATGAAATCCTCATCAGTGACGTCCTGCTTTCCTCGCACGAGGTGATGACGCTTTTTGAGTCGAAGAACCTTGCTGGCTTCAAGGGCCATCTCGGCTTCGCCCTCGGCCGAGGATTGCCCGTCCGGAAGTCTGAAAAGGCTCTCATGCACAGAATAAGAGGAGTCCATCCAGAATAGCTTCGCGAGTCTCATATTGGGATTGTAGTCTGACTTGGTCATCGTCATAGTCGAGTATTCAATCTCACGGAAATTCAACGTTGAGTAGTGCACAGGCGTTTCTTCTCCGGTAAAAGAAGCCTGAATGAGGGCTGGGACATCCAGCATAAACGGATCAGGTAGTGGGACCCCCTCGGTAGGGTCGTCTGCAGAAAATGGGCAGGGGAAGACTTGAACTAGCTCGGTGAGCCTGGAATAGAGGACCATATGTAGATCTTAGTGAGTTAGTAGTTTTCTTTTCTTCCCCATTCAGTGGATTCTCGACGAGCAATCTCATACCGGTTCCATCCATCAGATCTGTCATTCGCAACGTCGTATCCTCGGGGTCGCGAAAATGACGCCATGTTAATCGCGGGCGAAGCGGCACTCGCGACTCACGCGTGGATGAAGTGAAACTTGCTACATCATACCAGAGCAGCCGATACGTAGTCAAGACGAAGAAGTGAGAAACCACTTGAGCGCTACGCTGAACATCCAGTACCCATTCAGATTGTCTCATCATTCCAAGTTCAACAAGATTGCTCTCAGCTTCTCTCGCAAGGAGTCGATAGAGCATGAGGCATCGTCGGTCAGACACAAGTATGGTCGAAAAGTCGGCCACCCATTCAATACATGCCCACCCATCATATCGAGGTTGTATTGAGTCGGATTTCTCTTCTATTCGCGCTAATGCACCTTGTTTTGCACGGGCCACCGCCCAAGTGGCTCTCCGTCGCCGCTGTCGACCGGATATCTCCCAGACACTCCAGTTGCCTTGAGTGTCCACGATCGCAAACTGTCGAGGATACCAAGGGTTGAAAGTCACGTCTGCATGTGGAAATCCACCGGTCTGCGATTGATCAATTTCAATGATAGGGTTCGCATCAAGCCGGGAGTTTCGTAGCGGGGTGGAGAACATAGTCGTATCGTCGTCCGGAATATGCATCGGCACTGGATAGCGATGATATAGCGGTCTGAAGATAGTAGTTGCCTGTTGTAGCCGTGCAGCCATCCATGTACTTTTCTCTTCCAGGGGTCTCGCAAAGCAAATCTGCTGGATAGGAGCGCCCCGCTTGGACCATTCCGTAACCTCTGCCTCTCCAATACACGGGACACGATATGTGGCGTCTCCGATTAGAAGCTCAGCCACCTCGTCAGTTAGAACTCGAAAGGATACCGCGTTGCCACACTCTCCGGTCACGGCAGCCGCAATGGCGACGGGGACTCGGCCTCTCGTGTCGTCCACGCCATGATATGATGCATATCCCAGATCAAGCAAATTGCCTACTTGAGGGTCGCAGACACTGCTGACATCGCGTATGATTTGAGAAAAAGTGTCGTCTTTAAAGGACGACCATTGAGAGGCAAGTTCGGGGAGCACGCGTGGAAGTTGCTGGGGACCTGCCACTTGGAAGGGCTTGGACCGATTCCGAGGTCGAGAAATAGACTTCCGCGAAGAAACTGTCGTCTTGGTTGCTCCAGTATACTTGATTGGGACGCGCTGGTCGAACGAGCGTGAGAACACCCATCTTTGCGTCTCCGGGAGGTATATTGCTCTCCCAACGTGCCCGTAGTGAAGAGCACTCTCCGAATGTTCATCCATCGGATTGAGGTTTCCTCCTTTCAGAATGGGCGGGCTCAGAGCAGAGCATGTCGATTTGGCTCCCAGAGGCTTAACCGTGCGAAAGCAAGTCGATCATTGAACAATCGAGTATATCAGTGCATCTCTGACGTATGTTGACTTCTAAAGAGTTTAAATCACGCCGGAAGTTTTTTGGATCTGCTTATCGATAACCAAGCACTCTGCGTCCGTAGCTTTCGTCGCCCGCCGTACGTGGGTCAGCTGTTTTCCCCCCCACGTCAGGCGGTGTTAAAGGCGGTCAATAGAACAAGGTGCATTCGAATGTTGATAAGGTCACTCCGCCGTGGCCCGTTGCGCCGCAACCCAAAACAATCGATAATTCTTATCGCGTGAGTCTTGCCATGACCAGCCTCTCAGGCGCGAGGACTGACAAGTAGGCGATACAGGTACATCTGAAATCGTAACGCGACGTTTGTATCAAGCATGGCTGCTTCTTTCGAGCCTTCACTTTCCACGAGTGGCATGCGCCCGCCGCTTGCCTCGGCAGATGCCCCCTCCATGGCCGACTCGCTCCCCAGCATCAATTTCGGATTCGAAGATCTGCGCAATCGCATGGCGCAATTTAGCGCTAAATTCGATGCATTTATCGAAAAGGGTCGCAAAAGAGTCTTGGAGGAGCGGAACCAATTCCATATCAACCTTGCGGAACTACAGGGTATGGTCGAGACAGCACGATTTTCCTTTCGGCGCATAGCCCTTGGGGAAGTGTACCACTAACACAAATATTAGAGGATGAGCGTATGCGCCAGCGAGACATTGAAATCCTCAATCTCAAAGTTCAGACGCATGAGCAAACACTGCAAAAAGAGGCCGCAGAAGCTGCAGAGATGCACGCTGCGATTTCTTCCATCACCTTGGAGCGCGATGCTCGACTCGCCAAGCGCGACCGCTTGAAGCAGCAGATTGCGGAAACACAAAAGGCGATTAATCAGAAACTGGAAGCGCAAAAGCAGCACGCAAAACAACTGGATGCCCAATCCCGATTGAACATGCCCGAGCTTGAATTCTGGCAGGATTATCTGTGTCTACGCATCGAAGGGGCTGGACGGGAAGACCGGTTGAAGTTTGTGTATAGTCACTTGTTAGAGAAAGACTGGGAGGCTGAAGCTTGGTTCGAGCTGGGCACCGCGAGTCGTGACTACGAAGTTTATCACACGCGGCCCAAGGTTGATAAGGATGCTTTGGAGCGCGAAGTGGATCTGGTCAACGAGGACCGAGACTTCGGCGCTTTCCTCAAGCGGATGCGGAAACTGTTCGCAGAGACGATGAACAAATAAGGATTTTCTTGGGTGGGGGTTTGCAGCGTGTTTTGATAAATAGTGGTTTACGACATTCATGAGATTACCTAATGCATATCGATCATTTGGTTTCGTTCAGGTCATAAGATGATAATTTAGACCGAGCATGGCCACGAGACGTCATGAAGCGATCAGGTCGAACTCAACCACCAGTGGCTTCGCGGTAGAAGGCTACACTTCTGTTGGCACCTGCAGTTGCGAAGCTTTCGGAACGGGCAGTCTTTGGGAGCCACTTGACACTCCACACTGCCTTTTCAGTCTCCGAATGGGTAGCGACGCACATCTTGGTATCAATTGACCAGACTTTGACCTTGCCATCGTAGGAACTTAAAGTTTGTGAGAATCAGAGCCATTTAAATACCTTTGGATTATCTCGACTTACCTGCTGAGGAGATACTCTCCAGAGCTACTCCATGACAGAGACAGAACCCAGGCCGCGTGACCAGAAAGATTGGCAATTTGTTCACCTGAAGAGGTGTCATAAAGCACAATGACTTTGGAGTCGCCCGCAGCAGCGAGAATCTTTCCACCGGGCGAAAAGGCCACTGCACGGACGGGTTTGACCAAGCCTAGACCATCGATTAGAGCTTTTCTGTAAAATATCGAGGAAGAGAGTCACGGTACCTGAAAGAGAAAATGGCATGCGACCTGTGTCGGTGAGGAAAATGTACACGGCGCCGTTTTCGTGACCGCTTGCAATGAAACGGCCATCACCAGACTGGATTCCGATGGTTAGCAAGTGTTCGTGACAGTAATCATCAAACCGAAGATGCCACCGGCTTACCAGGTCGATACAGGTGCCAAAGCTTCCTTTGGTTTCGTGGTCTCGAATCTGAGCGCCTTGGTTGTTCAGATCCCAGACACCAACATGGCCGCTTTCTGAGACACCTGCCAGGTATTGACCATCCCCAGACAGGGCAATGGCCCAGGGGTGAATGTTGGCCAGATCAGCTACGGCGGTCTTTGGTCAGATTCATCGTCAAGAGCAGTGATTACACAGAGGGTGTCATACCTGTCTTATCCGAGTCGGCAGTCCAATGTCCCTCGTTGAGTGACCATACTTTGAGAGTACCGTCAAAGCCAGCGCTGACGGCGCGAGTGCCAGCAGAGTCGGTCACGATATGGTGGCATCCCAAGGCGTGGGCTCCATCAATTGACTGGACCAGGGGAAACTCGGTGTTCTCGGTTGAATGTACTTTGATTGACGGAGCACCGGATACAGACAGAACATGTTTCTCGGTCACTGCCAGTGAGAAGATGTCGAGTGGGTGCGCTGACACTCATAATTAGCTTCTATCGGTTGTATTCACGATCATTACAACCCACCATTGTCGGCTGAACCCCACGCGAGATATTGTCGCGACTAGAGAAAGTCAGCAACAGACCTAGCTCCCCTACTCTTTGAGAAGGCGTCACGTATTACCATGGTGTGTTCGCTCTTGGCTGCGCAGAAATTGTTTGAACAAACACTGCACCCACTTGGTCTGTTATGACGTTGGCACCGTCCGCAATCTCGGGGAAGCTGTGGTTCCGCCTTTACGCCTCAGGCGAACACAAAGGACACTGAAGATGCCTCAGTGTAAGCAGCCTCCCTATGCTCCAATCTCATCTTGAACGGCTAGTTTGGAGAAGATTACAGACTTGCTACTTGACCTTTACTGCAAATAGTTTTCAGAAAAATGAAATTCTCAAATGGTCATTATTTGACCGTGATATAGAACATAGCGACTTCGCGCTGTTTTCCCAAGTAACCAGACGCCAGATGCCATGCAGGAGATTTATCCACATCCCAAATCCTCTAGAAATACACAACTCAGCCCACGGCTCTCACAGTACCCGAACACAGACAACTCAATCCCTTTGGCGGTAGAGACATGTCACTATTTCGTAATGCGCGCGGTTTAAGCGGCTTGCGCGGACTTCCAAGACTGCTTGATATCTGATCGATAGAGTTAGCTTGATGTCAATTAACGAGCTTTGCTCACGATGTCCATGTAATCGAATAGCCTATCAGTTTCATTCGAGATCCCAGGGACCTCGCGAGCATGAAGACCAGCAACAGCTGCGGCTTGTCGTACCTTTCACGCAGTGGGGGCACAACACATGGGCCCGCTTGACCTGGCCACATCCGGGACACTTATTGAGGCTCTGCACATCCTTCAAGGCCTTGCCGGCCATTTGGCGATGACGCTTTTTCATGTGCGAGGTCTTTTTCTTGGGGACTGCACGCAAGACGGATTCCCAGAGATCGGCGAGGAGAGGCGGGATTGTGATGGAAATCGGCAGCGCGAAAGAGGCTGTCGAAAGGAAGCCCAACGGAGGCATTTGGGGCAGTGCCCGACGAAGAGAAAGAGCCAGCGCCATGTTGGTGTTTGTGAGGAAGCCGTCTAAGTCGTTCGAGACGGCGGAGGTGTGCGGAGAAGTCGAAGTAAGGGAAGCTTTTTTGCGCAAGTCGAGCCTGCCTCTTTTGGGTGGACTTTTGCGCGGTTCGGCGGGCAATCAGGCTATTCCCGATATGGACTAGCGTTTCCCCTGAGTTCCATTATGGAAATAACAACGCCCGCAACTTAAGGGGGTTCTCCAGCATCTTCGTCTTGGGGAAATTTAGCTCATCAGCTCTAATCGTCGGTCTCGGTCTTGGTCCTTCGTTCACCTCAACTTCTCTCGTTTTTCAAATCCGGCAACATACATCTCCAAACATGGCTGCCGCTACCAGTGCTGCTTCCCCCCAGCAGCCCACCATCTTCCCCCACAGCCATGTTGGTTTCGACAGCATCACTTCCCAGATTGAGCGGAAGCTGTTGAAGCGCGGTTTCCAATTCAATGTCATGTGTGTCGGTATGGACAAAGCCAACCCCAGTTTTCATGCGATTATGAGCTGATTTGCATTCTCGTATCCAGGACAAACCGGTCTGGGTAAATCCACATTGGTTAACACTATCTTCGCATCCCACCTGATCGACTCCAAGGGTCGTCTCACTCCCAATGAGCCAGTGCGCTCCACAACGGAAATCCAGACCGTTTCGCACAGTATGTCTTTTGTTTTGGGTCACAGTATCCTTCCCAGGGATCAATGTCGACTGACGACTGGGCGATAGTCATCGAGGAGAACGGCGTGCGCCTGCGCTTGAACATTGTTGACACCCCCGGCTATGGTGACCAGGTCAACAATGACCGATGGTACGAGAAAATCCCCATGGGTGCACCCAACGTGCCAATTTACAATTTCCACATACTTTGAATAACCATACTGATATCAATGCTAGCTGGGATCCGATTGTCAAATACATCAAGGACCAGCACTCAGCATACCTTCGCAAGGAACTCACCGCTCAGCGTGAGCGCTACATCCAAGATACCCGTATTCACTGCTGTTTGTTTTTCATCCAGCCATCTGGTCATGCGTACGTGCCATCTGTTCTACGGTTTACTCGGGATGCTCTGCTGGGGGTCAACTGCTAATTCAATATGATTCCATTAGTCTCAAGCCTATTGATATCGTTGTCCTGAAGAAGCTCTCCGACGTCGTGAACGTTGTCCCCGTCATTGCCAAGGCCGATTCCCTCACCCTGGATGAGCGCCAGGCGTTCAAGGAGCGCATCAAGGAGGAGTTTGCGTTCCACAATCTGAAGATGTACCCGTACGATAACGACGAGCTTGACGATGAGGAGCGTGCGATCAACGCCCAGATTAAGGTGTGTCTTTCTAGCACGGATCTCCGGGTTTGCGCGCTGTAGATTCGAAATCTAATCCACTTTTCACGCAGGACATCATTCCATTCTCCGTCGTTGGCAGTGAGAAGACCATTGTTGTCAATGGCAAGCAGGTCCGCGGCCGTCAGAACCGATGGGGTGTGATTAACGTGGAGGATGAGACTCACTGTGAATTTGTCTACCTTCGAAACTTCCTTACCCGCACCCACTTGCAGGACCTGGTCGAGACCACCAGCCAGATTCACTACGAGACCTTCCGTGCCAAGCAACTTTTGGCTCTGAAGGAGAGCAGCGCCGCCGGTGGCCACTCTGGCGGTAGCCGACCCATCAGCCCGTCCGCGGACCGCGAATTGAGCCGCAACTCCCAGCGGGCGGCTATGAATGGCTACTAAGAACCATCATGTTTTCGCTATGACTTTTCATGGACGAGATCACAAAGTCACTCTTCTTGGTGTCAAGTGCTCTTGAACACTCTCCTTTGGTGGTAGCAGAACGACCTCCATCTTCTTCTTATTCTCCTGGGCAAGGATTCTTCAATTTTCTTGTCCAAAAATTCACTATCCCTTCCACGCCAGCAGGCCATTTGCAGATATCCCCCCTCAATTTCTTCGCTTTTTCTCTTCTCGTTTGGTTTTGCGTCTTTTTTCTCACTTCTGGTATTCGAATGCATCAGACAGTCTGGGTTTTCCCACGTTATCTACGTCCTCGGTCTTGAGCCCGGCCACTTCACTTCTTAATATTGTGTTGACAATGTACAAGAAAGAGCCTGCCCCGTATTTGGCACCTGTGGCAAATGTTCTTAGCTTCTTTAATTAAATATAATGAGGAAACTCTATCTCGGGAATCATGTGTATGAAAATAAACCTTTGCAACTCATTCTATTTTGTAGTTACTTGCATTATTTTGTAGATGTACTCTGCTGTAGGTACTGCGCAGACTTTTTAGAGCTCAAAGTGAACACGAGCAGGTGTCGACAACTCTATTGCGAAGCACCAAAGCGACCACCATCAACCACCCAGTCTCGCAGTTCCTCGTACGCCTTTTCCAGATCATCGTTGACGACGATCTTGTCATGTGCGCCAGGCTGCTGGGAGAATTCTAACTCATTGACTGCCTGAGCCAGGCGCTGGCGCAAACTATCTGTTGTTTCAGAAACGGCCAAAGCATTAGCACACTGCAACCTTCAATTCCTTGCAAGCCGATTTCCAACATGAAGATTAAGAAGCGATCCACAGTATAAGAACAAGGGTGTTCTCTGCTTACCTTCAGTCTCGGTACCCCGAGAACGCAACCGACGCTCCAACTCTTCCATGGAGGGAGGGGCAAGGAACAAGAATCGAGCATTCAGGTCGCTGTTCTTCACTTGCTTGACACCTTCCATTTCGATGTCAAGGACACAGATGCGCTGCTTCTCGGCGACGTCCTTAACGGCTTGTTTTGAGGTGCCGTAGAAGTTGCTACCGAATTGAGCTAGAGGGGAGATATGGTTAGTATGTTGGTATACGTCGAGGGCAGAGGGAACAAGTGTTGGAGGGTAGACGGTGATCGGGATCGTCTCGTCTGCGCATGGAGAGAATGGAGAGGTGAGGATGCTTTCTGCGGGTTTGCAAGTGTGACGTACCGTGTTCAATGAAGCCATTCTGAGCGACAAGATCAAGGAATGCCTCCTTGGTCACGAAGTTGTAACTTTTCAACAACGTCAGTCAGATGGAAGTCTTTGGTTGCACTCTAGCATGAGACTGCCTTGCATCTATGCAAGATGTCTTTTGTGGCGCCTGCAAACTGGGCGGAATGTTAATCTTACTCTTTTCCATCTTGCTCACCGGGGCGAGGCGCACGGGTTGTGTTTGAGACGCTGAAGCCGAAGCGATCTATATCGAAGGGAACCCTTCAATCAGCATCGCGCCGGTGAAGTAGGATGCGAGCTGGAATTTCAACCATGTCCGCTTACCAGGATATTCCGCAAATAAGCGCTTGAGCAGTGTGGACTTTCCACAGCCCGAGGGGCCGCTGATCACAACGGGGCGAAATTGAGCTATTGATGAAGTGCATCATTATCAGCTGCTATTACAGTGGCAGATGCTCATATGCACATCTCAGAAAGTAATGCGCCCATGGAATATGGTGCGGATAAACGAGGAGGGGTATGTATGCGCCAGGGGTGATTGAGGTCAAGTCAGGATGTACGTACAGGAGTTGGCAGCCATAGTTGCAAGAAGACGCTTGAAAGAACACGAGGACCGAAAAGGAGGAGATAGTGGACGAAGGGCCGCCCAAAAGTTCATATGAGTACAAATTATCGCGTTACAACCACCGCGATCGCAAGTAGAAATTCCGAATCCCCAGATGCTGCACCGGAAATGTTTGTCCGGCAGAACACAGGCGGTGTGCATGTTCTGCTTCATGTCTATTGGATGGCTCCTTTTTCTATACAACAGAAACCCTTTGCTCTCGTGGAGGCAGACTTTGCGAGAAACCCCCGCACAACACGGTTCAACTGTAGATTGGGACACAAGGTGCATATCTTTGCAGCGTACAGGCAGCTGACTATGATTTAGGCGGTCCCGGGTGGCTTCCACGCCTCATGGTGTTACGGTCTCCAGCCTCTGCTTCCTGTTCGAGGAAATTGGACCATAGTTCGGCCAACGTTTCCTTGCTTGATGCCCCGTTGTCCATGAACTCAGTCGCCAGGTTGGGCGTACTGGGCGTCCGTAAAGGCGTACCCGGCACACGAAGCTTTCCAGAGCTACTCGAGCCTCCTGGTCGGGCCAGACCTGCCTGCTGACGTTGTTCTAGAGCGAGTCATTAGTATTGATGAGAAGTCACATGGGACCGTTCGACCATCCGTCAAACCGGACGATGACTTACCATCATCCCAACCCAGTAGAGCTGCAATAAGCTGGAGAATCTGGAACTTCTTCGGATCTGATCGGTCGAGTGCGAGGAAGTGAAGAAGATGGTTTGTTACAATTTGCCTGTCGATACAAGATCAATTAGTACGTCGTACAGTGATGGTAGTCACTCCGCAAACAAGAGATCGGAAAAAAATTTCTTACCGGTCGACATTATCTTCGGGCTTCCCCTTCTTCAAGAACCGAAGAGCCTTGGTCAAGTGATCATTCAAGGTGACCGCTTCGTGTCGCAGCTTGCCAATGAGAAGGTTCTTCTCCTTGACTTCCTTCTCAAACGGCCGCACTCTTTCAAGTTCTTCTTGGGCGATGACTAGGTCCTTGTCTGCAGCTTTTGCGTGCTCCTGGGCCTCGCGTAATGATTTCTGGAGTTCTTCCAACTGAGCATCAGAACTCTCCACTAATTCCCGAAGCTCCTGCTTCCGCGCCAGTTGGATTTCTTGCAATGCACGCTGCAATCCATCGACGGTTGACTGCTGACTATCGCGTTCTCCCGATACTCGTTCATATGCATCGCGGAGATTGGCAAGCTGTTCCTCGAGATCCGCAACCTTTTCGGCCAGATTCTCACGCACTGATCGCTCTTCCATTGCCAGCACTTCCCAATTGTGCATCGCATCCTTGGCTTGTTCGAATTCTGACTGAAGGAAAGAATTTTGCTCCAGTAATTCCTCCTTTTCTTGAATCCAATTCTGCTGGGACAAGTTCGTTCGGTCTCGTAGCGTAGAGATCTCCTTGGTCTTTTGTGCCGATGCTTCGGAGACTTCTGCCAATTCCGAAACCTTTGAATCCAGCTGTGTTCTAAGCTCGGCGTTCTGATCCTCAAGCTCTTCGATCTGCGTGCGGGCCTGTGCCAATTCCTCCTATTATTGAGATATCAGTGAGTGGTTCAGCACAGAGATTGCGAAGCCTAGAGGCCATACCTCATCTTCTTTAAGGCGTGCGCCGAGCTGCGACTTGATAGCATTGACTCGCTCCATGAGCTTTTGAAATTGGGTCTCGGCCTGCTCTTTCTTGGATTCCGCGTCGCCCAGTCTTTGCTGTAAGGCTTGCATGTCGGCCTCATGCTTGGATTGTATCTCCTCGAGGGACTTGCGCATGTCTGTCACCTCGGCCCTGAGGGAATCGCGGTCTCGCACCAGAGCGTCGAAGCGGTCATTGGGTCCCGCGTTGCACGGTTCTTGCTTTTCAGTATGTTTCTCGGGCGCAGGGCTCTCGTTCGTGGGTGCTTGGATCGCTTCAGGGTCGACCTGCGTCTCGTCGGTATCGTTGGTGTCCTCAATCTCATCGGCATCATCCTGTCATTGTAAGAATCAATGTGCAAAGACGTTGAAGCGGGAGACGAATACCGCCGCGCCTACCTTGGGAGAGCCATCCTGGGTTTCATCCTCCACAGCCTCCAATGGCTCTGGTTCCACCTGCTGAGCAGCCTCTTTAGCCTTGGCACTCTTCTTCTTGGTCTTCTTGGATTTGGCGCCTGTGGTTATGGAGTCAGCGGGGTTTCACGGACGGGCTAGCGAGAGACCAGGAGAGGTGATCGGGATCGCGCCGCACCTTGCGCAGCCTGCGGAGGGTGATCGGCCGGCATGATAATGAAAAGAAGGATCAGAGAATCCTCGATTCGAGCAAGTATGGGCACTTGAAGTTGTAGTTGACGTGTCGTCGTACGCGGCTCGGCGGTTCACCGATGTTCCGTACGTTTCCCAGCTGTCAACAAGTTCACGACAACTCCACACTAGCGCGCGGGTTGCCGCTGTCCGCCTCCGCGGTAGCTTTCTTAGATCGATGGAATAATAGATCGAAGTCTTTCTCTGGCTTTCCGACCGGCTCAAGAAGCTGAGAAGTGACATTTGCGATACTTCTCTTGTGCACACGTATCTCTCCTCTCATGATTACGTTAGCCATTCTCTGATGCGGAGCTTAGCCCTCTTGTGATCCCTCTGTCTCTTGTGGCTAGAATGAAGATTCTAGCCATATTTTAGACATGATCGCATAGTTTAGTACAACTATGTGAGTATGCACAGGGTCAAGCAACAAGCTTTCGGTTATTGCAGAAGAAGAAATATGGCACTTCCACCGATCGACAACGATATCGAGACCGATACTGAGACATGGTGGTGGCTCTGAATGACGAGAGGAACATGTAACCAGACAAATATCTTTATCGGGCGTCATCGTATGCACCGAAGTCAAGGTATCATGTATCCCAACCATCATTGCTATTTAGAGCTTCAGTGATGATCTAGTGATGAGCCCCTGGCTAGACATAGGGAAGCGGAATGAGTTTACATGATGAGTCCCCGAAAAGAGATTTTGTTTTGTTCCATGCCTACCGACACCCTCCTCCATGGGAGGTGTCAGAGATCTGTTTGATCCCCGGCTCTCCCATTCTATACAACAGTCATGCTTCTAGCCCGTGTGTGAGATTGCGCAGGCTTGTATGATGCTTATGAATTGAGGTTCCAATATTAAAATTTCCCCCTAAAAATTCGACGAGTACTAGTCCCGGTTTGAGGTTACCAAAGGACCAACGTCGTGGCCAGATCGGTTCTTTTACCTCCCTTTATACACATCGGGCTCTCATTTCCGACCCAACAGAGTAAGAAAGTGTTTCTGGGTATTTGAAGACTGCATCGCAAGAGCTCAATTGGTTCATTGCCACCGATGGACCTCGGCTGTGCTATAAAGACCCTGGATTAGACTGACTGTTTGGTTACTGTCTCAAAATTGTGGCTCTGAGTGTCGAGAGGACTAAACATTGTGTCCAAGCTGAAAATGGGTGCCTAGGGCTCCCACAACAGTTGGTTTCACACGAAGGGCAACGGAGGAGGTCGAACTGCCGTGTTTCAGATCATAATTAAGGTTTTCTTCAGTTTTTCTGTGACCATTTTGGCCGGAATGATAATGGGAAATTTACATCTCAAGTCACTGGAAGGACTAGATTGATGAGCGCTCTCAATGCTTTATATGATGAATACCATAGTATGTATGCACTTCAATGGGAGTACAGGAATCGTTGGCCTAATCGTGGTCAGGTGCTCTCGGGCAGCTCTTTCCATTCATGGTGAACATTCTAAGCACATGCTCTCTCCCTTTTGATCCTCCCAAGCACCATTCGATCCTTTGTGCATTTGTCAGACAACATTCAACGCAATCCCAGAGGGGGCCTGATGGTTTCATGAATTCTTGCAATTAAGGTTTTTCATCAAAAGTACCTGATTTTGAGAAGTCTGGATTATGGTGTCGAGGTGGTGACGAAGAGGACCCTGGATCTTCTTTTAGTTTCGGCGCATTAACCTCTCTTGGAGCAGACACGCTTTGTTTCGTCTCAAGTGGACCACCGAAACTGCAGCAGATTTATACACAGCATTATTCATGTCCTCCTCACCTCCATATCATTCAGCGTCCCGGAAATCCTCCGTGTCTTTTGGGAGAGACGATCCGTGGTGGGCCAACGACCTCCGGTTCAGGGTCTCGGGGGGTAAACCCGAACCCACTTCTAGGGCACTTGGCAGGCCATCGATCATCATCATCCACTTCGATGGCTTCGCAGTCATGAAGAGACTACACATTCGAAACCGTTGAGTTCGTCTCAAACAAATGAGGATGAATGAGTGTCCTGCGCATCCCATTACGATGATCCAGGGCATGGGGAGTCACATCCGGACAAGTCCAACATCTCAGCTTCCGAAGTCCTTGATGGGCAGCATGATTTGCAGTTGGCCCTCGCACTATGGCTATAAAGTGTGATCATAACTAAATTCAAATGCTATTCGCACACGCCGTATGAACATCACAAGAACCCGCGGATGCCACAGCAGCCAAAGTGAGCCGCCTCGGGAAAGAAAATTGTAAAAAAAGAAAATCAAAAAAAGCCAACAGCGACCTGGTCTCGCCCCATCTCCTCACTCCAACCTCTCACTTTCAGGAACAGGTCCGATCGGTAGATGTACGACTCATGTTCCATCACCGGCAAAAGGGGTGGACAAAGCAGCAAGCCGGACCAGTCGGACGGCGGGGTGCGATTATAGTACTCCGTCCTCACCCGCGACTCCTCCACTGAGTTGCCAGGTGACTGACTCTGAATTTTCGGCCTCACCTCAGCAAAAATTTTCCCTACTGAATCAGGAGTCGGGATTTCCGCCGGGGGATAAACCTCGGATGATTTCCTCGCAAGCCGAGACGCCCGGGGAACACGCCCGATGGAGCTACGCAGCGAGATGAACCTGTCAGTCTCTTTGGGACCTTGACTGGACGGAGACAAAAAGGCCGTTTGACAATAAGAGGGAACCGAAATAGGATCATGGCGCTGGCTCTCATTCCAATCCTTATTTCCAGATCATGGGCCTGGTTGCTTGACGGCAAATCTTTTCGGGAACGAGGAGTATCTGTAGACCAAGGCGACCTTCATCATACGCAAGGATGTGAGTGTGTTTTCCTTCCTGGATCCACCTTCAGACCCATGGAGCTGCCCCAGCACCACGGCACAAAAGACAATGGTGGGCACTGGACTGTGTGACAGAATCACCACTGAAAAGTCTACGTACAAAGTCAAAACTCAACATTGGCCCCGAAAGATGCAGATCGGACCTCCCACTGTATTGACCTAGCAGTCAGACTGACAAACTTGTGTCACCCCCCACACGATTTCGTAAACCTTCTTCACCCGCCAGATCTGGCCTCCCTGCACTACGTTGAAGCAACTGATATGTTGCTTCTGCGAGGACTTGGTAGGATCTGTCGTACGTTTCTATGCGACCAGCCAGTCTGGATAAATGCAGAGTTGCACCGTACCCGCCTGCAAGTCAGAATTAGCACCAAATTCAACGCCCAATAGTTCAGGGACGATGCGTCCGATCCTTGAAATCCTCTTGAAGAACGAATCAGGACCTCGGCCTCCGTTAGACCTGCTCACGTTTCTGGTCTAGGGAGGAATCCCCTCAGGAGCCAGCGAGTGGGCACTCAGGAGCTTTGCGCTTTTTGAAGCATGTCATGGGGAGAATGGAGGAGAGGGGGAGGGGGGGCAGGAAGTTTTCCATCTACGGTAATTCTTCCTATGGCCCAAGCCGTTACGCCAAGGATGCTGATGCACTATGAACGTTATCCACCACGGGCAAGCCCGCTGGCAGGCTTGTTGGCAAATTATTGCGAAGCAAGCCAGCTGGGTCCGCATACGTGCGTATTTGCGCACTAGTTCGACGGGCTGGGATGTGCGACAGTGTCTGAATCAGGTACCAGCTGCAATTCTACCACACGGCGAGAAAGTGCAGCCTGGTCTCTTTGATCGTTCACTTTTGTTCCTTTCAAGTCACCTTCGTGATTTTTTCCTCCTCTCTTTTATTTTATTTTTGGAGGGGGATTTTCCAAACCCCGAAGGTTTATTGATTATGATATTCTCGGGTCTGGATCTGATTTCTTTATCCACTTTAGGAAAAAGCACCGATTTTCTGATTTCCTCTCACCTCGAGGCGGCTCTGATCGCCGTTGAGCTTCGCCTTTCGTAAGACGACCATCCATACAGCATGTTGTGTGGTGATGTTTAAATGTTGATGCCACTTGTCCTTGGGAGAGTCATTCCATTCTTATGACGATTGTTAGTGACTCTGCCCAGTTCTCGGCTTCTTCTCCATTCTTATCGGAGTCTTGGTACTGTGTTCTTCCGTTGGAACTCCGGCTCCTCTGCCTTATTGCCCACGGTGCTGCTTTTAGAGTTTCTTCTAGATTCCTCTGCTTGCCAACCGCCCCCTAAACCCGTTTGTCTCACCATTTTGATCCAGTTATGAAGCGGACCCTCCACTGGGGATTCTCTCTACACCACCCACATCATCACCCCCTTTCCAACTGTGATCCGATCATGGATCATATTGCATGGAGATGTACTGACACTGGGGCCAGTGGGCGCACTCTGGAACTGTACCCTCCCAGTTCTAGTCCACATCCGCGCACCCACCTTTTCCTGCTCCACCTCGGCTTGGTGGTTTTGTTCTTTTTTGTTCTGACTGGGAGGGAGTTGTCACGTTGAATTTTAATTTAATTGATTTTCCTTTTTCTTGGTGCTATTTTTCCTTGACTTTATATTATCACATTGCTCTGTGCTTTATTCTAGGATTGAAAAGATCGCAAACACCCAATTTTCTTTTTATTTCTTCCCTTTCTCCCCTTGATCGTGTGCAACAACTTCATCTCAGTCTGTCTCAAAAGTCCTGTCCCCTCTTATCACTCTATTTGATTCTTGTTCCATCCGACAGTCCTCCCGGGTCGTCCTCAGGGTGACAATCCTGCTATCACTGAAGCCCCAGCCTCGGAAAATTGGACCTTTTGAAAGTTGTCTTCCCTTCACAAACCCTCTTGGTTTTCCATCCAGCTCTCTTCTATCCTTCTTCGACGTCGGTTTCTAAAGTGCGCCATTACGTCACCTTTTCTACTATACCATGTCGAAAGATCTTGCCAGTGTCCGACAGGCCTTGGACCAGGCCCGCAATTGTGAGGATGGTGCTGTAGACCAACAAACCACCTCCATCCTCGAAAATGCCATCACTGACCTCTGGACGCGCATTCAAGCCGATCCAGAGAGTTATGTGCTGAGCCGTGATGAGTTTGCGCTCTTCAATTACTTTTTGGAGCGCTACCGTGGTTCGACCGTTGCCCAGCGGGCCGTCGAACGATTCTGGAACAATTACCGAGGCACTCCGAACGCTGGAGCGAAGAATTAGCCTGAATGCCGTGACCATCCGCTCGACGACAAGCAGCTGTCAGCTTTGACGATCCACATGGATGATCAGTGAATGTCGATGCCATTGATCATATATTAGCCTTGTTTCTCTTGACACCCCTTTTTCTGTTATCTCTCTCCTTCACTTTCCTTCTCTAATGATTTCTCCATCCCGCTTTGATCCACATCGACTTCCCAAGCGCAATGCAGTTGGCTGACTGCGGTGGTCTCTTCCGCAGAGGTTCTGAGCCAAAGCGGTATCCATGAAGAGAATGCATTTGCAAGGTCGCACTTGACCGACCGTCCTGCAGGGCATACAAAATGCTATGAGCATTCACCGATGTCCACTGCGCATCCCGAAGGCAAGCAATGCGAACGAGCATCGAAGAGCAGGAGAAGCACGGTTGAAGTTACCCGAGAGGCACCCAAAGCATCGCGGTCATGATTCACGCCTCTTTTCCAGGATGGGTGATTTGGAGCGTCCAGACCGACAATCCTGCGGAACGATCATTGTTGCGATCTCCAGGTGGATCCGTGCATACAGTGGCGTTCGATTGGCAATTCTCAGTCAGGAAAGAGACAGACCCCAAGGTGCAGAGCAGATCGAAGCAGAGAAGGACTGGGGAGAGTGGTGCACAGGGCAACGATGGTCCGACCAGCACTCGATCTCGCAAACGTCGCTGATGCATCACTGCTAGCTCTTTGGGCTTTGCCGATGGCCTAGTCTCGTCTCTCCAGTGTCTTCAACTGCGCATGGGGCGATTCATCTGCGCTTGTGTGTACCTCGAGACGCACGACCAGACCAATTGGAAAATGGAGAAAGGACAGGGAGCGGGGGTTGCAGAGCAAGCGTGATGTCAGACGAATGCACGACCAGCGAGAGAAGTGGAGATTTGGCTGGCCACACCCCCTCCAAAAGGCAAATGTGAGGGGGAAAAATTTCAAAAGAATTTTTTTTTTCAGAAAAGAACACGCAAATCAAATGCAGAGCTATGACCGAATGGCAAGGATTCTCTGGACGATGGTGACGTTCGCCTCGGATCGGGAATACATGCATTTGGGCAAGGCGGATTTACACTTGTCCATGTGGCCCCAATTGTTCTCGCAGCCTTCCTGTCGGGATTTCTTCCTACTTTCTGCCTTGTTCTCTCTCTCCATCTAGTAACTATATCTCATACAGCTGGCCAGGGAGACTTTGATCAAAGTCGAACGAGGAAGGACTAAGCTCTGTCCTCCCCACGTCCAATGATCAGAAGCACAGAGCTACGGAGGGCAAGGTGTGCATGCTCAACATATGATTGTACTACCCAATGGAATAATTTGTCTTTTTGAAAATGCAAATTTCTTTCTCCCAAAGTATTCATACTTAGACCTTGGTGGCTCCAGAAATCGCCAGAGTCTTTCCATAAAGTATCTCGTCTTGCCTTTAAGACATGCAAGAACGAAGTTAAAGAGCTTGGTTTCTAGGGACGCGCATTCGATTCTCACAAGATAGGCCTGCAGCTAAAATCTCTCAAAGGACAAAACCTCGAAATATTTGCTCCTCCAAACGGGATAAATAATAATCCGAGTCATACACAAGCTCTCTCTCTCTCTCTCTTAGCAATGAGACCTATGAAGGGTGATTCAGGACACTGGTCAGATAGCGTGAACTTCGCACCACCCACTATACCTAGCCACTCACCACTTGACCCATCATAACCTACTCAAAGAAGAACTCTACCTGCACTCAGCCCATCGGATAAGATCAGACCCGCCGGCAATAAAGCAAAAAAAACTAGCTTTCAGAGCTGTCAGAGTTGAGGCAGAGAGGCGGAGGGGTAATAAAATTCTTGACGATTATCACTCCAGTGTGCCACAGGGAGAAATGAAGAACTTCCATACTCCGATCTTCAGGCCAATTCTCCGACATACAACTGTATAAGGTTATTCGGCTGCGACGACGGTCCAGGCCGCTTGGAACTAGCTTTTATTGGGATTAGTGACTCGAAACCCTTTCAGATTCAGGTTGTCCCTGTGGTGGCTAAATATAGTGGTGACGGTAGGGTAGGAGAGTTGGTAGGAGTATCTAAGATCAAACTTAGAATATATTGCATCACTAATGAGGACACAGCATACGTCCTTGCAACTTGCAAAGCTCAATGCTGGAGTGGGGACGTTATTGTGAACTTGGATTCGGATTCTACAGGGAACTTTCATTCTATCAGGAATAGCTATAACTACCTTGTCAATTGTCGGGTCTTTTTTCTGGTTGGAGGGTACATTCAGTCTACGAGTTTCGCTGGTAGAAGCAGTTTGATCCTCAAGAATGGGGTATAGGTCTAGTCCAACTCACTTGGTCAGCCCACTCACGCTATCGGGGCACATGTCTTCCTTTTAAAAAGTACGCTGATAGATGGAATCTAATTCTGTGGGAAACTTTCAAGGGATATCAATACCCTTGATTGTCTGTGTCGCCTCGATGTTAAAATGCTGGGGCTCACGAGACTTTCTTAGTGTCTCCGTGGCTCGCTTTGGGCGTCTACGCCTCTCGGATATCGCCGACAGGATAAAGTCACTCACAGTCCATAAGGTACAGGGAACCCTCCGGACGACAAGAGCGGTATGTCTACTATAAAGCGGTCAAATCCGTAACTTGGTTCGATGTGTATCAAGTAGATTCCTGAACTAGTCCCTTTATATCCATAGATAGCACCTGGAAACGAGTGACACTACTAGGTAGGTAGGTCTTTTCCATCTGCAGCATCTCTTGCTCCCGAGGTACTTTTGATTGTACACGTGAGCCGAACTATGGAATTCCTTTCCGGGTCTTTGGGTACCGGCAATTTCCACCGGACATGGATCGACAAAATGTGGCTAGCACTGGAGCAGTATATGTGCAAATCAGGGATTCCACCGTTTAATATTAGATAGCCCCGCCTGAGTGTAGTCCACTCCCGTTGATGTCACCGACCAATGCCGAGCATTTGATCTCATCCAAAACGCACAGGCATAAACGGTCGCTTAGGCAAAAATGAACCTAGCGTGTCTGTCATTAGGAAATCAGGGTCAGGGCGTTTCTTTTTCTTTTCCTTTTGCTTCTTCTTTTCTCCCCGACCGAGTCACCTGCAGTTATCAACGAGGCGACTCCGGTATTTACTTGTTGGGATTGAGAACAGATTTTGGCTTTTCGGGAGTAGTGTGTGAGACTTTTTTTTTCTTCTCGGATGGACGCTTACTTGTTAAGTTCGACGTGACAGGGTAGGTAAGCGATTGCTAGCGCGTGGTTGGCGACATATTCTGCAAATCGACGTTTAGGGCTTTTCAAGTTGGTATGGAGGCCGCCGGCTGATTGGAGAGATTTGCGCACGTGCTCGCGCTACAAGCCCGATGTATTCTCCGAATACTTTTTCACCTTGGAATGTTCATGGACACTATAATTGGTGGTAATAAGCTTGCGGTCATATAGCACTTGCTCTGTACTACTGGCTCTATTGTGATGTATGTAAAGTGCGTAGATGAGATGCCTGACTGGTCAGCTTCGCCAATACTGCCCAGCAGTATACTAGTGCCTGATCATCATAGTACCAACATGGGTGTGTAGTCGATTGTGCCTCAAGCAGGCCAACGAGCGCTTATGATACTGTACACCTGGGCAAATGGATGAGATTAGGGTCATCTAGTTTGACCTACCACAAGAGGGGGAGAGACTAGAAGTCCCAGAGTGCCTTAGCCAAACACAACTCCTTGAGTCTGGATAGAGTGGTACAATGTTCATTACTCGCTTGGGATGCACGTGTAGTTGACAGTTGAACTACTTTTTGGTCTTATATCACGTGACAACATTTACAATGGCGGCTACTGTATACAGAAAAGATAGTGTGAAGCCCAGTTGTAGGTATTGTCGAAAAGAAAATGGGGCACTGAGCCAAAACAGATCAAATCTTGGTGTACCGTATCTACCCTGTGGCTGTAGTTAGGTAGCCTGATTTGGAGATAAGTCGTGGCAAGCCCTCGTTTATTCAAATGTCAACAGTAGGGGGATTTGGCTGTATAGAGTAGAAAGGACATGTAAAAGGAGCAAGTGTAAGAGCAAGCGTGGAAATCAAGAATAGAGGGAGAAATTTCAGACCCTCAGGCAGTTTTTGATTTTCATCATCTTTTATTTATTCACTTGCGGGGCTTCGCTCTAAAGAGGTATTTATTCTTTCTGATTGACACACTTAAATGATTCCCCATCTTCTCTCTTACTCTTTGCTCTTTCACTTTAAATGGCAATGTACATAGACAAATGTGCTAGTAAAGATAGAAAAGGCCCACTTATTTCCTAATCACAAGGTGGAAAGCCGGAAATACTGTATTGAGTTCGATTCTCCTATCCACTATGTCTAGTGGTTTGTCAAGACCGAGAAGAGAAGCAATATCTGTAATCCCGTGACTCTAACGCAAAGAAGTTTAACAAAGTGCGGCCATAAGTTTCCTGCAAGATGCAAAAATGAATTCAGGGATTTAATAGGACTGTCAAAGGAACACCGGAAAGAGATCTGGATGTAAGAGTGTGAGGAACTGCCTGTATAGAGAATAAGAACGACGGGTGAACCACGTGATAACGAGATCGTATTTAAGCAGCCAGCCCAGCCCCCCTTAAAAACACAATTAACCTAGCCCTACTAGTCTTCTTCATACATCTTTAAGAGGGATACTAATCAATGATGCTTGAATGTAGGTCTGAACTTGTTCATTTGTATATTTCTAGAACATACTTATATGTAAATGGCCTATCACTCTCTGCAACAAAGGGGGGGATGATATGTATTTGCCCTTTTCGGCGTCGAATTACCATTACCTGGCATTGTGGTTTAGTCTTAGAGTCTACAGGCGGAGACTCCAGAGCTTGAGCAAAACCTTTCTGTCCCTGCTATTTCAAAGAAAAAAAGAATCTATAGTAGATGATGAAAATTATAAAAGAGGAAAAAAAGAGACAATGGCATCCGTAAGGTTTTAAGATCTCAAGGTCTAGAGAGGAACACCATAACACCATCGCTGACGGTAGTGAAAAAAAAAAATAAAAGAACCAAAACTCCTGGGTATAATAATGCACCACCTCATAAAATCATCAGAATCATAAAATGGTAGAAAAGAAAAAGCACCAAAACTCCATCGCTGATCCTTGTAGCAATGAGCCAAGACCCTCCTCTCAAGAACCCCATCCAGACCAGTTTCCATCTTCACAAAGGGTAGTGGTCATCCGCTGAAAAGAAAAAGCATGGTTGTTCTTCATCACAATCAGTCATACAGTCTGGACAGCTCCCAGTAGAGTGTGTTGAGTGATGAGAAAACACCAATCAGTGCCTTCATGATCAGGTAGAGAGGTAGAGAGTTAGCACTTGATTCAAGATGGCAAGGCCCAGTATGAATAGCCCAATGTTCTCTAGAACCAGGAGAGAGCAACATGTGGAAAAAAAGAACAGAAAGGAAAAACTCACAATGATTCCAACAGCAAGACACATGAACATCGTAATCTGCAGAATGATAAAGTCATGGTGCGGTAAAGCGTCGCGTTGTCGAATGATGGCGAGCCAGAACCTTCGGGGCCATCCTCGGTTGAGCCAGTTGGTGATGATGGGAGTCTGCAGGGTTTGATGATGATATGTTAGTAAAAGTGTCCAAGGAGACAGGGTGTAAACATAGTTGTCATAGCAGGGCTTAGAGTTGCGACGAAAATGGAATCAAGCTGCGATCAAACGAACCAGAATCTCAAGCAGGTCCCTCAGCCCTGGAACGCTCTCGTTCAGGATCCACCAGATTGGACCAGCCACTGCACAGACGAGGAGCCAGACACTTCGAAGGAATGATTCCTGGTTGAAGAGTCGTTGGATGCGGCGGGGAAAGAAGAGGCGAATGAGTCTTCCGATGTGGAAGGAGGTGATGATGCCCGCAGCCATTGACTATAGATGTCCACACGTGCTCAGTCAGTATCCTGTCTCTCACTTGTAGCAAGTGTGAAGAATCAAAACAAGCATGAATTGTGAGGGAGTACATACGCAGGCGTTTCCAATCCACAACCGGATGGTCCTCCAGGGAAACACTGAAGAGGGTGGCAGAGGTGACGATGGTCCAGCTTCGGCCGAATATGTTGATCCTGGCCCGGGCTCGGACAAATGACCACACGTGCACCTGACTATCACTGTTGCTGCCCACAGAATGGACGTATACATCAACAGTGATCTGAGAGCTCGATAGACCCCGCTCCAGGTCATTGACTCCAAGAATACTCTGAGATACGCCATCCCTGAGGCACACACCAGCAACAACCAAGCCACATACAGCCAGACGTATTCACCTGGGCTGGACGATCCATCACCAGCACCGAGAGAGGCCTGGCCGAGGGGTCTGACCTGTGCTTCGCGAGACCGCATTGCCCAGGCATTGCTGAACAGGACATCCCGCAAACCCCACAGAAAGCTCCAAACAGCAAACTGGGAGAAGAAGGAGAGGCCCCGGGGTCCGTGGCGTAGACTCCAAGCGAACAGGACAAACAGAACCAAGGCAGGACCGAGCAGAGAGCAACCGCAGCCGAAGTGGTAGCAGGCGGTGCTACAAGCCAGACCAGGGTACTGGCACGGAACAAGAACGGCCATCATCTGGGCAAAGGCCGCCATGGTGAACATCATCATCACCAGATGGATGATGAGTTGCACGACGGCCAGTGGGACCGGCATCTCGCCGGGACTTTCGGTCTCAGAACTGGGAGGGACCGGATCTCCCTGGGGTGGGGTGGGCATGGCGCTGTTGGAAGCCGCCATGCCCTGGGCCTTGCCCTTGCCCTTGTGCTTGTGGCCACGTGAACCCTTGGCCATGACCTCGAACTCGACGTGAAGCCGACGTGAAGGTGAGAGGTTGAGAGGTTGAGAGGCCTCGGAAAGGTAACGGGAAGGTGACGTGAGGCAGAGGGCGAAGGAACGGACAAGTGACGTGAGGCTAAATGCAACAGGTGCATCCAGCGGCGAGGAAGAGCAAAGAAGACGCGGCAGGGGCGCAACGAGCAGCCAAGGAAGCAGAGCAAAATCTGTGGAGAAGATCTGTGAGGGAGGAAAGAAAAGAAAGGTGGGATTCTCTCGAAAGGAGAGATTTTATAATGTTGGCGTACCACTAGGTCTTGACTCAGCGCTGAGTATGGAGCATCTAGGCTTCGACGTCGAGTAAAAGCAAACGCTTCTTCTTCAGACCCGGGCATGTTTCGCGAACTCCGAGTCCATCAGAATCCGGATGCCTCTCGTCCATAAGTCTGCGTCGCTCAAGCTTCAGCGCCGGTTTTAGAGTATCTAGGCTACGATGCTGAGACCAGCATTCGCTCTTTAGGGCTAGACATGTTACGCGAAGTCAAATGGCCGTCAGAGTCCGGATTTATTCTGTCCTTTTCATTTGCTTCGTTGGCTCAATCCCGATCACTCAACATCTAGGCTACGATGCTAAGACTAGGAATCACTCTTCTAGGGTTCAGGCACGTTACGCGAAGTCATATCCTAGCAGAGTCTGAATGTATCTGCTCCATGGTCTGAATGACCCGCACTCAGCGCCAGGTATTCAACATCTAGGCTGCGATTTTGAGAACAGTAACTTGCTCTTCTTTGAGGCCGGACACTTTACGCAAAGCTCAGCACAGTTCTGATATCTTCTACAGTCTGCGCATCTTTGGATCTAAGCAAACTATTGGTTCAGCGTACCCCTTTTTTTCCAAGACAGAACCTAGTATATGCGCATTCAAACCTCCCAGAAGCAGCGATTCTCTGCAGAGATTTTGGACAGACGAAGACTGATCACAACCTCCATTATGAATCACTTTTCAATATCATCCACTCGCGAAATAACGGGTTCGCACCTCTCTGAAGCTTCAACTGACCTCGTCAGAACGTGAGCATCACAATTCAATGAGCAAAGCAGATTCATATGGCAGCCTTGCTCATATGGGATATCGATGAGAAGAATTACACTTTGTGATTGACTAAGGACTTCCACGTCAGGTAAGCATCTTATACACAATGAAACTTTTCAATCCTCAATAATCATCATTGTAGCTATATTCAAAACTCTTACTAGCCCTTCACCCCCCTCTATGTGAATCTCCCGTTTCGGCATTAACAGTAATACATTTGCAGACGGCCAAATATATGACATTTCTACTGATCTTTTTATTGTAATTGGAAGCCACCTGGAAACAGAAAGTGCTAATAGCATAATCTAATGCACCGATCAATAACGATCCCCACTTATTCCACTATTAGCCAAGTTAATAGTCAGCTTCCAATTTCCAAGCTGTCAAGTAAACCCTTTTCATATAAAAACTCCCAAATAAAGGAACCCCTAGTATAAAATAGAACATCTCTTCCTTTGAAGGAGAACAAAAGAGAGAAACAAGAATCAATCATTATTCTAATTAGTGCTTGGAGCACAGTCCATGTCCATGAAAATACCGCTCGAAATAACATCCCCTTCACAAACAAAATTCTTCAAGTATAGTGTTATACCAGGATCAGATACCAAGCCCATAAAAGAGCCCGTAGACTAGGTAGGGTATATCCGGGTGGCGGCAGACATGGACTGTTTATAAGGAGATCTCTGAGGTGCGTCTATCTGCTGAGTTTGAGTTCTCGATGGTGTAGGTACACAGCTTGCATCATGTATATATACCTATTATATCTTGATCATTGTACGCCTGCGATCGACAATTGACGTGAGAATACACATCTAAACATAAAGGACCGGAGGATACGACTAGGGCAGGAAAATGCTTTGGGAATTCGCAGTGTAATAGAGAAACCGGGGAGACAAAGAAGAACTTCAGACTAGAGAAACGAAGGAAAGTAAAACAGCGCTGGAGAAGTATGGTAAAGTAGTCTTGATTTAAAGGTGAAATGACCTCATTCTCATGAGTTTTATTTTTATTTTTCTTTTATCTCGCTGGATCACTATCATACCGCTATCAAATGAGTAGCTCGGTACCCCAGCCAGGACTACGCAAATTGTATCCGACGACGCAGGCACAATGAAAGAGTACAAGTGGCGACCAACTTTGTGTATGCTATGGTGTCTGGAAGAGAGGAAAGGGAGAATGAAAGGTTTATTAGATGGATGTTGAATTTAGCTGGAATGCTGCAGTATCGGGACAAGATGTATACCGTATGTACGTCGGTTGCATGAGATTCCTTACGCCGGGGTTTTTTGTTCACTTTTCATCTGGAAAGTGACAAGCTACAGGCGGGAGAGTGATAGGCATAGCGAGCAATGGCATGTCTGTGGATTATTGATCTACGGATTCAAAGGGTCAAAGATACCACTTCATAAAGATCCAAGAACTCGAGTCGTGGCATATTAAAAACTTTCTATTTGTACAGAACCCGCTCTATGTATACAACCCCATCATACCGCTTGAATCCCCGTTTTAGAAAAAAAAGAAAAGGAAAGGAAAAGAGACACACAAAATCCCCCAAGATCTACTTGTTAGCCGGAGAGTCCTTGGAGATCAAGGGATCGGCATTGGGGTTCTTGGCGTCGCCCTTGAGAATGTCCGCGGGGGGATCTATCCAAAACAAAAGTCAGCAAACCTGTGTCACCAAAGCAGTCCCGGGGGCAGGGGTGAACGTTTCTTCAGGGAACGTTTCTTCAGGGTTCAGGGGTCACGATCAGGGATTGACTTACCAGTACGAGCAAAGTGCTTGCGCTCCTCACTGTCAAGCTCCTTCACCCGACCGCTCTGGACCTCCTGACGGGTCAAGGTCAACAGGCTCTTGGGAAGACCCATAGAGGACAGGAACGAGACCGACTCCTTCCACTCAAGATCCTTGCGCTTGTTGGACCAGTTCAGCTCCTCCGCCATGAGGTCAATCACGTTCGGGAGCGCCTCCAGAGCAGCCTCGGCGTTCAGGAAAGCCAGACGGGTTCGGCGAGCAATGACGTCGACGGCAGTCTGGGCATACTCGTGACGAACCGCATAGCGGACCTCGCCATCGACGAAGGGATACAGCGCCGAGATGCGGCAGCCACGGACGGGGTAACGAGTGTTGGTGGGGGAAGACAAGGCGGCCACCTGCCAGGCCCGGTCACCATAGGAGGTGGTCAGGTGCTTAGCGACATCGGTCTCCAGACCAAAGTGCTGGATCAGGTTGATGAACAGCGTCTGGGAGAATCCGTGAGCACCAATCAGGCGCACCTGATGGGTCTGGCAGCTGCCGTCGAGAGTGGCACCATCGGCAACCAGGCCACTGCCACCGGCACCGCTGATGTCGGGCATGTTGTGCAGCTCGCGAGGCTGCAGGTGGAAAGCCTCGATCGCCTCGTCCACCGCCTCCTCGGCCATCTGACGGTAGGTGGTCCACTTGCCACCGGCGCACGTCAACAGCCCCGAGGGAGACACGCTGATCAGGTGGTTCCGGACCAGAGCCTGCGAAGAGCTCTTGGCCGGATCACGCACCAGGGGGCGGATACCGGACCAGGCGGCCAGGACGTCCTTGCGGTCCACAGTGATGTCGGGCGCAAAGTAACCGCGGATCTCGTTCAGGATCCACTGGATATCCTTCTCAGACGGCTCGGGCTGGTAGGTAATTTCGGTGGGGGCGTCGGTGGTACCGGCGATGGTGTTGCCCTGCCAGGGCAGGAAGAAGATGACACGGCCGTCGGAGGTGGAAGGGTCGATCAAACCCATGTTGGAGGGGCTGAAGTAACCCGGCAGGATGATATGGACACCCGAGCTGGGGGCAACAATCTCCTGGATGCTGGGATCATCCATCTTGCGGATGGAGTCGGTGAAGGGGCCGGTCGCGTTGATGATACCCTTGGCCCGGATCTTGAACTCCTCGGCCTGCTCACCGTCCTTGCCGGGAATCACATCCCGCAGGATGGCACCATTCAGCTTACCGTCCTCTCCCTTGGTCAGACCGGTGACCTCCATGTGGTTGACCACGGTACTACCGTAGAGCGCGGCAGTCATGGCCAGGGAGACGTTCATGCGCGAGTCATTGTGGGCACCATCTACAGACCCGGCGAAGCGTTAGATCGGGTCAATTTGCCAACCAGATTGCTCCCCACACAACCAAGGGAGTTGGAAACAAAAAAAAAAAAAAGAAACGTACCGTAGTAAACCATAGCTCCGATCACATCGTCGCGCTTCAACATGGGGAAGGCATCGATGGCCTTACTCTTGGTGAGGAAGTAGGAGCTTTCAATGCCCTCGGAACCAGCCAGAAGGTCATACGCCTTGCACCCACCCCAGAAGTACGGAATCTGCCACCACTTCTGCACGGGCACCATGATAGGCAGCCATTGGGAGAGATGCGGGGCGGTGTTGAGGAAGTACTTGCGCTCGCGCAGCGCCTCTTTGACCAGCGCGTACCTGCGATGACATCATCGGTCAGAAATTGCCCGACACGGAACACTAGAAATTCCAAGTCACCACGTTCGCCTCTGCGCAAGTCTGTACAAGCGCAAGCCAAAGTGGACAGGAACAGAAGATAGGAGACTCCTCAAGGGCAGGCAAACAGAAGAAAATAAAATGAAAATGAAAAAAAAAAAAAACTTACTGGTTGTAGTCCAATTCCCAAAAGGCCTTTTCGAGGTAGCGGACACCACCGTGGACCAATTTGGTACTCTTACTACTCGTACCAGCGCTGAAATCATCGCGCTCCACGACCGCCACCCGCAGGCCTCGGGTGGCTGCGTCCAGCGCAATTCCGGAACCCGTCGCACCACCACCGATGACCAAGAGGTCGTAGGGCTCCTCGGTCTGGCTTCGCTTCAGGTCCTTAATCTGATCGATGCGACCCTTGATGGATGGGAAGCTGGGAGGCACCAGCTTGCCCTCATGATACCCCGGCGGAGGCACCGCGGGAGCCTCCAAGCCCGGAATGTTGCGTGGACGGTAGGAAATGTACAGCACTCCCGCTCCGGCGGCTGCGGCCGCGGACGTGTAGAGCAACGGTCGCAGAAGCTTTCGTGAGTGACGAGCGGCCATGATGTGATGATCGGACGGGTTTGCCGCCGGTTGGTGATGGAAGAGAAAGAGGGGGGAGGAAAAGAGCAGAGGATTAGAGACGGGAAAATCAGAGACTCCCTCCGAAAGTGGTGTTCACACAAGGGGGAAGAAAAAAAAGGGAGATGAAGATGAAGAGTCTCAGGATCTGATCACTGATTCTCTGCGCTCAACGATCTGGAGAGGCAACTGGAGGAGTTGGGGGTTTGCCGACGGTCACTTGAGAGTGATGGGAAAGATGAGGAGGAGAGGAGGATGAGAGATGACCGAGATCACAATGACCGATGACTGATGCTTTCTCTCTCCGGGGGGGGGTTTGGGAGGGCGGAGAGTCCGGCGGAGGAATGGAGGCGCGCGGACGTGGTGGGGAAGCGTGTGGACAAAACGAGGCCGCGGACAAGACGGAAGAAGAGAGGAAGAGAGGAGGAGATGTCGGGGGATGACCAGGTTGATGAAGAAGAGAAGCAACTGGGGGCGGAAGATTCCCGTCTCGGCGAGAGAGCAGAATGATGTAGTGGAAAAAGTAGTGGACACGGTGAAGAAAATATGCCGGCAGGAATTGAAGGTGACGATCCCACCCACAATTCAGAGAATGGGATCCTGTTTGAGTCGTCTTTTAGATCACGTCTGCGTGGGGATCTTCTACAGTTCTCGGGTGTGTCTCCGTACAAATCGGTCGGGAGTCGGGTTTCCCAAAGGGTTCAACTCAACTGCGGGTGAAAGTCCCCTCAACGCCGATGGAGGCAGGAATTCCGGGGCGAGGACGACCCCAAAGAGGACAAGCCCCGTCGATGGCGAGGTGCCGCCTGTAGGTCCAGCCTCGAAGCCACCACAGGGGGGGCGAGACACCGCCCACGACCATCGGCATACCTTCCCACTTGTGGAAGCTTCTTGACCTGAATGTGAACCGATTTCCCCCTGTGCGGAAACCCGCATTGGTCTCAATAAGAAAGGTTCCTTGTGGGTAGTTTGGCTGTGTGGACATGGGGAAAGAGTACATGCCTGATACAAGACTCTTGGTGTGAGGGCAGTACCACAGTGGATGCCACTGGACGGTGCCTTGTTGGGGGACGGCATGTGACTCTCTAGCGGGGGCGAACCCACGTCATTCTCCATTCATCGACGGTCGATGGACTCCCGAAGTCCAAGACTCGTACGTACAGGGCAGGTTTACCTGGTCGAAGCTCTCTTGACCTGAATCTTGTCCGGAGTGCTCCTTTCGAATTGATTTGTGCTCTTTTCTCTTTTTACCCTCGATGGGAGTTATTGATCACCCCGTCGTGGAGTTGGCATCTCTTGAGGATTTTATTCAACTGTCCATCAATCATGCCTCCAGCTTTGCTCAATGCTCGAGAAGGAGTCGTCGCCTTACTCGGTAGCTATGACGAGAGGTCACACTGGCGCTATTCTCCCACCAATCAAGAAGAGCGTCGGAGACATCGATTCATTGCATAATTCCAGTCCACCACTGACAGCGAAGAACCTTCAAGGGGATGGTGGGATAGTTCTACTCCTGCTTGGTACCAGACTTAACTGCATCGCCTCCAGTCATGAGGTTCAACCGGGTCCCCTTCGATCGGCCCCCAAGATAAAGGCGTGGATCTGAGAAGGGGGCCAAGTGACAGAGATCATCAATTATTTGCTGGATCCTGATCAACGTTCTGGTCCGAGTGGAGACTTGGTCGCCATGTGACATGGCAAATTTTCGCTCAGACGGTGTCAGGGTTCCTTCTGGGCACTTTGAAGGTACTTTGAGTGTCTTTCTGACTCCACGTTAGCACAGTGGCTGTACCAGGTACACCCTGGTACTCTCCCGTCCACTGCAGGTGCTAGGGTTCGTCTGTCGCCCACTGGTGAAGGCATTCTTGCCTTGCACGAGCGGGGGCTGCACACCCGTCTTGTCGCGGAGGCGAGGGAGGCGACCGGCTTCGGCACACCTGACTCCGGCACTCGATCACCATTCCCTCTCCCTTGCCGGGTGTGCAGTGAGGGAATGAGTGCCGAGAGATACATGATGCCGTGGCCCTTGATAGACATGTACAGATCAAAGAACAATTGTCACTCACACCCTTTCTCTCTCGGTCTCGCGTTGATGTACCACAAACCGTGAAGCTTCAAGTAGACGGGCTGGTCGGATCTCCATACTCCGGGCTCGATCTTGCAGCTCTGTATTTTCCCGACCCGATCAGCCACATCCAGTGTGGCTCGGGGAAAGTCTAGACTGGACTGGGTGAGTCTGTTTCTCGATTTCTCTGTACATAGAACATCGAGCGATAGGACACGGAGCACCGCATTTCGAGTCATCTCGTGATCCATCCGAGACTCTCTCCTTCACCAAGGTTCCTCAATATCCAAGTAGCAATCGTCACTTCTACCTGTCGACCAATCTGTCCCACTGTCCTTGACTTCCTTCACTTCCCAGTCCGACTGATAGTCCCCCCCCCCCCACACACGGGGACTCTCCTTATGTAATTCACTCCAATATCACCCCCGTCACTCTCTTTCTTTCCCACTCGTCGACCACTCAACCCGACCGAACCAGATCCCCGGAATTCAGCCGCGCAACGGCAACCACATCAAACGGCCCTGGATCTCCAAGGACACAAACGGATCCACCCCAGCGGCTCCATTTTCCCGGTCCATGTCGAGCCTCTATCAAGGCACGGGAACCACCAGAGGTGGGTTGCGCGGTTCATCATGTTGTCATGGACACCCCGTTCCGAGCCTAAGCCCTGGGATTGTGGAGGAGTTGTTCCGACTTACCTTGAAAGGTCAAGCGTGATATATGCCACTCTCGTCTCTACCGGTCCACTAGTAGGTGAGGAGTACGAATGCGAATTTCAAATCTCGTAAAAATTGGCGGATGGTTATTCCACGGCGGAGATGTGTTGTGTATGAATCCCAACAGTGTCCTGGGCTTGTGTTTTATTAGGTGAGAACTGGTCAGGAATACTCCAGACTCTGGAGTATGACTCGTGAGCTGCGGACAAGCATCGTAGCACAGGGGGGGGGGGGGGGGGGTAAATTGACAGTCTTGTCTTGAGTCTCTTGGAATCGGACGGTCATCCAACTCGTTTCCTTGAAGAGTATGCCAGTCATATACACATCTCCAGCCGCATGAATATTACTCTCGTCAGCTGTGCGACTGTGATCAGATTTGATACCCCTCTCACTAACAGGCTGGTTTTGTTTTATTACCATCTTCAAGTCGCCCGATTGACAGAATCTTCATTTCTAGACCATGTCCTTTGACTTGATAACCCTGATCTCTCTCAAAGGGAAACCCTAAACTGAGTCATTTCAATTCTAGTGTCCGCCAGCACTATCTAAGCAGAGTTTAACAATCTACCAAACACATCTCTAGCGCAATCACGCACACTTCACCACCCTCACCCTCCCCCCCCCCGACCTATCAAAAGCTACCATCCACGATCTCCCAATAATCCCAAGACATACTCACACTAGCAGTAAGACTATTCTGAGCATCGGAGCAAAGCGAAAAAGCGACAAAATTAGCCACATTTGCCGATCTCATCTGACAGGATCGGATCGGATCGGTCTCGCCCGAAGAAAGGGGTGGTGGAGAGAGAGCGAGAACAAGACGAGAGCCTCTTCGATCCTACGGGCTGGACCTCGTCTATTTGTGACGGACTTTTTTTTGATTTGTTTCTTGGAAAATTTGAATGCGGCTGAATTTTCCGGGGGAGGAGGGCCGCTTGAGCTTCGTTAGGTGAGGAGGGAGTCTTTCTTTTTTTTTGGACCCCTTATGATTGGACAGTGCGGAGCCATGTCCTGTTTGAGGGAGAAGAAGACGGAAAAAAGGAAGTTCTGGCGAGCATTTCATTGTATTGCATTGAATGGTCCGTGGGTTGGTTTTTGCTTTTTATTTTGGAAAAAAAAAGAGGGAGGAAAGTTTTGTTGCTACCGTATTATCTTACACCCAATCTGGATGTAGAAGAAAAAAAACTTAGGTATGGGTAGGAAAGTTGTAGTATTCAAACTTTTTAACCAACCCAAAGGTTCAGCTCCACCAAACGCCCTCGTGGTTGGTCGGTCCGTGCTCGGATTTGAGGCGCCTCAACGGTCAACTCGTGGAGGGAAGCGGATGCTTTTTCAAATCGTCCTGTTTGTGCTTTACATGGTGATATTACAGAGGTGATTATAAGTCCATACAGGGTGTAGTAACTGTCACGTTGTAGTGATTTTGATTTGATACACAATGGCATATCTATGAGTATGTACTATGTAGTATGTACTAGCTTGGTCACCTGGCCAAGTCTCCATGGCAGGGGTATTTCTAATGTGACACAGTCTGGATAATGCTCGATCGAGGCCTAGAAGTTATTTGGTTTTTTTTTGAATGGCTGTAGTGAACATATGATAGTTTGGCCTTCAGAGGGTAACTCAAGTCCTACTGTGTTAAGACTTGGTGCCCCTGGGCTAGGGTAGTAGGGCATATGCGTTGGGCTCTCGTATGTCGATTCTGAGAAAAGACTACATCGTCCATGGCTAGGGGTGGTTGTATACAAACCATCGCCTGCTTTATTAAAATATCATTTGTAAATGGGGACCATCACATCCGAGCCTACAAAAAGGAAAACCTCCCACTTTGGAGATCACCGTGATCTTTTTTTTTGAAGAATACTGCCTACGCATGTGGTACACTGCAGCTGCAGCTGTAGTCTCGACGGCGTCTACTCCATTCGTACCACAGCCGACGATACATCGATGGAATAAGTCGGGGAGCGTATTCTGATGTGATATTCTGGAAACGAACAAAGCTGTGTTTAAAGTGCAAGTTGCATGTCATTTTCTATTTTTTTTGATGTTACCATTCCGTTGAATGTGGGAATGCTACTTCGAAACAAGTGCCCAATGAACGGGAATGTAGATACTGTAGTTTGAGCCCGACTCGGATGCAAACAGCTACCGCTTACTCTCCTACCCAAGTACAGTACAAACTACAGTCGATTTTCACATCTTTACATCTCTCTCTTCTCCTCGTACAGCGTAACTTTCCACACAAAAGAAAAAGACGTTCGCAAAAAAAACCATCCCCCATATAACTTCCTCTTACAAAAGCAAAGATACTTGCACTATCAAGCAAAAAGCGCTCGAGTCAACAAAAGAGGTTTCCCCCCCCCCCTTCCCTTTGAACACTAGTCAGCCCCTACTACTAAGATCACCTGGATCTCTCTCCAGTCATCCTTCCCTGGACGGGTGTGCCTGCGTAGAAAACAAGACTATTATCCGAATCGGGAAGTTAGAAAAAAACATTGGCCACCCACCGCACTGCACGGACGTCGATCAGCTGCATGTCATACACGAGAACGAAAAAAGAAAACTTTTTCCCACCGGGGGGCCATTTGACCGGCCAGAGGTGGTTTGGTGGGATTTTGTGTAAGAAGGTCCGGGCACGCACACACACACAAAACAGATTACTCGGCTACTAGTGTAGTAGCCAGTCAACGGATATGCGATGTACACTATAGCTATATCTGAGACATATACCATGTCAAGTATACCTATACACGGTTGGTTTACCTACTGTTGTACAAGGATTAAAGGTGTACTTTTGTAATGCCTATCTGGCTGTCAGCCCTTAGAACTAAGGTTGGCCCTCGGGTCTAAGGAAACCAGAATAGTGATTGTTGAGAAACAGATTTTTCATCGATTGATGGATGGTCTGTAGTCTGTTTAGGGCGGCAAGAATTTCCTGGGCGCGTCTTCTTTTTTTTCTAGCTTATGTGTATCTTTTCGTTTTGTTTCTTTTTTTGAACTGTTCTCGACAGGGAAAACTCACATGTAGATGACAAGCTACCCATTGATCAACAGAGATCAGAGCTCAAAAAAAAGTTTACTGTTCATTTATGTGATGGTGTCAGATGCGCACGACGTACAGTCCAGAGATTTTACCATTCTCGTGTTTTCATACGTATATACTGTAATTGGTGGATTAATGATATGAAAAGACCATGTTGCACCCAGAAACTGTATATTCAATCCTTATACTATAGCATATCTTATATATGGCTTATGTTTTGTAAGTACATGTCCGCTCTCTAGCAAGAAGCTCTATTGTACCCATCTATAATAAGCAAACGCTATGAAGGTGGAGACAGGACCGGGCACACATTAACGGTCAGCTGTAAGCTTACTTTCCCTTTGCAATTTACGCCCCCGCGGGCTTTTGCTCGTGGGTTTTTCTTTTTCTTTTCTTTTTTTCTCGAATTCTTTTTTTTTTCGCACTTGAATCCAGAGGCGAAAACGTCCCTCTCCGAATGATCAGGTAAGACTAGGGAAAGGGAGCGAGCGTCCGCGGGAAAAGAGGTAGGTGGGGGAAAAGAAAAAGAAAAAAAAGAAAACGCATATCGCCACCCGGCCAGCTCGAGCAATTCAAGTGTCGTCGAGAAAAGTAGAAAAAAAGAGGACAAAAGAGTTACGCATATGAATACCTTACTTTGTATCAAAAAATTTCAGTCGCATGTTCTCTTCGTGACTTGTACATCTTGTGCGGTAGATACATACTAGTATCCAAACTCATATTTAAACGCGCGGTGAACAACGCTCCGAGCCAAGAGGCGCACGTTTATCAACTGAAAGCGACGATTGGTATTTATTCAGCATTGACCCGTTCGGAGCCAGGCTTGGAGATTTCAAAGGAGAAAGACCTCGCAATTGTGTGTCTGTGCATCTGCAAAAACACCAACATCTTTGAATATAGTTTCGTATGGGACCATGTGCGATGGCCAGTACAGTACATACTTGATACACTTGTAATGGTATCTCCGTTGAAATCCGCTAAACCTCACACAATTGGATGATCTTCTTGTAATCCCGCATTTCTCCTCGTCTCGCTTTGGTAGTGTAAGGTAATAAACGGAGTACCTATTTAAGTTGGGGGAGTTTCTGACCATCGTGTAGTGGCTACACTAGTACTAGCTTCCCGCTGTGGCCAGATCAGCAGTGTACCGTAGGAGTGTATGCATATCTTGGGCTTCAGTTTCCCGCTAGAGGAGTTGGAGAGTTGAAATGGGTTGGTGGGTTGGTGGGCTGGGCCGGCACTCTCTTGCCGGACACGGAGACGGGAGTCGGATCCCCAGGCACAAGTGCGAGGTCTTGGAGTCTAGGCCTTGTCGTACCGTCTAACTACTGTATGGTGTTGAGTGTTTGGTGTATAGTGCTGAGGGCACAGTGCGTATTGACTGCACAGTGGACAATAGTGTACGATTGAGGTCTCCACTTTATTCAGATTCAGATGAAAAAAATCTAGAGATGAGGGGGGGGGGGGATATGGTGGTGGGGGTTTTTGGAAAAAGAAACTCGAGTGGGATTTGAGATATGGAGAATGAATCACCTAGGTATATACTGAGTATTCATCCCTTCCAAACTTTTTCAATATAATATAGGCCCAGATTCCAAGAGTCGGCTCACATACTACATCTCCTTCCCGATCGGCCCTGAATACAGCGCACCCGGACGTAACTAGTAGTCACCTCACAACCCTATGTGCTTTACCAGATGAATCCAGATCAAAAATTTGAACCTCAGCTGACATGTACACAGTCATACTCATCCAAAGTCTCAACTTTCAGTATCGCATTATCAATCGACACCTAAACCACCCCCATGCCATCTCCATAATCATCGAGCACGGACCATGAAATTTGGGGGGGTTAGGAATTTGCCATGTGGATCTGGAGAGCTGTGGATGCGTATGAAAAAAAAAAAGAAAACCTAAACCACTTTAGTCTCCCACCCTCAATATCAAAGCTCTTGTCTGTACCGCGTCTCTCGCATTATAGAGGAGCGCACGGTCTCTGTTGATAAGCCTGCTGCTACATTTCCTTCTTGCCCAATTCATCACACCCTGAAAGGAGAGAGTGTCATTGAAGGATGAATAGGAAATGGGAAAAAAAAAACAACCAAATTCAGAATAAGAATTGTCTTGTATTTCTTTTTTTGTATCACGATGCAATACTTTCTACATTTTCAATTCAACAGCATAATGTCCATCTCTCTAGACCCAGGTCCTAAATATGTATATATATATATATTGAAATACTAACATACACCTTACCTCCTTCGGGCACCTCTCAAACTCCGGCTTCGGTCCCCATCAGACAAATTCACTCCCCAACTCCACACTCACTATGCCGGGGCCGGGGCCGACACCGACACGGTACTGTAGAAAGTAAAGTATCCTTATTCCTATTTAGTTTGTGCCCCGAGCGGAAACGGTGGGGGGGGGGGGTTGTTAGAGTGGAGCAGGAGGAGGAGGAGGACCAAAGGGCTAGACGGTGTATTATGTGGAGATGGGAGACTACGTCGAGGAGCCCCCGTTGGGAAGCCCCAAATCCGTGATAGTGGGACTAGGAGTGGGAAAATTTTGTTTAAAAAAAAAGGAAAATGAAAAAATGAAGATAGGAAGATGGCCGAAGTTTTGCCTTGGAAACGGTGAGATGGTGTGGTGGTGAGGTGATTGAGGCCGAATTCGGGGACGGGGCCGATGGTATCCGAGGCGGGGGGGGGGGGGGGGGGAGTGGTCAGGTTCACTTTTGCGCAGTGCGTAGGATGGAGTGAAAGGGAAATGGTCTCCGAAAGAGAGAGAGACGTGAGGTTTATTTTTGAGAAGATGCGGGATGGTGGATGGTGGGTGGATACAAAGGGCATTTTGATTCGGATTGGGGATAGAGCGGTGTTCTACCGAGGTAGTGATGAAGGTACTACTAGGTAGTTTGTAGCTTTGGTGCTACTACTGATAATACTACTACAGTACTACTCGTTCAAGAGTGACTAGTCAAGACTCACCATCACGGCGTGAGTCATTGTCTAATTGTACAAGCCTTGTGGGGACGGCACAACACGAAGGAACGGAGATCATGGACGGTCGCTCCCTTGAAAAGACACCCACCCCCCCCCCCGGGCTATGAGTCATTGAATGTGAATGGCTAGTAGAACTGGATGATTGGAAGTGGTTGGAATCCCGCCCGAAGAAATGGTTTGTCTTCGAGTCATTTGCCATTGGAAAAAGTGAGCAAGGTAGTATACTACAGTCTGTCTTGTCTGATTCAAAGCCATGGCCGAGGGAGCATGAGCAAAACACAACAAAAAAGAAACAGCGGCCAGCTCCTCTCGCACCAAATAATCATATCAGTCATTCCTCCCAAAAGTACAATAGAAACAATGATGAAAAAGAAAAAAAAAAGACTCATGCCCGTCAAAAGGTGATGTCACATTCCGACGTCGAGGACAATCCCAGCCGGTGATTGTGCTGCGCTCGACCGAAAACAAAATCAGGTGATATGGCGAGGGCGAAAAGATGATGGGCCAAGGAAAACAAGAACAAACGCCAGAGAATATGCGTCACCGAATAAACTATGTTGAAGAACAGGTCAAGGCGGCGGGAGGGGGTATAGTATTGTAGTCATCAAAAACGCGACAAAGACCGATTTTCCCAAACTGCGTCTCCCCCCTCCAAAGTCAATAAGAATTCGAGTTCCAATCTGGTATGAGCTCCGGATGGTCGAATTCAAGATGAAATTGGCAAGGAAGGTCGGGAATTGAAGGGAAATGGTCGGTATAGTAAGGGAGAAACGTTCTTTCTGCTGGAATGCCCGGCGCAAATGTTGCATGATTATGATAGGGGGATGGTTTTCTTTGTTTTTCTTTTTTTCGTCCGCGTGGATGCATGAGTTGATGGATCGATGAGGAGTTGAGATGGTCGTCAAGGCGACAGAAGAAAGACGTAGAGGATGGTCATGTGGTGTTGGCGGTGCTTTGGTGTCCAAATACCAGGGCGAGCCATAGGTATAAAGACGGCGGAGATCATGGTGACAAGAGGGGTCGTCCTTTTTTTTGGTCGAGTCACAAGACAGCAGCGATGGAGGGGAAAAGTAGGAGGAGGAAGAGGAAGAGGTGGAGATTCAAACAAAAGCGACAATCATGACGAGGCCATTCGTCGTTTCAAGTCTCGGATATGATCAAAGCTGCTGGCGTAGTCTCGCAGTTCATTTTGCAGTTGTCCCGGTAGTGTCGCGATAGAGGATTGACTTTGCAGTGAGGAGAGAGATGTTTGAGAAGAAGAGGCGGATAGACTCCGACCCGAGCGGGTCTCCGTGGCATCGAGGGTGGATGATCGGGAATGAGAGGAAGAGTCACGGGAGGTTGAGGCCGATGGGGAGTCGGTGCTCGATGTGCGATCCAACTCGGCCAGGCGACATGATTGTGTGCAGTAGGGACCACCGGAGGTCTGACGATCGCAGACGAGGCAGAAGTCGAGAGACCAATCGGTCGACATGATGCTGATGATGGTGATGGCACCGTGGATGGTATAGTGGTTTGCAAGTAGAAGATGAAAAGGAAGAGGAGATGAATCAGGCGAGGCGCAGGGAATGCGAGACAGAGAGAGAGAAATAAAAAAAGGGCGTCAGATGAAGAGAAAGATGAGGTGATATATACTATTGTGACTCTTCGACGGAGGAGGGGGGTGGGTCCAGCGAGATATAGTTCACCGGGGTCGAGTGGGTGCCGTCTGCAGTCTGCGGGTGCACGATGCAGATGGTTGACGGATCGACAAGTCAGACGGGAAGAAAAGAGGAGAAGAGAGTCAGAAACGTTCACGAGAGATCTTGAAAAATGTGGCTCGAGTCGATGTTATCAAGTCGACGACGAATGACGAAGAATGTGCCAATGTTGCCTAATGGATTTTGGGGGGGGAGGGAAGAGCAGGAGTAGAAGTAATGGTATAATAATCATAGGAAAAATACCCAAATGGCTTTTTTTTTGGTCTTTTTTGGAAACCGAGAAACTAAATAAAAAAAAAGAAAAAAGAAAAAAAATCAAAGCAGAGAACGCAAAGGAAGCGACGAGAGTTTGACACCAACGACGCGGGTGCAGCTGAGATGCAGCTGGGTCGCCTGCAGCCCCGAGCGATCACCTCATGCGATCAATCGGGATTGGCTTTGGGCCCTGAAGGCTGAGCAGCAGCCTGGCTGTACTGTATTGTGACGGTTATCATTTAATTGTCTCGTACAGTACATCCCCCCCCCCCCCCCCCCATCTTTGGGGGACGTGTCCAGGTGGACCCTGACCAGGACACCAATGAAAAGGGGTCTGAGTGTCCTCAGTGGGGATCTTTGCTGGGCAGCTGCCAGGATAAACACCTGCGGAGCGTGGGAAATCGAGAGGACCCACTCGGTGACCGGAGTCCTGTATGATACTGTCAGGTAGGTATAGTATGTAATGTACATGACATGCCCTGCAGTGCCAGCAACTGCCCAGGTCCAGCGAAAAAAGGACTCATACGCTACTTTGAGACGGAAGATCAGCCTTGGATGTCCCAAGTCTGAAGGGGAGAAGATTTGGAGAGGCCCATATGTCACTGCTGAAATGTCCATAACCGTGGGTCTGTCGACAATGGCCCGAGAAGCGCCTGAGCTGAAGTACCGCAGAAAGACTCCGGCTCTCCTTGGTCCGTCTGCTTTCTTTTCCGTTGATTTTGGTCCGTGTTTCCCCTCCCCCAGATGAAAGAATGGCGAGATTGTCACACCACCGGTGCCCAAAGCGGAGACGTTCGACATTCACGTTGTACTGTATGTAAACTTTGTACCTCCAAGTGAAAGCATCGTGCAGGTGGTATCTGTCGAGTACCGTACCGCCCGACCCGAGACTAACCCCAACGAGGTCAAGGCAGGAGATCACCGCACGGATGATCCTCTGACCACTCACTACGCCGCCAACACGACCGTGCGGCTTGAACGGGTCCCTCTGGGGGAGAGGGTGGGTTTGAATCCACCAGAGTGCACACTTTCTTGCTGGGTAACAGAGGTCTGAGTTGCCATTGATTGTGGATGTTGAGAAATGAGGTGACCTGAACCCGGATTACGTCTTTTTTTCATGATGGCCGCTTCGTCTCCTGAATCCATGGCGTGGTCGCGGGCAGAGTTGAGACCATTGCATGATCGAATGAGCAATGAACGGCCCGAATCATGCATGATTAGACTCGATCACCCATACTGGACCAGTCGCTCATCATGTTTACGATAGGGAATGGCTGTATGCTGGACGCTATAGGCTAGGTAGTCGAACTAGGCAGAGAGGCATAGTATGCCTGGCTCATCCGGAGATAAGAGTAGAGTCTGCAGCGAGGTTGAGCAAATAGGTTGGAAAGGGAAGAAAAACAAAAAAAGAAAAAAGAAAAAAGCTGTGGCTCGGGCGCTTACGGTGGAAAACCCAAAAAGGAATAAATCTGACACTGTTGACGGAGCGGGGAAAGATCACCCGAGGAGTTTGAAGCAGACCAGTGGTGGACTGGGACAGGACGGAGAACTTGGGGAGGTTGAGTATGCTCGGATACGATACTGGACTGTACTGGCGATGGCGTGTGTGTGCCATGTATGTCACTATCATCCGTATCGAGGTCATGTCTCGAGTCCGATGCATCTTATCATTGTCTCCATCTTATGCCATCCACGACAGGAGGATGAATGGCCCTTCGACGACTACAGTTGAAAAAGGTAAGGTGCGCCCTCTACTGTGCGACTTCCGTTGCCCGATCACTAAGCGGACCACGGGGAGATTTGGAAGAGCAAAGGAGAAAAGAAAAAGAAAAAGAAAGGCAACATCAACCTTAAACGCCCATCCTGACCACCCGCGCGGGCCGGATTCCAGTCCTGTCTGCCATTTGTTGGACATGGACCCAGAACACCGCCAGGGATGAACCAGCTCCGGTTACCGGATTGGGAGAGTCTGATGAACGGAATGATGTGACACGCTCACTGGTCTGCCCCGACCAGAAGAGGAGTCAAGGTGGAGAAGGGCAGACTCGTGCCCGAGTCGAAACTTGGCTCGGTTGAGGAGCCGTCAAAAGTTTACCAGAGCGCCTCGTCGGACGAGGGACGAGGTAGGACGGTCCATGGCGGGCTCGAGGATGGTGATTTCTCTCCACCAGCAGAGGAGCTACTGTCCATCCGATAGTACTCTGAAAGGACTGGAACTACCTACTCCTCCTACAATCCATCGGTTCATCGACTCATCTGCAAGGAGGACCAGCTGCCATGGAAATCCATCCATCAGTACGCACGTTTCCAGCTCCATGTACATCCACCCCCCCTCCACCTGTGCTCATTTCCAATGAAATCAAGATCTGCCCGACCGTCCACGATCCCTCCCGGTTGCCTTCACTGAGCTTCCACTTTACGACATGTGGAATGCGCAGACCGATCCACACATGTCATGATGGCGAGCGGGAATGCACCACGGAGGCGTGAGGTCAGATTTGGGCGAGATGTGGACTGCGAGCCCACGAGGGTGCAGAGGCCACCACAGTCACACCGATGTAACTTGCTGGGCGTTGGGGTTCTCCAGGCTAGACAAGAAGACAATTGGGTCATGTATTTCGGCCGTTCGCTGGATGGCGATTGTGGCTTGACTTGGCTGGGACTATCATTACCACCACCCTTGGCGCGTGGATCTGGGACTGCCATGCGCGGAATCCGGGGTAAAGTAAATCTGCTTACCTGTCAAATCCATCCCAATTGCACAGGTCAGTTCTCCTGTTTCATTTCTTTTCCTCTTTCTTCCGTCCTCGTCCAGCCCCCCTCCACACATTTGACCCGATGACGGGGGGGGATCAGAGTGTCGAGTCATGTGTCACGAATCACCTCAAGGTGGTAATGAGAGATGGTACAATCCTTGGACACTCTGGGCATCACATGATGTCAGTCATCTTCTCTTCTTTCGGCCAAGATCCCCCCCCCCCCCCCCCCCCCCTTTCCTTTTTTAATCTCCTCGCGGTTACTGTTAAGACTCACCATCGAGGGTGCGGAAAAGGGACCCGACCGACCGAGAATCGAACCAATGTCTCCTGGGGATGATCTGATACATTGACCGTGCACGTATATTGCTCACCAGGTGGACTGTAGTCTGAGTAGGAGTCTACTGAGACTGGATCCAGTCAACACTCCCAGTTTGCCCACTTGTATTTGAAGTCTTCCAGGTTACATCCCACCAGAAAAAAAAGCCAAGACGAAGATGTCATGGTCCCCCGTTATTTGCTACAGTACAGACGCCTCCAGAGTCCATGTCACGGAAGTTGAATTGAATTTTCAACTTTCTCACTTCCTCTCTCTTTCTCAAGGTCCTCTCATCTCACTCTTGCGGTCGTGTACCCCATTTTACCCGCCACACATCCATACTCTGCATGAGCGAATTTCCCTTCCAGCCACCCGCCCTCCCCCCTGCCTTCTTTCTTCCGAGACACTGGGCAACGGGCAACGGGCAACGGGCACTAACCCTGCAAGAGGACCATTGCTCTACCAACGAGAAATAAAAATCCCTCGTGGATGTTCACTCGTTGCAAGAATGATGGGAATACGGGAACGGTGAAAAGGGGGGGGGGAAGAGAGAAGAGAGAAGGGGGGGTGCACACCCCCCTCTCCTTTTGTTCCTTGGCAGCACGAGGCAAAAAAAAAACAAAACAAGCCACTGGACCCGATATGGCGAGGTGCAGAATTGACATCCTGTAGCTGTGAGGTTGTGCCTGGACTCGAGAGACTCAAGACTGAAGATCGAAGGATATGTGGGTGTGGGGCTGTAGAAGACGAGGGATATGTACGCCAATACGTCAAGATGTCAATCTCGTTTGGGGTAGGGGATTCTCTCATATTGTAGGTCAGGGGGCTGGGATGTACTCTCTCTTTCTCTGTTTCTTGTTCATTTTTTTGGTTTTTGGTTTTTGGGATTATGGAATCATCCGAGTAATTTCAATTCTTCCCAGTGCGAAATACGATGAAGAGCTAGATCCTGTGTGTAGCACGAGATGGTTGATAAGAAGGGTGATTTTCAATATCTATTCCTGTCACTACCTTGTAGCGAGTAAGCGATCAGCCGGTGCGTGCTATTACATAGCTCCATGCTGCAAATCCACCAAGCAAGGATCTCATCATTGATCAAAGAGGCAATCGACCCGAGCACGGACAAGAGATAAGGCTACAAAAGTTACCTGTGATACACTGACAAGTGTGAGAAGTGAATGATGCACAGGGAAGAGGCAGATCAAGTCGAAACCTTCAAGCCACAGAGGGGGAAAGATAATATCAAGTTAGATTAATTTTTTTTTAAGAAAAAAAGGGACAGCACAGAACCTAAACTTTCAAAAAGAGAGAGAGAGAGGAACTCCGTGAAACAGTAGTATACCCGCGACTATACATTGTACATTATACACTAGGGTCTCACCTAGCCTTACCTACTATATATATCTCTCTCTCCCGAGGTAGGTGAATGGTACCCATGAAGGTCCTCCTGTACACAACTCAAGCTACGAGTTTGCCTGCGCTGCGCGTCCGCCGGGGCTGCAGGAACCCCGAACGGGTAGTCATTGAACCCTTTATCCGCAGTTGCAGTAGCGCATTGCATCATTTGGCAGTGGTCGGGGCAGATGGACAGAACTGACTACGGAGTACAACTGTACCTGTCCAGTACCGAGTTTTGAGGGCTTGTAGAATAGGGGAGGGAGTAATCGGAATACTGTATAGGGAATGCATGTCCACACACCCTCCCAGTTCTGACATTGACAAAGATTCCTAAATTCTCCCCAGCCGAGCCCGGTGCCTGATTCATCCGTACTTCCAGCAGGGGCCGCTTTTTTTTTCCGTTTCCGAGAAAAGAAACTGACTTGAAGCTGGATTTTACTAACCTGATAGGTACCCAGGTGCTGGAGTGAATTGCATGAGATTGGATTACTTGACCTACGACTTAACTAGAGGACTCATAGCACATCAAATCTACGTACATTATGGGATTGACTGACTGTATACTATTGTACTCTCCTGTCTCTACTAGTAGACATGATCTTGGCGTAATCAGTACGGAAAGACAAAAAAAAAAGACGACCGGTCGGCCCTGACTGGACGGGGGCGGGATCTTCGATATGATCTGAACATATGGATTCTTCTGCATGGGGGAAAGGCCATCCAATCTCCAACTGATGTAATTTCTCAAACACAACTATATCTGGACAGACTATCAAGCGACCAGGGCTACAGGAAATTCAAGGTCTCGACTCGTCTCCGTCTGTCCGGTTTCCATGGATCAAATTCATCGTCTCTGATTGTATTGAGCATCTTCAAAACACGGGGTAGATAGAAGCGATTTGTCCATTTCAATGCATGCTCTTGCGGAAGGCTGATCCCGTACTATCGGGTCTACTTGGTCTACTGTGTAAATCGGAAAACAGTTACTCCGGTCGCCTAATCAAGCAGCTGTACATACCATTCTCTTCAGACATTCAAGTCATCTGGAAGCTACCGGACCAGGATGGCATGGACTTGTCTCGAGACTCCTGATTCCATTCTCTTGCATCCTTTCAAATACCACCCCGCTTCAACTTGAACAAATGAGCTCCTCATTCATTACCCATTCTCTCTCTTGCTTTTCTCCCCCGCTTTCCCGTCCACTTGCCAACCTCTCGTCCCCCTGATCGGAAGGGCTTGGACCAATCCGCATGCACGTTCCCCTTCTTAAGACACTCTGATAAGCTTGGCGTGCAGCCGGTATCATACTTGCATGGGACTTGGAATTGTGGCGCTAGCGAGTCACGCGTGGAATACCCAGCGCGCCCCCGTATTTTGTAAGAGTAGAAAATACGAAAGGGGGGGGGGGGGAAGTGTCAAAAAGGAGCAATGCGCATTCTTGGGGATATCGTGAAATGCGGGGAACCCCATCGTCGTGCTCGGTCCCCAAGTCCTCACAAACTTGCTAGACCTGATTTGGCGATTGTGGTGGGACGGGAGCAAATAAGTGGAGGGTGAAAAGGCGCGCCACTTTTCCACTCTTGGGTTCGGTGGACCGACGCTAGATCTCTCTCAGTTCTCAATAGAACCCTCCAACCGTGTCTCGCTTCGGCAGACTTTCTCCGACGGAGCCAAGAAGAAAGGTCATTTCCAAGCTGTGTGTGTCTTGTGATTGGGGTCAGTATGGAGGTGGCGAGAGGGAATTCCGGGGGGATGATAGATCGCGGATGATCAGGGATCCAATAATGCGCATGAGTGACAGACACGAGGCACGATTGGGCAGTGCACGGAGAACAAGCATAGTAAAGATCCAAGAAAAGAGAGAAACCGAGAGAATCGGTGATCAACGAAGAGATCAGATGGACGTTGATCTTGGTTGATCACGCTTATCGGATAGCGTAAACCCTGCGGGGAGCTTGCGTAAGGTTGCTTCTTTTTTTTTTTTCTTTTTTCTGTCCTTTTTCTTCCCCGTTTCTTCTCAGTTCTCAGCTCAGTTTCACAGATCATCCGGACCTGCGATGGCGCAGCGGTTTCACTCGCCGGTCTTCTCTCGTGGTTCGGCCGGAATGCGAACAAGAGTTGATGGCAAGCGAGGTTCGCGCGTGAAATCTTCCGTGTCCGCATGACCTGAATCGAGTCCGCTAGCTTTGGCTGTGGAAAATGCGTGAAAAGGTGCTAAAGTTAGTCAAATGTCCTACTGGTGCGATAAGGGGCGGGGGAGAACCAGAAGCCCCTTCTGAAAAGAGAAAGGCCAAATATGGCTCGTCGATCGGTGCAGAAGCTTACTGGAGGCTAAACTGATAGCGCGCAACACATTCTCCCAATTGGCAAGGACGCATGCAACCGCTGAGTCGAAAACGAGTTAGCTCGCCATCACAATACCATTTGAACCAGTGGCGAGTAGAGATGCGTGCGACCAAAAAAAAAGAGGGGAAAGGGAGATAAGAAGACATACCTTCGGTGCCATCCTTCAACGTTGCAATCTTGCTTTCGAGGGCCTGCATTTGCATGGCCAGTGTGCCACTGAGATCCCGCAGTTGTCGCAGATTTTCCAATTCGGCCTTTTTCGCGGCGATGCGCGCTGTGAGTGCGGACGAGGGTTGACTGGTGGGTTGACGAAGACCTGAGCCGGGGAGCATGGACGTCGGCCGTGATGAGTAGGCCATGGTAAATGGGGAAGGGGAGATAGTCTCAAGGGATGCAGGAACAAGAGAGAATAGAAAGATTCCGAGAAAAGGTCAAGACAAGAGAAGCTCCGCGCCGAATGCCAGACGAGGAACGTGAAACGAGGTTGAACGTGTATGGTTTACCGCCTGCACAGCAATCACGATCGCATTTGCTTTGCGCCCCTCCACACCGCGTCCGCGCCGCGGGAGTGGCGGGAGAGTATTGCTGAGTCAGCCATATGAGGCTAACCCCAAAAGGGACAAACGTCAACAGTCCTGTTTACTTTGACCGTCGCCTAGTTCGACGTTCCCGTTTTTGTCATGCGACCGTCTGGTGATCGCTCGGCCGCGCTTCCACCAAGATGGCGAGACTCAATGACTATGCTGCTCCAGCAGAGTCTGTTGAAGCGCGTAAGTTTGATTTACTGCCTCCCCTGTCTTCTCTCTTTCTCCCTCTTCGTATTCAGTGGTTATCCAGAAGGGAGCATCCTTTCTGTTTTCTGCCGAGTCGAGATTGACGCGACCATGATCAGTGAAACGGCGATTCGTTCGCCAGAACCGCGATATCGTTCGAGTCAATTCGATGCAATCTCTTCGCATCCGCAGCCTGGAGTCTGAAGTTTCCCATCTGCTGGCGGAGAATGTGTCTCTACGGGAACAAATCATCAATCTCACCCAGGAGATCGATCGCTACGAATCGGCCAAGAAACTCCACGAAGGGATTTACGACATAAAGTCACGCCTGGACAGCAAACTGGCAGAAATGACTAGCTTGGCGGCCGAACTGGGCATGTTGCCTCGCAAAGTAGGCCGTTTGGCGGCTGGCAAGGCTGAGAATGACGCCGATCAACCCAAAGGGATGGCAGTGGAAGCAAGGCCACGAGCTGCGGACGCCGAGTGTCATACAATGGACGAAGACGGGAGACTTCCCCCGATTGTGGAGGACAAATATTACCCCCGGCGGACCTTGGAGTACGTGACTTCTCCCGAATTTGGTAAAAATCATTGTGCATGGGATCCCTTTGGTGACTGATCCTTCCCAGGCAACAAGAGATCCAAGACCTCGTCGACAATGAACCCAATCTGCACTCCCCAGAACCAGACACTTCCAAAAATGACGAACCAGATGCCCCGGAAGATGCGGAAATGCATCCAGTCAGTTCACCGTCTATCCACCGACAGCAACATGATGTACCCCGCGATGCGACCGCTCTACCTCCTACCCTAGAGACCCGCAAAAAGAAGAAAAAGGCCGACTTGTCTAGTCCGCTTTTCAAGCCACTGCAAGACGACCGATTGGAGGCCTCGATTACGCTACAGCCAAGGAGATCAGGATCCAAGCGCAAGTTCAGCCCAGATGAGGATGGGGTTTGGTCCGAGGTGGCCTCCGGCGACGACGAGTTCCAATTCAGCCGCCCGAGTGGCAGTCCGTCCAAGAGGGCAGGAACCTTTGGATTGACCAATCAGCCTCTCTCGCCGGTCAAAGCAGCTAAGAGTATAGATCCAGAACCCGTCAAACCAGCCATCACCAATCGCAAGGTGCTGGAGCCAAGTACGTGTTCTCTGCCCGGCCCTTTTTTGATCACGTTCCAGTGTGTGCTAACAATCCTCAGAGAGTGCAAATGCGAATCTGAGCTCTCCCAGCAAGGTGCGAGCTTCTGTGAAATCGGACCAAGTTTCAGATCGTGGTTTGGCAAGAGCCGGTGCGAATGAGAATATGCGGTCCCCGCAAAAGCCCAAAGTGCTTGACATTGGCGAAGGGGAATTCCTCAACCAAAAACCTCGAGTCGTCCGGCTTGGCGGTATCTCTCAGAAGCCCAAACGCTCTGGCCGTGTCATGGAACAAGAAGAGTCAGTCTTGAACGAGACCCCCGCTCCGTCAACGACAGACTCGCCCAGGTCAAAATCTGGAGAACAAGAGTCCACCTCGGACGTGGCCAACGCTTCTCGGCCGTCCAGGCGTCGTGGGACCGTGATCAGCTATGCGGAGCCCAATCTGCGAGCCAAGATGCGGCGGCCATCCAAAGGTTTCATGGATGCCGTGGCAGGGGCGGACTCTCGTCGGTCGTCCAGTTTCCAAATCGCCCAGGCCGATTCAACCTCGGGTGACGAGATCAATCCCACGCAGGCTCGCGACCGTCATCATTCGTCCAAGGCCGACGGTGCTGCCGACTCCACATCTCGAGATGATTCCGATCACCTGCAGTCGACCATCTCTCGGCGCAGGCGCAAGGCCTCATCCTCCGCTCGAGATTCCGAAGGGTACTCCGATGCTGGCTCCAATGTGGACTCGTTCGACCTGAAGGAGCACCCAAGTACTCTCAAGGAGAAGACAAGCTCGAAAGGCTTGTCTCGAAGACATTCTTCGAATATCAAGAGCGCGAGCGTCTCTCGCGAGTCCGCACGCCATGACCTGGAAATGGTCAGCGACATGGATAGTAGCTTCGAGGCCGACGAGGTCGCCCCAAGGCGAGAGACACGAATCACGGCTCGGAGAAGGAGTATGATGGTGTGATTGGCGTGATAGAGCAAAGCATTCAATAATAAGGCTGACCGAGCTCTGGGGATCGCTTGGGTTTAGTTTGTCAACTTGCCTGTAAGTCTTGAACGTCTCCGGGTTTTTTACAAGTTTTTTTGTTTTTTTTTTCTTTCTCTCTCATTTCTTATTTCCCCTTTGGTTGCTGTTCTCTATAGCCAGCATTAGGCGCTGCACTCGTACAGATACCCCGTCCCTTTTTTTTTTCTGTCACTTTTTCTCTTTTGTGTTTGCGGTTCTTCTGGAGTGTCCGTCTTCTATCGACTTGCAATATATATCAGTCAATTTGATACTTGCTACATCTGTCACTTTTCTCGATTGTTATCTCCACGGTGTAGATTCTTCATTGTAGCGGAGAAGTTGGGTTGCAGCCTCGCTTGTCGGGCCGCTAGGCCATCAGAAAATACAGGGTATTTAGGGGGATGGGGCAGGCAGCCCAGCCAACAATTGATCTTGGTCGTCATGTCTGTCTGGAGTTCTTTTCCCCTTCTGCAGGAAAAAATAGAGAGGGGAAATGCTCCAACCATGTGGATCCATGGAGTTCCACGTCATCCGTCATGATGGAGCGTCCTGCCTTTCGGTTGCCTCTGCCGTCTAGCTTGGATTGATAAACCAGCAGTGGGCAAGCAGGAAGATTTCTGTCTGTGGCGGAGAGTAGACGTGAGCACCGGAATTTTCCTTGATGCCCCTCTTCACGCGCTTTGTCTGTTGATGATCGCGATGGTAGCTAGAGGGGGAAACAGTCGCCGAACACGCGGCAAGGCTCCTTGCCACGCCACCAGACACGCTTTGCAATTCTATTGCTTGAGGAATTGACGTGGGGAAAGAAGGAAGACAGCTAAGTCAATGAGAAGCGGGGTATTCTCTCCATCCCTCTTGTTCGCTCTGTCTGTCTCTATCTTTCTCCCTTTCTCTCTTTTTCTCGGAGAAGGAGTAGGAAGGGAGGTGAAAGGTCCAAAAGTCCGATTCTCAAGGTCCCCGCATTTGCGGATTCTTCGACGGCTTTGGCATCTTCTCATAGGCATTGGGACTAGGCTTTCTTCTCGCACGCTTGATCTTGCTTTTCGAAGCTGACACTGACGCTCCAGCACACATCCCATCGTGGTCATGATTGTGGCCATGCTCATGCCCATCTTCTCCCAAGGGACTTCGTCCCCGTCTTGAATTTGCACGGCGAGCCATATCGTTGCGACGATCGTAATCGCTGTCGGTGTCACTGTCGGATGAACTCGAGGATGATTCCTCGGAACTGCTCTCGCCTACCGGTCGGGCTTTGTGGAAAATGCAGCAGACTAGAGAACAGGTTATGATATATTAGTTTTTTCCCCCCGGAGCGAGATCAAAAGAAGAAAGGACTTGAGGGTAGACAAACGTAGCGCGAGGCACACGAATTGTAAGGTTGATCATGTGAGTTGTCAAAGTTGGGGTAAAGACTCATCCTGACCTTTTGAACTCTTCTTCCCCATCCCCTCGTTGTCGACGACATCTTCGCTCCAGCGAATTCGCCGAGACTGGGAGGGTTCAGCACCGTTGGTGGACGTGGAGGGGGATTCTTCGGCGCGCAATCGGAGGGTGCCTGTGAGACGGATTGTGGAGGGTTCACCGGATGTTTCAGTGGTGGATTGCGATGGTATCGTTGCGGGTTGACGAGTTCGCGACATTGCGAGGGGAGATAATCCGTAGATGATGCTGTGTGATGGGATTGTTGACTTTTGACGACGAGCCGTGGGAGAGTTTAGAAGATGGCAAGTTCAACCGGGCGGGACAAAAAGTGGAATGATGCAACTGATAAGATACGAGGGGTCGACTTCACCGCCAGGCCCCGTGCCCTCAGTCGATCAGTTGCAGTTTGGTGCCTGGATCGGGTATTACATCGTAGTAGACGATGAATAATATATGAGAGGGATAATTGGAGAGTTAGTCGAAAAGATATATCAAGGTCCTGGCAATGACATTGCTGGAGGTTGAGGAATACAAGCTTGTGTGAACAGTGTTTCTTTCCGAATAAACTCAATAGAAGCACTGTCTCAATGCCCGAACAGTTGGCTTCTTGTATACTCGTTAATATATGATATCTCCTTCCACTTGAAAAAAAACCCTCTACTCAAATATTCCTAGTAACAAAGCATCTGTCCTCTCGAGCTCGAAGATAAATTGGATTTGGTAATTTCCTGGCCTCTCGGAGAGGAGTGAGGACCTAGTCTATCCAGCTACCTGACTTGAACTTCTACATGAGGTCTCGAGCTAGAAGCACCAGTGAATTAATTGTCGGCTCAAGCAAGGTCAAGCTTCGTGTCACAACACCTCAATCCACAGTGGTATCAGCCAAGCGGAACTGAATTCCAACCTCATCCCAAAAGTCTCCCGCTAAACCTCAGCATTAGGATGCTCTAAATGCAATTTTCTGAAGTCTCCAGTGCCATTCGAGAAGACTCCAAGCGCTCTCTCACACGTGATACGTTCTGATTTTCTACACAAGAGACAGGTGCATCACCACACCTGGATTCATATGAGATGGGGAATTTTCTTGGGGCACGAGCTCAAATCTCAAATCTACAGAGACATTCTATGAAGCAAGTTTTTTATTCGCCATCATAATCATACTACCAGATTAAGTGATCCGCTCTCAGACGTATAAGCCCGAAATCAGCACTCACAAGTTTGTTCGAGAGGGTGACGAGAGTATTCGCACGGGAATTTGAGGTGGGAACAAGATACACTCGTGTATGTAAAGACGCGTATGTATTCTCTGAGGCCTCTTCACCATCGAATCAGCGCTGGATTACCTTACAGAACTGCCGGAAAAATAGACAAAGCAGAAGTGGTAGAAGTAGCAGCTGCCAGCCACGCTGGCGTTCGCCTGAGTGACATTCGATTATACAAGGTTAAGAATCGACTGGTTCTTTAGCCGAGGTTGATTGAAATGTGGACTTGTGCTACCATCCAGTCTCAGCGTAACAAATAGCCAATCTCCTCTGAAAGACCTCAATATTGCCTTTCAGAGAGCACGAGGGAAATGCTTGCAGTCTTTCCACGGATGAGTCATGTCACTGGGAGAACTCTTGTATGAATTGGGCTGACCTCCAGTTATTCCAAAGAATGCTATAAGATATATGTCTTCCAGAGGGGCAGATGGACATGGCGAGATCTGCCCTCGGAGATTTTCGCGCTTTGCTGCTTTGATCCATGTATATTGAGAACTGTGTCCCCGGCTCACTGGAATAATGAAAGCTCTCATCTATATTACAAGACATGTGAAGCCCTGGCCCAATTTGAGCTCTGAGCGACATTCTTGACGTTGTTTCCTTTATACAAATTATTCTCACGAATACTTTGAACTAGACCTTTTGGCCTAATGGAAAAACCTATGTGAAGATACACCACCAATTCTACATGTGGCATTTCACATTCCACCAAGACTATGACACTAAATGAGCGATCACGACACAGACGCTATCAAGCTCATTACCTATATCCTCCTTTGCCGAGTTATCAGGTCAAAAGTCGAAATAGATACGGAAAAGGGCGAATTCCCTGGATATCGGTTGCCAGAGAAAGTCGATAAATATAAACTGTGACATTCAAAATTCTTGTTCAACAAACGACGACATTGGTATTACTGGGCTATCGTGTAGAGAATAGAGAGGAAGATTGATTCGTTGTTGCAATTTACGGCTATACCCTGCCGAAAGGAATATGAAATGCGAATCTTCAGCGATTCTACCAAGAAAGTACCTGGGTACCCAGCATAGGTCTCTACTAATTTATCCCATCAGTATATCCAGACTTAAGCAAATGTATTTAAAAAATGTACCTGCAACATGTCTCGGATCAAATACCTAATATTAAAGGGAGAGCTGCAATTGCGCAGGCTCTGAAATCGATTGCTAGTGAGAGTCTCCTTAAATAACCGTTCTCCGCTGCGTCGCGTTAGGCTTCATCTCTACTGTGTTTGGAGGTCTCTTACGTTTTTTTTTTCAACGAAAAAAAAGAGGAAGTCGTATCTCCCTAAGACCCGCTATCCAGATCGGCCTATGGTGGATGACAGGAAGTAGAGGGAAAGTGAGTGCGGAGGATAAAGAGACAAACCAAAAACGGAATCAGAAGAAAATCCAACAAGACCAGCCCAAGGGTATTACTGGGTGGACATGAATGTATGGCGACATCAGCTGCGGTAAGTGAAACTGGGATGGAAAAAAAAGAAACGCGAAAATCATAAAGAATCAAGGGACGATCGACAAGGGGAGCTTTGCGTAGATTCATGCGCCATGAAACATAGCACCGTCCAGGAGAGGGAGAGTTGAAGGAGCCAATGATCCGGGGGATTCTATGTTGCGGTATGTGTGCGCGCGCCGTGTTTGCTGGAGGAGAGATGCTCACGTGTCGCACTTCCACTTGCATATTCATGCTTCCGATTTTTCAATTGATCTAAAGCTCATAGAGAGACCAACCGTCATCAAGGCTATCATTCCTCGTTGAATCCGGCATCCCAGACTTTCCGGAACCGTGAACCGGCGCCGAGGGGGCGAATTCAGTGCGCAATTCCTGATCCAGTCATAGTTCATCCTCCTGATCCATCTCCGAAGGCTTCAACAAGCCTCCAACCTTCATTGCCCGACTACGCTCAGCAGCTTGAGCGTCACGAACAGCCTGTTCACGCTCCTCTGCATACAGATCGGCGTTATCGTCAGAGAACTCCTTGAGAGAGATCAAGAAATCGCGCAGGTGAGTCTTGAACTTGTTCAAGTCATTGGTATATGCGAACAAGCCAAGGACAAACTGCTTGATTTGAGCCCTATTTGAGGTGGAAAGAAAGTCAGTATGATCAGCCACACGTGGGCAAGGGTTCTTGCGTCAGAGAGAGAAAAAAAAAGAGGGGAGGGGGGGATTCAAGGAATGAATCTTACTCCTGCAAGTTCTTGAATGCATTCTGAAGCAGGTTTGCCACGTATTCCTGCAGGAATTGCTTGTTTGTCGTGCCGGCGGGCGCTTGTTCGGGAGCATAGATAGGTTCCTGAATTTTGCCAGTCTCAACAAATTCAAACATACGAGACAAGAGCATGGCCTGGGACTTGAAGCCGGCCTTGTGGTCACTGTCGGTGAGAACAAAGAAAACGTCCTGCAAAATGGGAAGGTAGAACTGGCGGAAGAAGATGCTTGAGGTTTGCACATCGGCTTCAGCCATGTTGTTCATCAGCTCGAAGCACATGGTCAGACCAGTGCTCTCCACCTCCCGGTTGTCGTGTTTGGAAGCCCACATGCAAGAATCAATAACAAACTTGAACTGAGTGCCATCCAATTTCAGGAGCGCGGGGAAACAGTACAAGTTGATAGCCTGAAGGAGCTTGAAGAATTGGACTCGATGCTCGGGGTACTCGTGGAAATCTTTGTTGATCATCTCCAAGGTGCAGCTGAAGACACTGTCCATGATGGCGGGAATCTTGTCCTCCATTGATGTCTGTCATACAGCAGGTGAGTACAAGTTGTCCGAGGTGAATAATAGCGAAAAACAGACACACGAGATCAGAAGCGGAGATTAACTTACGTGGAGCTTGTGAATGATAGTAGTCATGACATGCAGCACCTCGGCCTCTCGAGCATCGGGCACATTACGGTTGTAGTCAATCAAAACCGCCTCGAGGAGAGGAGGGACCATGTTCGCGTTGACCATGTCAACATCGTCGGATTTCTCCACGTAGGTGTCGATCAATTTCAAGATTTCCTTTTTGATCGTGCGAAGGCCACGGACCTTGGGGGTCTTGGGGGCGATTGTGCCTAAATTGTATCAAAGGCGTATAGATTGTCAGCATGAACTCCCAGGCTTCCACTACCAAGAGCAAGTCATTATTTCTCGGACTAGCACCAGGGACAGTACGCACCATCGTTAGCAACCGCGTCGTTGATCAGCTGGCTGGAAGCGCGGTACATGTTCAACATGTCATGGTAAATGCGGCCGATTTGAGAGTAGAAGTAAGTTCCAATCGATGAGCAAGCCGCCACGTTGGTCTTCATGATATTGCCAATAATCTTGATGGTGTTGCCATCCTGGAGAATAGCGGCGTTCTGGTTGGCCTCGGCGATGATCTGGTCCCATGCCGAGTTGGGCAACGCCATGAGATTCTCAATCAATCGGTCCTGAAGAGTCTTTTGACCCTGAGCGGAGATCATGTATCCACACGCCTCGTAGAAAGTGTGGATCTGTTGCGGGGAAAGGTCCATGGTGATTTTTCTCATGTTGCGAACAATCTCCTCAATGAAAGGCTCGTTTTCACCGGGCTGCAGCGCGACAAAGTGTCGCCGGCACTTGTTGGCAATCTTGATGAAGGTATCACAGGCCATGTCTTGTACACCTTCGTGGGTTTCGTGCATGAACTCAAAGAGCTTGTTGACGACGGTCTTGAGGAACTTCCAGTGAGCTTTCAAGAATCGCGGATACTGGCCAACAATGTACATGATGTTACTGGCCACCACGGCCTTGTTGTCTTTGCCACGCTTCTGTTCCGTCAGGCCCAGAAGATCCTTGATGACGGTCACGAGGAAGCGCTTTTCCGTGTCTTCGTTCATGGCACCCGAAATGGATCCAATAGCCCAGCACAGGGTATTGCAATTGGCCCAGGACCACTCGGATCCATCGACTTGCTTGGCCAACTTGTCAATCATGATGGTCTCGGTGTCCACAACGTCCAAATGGGTAAGGTAAACCAAGCATTCACGGATGGTCTTGTACAGCTGAATGGTGTCGCTCTCTTTGACAAACTCGCGGACAATTTCACCCTCCTCATTCTCGACGATCAAGACCTCTTCGGGACGGACCATCTTCTCAATCATCACCGTGCGCAGATTTGAGAGCACGGTCTCGTACTTGTGCTTGCGAAGGGGATAGTTGGCCAAGGTGCTGGGGTGCGGCGCGCCACCGTTGGATAGACCACTCACCCCCATCGTCACGAGCGGGTTGATGTCGGTAATGGGTAGTTGCTGCATTTCTTCGTAGAGCTCCTGAACCAGGCGCGTCCAGTAATCCAGGCAGATCTTGAAGACCTCACGATCGTCGATCTGACTGATTCGGATCAGGTAGAAATGGGCGTGCGTGAGGAAGTCTTGGTTGGGTAACTTCTCGATGAGCTGATGACGAAACAGGTTCAAGTCAGCAAAAACATTTCTCGGATGCGTTGGGAAAGGGGTAGCCTCGCGCGTGACAAAAGGCAGGCCATCGGAAAACAAGGGGGACGTCTGTCTGATGGGAAAATTTGCGATAAGCACCACCTACATCCAGATGGGCGCTGAAAAAGCTGGAGAGGAACAGCGCAAGGTTGGCGACAAATTCCTGGTCGCGTGAGTTGCTCCGAGCGTAGGTCTCTTTCAAGTCGAGCGACAAGGGAATCACGTTGGAGACCGTTGTCAAGGTCTCGGTGAACATGTGCACGAGTCTCTCATCGTAGTTATAGGGCGCACCAATCTGCAAGCCGCCGATCTCAGTCAAGCATTTGAGGGTCAAGTTGCGGAAGTCGGGCACGTCCAGGAATCGCGTGAGGAGGGTATTGATGATCGGCGTTTCGAAGATGTAGCCCAGTGGGATCCAGTTGAGGAAGCGGAGCAGGGTCTCGAGGGTCGCCTTGACGAGACTAGGCTGGGTAGCGGTATTGAGGACTTCAGAGCACAGCTGGAAAATAGAGGCGAATTCCTGGGTCATGGAGGTTTTCAGGTTGCGAGCTTTGACCGAGGTCATCTGGTCCTGTGAGAAGTCGAAGACCTCTTCGGACAACAGGCGCAGGATGGCCATGTTGTTTTCGCAGATGGACAGACTGGCATGGCACGAGGAGACGATTTCGTTGATGAAGGTGGGCCAGTTGTGCGGCCACTCCTGCTTGAGGATCGAGACCAGGACCAGGTTGAGTTTGTTCAAAAAGGTGCGCTCAGAGTGGAGTTTTTCTTCGGAGCCGGAGCTTTCGATGATGAAATTGACGATGAAATTTCGAATGCCTGAAGACAAGACGCGGATTGACGTTAGACTCCCGTTGGAGCAGGTACGAAGCCCCCCCCAACAAGGGGAAAGGGGGGAAAGAAATAGAAGAAGGATAAACACGGTAAAGTTACCTTGACATTGATCTCTGGGCAGGACCTTCCACCGGGTCATGATCACATCGTCGAGCACTTGCAGAGCAATGTCTAGAGTGGGAGGAAAAAGAGGTCTATCAGCAAACCCTTCCACAAGCCTGGATGGACCAATATAGCCATCATATCAGTCCAACTTCTTCAGATCCAACTCACACTTTGTTTGAGGATAGGTTGCCTCCTGGAGGATATTGCCCACCGTGACCCAGGCATCCGGATTTTGTTTGAACTAGAAGACGTTAGAAGGTGCTCCGGATGACCCAGGATGATGGGGAGAATGGTCGTCGCATCGCAGTGAGTATCGGAGAAGCATGACCCGAAAGATGAAGCTTACTTCGGTCAGGGTTTGCTGGGCTTGTTTTTGCTGTATGATGCTGTGAGCTTGGAATTTCAAGGTCTGATAATCATAGACAAGGTTTGTCTCCGCAGAGTTCACGGGGGGGGACGCGAAAAGGACCATGACGTACCACATCGCCCTTGCCCTCAAAGAAGGCGCGGACCGTATTGTCCAGCTCTTGTACAGATACAGACATGCCGCCGCAGAGATTGGCGCGTTCGCCCTCACGAAATGGCCGTCACCGAGGCGTGCTGAAATGACAGGATTGGAACCCGGGGCAGAGGCGAAGAGGGAGGTCGATCCAAAAGCGGGGGGGAGGGAGAGGGTGGTCCAGGAAGTGGGTGCGAAAGAATTGAGAGGAGCCGCAAGCGACACTAGAGGGATCAGCGCGATGAGAGAGTGAAGATAGTGACGAGAAGAAGCCAAGCAGAGGTTGGCAGGTTTGATTGATGGGGTTGCTTGTCGACTGGTGGGGCACAGCAAAGGGAACGAAGTGGAGGGGTCCTTTGGCTGAACCCAAACACATGAGCTCTCTTGACCAGTTGACCGCCTACCGGGTGCAAACCCTCCGTAGCTGGTTCGCAACCACAACCGCCAACCGCGATGAGCGCGTGCCGGAAGACCCTCTCTTTGGGTCAAGCGAGCTCCGGCATCTATGATGTAGAAGGAGGGGAAAGATTCTACGTACAGGGGCTTCCAGAACACGATATGAATTGAGGAAGACTAGCAGCTCACTGCCGGTGGATTGCAGGAGCACCAAAAAAAAGAGGGGGCTGCGCTATCAAGGAAAGGTTCTGGAATTGCTTCGAAGATCGAACACTATACTGGCGGTGAAGGCGCGTCAAGATGGGCGGACTGAATCGCGAGCTCGTCAGCCTCAGGGACCGCCTGGCGCAAAAGGGCAGAAAACGCAACCGCCAAAAAAATTGATGTTGGCGCTTCGGCGCCTTGCCGATTTCAAGGAGTTACAAGAAAAAAGTTGAATGGCGATGAGATGGACTACAGTGTGGTTAGCTAATTAGCACTCGGTGGTTGCGATGCGCCGCGAACTGTCGTTGGTGTTTGAATTGTACTGTGGGTGAACTACAGCAAGTGACGCTGATGGTTACCATCTCGATCCGCCGCCTGCCCTCGGGCCGCGTCAATGGATGCTGAGTCAGGCGCTCTCATCACATGACTTCCTCTAGGCTCCTTGATCCCGTGATCTTGAATTTCAAGCCTCAGGCATGCAGGCTCACCTGGCGAGCTGGTTTCCTGTCCCGGCCTCATTGGTGTCCGGGAGCCGGAGTGAGTGTTAGTCAGAATCAGCAGTCCGTCGGCGGTGTAAAGCCTTAGGCTTCCAGGTGTCCACTTCGCCCTCGTGATGTGACCCCGGCGTGACTCGGGCGGGTAATCAAATCGAACCGGGAGGGGAGGGTTTGAGGAGTATTTGGGACGAAGACGGACGGTGATGACGATTGATCTATCGGACTGAAAACACTGAAAAAAGGTGCCCACTGTTGAGACCATTCTCGCACAAGAAGACTCATTTGGGGCAAATGGAGATCTGGATGTGATTTGGATTCGCACTCGCACTCATCTTGTCACGACTCACACAAACCCAAGGAAGGAAAGGAGGTGTGGACTGGGCGGGTTGAAATGGAATGGGAGAAGCAAGTGATGCGCACTGGACGAGCAGGCTCAGAGAGTACTGTCCTACGAGAGAAGACCGAGTGCGTCAAGTGAGACTAGACCATCCAAGTAGTAATCCCAGTGTCCGACCACCGCCGCATGGCCGGGTTAAACAATCCTCAAAGATGGAAGAACACGAGAAGCAGACCCTCCCCTTCCCCCTTCCAAAAATATTCATCTAGAATACAACGTCGCGAGTGAGCGCGAAGGCCTCTCTCTCTCTCTCTCTCTCTCTCTCTCTCTCTCTCTCTCTCTCTCTCTCTTCTCTCTCTCTCTCCATCTTGTGCATGTGCATCGATTTGTCGACAATCGCTCCCACCTCGAGAGGGTGGTGCCCGTGTTAGTCGTACCGGCGCCAGTACAGGTCTAGAGGACCCAGTGGGAAGTGATTGCGACTGTTGGCTCTCTTCTTCCGTCACCCTAGTCTAGGCTCGAGACCCACCGCACACTCACAAGTGCATCGCTGCATACTCGCACACTGGAGGTATGCACTCACGTCTCCACAACCTGCAGGATGGAGTCCTAGGTGATCCAATCATGGTCGGCGGACCTTCTCTTTCCCAGCGGGACCCGCTCTCTTGCACCAACCGGCCCTTGGTCCTCTGGCGCTCCTGGACTCCTGCGTGGTCCAGTCCTACAAATAACAAAGCCGAGCTCATCCAGGATATTGGGGAGATTCCGAAATGAACTGCCGATCCAGCCTGGCGGTAGCATCGACTTTTTCTTTTTCTTTTTCTTTTTTTTTTCCCCCGATTTTTACATTTTCGCGTTTTGACTTTGCTTGGGCCTTGCGATTCTCCCTTTTTTTTCGTTTTTTTTTTTTGTTTTCTTGGGGGTTGCCTGCCTGTCCGTCTGTCTTTTTCCTTCTCTTTTACCTTCTTTTACCCGCCGAGGTGTTACTACCAACCCTTTGCCTGAGTTCTATGATGACCGGTATCATTTATATCCGTATTGATTTGATGGTGCATATAGACGAGTTTGTCAATTCAATCCAGTCCCCCCCCCCCCCCCTGTGAGTGTATTTCGTCCTGATCATGCTTGGCTCAAGGCGGGAACGCAATCAATCTGGCGACGTGCATCGCCATCTCCCTGGTGCCGCCGCCATCACAACCCCTCCCACCACCCCAGGGTCACTAGGGAGAGTGGGGCCCATGTCGTGGGAAAGAAATTGGAACGGATCCCATACCCGTACTCGATCAGGATGCAACGCCAGGACTGTGCTGCCGCCGGGGTCAGGGGGAGTATGTAGTTGGATACTGCATTCGGTTGTCTGAAGATTCACAGTAGAAGTATAAGCGTCTGTGCCAATACAAGAGATTGGACGACAAGAACGGGACGGTCATGGAGGTTGACGCCGAGGACATCACAAAGTCAAATGTCATGCTTCGTGCGGTCTTCTTTCACTAGAGAGAGGGAGAGAGAGAGTAAACTCATACGACGGGGGACAGACAACACCACACTGCGACTTCGCGGTATCTTTGAACGTCCAACACCGAATTCGTCCCAACACTTCAGCAAATGGCAAATCGGGAGCTGGTGATGGTCGGGACTCGGGACTAAGAAGAAATGTGGATCTCTCGTCGTCGAGCCCTCCGAACGAGGCCCTGCGACCTTCGGAGAAAAACTAAAACACGAAGGAATTTTTCGTCGAGTCTCCAACTGAACAGGGGGGTTGGGGGGAGTGGATGGGCAGAGATCATGCCGCCGTTCAATTGTCTCTTTTCTTCTGCCTGGGCACGGAGAGGCAGTGCTGTCGTTGTACAATGGCGGTGGCCCTCACTCATTAGACATTCCGTTTACATGGTCCGCAGCACTGGGCAACGAGGTTGACGCAACATTGTGCGCATCACGGGTAGGACTCGGCTGACGAGCGGACGGGCTGCGAAGAAAGGGTGATCACCCATGTGGTTCCATGGACAGGGAAGAGGACGCACTACTGGAAACGTACACTAGTCTGGAGGTAAGTAATGGCAGTTACATACAGTAGTGCTACATGAATACTGGTGCATGGCGGCCTGGTGACTGCTGACGGCGGAGCGGGGAGTGAGAATATGACGTTGTTCCCATATTTCCTTCGGGTGGACTCCAGGTCCTAACGGTTTGATCGATCGTAGGAGAGGGCCCAGAGGGAGAGTAGGATCCACCACCAGAGGATTCGATGATCAATTCCCAGGGAAAGAGCAACCGAAAATGGGAAATTCAACGAACCATCATCTTTTTTTTCCCCTTAGCCAATGTGATACAGTTTTGGACCTACCGTAAAGAGATGAATCGCCGCGATGCAGAAGATCAACCGGGGCCACCACTAATGCGGAGGGGGAGGGGGGCCAGGAATGATGCAGAGGACAGGGGGGGGGGGGGGGGTTTCCAGTAGGAGTCGGGTTGAAGGGTTAGGTTACATACAACCATCAACTATCCTCGATAGAACCACCGTGAGAACAAGGGTAGATCCGTCGAAGGCGCTTTGACGAGGCGCGCGCGGGACTTTGGACTGGCGGACCGAAACGGAAAAGATAGACCCTCCTGTCCGGTGCAATCAAAAGACTTCTGTCGCAGTGATAATTTGCTCCTTGCCCTTGGTCACAAGTCCCTATCAGCAATGACGAGTGGCAGTGAAAATTATACAGAACCGACCATATCGCCGGATGGTCCAGACAATCACCAGGAAATCACCCGGGGGAGGCCTGAGAGCTTGAGAGCTCAAGAGAAAGAGAGCGGTAGAGAGGCAGAGGCAGAGGCAGAGGCCCGAGAGTCCGAGAACCTTGGGTGAGCCAGCTGATAAGCGATGCATAACCGCCCAACCCGCGCGGCGCCACCGTCGGCGTTACGCCCCACTGGGACGGCGCGACTTGGGAAAAAGGAGAGCCTTGCGCAGAGGCCGCATAAGCGAAAAAGCGACAAACGTTGGGGTCTCCCCAATGGCGGAAGCAAATTGCAACGCTATGGATCGTGAATGAGAGACGATATCTGTACGGTCTCACGACACGAGACAAGGGACCATCTTCCTCAGCACTAGGTATAACCTGTGGTCATCGAGGAAGTCACTCAAGAGTCGATCCTAGCTGAGGGCCAGAACCATCGTCGCCCTTCAGCTTGACCTAGGTGAGCCTTTTTGAGAAAAAAAAAAACAAAAAAAAAATCGGGCAGAGCCAGCGGGTTATGATCGTCATGTCAGGGCTGCCGGACACACGATGCCTGCGGAGTAGCATTCGACGGATTGTCGCATGTGTCAAATAGAAAGGGAATGTTGACCATCGAAGATGCTCAGATCAGAATCGTGTATAGAAGGAATGGGTCGAAGCGAGAGATCTCCTGCAGTCCATCTATGCTTTTTACGATCCTCCCATCTGCGAACTGTCAGTGACGGCTCCGTCTCCTCTCCCTCCCTCTGTCTCTCTCTCTCTCTCTCTCTGTAGCTCACTGAAAACCGAGAGAAATCGGTCACACAGGTGTACATTCAGTCCTCGGCGAGCGCATGTCTCAGACCCGCGCGACTTGGACAAGACGGGCGCGCTTTCTTCATCCGATTGGCGGCCGCGGTGACGCCAGCCGTGCCGATCGCGCGCTAACTTGGCTGTCGCGCCCTTTTCCGGTCGGTCCTGCTAGTTCCGCGGCCGAAGGAGGACCCCCAAGCAATTTCCAGGAGGGTTGGGGTTGGGGGTTGCGGTGGATGCGGTGGGCAGGTGCGTCAATTATGCGGAAGATGCGCCTTAACGCGATGAGGGGAATAGCGAGCGAGCTCACGAAAAGTCCTCTGGAAAAAAAAAATCCAAAGAAAAACCGCCCCTCTCTCCCTCCCAAATTGGGACATACAAAAAATAAAAATAACAGAAATGAAAGAGAAAAATTAGGACAAAAAAAAAACTGGTATGGAACCTGGTCCAGCGTGGAACTTTTTCCGAGCTCGTCGAATGAATGAGGCAACCATATTTGTTCAGTCAACGAAAAGTGGTGTTGTAGCCTCTAGGGATATACAACTGTACCATAGGGTGCCGTAGGTACCTACTGGTAGTGGGTAGGTAGATTCGGATAGCAGCTTGTGACTTTGGACGGCAGAGCAAAATAAAAATCAATATGTACCAATGGAATAGACCGGTTGGAGACAAATTTCTCAACTCGGGTTCTATACACTGGTACTATTTGTGTTTCAAGGACCCGTCCAAGAGCCCTGAAGATGTGTATTTCGGATATGTACCGACTCCCAACCGACCTGGCTTGCGCAACACAAGTACTATACCAGTGTCTCTCTTGCTCCCCCTTCAGTTCGCCCTGGAGTCGGATCGGGATTGCTCAAGTCGCCTTTCGGTTTTCAACTCGATTTGCCTGTATAGCCGGTGTCGAGAACCATACCTCATCCACGGTCGAGTAGAGAAGGACACGAAAGAAATAATAATAATAATAAAAAAAGAGTACTACCACACTGCCTCCGTCAGACCACAAAGCGCTTGACGGTCGGTCTCTAATTACCTCAACCTTTCGGTGTCTCGATCTTGTCGCCTCTGGGCGTGTGATGATCTCCTACTTCCCCTCTGGTCAGTCATCAGTCACTCCACGAGGATCTCCATCACTCCATCACTCCATCATTCTTTTTCTCACTTTCCTTCCCTCTCCCTCTCCATCTCCCTCTCTTCCGCGTTCTCTCTCTTCCTCCCTCGTGTCCTCGTGAACACACACACACACACACACACACACACACGTCTCAGCGAAACTCTCTTCTCTTCCTCGATTTACCTCTTTGGCTCGTTCCGGGTCATTCCCATCACCTCCATCCCGTCTATCACATCGACTCTTGCTGCTCTGCTCCCACGGATCAGAGCTCCACAGCTTCTGTCCTACCATCCTGTCATCTCTCTCTCCTCGTGTCCGCCACATTGTGACTCTGTGTGGTCTTTTTCTCTTCGGACTGTTGAATTGGAGTGAACTGATCGGGATCAGTCCAAACCTGGCGTGAGAGATCCCTCCCATTTGGCTCTCCGTCCTGTGGACATTCTCACCCTCATACCTTGTCTGCCTCTCGAGTGTGTTCGGGGGCGTTGTTTGCTGCATTGGAGCGCTACCCGTCTTCCCAATCATCCCTCGACCGCCCCACCTGCAGGCGAGGTTACCGCGAGATCCCTCCATTCATCTCAAACGGAGTTGGCCCCGAATCAGCAACGCCTGCGTCTCCCCTCCCACGCCGTGTCTGTGTCGCGGTGTGATACATACATCTAGACTCCCATTCTGGACCGCGCCCCCAAGGAACTACAGGAAGCAGACTAGTTCGGTGTGTGTATCGCGGTCGGCTCGGTTTTTCCTCCTCTTTCTCTCTCTCCTTTTCCTTTCCTCTTACTCTTCTCTCTGCCTCCCCTCTTCTCGGGTCTCTCTTTTTCTCTGATCATTATCCGCCTCGGCAACTTTCCGCGCGTCTCAATCTTCGGAATCGTTGCTCGCTCAGGCAACCCCTCCCTCCCCGAAATTTCCCCATCTGCGGCTGAGACTGGAACTGGGGGCCGCGCATGGGACTGCGAGTAGTCGAGACCACTCCTGCAGACTTGCCCCCACCCTCTGCTCCCGCATGATCCCAGAAGACCGCGAGAGCAGACCAGGTCCGCGGTCAATCTTTTCTGTTCTTGTCTGTGATCTCAATTGTCCGCTCTAGTCGCTCCGGTCCTCGACTCCGACCCACGTGCGTGAGTCGCGGTCGATGAGAAGCAACATTATTGGGTATTTTCACCTTGCTTGTCCACCTTTCTTTCTTTGATCGAGTGTTCATCTTACGTCCGCATTCTTTGCGCTGAAGACGGTGCCTGCGTGCCGCCGTCCTCGCTGTTTACTGGTGCAGTGTTGCTTGTCCCGGGTATTGTTCGACTCTCCCGTGGGGGGAGACTACCTGCCGACACACCACTCTACTTGGCCACCCACGGGTACCTCCCGACCAAAAAGTGATGACCGCTGTCGCAACCGGTCCCGTGATGAGTAGCCATGACGCCGGGACAGAACCGCGACCGGATCATAGCCCCTCGCGCTTTACGGCTGTCAATGGTAGGGAGTCGGCCACAGCCACGGGGACAGGCCCGACTCTAACGTCGTCGTCTCCCATGGCCCAGGGTGGCCGAATGCCGATGTTGCCCGCCACCGCATCCGCCAACGACACCGCGGAGCCGTCACGCGACGGGTTGGGTCTGCGGCATGATGTCCACGGTGGTTCCTCGCAACGGGCGTCACCATCAGGTTCCAACAAGCACAAGCGAAAGCGATCGGGGTCGGGCGACCAAGAGGCTCGGCAGCCGGTAGAGCTGGGCTATCACCCCCATCCGGAACCTTCTCCTCACAATCCTCATCATCCTCAGCAACCACAGTCACAACCACAGCAACCGCAGCAACCACCATCACTTCACCAACAACATCACCACCATCACCACCACCATCATCACCAGCAGCAGCAGCAACAACAACAACAACACCTTAGCCGTGAAACGCCAAGCCACGCCGACGAACTGTCCCCGCTCCTTGGAAATGGCACCGCCAATGGACCGGGATCGGTCTCCTCGGATATGGATTCGGTGAATGCCGTCGCGGCATCTGGTCATCGATCAGATACCAATGAGACATCGCAGCCGCCATCTACGGGACCTTGGCCGGATTATGACTCCCATTTGATCACGCAGGCTCAACGAGCACAGCAGATCGATCCTTCCGATGCGCAGTTGGCGGATGCCCTTCAACGAGATGTGCAGGGTCCAGAACCGTCCCGAAATGGAACCAGTGACCGATCGGTGCCGCCTCCCTCGAGCGTTCAGTCCGCCTCTTCTCCGAACTATGTATCCGATCGAGGCAACAATTCCGGCCAGGTCGCGCCTAAGCGGAAGCGTGTCTTTAGCAATCGCACCAAGACTGGCTGCATGACCTGCCGACGTCGGAAGAAGAAATGTGACGAGCAACATCCTGCATGTGAGTCCGCCCCCGTATGTCGCCCATGGGTGGCATCATTGGTTATTTCACTGGGTCATGCCCCGGTCCCAAACGGGTGGAGGGAGTGGGGTTGGGACCTTGTCTCAAGAATCTCCTTCTATGCTCTTCTGGCGCTATGAAGTGCACCGGTTCCCATCGCACGCACGCAGAGCGCTGACTCGTTCATTACTCTAGGCAACAATTGTATCCGTGGCGGATTCTTGTGCGAGGGATACACCTCTCGGAGCACCTGGCAGAAGCCATCGACCACAAAAACGCCAGTCCCTTTGCAATCCAAGGAGGGATATTCAGAACTTGGCGGACAGTATCTTCCCGAACCGAGCGGGCACCACGAACGGCCGACTCCCGGCCTGCCAGACCATATCGAGTCCCGCAAAATGCGACCACTGGTCGACGACAATGACCGTGTGACCCCGTCGTACACCAACAATCCATCCAACAACCCGGTCTCAACACACCCGGTCTCGACCTCTACATCCTCGTCCTCCTGGTCGAAGCGAGCCTGGTCGGGCCCCAGCCACGCCGCGTATCCGCCCCCGGAACATCTTCCCAAGCCTGACTATCGGGAAGTGGCACCCATTCATGAATTGCACCCTCGAGACTCTCACTCCAAGCCGGATTACCCTATGGTTCCGCCGATCCGTGAGTTTACACACGCTCCCCCACCGCCCCCGCCTCCGCCGAAACCCAATGGGTTACCCCTGTTCCATGGAACCACCCCGGACCAGCCGCGACCCATGGCGCCGGGGCCGGGGCCGGGGCCGGCACCCACTTCAGCACCCACGCCTATGCCGCCCTCGTCGATGGAGACGAATAGCCCGCAAACTCAGGCGCGAATGGCTTTGAAGATCGAACACCAACTATCGGCGCGTGCGATGGCTGCAGAAGAAACGGAAAAGGACAAGATGATGCGGGGGGAGTTGTACCGCCCATTTGATTTGCAATTGGTGGAGGAGCGCGATCGGTGCAAGCGTGCGGTCTGGCGGTTCAACAATGCCTGCAATCCCCACTACGGATTGAGTTCCAAGGAGCAAAATCGCTTGCTCAAAGAGATATTGGTGCCCTCGCCGAGTTCGGCGGCGACCTCGCCGTCTAGTGCCACTGCGCCTTTCTCCATGGGGTCCATCGGTCAGGGAGCGGTGGTCGAGTCACCTTTCAACTGCCACTACGGGTATAACATTCAGATTGGAGAAGACGTGATGATCCACCAAAATTGTTTGTTCGTTGACGATTGCGGCATCAGCATCGGCGCACACAGTTGGATTGGACCCAACGTGACTCTCTTGAGCTCTATGGCTCATTCTAGCATGCAGGAGCGAAAAGGATCGCAGAGCCGCTATCAAGGCCGGCCGGTGATCATTGATGAGGACTGTTATTTAGGCGCCGGCTGTACAATTTATCCTGGCGTTCACTTGAATCGGGGAGCGTATGTGGCACCGGGCGAGGTGGTCAAAACCGACATCGTGGCTTATGGATTCCAAGGATATAAACCCAGTTATATGTGAAATACCCCTTTCGTTTGTTTCGTGTTTTCCTTTTTTCATTTCTTTTGATTTTTTTTTCCATTCCCTTTTTTCAAATCTATACATATCTTCACCTTCTTACTCATCCCTCATGCCCTTGTCTTGTGCGACACCACGCAAAGAGTGATTTTTCTTACTTTTTCACAGCCATGTACATTATGAAACACTTGACTGGCTTCGACGAACTCTTCTTTTTTTGCCGATACCTTTGATTTGAATATACAAGATTCATTGCGGCATGAAATTGTGATGCCTCCCGGTACTACATAGATGACGACGAGACTGTTTCAAAGAGGACTAGTTAAGGCTGTTTCATATCGTAGAATTGTGAATGAAAAGTTCTCTAGAGTGGTAAAAGCTAGATCTGTATATTTCGCAAAATAACGATGTCTGTCGGATACGACTACAAGCAGTAGGGCGAGGCCTTTAGCCCGGCTTGAGTTATACTAGCCAGATACTCTATTTGGAGGAGTATCTGCGAGTATTAATTATGCACACTAAAATTAAGATGGACGTTTCTACTGTATTCTTTCTACGTGATAATAAAATGAAAAAGTTATTACTATCCTCTCCCCGTCTTTTCTATGAATATCAAAGGAAATTTTACATGATTGTATAGTATTAAGCCCTCCGAAGCCGGTGAGCCGCAGACACAGAGAGCGATTGTTACGGCGGAGCCGAACCACTACCTGTTGCATTACTATACTATTTGTACCGGACTCTGGGCAATATCCGCAACCGCGGATATTAATGATCTTTTATGGTCTTGTTGGTTAAAAGACAAAGGTTATGCTAACGTCTTGAGGTTTATTTTGCGTATTTTGCGAGCCTTTTAGGCGTAGCCCTTATGAGTAGGGTATTAGGCAGAAGTAGTCTTATGGAACTAGGGGACGTAGAGGCTTGTAGGAGTTGAGTAAAATCAAAGATAAATTGATATTAATGCTTATTCGTGAGAAATACCTACACTAGGCTACTAGATTCTAGTACTATAGGAGCTTCTCATTCACTCTCCATTTTCTGCTCTCGTGCGCACACTGAAGCGCTTTGGGTAAATCAAATGAAGTTTACTTGTTTAGGCTGGGACAGCCGCAGCTTTTGGCACAATGATACTCGCATACAGAATTGTTGATCGAGACACGGACTGTATGATATTTTATTGGATTGCATGCTTGTTCACAGATTTTTCCATTGCTGGGCGATGCTCAAAGCAAATGATCTACAAAGATGTATTTCTCACAGTACCATGATGCGCAGCTAGTGACTCGGCCGCCACAGCTAGATTTCACTCACGCCTCTAAGCCTCCAGCAAAGTCTTCAACATCTCTTTCGGCGTCCTCCGCGGCGCAGCAAGCTCCAGAACCTCTTGACTGGTAGGAACAGTCGGGAAGCTCCCATCCCACGCCTTCTCTGCCGCTCGCTTCACAGATAGAACTACATTGCGTGATACGCCGGGCCTCATAAACTCCGCCTCGAGGAACCCATCCATCCACGACAGATCCCGGTAAACAACATTCTCGACCGACGCACCGATGACGTTTTCGACGAGACGCAGAACACCTTCTCCGGTGATCTCCTCGGGTCCGTTGAGGACGTATTTCTTTTTGTTGTGCTTGGTAGTATCCGCCTCCGAGAGCAATTTTGCGGCGACGAGACCGACTTCATCAGAATCGATCACCCCAACAGGAGTCTCTTTCGACCCCATCAATTTCAACGTGCCTTGCTGTCCTGTCTCACGAAACTCTCTGATAAACTGCGCGGCCGATAAGAAAAATGTTTGGAAAACATTGGGTTGCAGACTCGTCCAGTGCAGATTCTCAAATTCGGTTGTCCCGAGCAGAGTCTCGATTGCCCAGTGCGCGCGCGGATAATACGCAATGGAATCAGGGTGCACATGCGCGGCGGTCGTTGAGATTCGGACCACGTATTTCACCCCAGCGTCGCGCAGTGACAAGTGGAAGGTGGATTCTTCGGCGAATTGAGTCGGTTTATTATGCGGGGCGATAAATGCTCGCACCACATCTTGGGCGAGGAGCCATTCGGGAGTAATTTCGGTCCAGCATTTTTCGATGACTTCAACGCCGGGAAGGCCGGCGAGATGTTGCGCGACGGAGCCGGTGGGGGCGCGGGTGAGGGCGAGGATTCGGTGATTGGCCACGGGCGACGAGGGCGCCTGCACGAGTTTGGAGAGCGTCTCCGTCGCGTTGCGGCCGGTGTTGCCCGTTGCGCCGGCGATGAGGATGGAGGGAGCCATATTGGACCGAAAAGAGTCGATAAACTTTGTAAGCTAAGCAAACAGACTTGGGAGAGGTGATGTTGTGAAGTGGTAAACTACAGGCTGCGCAGAGGTAGATATATACTCCGTCAATGGCTTATTATTAACGTAGATTACTAAAAGCGGGCGCTCCGGAGTGGGCATGCCGAGAGGGCGGCTCCGAGAGCGTCTGCAATGCTAATGATTCTACCGTGGATCTCAGCTTCCCAAGGGCCAAGGAAGCAACAAGGGTTCTGGTTCTGGTTCTGGTTCACTCAGTGGACCCTCCTGAAGACACCTCACGGGAGCCAATTCTATGCCCCTCAGGTTGTGCACTCCATTCCCTTGACCAGATCGCCATGCTCGTAGTCATTCTAGCCTGGCACAATGGTATCTAGTCGATACAACTGTCAATTCCCAGGGTGCACCGCGAAATATCAACGGAAAGAGCATCTCAGTCGCCACGAGGCGAAACACACCCGGCGCCGTGTTCGGCAATGCACAACCTGTGCCCGCGAGTTCGTCCGAAGGTAAGCAGAAATGAACACTGCGGATCACGATCTGCGATATTGAATGCTGATAATGAAGATAGCGATACGCTCCGAAGACATATTCAGAGAGTACATGGAGTTCCGGAGCCCACGCTAGAAGTCAAACAGGCATGCACCCATTGTCGGAAGCAGAAGATCCGTGTGTTATGGCGGGTCACCATGCGCCAACTGCCAGCGTCGCGGGCAGAGGTGTTCGCTTGCACAGCAGAAGGAGACAGCAAGTCCATACTCCTTTCCGGAGGAAACGACAGACACACGACCAGCGATCCCTCAATCTCAAACCCAGCAACCCACACGATCTCGCACGGAGAGTGAAGATCGTCTTGTGGGCATATATTTTGACTTATTTCACTCATACTGGCCGTTCATTCATCGGGGCACGTTTATTGAGCATGAGACCTCATTACTCGTGCAGTCGATGGTTGCCATCGCGCTGTGGATGAGCGGAGAAGAGCGGGAGAAGTCCAAAGCGATCGACCTGCACAATGTGCTTGGAAAGGCTATACGACAACAGAAGGTCTGTCCCGCTGATACAAGCGACAGAATTTCGATCAACCCACTGACACATGGCGCCTAGGAACAATGGGATTGCTCTGGATCAGAGAACGCAACTCCTGCGTGCAAATGGCCGATCCCAACGTACCAAGCGATGCTGCTTCATATCATCTCCGCTGCAATGATGAAAAGCAGCGGGACATCCCTCCAACAGCATCTTAAACCCTCTCTTCCACCCGTCGAGGCTGATCTTCTTCACAGGCTGGTTGCGAGCTGTAAAAGACTCGGAATGTTTCAGTACCCCAACATCCTCGCCCGCTTCTCCGAGACGGAGCCCGGCGAGTATGTCTGGGTGAGTATTGAGGAGATCAAACGTTTCAACCTGGCTTTATTTAAGCTGTGCAGTGCGGTCAGCGCTCCTTCGCCCGGTGACGGGGAAGGGGACGGGATGAACAGCTTGACAGTGAACATTAGAGACACCGTCAGGAGCTGGGGCCTGCGGGCACGCGATTTGCAGTTCCCATTGCCGAAAAATACGCCGTTGTGGAATGCTCTCACTCCGAAGGAATGGTTCGCGGCTGATACCCCGGATGTGTACCGGCATGATCTGCATGACAATCGGGAGCAAGATTGGATCTCGAGGTCCGCGGATGTGTTGGAGCAGGTTGGAATTTGATATGCATTATGTTGCAGTCATCTGCATCGCAACTAGGATCGCAGTACAGCAACCCAGCCACGCTACAGCGATCGCTCGTGGGTCAGGTGGTCAACAAAACAAGATACCTCACCTACAATCTGGAAGATGCCACAGGTAGAACCCTCTAACCCTCTAGGATGTCAAGTCATCAAGTCCTTGAGCTAGGCTCAGCCAAGTGACGCGGTAGCCTGCAGGCTTATTTATCAACACGCTTCAGTAGCCTCCGCTTAAAAGATAACTTCCTAGAGCGGAACTGGAAAAAGTCTCAAGCGTGGGTAAATAGTTGAAAAAAAAGGCAATCATGAGGACTTCACTCAAACCAAGTAGAAGAGGAGAAGAGGCTATAATCCTATAACCGCATACGGTATCGACATGCGGGATCAGCTAGCTACAATTACCGTCACAAGAAAAACTACTCGTCAGATTTATAATACCAGAGCTCCTACGAGTAAGAAACCAAGTCTGAGAATTTATCTAAGAAGCAGTATTCTAAACTTTTAAGTGGGCGTGTTATTCAGTGGTCGCTTACGATCATGATATGGATTAGCGTTTAATATCGAAAGGGCCAAACAATCTATCTTCTATCAGAGCTACCTTTGTATAACAGATCGGCCAAAAAGCACTACTAGATAGAACTTATTATTTATATAAAGCTACGTGCAGTTCTTTTAAATCCTATCACATCCCCACAGATGAGACCGAAGTTGTTGTTAGACAGTATACATAGGAAGTATAGCTCCAATATGTACTCGTTTCGGCACTAAGTATATTATCCGAAGTAGGCGCGTAAGCATGTATACAAAACGTATCATAGTTATTGTCTTATTATAAAATCTCTGAAATAGGTAGTCTTAATTTAAACTATAGAGAATTAATAATGAAAGACCTAACGATTAAACAACTTTCTATTTTCTAACAAGCCCTCCTGACTTAGACAAGATCGCCTATATTTTCAAAGCCTCTTTAGATTTCTGTGTAGCCATCCTCTCCGATAAAGGCTTGTGGGTAGCGATAGAATTCTTACAACTATTCTCCGTATTAGGCTCTTTCCTAGTCTTTACTATTGTAGGAATGTTCGTCCAAATACACCGCTAACGCTCGACCTTTTCGGCCAAATTTCGTGTCTCGCTTCATTTTCTGCTATTAGAGGGTAAATTCATCTCTCGTGCAAGCAATTTTATTGTCAATTGTTCTGCTAAAACCATACCTAGATTGCTGGATTGGAATGGGAGAGTTCAAGGTCTACGCCACAAGCTGTCGCAGCCCTTCGGAGATCGCCTGGCATTGAAAATGAGTGAAGGTTCGAAGTGAGGCGCAGCACGGAGAGAATCTGGCTGATCTGGCCCGCATTCAAACTTACATGTCAATCTGTCTAGGTGCGAAGATCCGGCGGAGTATCTGTCGAGGAACTGAATAGTCGCTACCGTGATGGATTGGCAGTGATTGCGAAATTCGTGTACTGGAAGCCAAGGCAGAAGCTGGCGTTTTTCTGGGCCATGAAAATGCAACATCATCATAGCAGTGTATCCTGCTATTATGGCAGAGCATATGAAAGGAGCAACTAAGGAGATTATGAGCTAGACTCGATCGCGTAAAATCGGCTCCTTGACCCACCTGTCAGATCATTTCTCAGTGAACCAAGACACTCGGAGACTGCCAGGGCGGAATTGATGCAGCTCTGAAGCGAGTAATGATTTGGAAATGGGAATATTTGCTCAACTTTCGCCAGCACAGCGGATTGGAAATCAGTGCTCTCGGATGGTGGGCGTTCCGATATGTCTAAAGGGGGAAAACTAGCAAATTTCCTCGATATCGCAGGGTACTCCATGAGCGCACGGTAACGGTGAATTTTCATGTTGGCACTGAATGATATTAGTCAAGCAAGTGGGTAGTTATGGAGCTAGACTTAGTACCTCATCAGTCTCATTCTCGTGATGGTATGCAAACTCTTCGCCAGTTTATATTCGGGCGAATGATCCCCGGTGGAAGTCAGAGGTTCCACATGGGTCAATTGCGCCAGTTGAGCCTGAATCATCTTATCGACCGCGCCGAATGACCGTCGGAAGTTAGGTACAGACTCTTTAGACCGAATCCCTTTGACTAATGATACCAATAATAGCGTCGCTGCAACAAGGGTTTCTTCGGCACGAATATAACGTTCCCAGACCTACTCCAAAGTCAGTAAACCCAAGTATTGAAGGCCCACTGATAAATACTGACTCGAGAGATATACTCTGATGTAGGGAATTGAACCTCCAGAGTCCTTGTGTTGATGGCTCGTATCGGTGGCTATTTCTTTCTTAGGTACTTGACGCAGTCTCGGATGAAGATCGGCAACAGCACCTTGTCAACAAAGGATTGCTGCTCTGGACATACCTTGCAGCTCACCATAGATGCATGGCATACGCAAAGATACTGGAAAGTTGTTAGGCGACTGTCTAGTGCTGCCAGATAATGCGAATTCTCACCGTTGCCCACCATGCTCTGCTTCTCGCCTCCCGGATCGCCACACCACGTATTTCAGTGCATTCCTTGTGCAATGAGAGTTGGATAGCAGCCTCATGGGCCTTCTCCGCGAAGGAGGTCATCATTGCAATATCCCCTCTGTGCAAATAATGATACAAACTCAGTAGACAATACGCCAGGGGTATCTCAAGCTCAGGAGGCACGTCAGGATGAACGAAAGGTTTTTCTGATAAGGGAGAATTGCAATCAGTAGCCACTGACCACCTGGCGCAAGTTTCGGCGGCGCGGTGGGCCAAGGAGTAGGCCTGGTTCGTGTACAATGTCGCTTCAGAGCCTTGGCTGGCGGATATCTCGGAGGTTTGTATTGGTATGATTATTGATAGCAGAGCAATAATCAGTGGTGAAGTAGGCTCGTAAGCTTGATCATAGCCTTGATTTGCAGTATAGACATCGTTTTCAGCGGCAGGGGGTGGAAGTATAGGAAAGCAAGGATGAACATATTGGTAATAAGCTTTCAAGCTGTGAACAATAACATTGCGTTGTTAGACGATTTATTTCGAGCTTACGTCGGAAACAGGAGAAGACGCACACATCATTGTCAGAGTTGTACTGCCCAACTCCTAGCCAAGACCGCAAACTCGCATCTTCAAAAGATGGAGTGAAGTCAGAGCGCCGAGGTTGCGGAAAGGAAGGTACACAAAGTAGATCCGCGAAAAACCCGTCAAGATCGTGATCTGCATTGAACATCTGGTCAAACTCAAGCGTATTCATATCCCCACTAAATAGCATGGGAAGAAACTCTGGGTCATCCATGCTTTGTCCGCAACTCGGGCCTCGTAGCCCAGTGCCTTTCTGTAGCGCGGCGGGCTGCTCAAGTTTAGCGTGAAGTTGAAAGGGATGCACTCGATATCAGAAGACCCACACGAGGAGAAATCTCAGTTGGCACCTGCCTTCACCAGATTTTACTTTGCGTCGCGCGGTAATTAGCGCGAGAAGATCGGTCTGTGCCTCGCTTTACATTGAGCGAACACCCGAGCGGTTGCCACAATGGCAAGCCTTGACGGTACTTGTTGAAACCAATGATCGCCAATGCTGTATCGGTCCACCGCAACGCTCAAAAATCACAGCAAGTCCACGTCCTCAATTCCCCAGCTAGGGACGAGTCTCTTATTGAGTCGGGTTCTGCGATCGAAATCGATGACGTCGGCAGATAGCCGTAAGATCCTGTCATGTGACCCAGACCGACGGTCATGCGAGTTGGAGACCGTTTGAGATTGATAAAGTTGGAGACCGTCTCCACAAGACTCTTGCCTCGTAACAGAAGCACACAATTGGGACTCATCCGGCAATACCGCGAGGATGGAAGCTGTGGACCACCAGGATGTCAGCAGGCGGCACGTTTGTTCTTTCTGCGGCCGCAGATTTCGTAAACCCGAACACGTGCGGCGCCATACACGAATCCGTTAGTTTTGCGAAGCGCGCAGCCCCAGACTCCGTTTGAGTTCATCTAACTGAACTGTTGCTTGCTGCTCCCTGGTTTTGTGACGCAGATACTTTAGAAAAGCCGTATCCGTGTCCCTGTGGAACATCGTTCAGTAGACGAGATCTACTGCGACGCCACGAGAGGCTGGCTCATAATGGTAACCAGCTTGAACCGGGTTCATCCATCACGACGACGGACTCGATATCGTTCGCAGATAATATCACAGCCACGCGTCCGCGTAAAGACCGGACAGGACAGCTGGAGCAAACAAAAGAGCCGCAATCAGTTTCCCTTCGCGCAAATTCCGCAACAAGAACTGCGAATGATAGTATCCGATGTAAGATTCTTCCCTTTGGATCTCACCCGATCCCCAAAACTCTAACAGGTTTGATTTTCGCTGCCTTGCTGACAATGCTTCTAAGCGCTTCCGGCTTTGAGCTCGAACGATGACCAAAGTCCCTTGAATGACTTTCAGAACTTTCTTGCGAATAGTACCCTGTGGACTCTTGTCGACGACCAGGATATAACAGGGTCACGACCACCTCTTGCAGCCGGTCTCCTTGAGAGAGGTACTAATGTTCTAGATCCTGATTTTGAAATTCGCGTAATAGAACAGAGCAGTAAGACCCTTAACTACTATTGCTTCCTTATCAGTAAAATATTCTTCGGCTAAAAGCATACAGACAGAAATACACTTATGTCCGACTCAGCCGTTCAAGAGTACATGACCCGGTGCCCTACATTCATCGTTCCGTCATTCCGAACAATTGGAAGATATCTGCGATCCTTTTACCGAAACTTCAGTGTTCCTGTGATGCATGAACACTACGAACGAACAGGTCGCGTCATCGCTGCATTACGCCTAGCAATACTTGCTCTGGGTGCCCGTTTTTTGTTAGAGCTTCGATCCTCTGTGGCTTTGTTCAATGCTTCCAGAGACATTGTGCTCAATCACTGGACATGGTCCACACAGAATGCGTCGTTGGAAGACGACAAGTACGTATCAATTCGAACGGCTCCGACCTCCCATCTAACAATGCCGCTGACGGAAAATCAGTTCAGCCCATCAGCTTGCAGCTACATTTATGCTACTTCTAGAATGCATCAAAATGGAACAGAGTGAAACACTGGTATACCAGATGGGGATATTACAGAGTGGACTGGTCCACTATGTGGCCTTATCCCACAATTCTGCACCCGACTCGGCTGACCTCGAAGGGCAATTTGCCTCGTGGGTTCGGTCTGAGACAAGTCGACGCATTGAAGTATTTGGAGTGTGTGCCGCTGCTTCCCATGCTTTTCTCTTCGACGATCTCTGTGCACAGGTAAAGACCAACTCTAGCCTTCGACTCCCTTGTTCTTCGAGGGTCTGGGCCACGGCGACTGCTCGGGAGTTTGAACAACGGCTGGAGAGCCAGGAGCACCGGGGCCCCTTCGCTGTTGAATGGTTTCAAAATGTCAGCGATCAAGCAGATGTGATCAGCGACCCAGAGGTTGAGGAAGATATCTCAGTACCACGGCACTGCTACATTGCTGCAGCTTTTTTGGGCCATCGGGTAGCATTTTTGTCAAATGGCCATTTTGCTGGATCGGCTACTCGAATGCAGCGAATGGAGTTTGAACGCATCGGGTAAGTATGCGGGGAATAGGCTCTACGGTTGGCCGATCAGCATCTGCAACAGCAGCAACTGACTGATATGACGTACGTTTTAGAAAAACTGCAATTCGCTTTTTGGTGGCATTGGAGGCTGAAAGACCCTCTCCTGATGCATTGACGCCCCTTGAAAGTAAGGCAAAGGCAATCATGCAGTTGATTCTCGTGCGCCTGGCTCTCAGCCTACCCGCGAAAATAAGGATGATTCCATCTTCGTACGCCCATCGTCCCTTGCAGCTTGCAACCGCATATTATGAATGGTCTTGGGAGACTCCCACTTCGCCAGATATTTTGCTTTATGCGATTAGACATAGTATCGACCTGTTGAAATATCCCGCCTCTACTGGGGTCGTTTTCTTTGTTCGGTCTGGCATGAGCAGCTGGAGTGTCGAATTGCTAGTACTTGTTTTTGAATCTGCTCTTCTCCTCAGCCGATGGGTTCAAAAGTCTGACGATTTGAGAACTAGCCACCAAGGCACGTCAAGCAACGAAGATGCGTTTCGAGGAGAAATGGGGCTCATCTCCGGTTTAGAGGAAATTCGGCTTCTCAGGCGCCTTCTGACACTTCTCCAATCAGCTTGGTCATCTTTCACCGATACAGATGAGATTTCGGATGATATCAGTGCCAGTCAACTCTCTCTATTTGTTTTAAGATTCTGGGCAAATGTACTGGAGACCCCTGAGAACACGGAATTTGCACGCTTGCTTGGGAGGACTCTTGCCGAATATGCCAAGTTGCTTGAAAGCACCCCTCAGTGAGAAAGAACTCCGGGAAGAAAGGATATGACCGAATTCCATTTGATTGTGATGAGCTGAGAAAGTGTGACGTTCGATCAATTCCCAGGATTTCAACGCCGGATGCACGCCACGACAGATGTTGATCTCGATGACGCCCAGATATTTGCACTCATAGATTCAGCTGGGACTATAAATAACAAGGATGCATCGTGGGTACAGGGATTCTCATGAGTGAGCCACTAAGCATAATCTAAACTCAAGAAAGTGGACATTCATTTACTGACTCAATACTTGCAATGCATCCTTGGGCGGCACTAGGGGATCCTTCATCGTGAAACTTCCATTCAGACCCTACATTTATCCAAGAACATGAAAAATCTCTCCAAAGCAACACACCATACAATCACTCATCATTGTCTTCCGGTCGCATTCACTTTGTCTCGGAAATCACAGCCTCAACCTCCAGCTCAATTTGCATCGGTCCGAAAGCGAGCCGAGGCACAGCAATCGCAGTCCACACAGGACGATGTCCTGGAAGTCTTTCCTTCAATTTTTGGACGACACGCTCAAAGGTGGACCCCATATCGACATGGTAGCTCCGTAACAAGTAGACGTCCTCCCAGCCTGCGAGACCCGCAGCTTGAAGCACACGGTCGACATTTTCGAAGGCAAGATCCACCTGGCCAATGGGATCGTTGGCGTCGAGTTTGTTATCGTTCGTCCAACCCCCTTGGCCCGAGCACTTGACGATGTTACCGATGACAACAGCCTGACTGTAGTGGCACTTCTGGCCATTTTCGGTGCCTGCGCCGGGTTCGTCGTAGTATCGAAGAGAGGACATGGTAGAGTAACGGCGACTTGTCAAGGAATGAATATCGAAAATTCAGAGAGTGAAGGGATGAGATCAGAGTGAGATTTTTTTCCCGTCCTAAAATGACTGGTCTTATCGTTTTATAGTTCTGATCGAGGTCTGGTCGAGGTGAGTGGGAAGCCTGGGCTCTCCAAAATCTCCAAGATCTCCAAGATCTCCACCTGGTCTTGAAGCCCAAAGCATGACGTTTGGCCCCTTCCGGGCACGGGCCCCACTCTATCCGTCGATCGGGTGGTCTCCAACAAGGCCGGTTTTAAAAGAGGATATTTTCGTATCTCAATGAAATGTTCACCTAGGTCTTAAAGTTTCTTTTGTTTGTACCGCTCGGACCAGGCTCACTAGCTTTTCAAAGTCTGGACACGGGATATGTGTAGAGTCTTGAAACACTTGACCAATCGGTTCTCGTAATGAGGTTAATCTGCATCTGTCGCGGAGTGCTCCTCGGATCTAGCAAATGTGTTGTTCGGGGTTTGGAGATTGACTCATACAGATTTCATGTACAGCAAATGTCCATTAATGTGTGGATTGTGCATAATACCTATATTTTTGTTCAAGACCCTTGAAGTACAGCAGTATCTTTTCAAACTCTACGTATCAAAAACAACAATTCACCCCACTTCAGCTCATCCACGAGCTTGATTTCGTGGCTACCTCCAAACATAGCTATACAGATGTGCTTGGCATCACGAGTTGGGTAGAGTCATATCGTCAGAAGAATAAGATGCAAAAAGTTTGTTGGTTCCGTTAGACTGAGCTTGACCAGAATTCGGCTATTTGACCACCCTGAATGGGGATACGATATTGACGAATGGACAATTGGAATCAAATGGAGTATCAATGATACATACCGCAGCACCGTGGTTCGCATCCATGGCACGGCATTTCAAGTTGAGTGGTCCTGGTATAACACCAAATACATACTGAATGCTAAAAAATCAATGACTGAGTATGCAAAACTGTCGGGCAGTCATGCTGTGTATATATGGATGATACTGTACTTGACTACTTACTACTTGGTACTTACTACGAGAGAGATTGACTGGGGTATTTGCAGGAGCAATTCATGTACATTTCCATGCCTTCGTCTTGAGCCGAGGCAGGACCAATCACAAGATCCGGCAATTCGGCTGACCACGTCGGAGATCCCAATCGGCCGAATTATCAGCGGATTAACCATTTTCCTCGTCCCTTGCGCGGCTGACAGGCGTTGTCCTTGGCAGGACTCGCCTCCCTCGTGATTCCACTCTTCAATTCCTGTACATATTTCAAATTCGACTCACTCAAGACCTTTGGATAGAGCGGCAGCAGCCATTCACGAAATCACGACCTCACGCCCTTTTTCTCCAGCGACTTCCACAGGGGGAAATTCTCTCATTGAATTGGATTAATCTGGGTCCCCCAGATAGTCCCCATTGCTTCCCGGTCTCTCACTGTTCTGCCGTCCTCGACACATTCTCGTCAATGTCGTTCTCCAATTTAGTTTCCGATATCGCGTTTCGCGATGCCAATTCCGATGATCGCGCTTCACAGGTTTCACTTGCCCGGTCGCGCACGGCGCGGTCGTACGCCAGCACCAACGCCACCAGTGTAACTAGCGTCAGCATCTCTGGTGACATTTCCAGCCAGCTTCACGCAGGATACAGTCACCCGTTGAGTCGATCATGGCAAGCTGAAAGGCAATTGACAAAGGTATATTGAGAATCTTTGCCCTAATAATCACTTTCCAACTCATCGCTAATGTTGTGCCGACAGGAAATGCTTATTTATCCACTCTTCATTACCGATAATCCCGACGAGGAGACACCGATCCCCTCCCTGCCCAACCAATACCGTCGCGGAGTCAACCGTCTTGTCCCGTTTTTGGCACCGCTCGTGCGTAAAGGCCTGCGATCAGTCATCCTTTTCGGAGTCCCCCTCCACCCCGCAGCGAAAGATGCGCTCGGGACAGCAGCCGACGATCCGGCCGGTCCCGTCATTCAGGCCATTCGCCTTCTTCGATCTCGTTTCCCTCAACTCTACATCACCACCGACGTCTGCCTGTGTGAGTACACCTCGCATGGCCATTGTGGTATTTTGCGAGAAGACGGATCCCTAGACAACGCGCAGTCTGTAGATCGCATATCCGACGTCGCACTGGCCTACGCCGTCGCTGGCGCCCACTGTGTCGCTCCTTCCGACATGAACGATGGACGGGTGCGCGCCATCAAACTCAAACTGATCGAAGCCGGCCTGGCCCATCGCGTTTTGCTCATGTCATACAGCGCCAAGTTTAGTGGCTGCCTGTACGGCCCCTTCCGTGATGCGGCTGGCTCGTGTCCGTCCTTTGGAGATCGTCGGTGCTACCAGCTTCCCCCCGGCGGTCGGGGTCTTGCCCGCCGTGCCATTCAAAGGGATATTGCCGAAGGTGCAGATATCATCATGGTCAAGCCCGCAAGCAGCTATCTGGATATCATTCGGGATGCCAAGGACTTGGCCCAGGATATGCCCGTCGCTGCATATCAAGTGAGTGGTGAATTTGCCATGATCCACGCGGGTGCCAAAGCAGGAGTATTCGACTTGAAAACCATGGCCTTTGAGAGCACAGAAGGAATTCTCCGCGCAGGTGCTGGCATTGTCGTGAGCTATTTTGTGCCAGAATTCTTGGACTGGCTGTGATCCTTGCTTGTTTCGGCTAGATTGCCATTTTTACCGTTTCTTTTTTCCGCGGGCGTTCTTGGCTCTCTATCTCTCTCTCTCTCTGTCTCTCCATTCTGATGGCTATGAGTGAAAGGAATTGGTCCAAAAGCAACCCTCTACGTCTATAATCAGCGCCTCCCACATCATCATCATAACCACCATCGTCATCATGTCATATATTCTACACACTTGCATCACCAAGCAAAAGGAGAAAAGGTAGAGTGCAGACCTTCAACTCCCCAAATCTCTCAAACACTCACCACTCTGATAGCCGACTGGATACCCTCAATTTAATTCTGAGAGAGTTTGCCCTCTCCAGATGTTTGCTGTCCTAGCAGTCAGGTGCCTTGAGGGTTTTTCTCCTAGTCATAGGTTTCCCTCTTCCTTGTTCTTTCTCTCCTCTTTAGACTCCCTAATTCAGATATCTCGCCTCCAGATTGCTTCCTTGCCTTTAGATCTGTAGGTCTATTAGGTTATGAGTGTTACGACACTGCGGAGTAGGTCGCTATGCGTAGCCGTAGCTACCCGCAGGTAGCATTGATGCGATACTTATACCGTCCCCGGGCATACCAGAACATGCGTTCTGGTATATTTCAGTCTTTGGGACCAGTTGGTTAGCGTGCCCGGGTTGCTGCACTTTAATAATAAGCCTGATCGTAATAGTAAGGCCTAAATTTGCGAAATCCGCAAATTCTTGAATTTTCAATTACTAAATTTATTAACTTCGGCTATGGAAGCTATAATTTAATATAAATATTATCAAATTCAACTAGCCTATAGAAGCTAAATTTACTAAATAGACTATTAATTAATAAATTTAATTAGGCTATAGAAGCTAAATTTAATATTAATAAAAGAAGGACGCGTCTGTTAATATTTACTAGGACTACTATAATAATATTATCTCTTACTTTATAACGAGATCTACTTACACAAGGTAGAAAAACTTAATCGTTAGGGAAGAAGAGGGCGCCGCTAGTTAGGATTTAATTCTAAGACTAACTATTAGGGGGTCTGTATCGTAGTGTGATTCGAAGAGTAAAGAAAAGGTTGATTTTTGAAGTATATCTATAGTATCTCTTAAATATCGGGTCTGTAAGGATAGTTATAGGACTATATAGGGCCGAACGGGGGTATTTACGTGAGCTATAACTTACGTAATTATCCTTCCGGGATCTTATCCTCCTCTACTTAGACTAAACTCGCCCCGAGCTTTAGGGTAATATAGTCTAAGCTTACTATCGCTCTGTTCGGTTATATCCGTAGGTTCCTGCCTTAGTGCGTTTATATATATAGGGTAAAGTCGAAATAGTAGGGGTTTAATAAAAGAAAAGGTATAATATTATTCTTAGCTACTTATAACTACTATATATAGCTAATAGTCGCTAAAAGCTCTTATTAGGGTAGTCTAGAGGAATAAAGGATCTCTTATTATAAATATAGGTAAATTCTCCTAATCGCTTCTTCTTCTCTTTATCCTTCTTCCTTATCTCTTCTAATACTATCTAGGTTATCCTATATATTCTAAGACTTTTTCCTAGGCTAGATAGCTTACTCTAAGTCTAAACTAGATCTTTAAATAGCTAATAGGTCTTTAGTTCCTTTTTATCCTTCTTCTAAGCTAATAGTCGATCCTCCTATTAAGTTCTCTCCTACCTCTTTATCTTCTCTTATTCTTAATCTCCCTCTACTAGCTACTCTATTAAGCCCTTAGTAATCTAAGGACCGGCCTATAAGTAATTAGGAGCTTTTAGAGTCTTATACTCTTATTCTATCGCCTTCTTCTAAGCCTTCCTCTAGCGACTTTATAGAGTATTAGGTCTAGACTACTTAGTCCTAGATAGCTCTATTAATAAGGAAGAAGGCTATTAAGATAAAGTATTCCCTAGCTAAGATTTTTATAAATATACGTAAGAGTAGGTTCTACGCGTATAATACGTAGACTAAAAGGCTATAGATAGGCTTAGATACCTATAGGAATCCCTTAGTAAGCTAGTTTAAGACTAACTATATAAAGGACTCCTAGACTTATAGCACGCGAATCTAAGATATAGACTAGAGAAATAATAATCCGAAGAATTATAGTACTCTTATAAAGCTTTAGGTAGCTTTTGCTTAATAGATTAGTAAACTAGCCCCTACTAGTATAGAGTACTAGTTATATAGTAACTAGAATAGCCTATTTAATTCTTACTATATCTTCGGGACCCTATAAGAGGTTCTATTAGGGAGCGGAGGCTATAGAAATTACTAGTTTAATAGTAACGCGTTCTAGTACTTCTTATAGAGGGATAAGCTCCTTAATCCTTAGATATAGAAGTATTATAGTAGGATATACCCCTCCTATATATTAGTTAAAGATAGGAAGGTATATCTCTCTTTGTTTATTTATAATACCCTATACTAACTATTAGTAGCGCGATCTAAAGGATAAGAAGCGGTCCTATAATAACGATAGTAGCGAGGATAGCTCTAAGAAGAAGAATAGCTAGGGTAGTAAACCTAAGAAGAGGAAGGATAAGAGTAAGAGTAAGGCTAAGAATAATAGTACTTTCTTTAAGAATTTATAGCTATCTAGTTCCCTAAAGGATTCTTAGGTTTATAATAAGAATAACTTTATAGTCGTGTTAGAGGCCTATAAGGCGATTCTAAAGATAATCGCGGCTTTAGAGAGCGATCTTAAGGTCCTAGAGGCGTACATAGTTAAGAATAAGCAGATTAAGCTCGAGGATAATAATAACGATAATAATAATAATAATAATAATAGTAATAGCGACGAGAACCTATTCGTCTCTATTAAGAAGTATTTAGGGAAGTAATCTCCTTTTCGTATACTTTTAGTATTAGTACCTCGTAGGAACTACGATAGTAAAAGGTCTGTTAAATAAATCCTATTTATCTTAGTTAGCGTTATAGCTATTCCGAATATCCCCTAGTAGTAGTCTACTAGATCCTAATAAGTCTATATCCTAGAGCTCGTCTCTAGATATAGGTAATTAGAGCTTCTCCTAGTCTATCGCGCGTTTCTTAGTCTTTCTATTTTCCCTATTAATATATTTATAGCTTCGATCGAGAGCTTCTATTATAACGTTCTCCTCCCCTACTTTACTCGGGTATATACCGTTAGCCTAGTCTATTAGGAATTAATTCTATTCTTCCTTTATAAAGGTAGATAAGTCCCTATATATAGAAGGAGTATTATCTTATTTAATAATTTTTAGTAGCTCTTAGGATTATCTTAGTTAGATCCCCTATCTCTAGAGTACTACTTATACCGTCTATAATATCTATAGGCCTCCCGGGTCCTTTATATTAGCTTTAATTAATCGCGAACTATTAATTAGGTTTTTTAGGACCCGTCCGTTCGGTTCTTCTAGTATGTATATACTAAGTAGGTACGCTATAAGGATCTTAAAGGATCCGAACTACTTGCTCTCGAATTTCTATACTAACTTATTCTAAACAAGGACCTAATCCCCCTTTTCGAAGCTTATCTTCGTTACCTAGCTATCCCTAATCCTATTAGTCTAGATCGCTTAGGATAGTAGTAGCTTATTTACTTTAGTATAGGCGTCGCTTACGATCTAGAGCTCCTTAGTCCGCCTCGCGAATACTAAGGGTTCTTTTATTAGGTTATTACCTAGTAAGTAGGAGTAGGCCCTATAAACTAGAAAGAATAAGCTATACCTAGTTACTACGTATTCCTAGACCCGTATAACTAGAGTCGCCTACGCTAGGTATAGGTCCTATACCTTTATTAGCTTTCCTATAAGATAATTTATTAATATATAGCTAAGTAGACTATAAAGGTTTTCTACTTTCCTATTCGTATAGGGGAAGTAGGAGATAGTTAGCTAGTACCGAGTTTTTAGTAGGTTTAGATAGTAGCTAATCGTACCCGAAAGGAGGTTTAAACTATTATTAGAGAGGATCTCGAGTAGCGCTCTATAATTTATAAAGATTTCCTTGTAGAGGAAGATTCTAAGCGCTTCTTCTATAGCTTCTAGGATAGCTCTAGCTACCTACTATCTAGTTATATAGTTAATTACTATAATAATCTATCTATTACTATTTAGTATTATTAGTAGTCGTCTAATAACGTCGATCCCCTATCTCTAGAAAGGCCTAATCCCTTTAGTTACTAGATAGTAGGCTATTTCCTATTCTAGGGCCTTCTTTAATCCCTAAGAAACCTAGTACTAAGGGTACTTACGTACCGCGATCTCTATATCCGCTCTTATCTAGGGCTACTAAGCTCTCGGTCTTAGGATACTATTTAGGCCTAGCTATCCTAGATATTGAAGAGGGGAATGCTCACGGCAGTCTGATCTTACTAGACAGGTCGAGTTATAGAGGAACCAAACCAAACCCACAAGCACGCAAGTCCTAGAATCCTCCAAAGTAATCGTGAGATCCGATGTCAGGTACCAAAGGCAGGAATCAAAAAGAGTATAATATTTCAAGTGTAAGGAATCTAACTATAAAGACTGTCCTGAATCCTCCGTCTAAACTGTTGTTCAAGTATAATAATAATACCGGATCCCGCAAGCTAGGTCCTAGATAACCTTCCTCGGCGGTAAGGCTCTTAGGTATCTCCTACTACTGAATATCCGCCTTTAAGTATATATAACCGAATCCCCTACTATATAACCTCCCCCCCTATAATTTACCGTCCCTTAGTTAATTTCCTATATCCCTCGATAGTAACGTTAGATCTCCTAAAGACCCTTAGGCTAACTTACTAGGCTACACAAAATTTAGCAAAACCGATAGGCCCTTCTCCTTTCGCAGAAAATAAGAGTGTACGCTAAATTACTGCCGTTCGGCCTTTATCGTTATCTAAAA